>NC_141534.1:208535000-209135000 GCF_021556685.1 Rattus norvegicus | reverse complement strand
CACCTAGTATTGACAACAGGACCAACAGACTGGGTGGACAATACCTCTGTAACTGCTCTGGCAGGTAACTGGTGACCACGCCAGGTACCTTTGTACGTTCCTGCTCTTCAGAGGGAGGACTGTACTCTTCCTTGGGACAACTCCTGTCCAGTGACATCAGACCTGGGCATCTTCAGCTACACTTCAGCTACAGCTTTTTTGGAGTGCAGGGTGTGGTGCTAAGGATGAAACCCTAGGCTCCTGAGTGACCTATTCAGTCTCTGGAGAACACCTCCTGAGGTGTAGTCCTGTCTCATCTCTGAACTTCTTACTGTGCCTTGCAGATGCTACTGACCCACTATTCCCAGGTACACACAGATGAATTCAGAGGAAGCCAGCAGACACAGTTTTGTGGTTTTATTGTTGTCTGTTTCTTTCTTTTCTTTTTTCTTTTTTGGGCTGGAACTCAGGCTGGCTTCAAACTCATAGAGATCTGCCCTTCTGCTTCCCAGTGCTAGAAGGGTGCGCACCATCAAGTCCTCTTTGCTTGTTTTTCTGAAACGGGGTCTTATGTAACACAGGCTGGTCTTGAATTCACCATGTAGCCAAGATTGGCCTCGAACTCCTAATCCTCCTGCCTCAGTTTCCCAAGTGCTAGGTTTACATGTGTGAGCAACCATACCTGGCTAAGACCCAGTTCTACTTGAAAATTCCCTGAGTAGATACAGGCACAAACAAGAGTACTGCCTCCATGCCCCAAGGCCGGTATCTGCAGATGGCCCCTCTGTCTGAACCAGGACAGGGAGGACAAAGCAGGCCTGACTCAGTGGCCAGGAAGCACAAGTTCCTCTCTCAGTATTAACTCATCTCCTTAGGAGCATGCTGAGCTTACAGGCCTCGCCTGAGACTTAGAGTCTGGTAGAAGCCTTCCCAAGCAAGGAGGGAGGAACAGGCAGCCTGCAGAGAGAATGAGCAGAAGTACTGCACAGGCCAGGCCAGACATGATGGATTACAGAAGGGCTAGAGGGCCTGGGAGGGAGGGAGGAGGGAGGAGCGAGATGGGAGGGAGGAGAGGGGAGAGAGAGAGAGAGAGAGAGAGAGAGAGAGAGAGAGAGAGAGAGAGAGAGAGAACACTCCTCAGAGGCTATGAGCTGGAAGTCATTGAGCAGTAAAGAATTTCCAGAGACTGGGCCAGAAAAGCTGGGAAATAAGCTAGGGGGGTTACCTATATTGCACAAGAAAGACAGAAGGGACCCTAGGGTCCAGCAGCCTGACAGCGATGTTTTAGCAGAAGCACCCAGTTGTACTCAAGGACGTAAGTGCCATTACAAGGTTCACTGCTGGTGGCTCTCTATATCCCAGACAATCTGAGAATCCTTACGTCCTGGAGTCTGCCACTCTGAGGATGAGTGAGCTGTCGGTGTGATGATGTGGCCACTCTCATGAGGCTTCTGCACCCCAGCTGGGGGAATCACCCTGAAGGCTAAAGCAAAGCATCCCTGCCCTCGAAGGTGACATATTCCTAGAGTCCTGGGCAGGAAACACTACACAGCTTCAGGGAAGGCGTGGACGCCAGGCACTTAGACTCACAAGGAACCACAGGGCACCACCCCCGATGACCATGAGCAGTTACCTCTTAGTGTTGTAGGCTGTATCCTGAGGGGTTTCTTCTAGGAGGGTCACATAGCCGAGTGCGCAGGTGAGGATGAACAGCACAGTTAAGGTGTGGGCGCGCCTTAATCCAAAAACACAGGTGGTGTCAGAGCAGGGAGGATCACCAAGTACTCCCATGATACCTAGTCACCCAGCACAGGAGGGGGCTGGCGTGCATTCCCAAGATGACTGGCCATTCCCATGGGTACCAGAGGGGTTGACATGCACTGCCTGCAGCACAGGTAGATAGGGTCACATGTAACACGGAAAATGTGGAAGGCTTTCCCCAACCCCCTCTCCAGTAACGAGAGCTGGGCCCATGGCCTCTCACATGCTAGAAAGTACTCTACCACTAAGGTACACTCTCCAGCTCTTTCCTGAAGATCTTAAAATTACTTCAGCTCCTTGCTTTCTGTACTGCTAGTTTCACTGTTATTTTTACAGGGATCTTCTTGTGGAGTTTGAAGTGGCCAGTAAGTGAAGGACATCCTTGGCTGTCTACAGTCTTGAAAGGGAGTACTATCTTTTATTTCTTCTCAGTACAGCAGGAGTATTTGAACAATAACACCTTTCCCTTGAGGTCAATGTTCACCCTATTACTCATACAGTTGCCCAAACCCAGTCTCTCCTGATCTGGGAAAGGTGAAACAGGAGGCAGAGCATCAGCCAAACAGACTCACAGCGGGAAGATTTCAGACTTTTTAATCAATGGTTGCTCAAGAGTGAGCTCTACCTTGTTGCTCCTCCTTGTCTAACTCATAACACACTAACACACACACACACACACACACACACTCTCTCTCTCACACACACACACTCTCTCACATACACACACATTCACACACATACACACTCACACACACATTCACACACTCTCACACACACACTCACACACTCTCACACACACACACTCACACACACTCACACACACATTCACACACTCTCACACACACACACTCACACACACTCTCACACACACACACACTCACACACACATACACACACTCACACACACATTCACACACTCTCACACACACTCACACACACTCTCACACACACATACACACTCACACACACATTCACACACATATTCACAGACTCACACACACTCACACACACTCACACATTCACACACATACACACATTCACACACATACACACTCACACACACATTCACACACACATACACATATTCACACACTCATACACACACTCTCATACACACACTCACACACACACATTCACACACTCACACACACATACACACTCACACACATTCACACACACACATACACACACACTCACACACACATACACATTCACACACACACACTCTCACACACACATACACACACATTCACACACACATTCACACACACATATTCACACACTCTCACACACACACTCTCTCACACATTCACACACATACACACACATTCACACACATACACACTCACACACATTCACACATACATATTCACACACACACACTCTCACACACACATACACACACTCACACACACTCTCACACACACATACACACACTCACACACACACTCTCACACACACATTCACACACACACACAACACACTCACACACATTCACACACACACACTCACACACACACACACACACACACACACACACACACACACACACACACACACACACGGGAGAAAAGGGCACAACAGGTTGCTGAGGCAGGCCATCTTCCCCCTTCCAGCCAGAATGCCAGGCTTGTGCAGTGGCCTCCTACTCCTCCCTACCACAGACACACTCTGGGATGGTCTGAGTCTCATGACCAGTCCCAATAGGACAGTTGACCTATGTAAATTTTGGGACTCCAGTCACTGCCTGGGGGCAGACAAGGTGACACACTGGTTCCTCCCTACGAGTGGAAAATACCCAGTTGTTGTCCTCCCTGGAGATGATCATGCTCCTCATGCTGAGTGGGTAGGAAGGCAGCCCTGCCGGACCCAACCAAGGAAACATGAAGGCGTTACCAAGAGAGGGACAGGGCCTGTCCCAGGTTGGGTCTTCATGAGCCTTCTAGCCTATTACATTGGCTTTCTTGGCCTGCTGATCTGATAGTCAAAAAGGCATGAATTATCAAATCATGCTTGCTAAGTGTGGGCAAAGCTAGTAAGCCCTGGCCCACGGTGACCGATCACTTATGCCTGAAGCTGCAGAAATAAAGAATCGCTGAGGAGGGGTTGGGGATTTAGCTCAGTGGTTAGAGCGCTTGCCTAGGAAGCGCAAGACCCTGGGTTCGGTCCCCAGCTCCGGAAAAAAAAAAAAAAAAAAGAATCGCTGAGGAGGGATTGGTGATTGCTGGCCCAACTCACCTAGACGGCTCACTAGAAGCTCTAAGATCCAAGTGTAGACTACCAATTCTCAAACTGTCACAGACTCCATGCTGGCGGGAGTGGGTTAGACAGTGATAATGGGTGGTAGGGGGCTGGAGCGACGGCTCAGAGGTTAAGAACACAGGCTACTCAGTGGTAGAGCACTTGCCTAGCAAGCACAAGGCCCTGGGTTCGGTCCCCAGCCCCGAAAAAAAAAAAAAAAAAAAAAGAATAAGAACACAGGCTACTTCTTCAAAGGACCCAAACTGGATCCCTAACACCCACACAGCAGCTCACCAATCTGGAACTACAGTTCCAAAGGACCCAACGCCCTCTTCTGGCTTCTAGGGGCATTGCATACGTGTTTTACACACATGCAGGCAGAACATCAATACACACAAAAGAAAACTTCCAGTTCCAGGTCTATACCAGAATCCCAGCTCTTGTTTAGTTTCCTGAGTTACCCCCTAAAGCAGTAATGACACTCAGCATAAGTCCCCAAAACATACACAGAAGAATGACTGAATGAATGAATCTAAAACACGAAAGGCCAGCCAACAAACCCTTGGCAGAATTCTCTGCCCAGTGGCCATCAACTGTATTGGGGGACAGTCATGCCTCCCTCCTGTCCAAGAGGCATGGTGGAGGCTACTTAATAGAGAATGATGTAAAAATACCCACTTGAGTAATTCTCGGACCACTCTGAATATAAGGCCAATTAGAGTCCTTTATTTAAATAGGCAACCAGGAGCAGGCTCCTGTTGCAAAGATCTCTTGGCCCTCAAGTAAGGCAATACAAAGTTTATAAAAACAAAAACCAGGTGTGGGTCAGGGATTTTAGCACCACTTCCCTACAAGGGAAAAGGAACAGTTTGTCCTGTCAGGCAGGATGTGATTGAGATGTGGGGTCAGTTACGGGGTTGCAACAGCCTGACTTCTAGGCCATTTCAATGTCCAAAGGACCTCAAAGGTCAGAGAAGTCCATTGGCCCTAGCTCTGGCACCATACCCACAAATTCAATTGCCCCATGCTCGCTCGCTCTCTCTCTCTCTCTCTCTCTCTCTCTCTCGCTCTCTCTCGCTCTCTCGCTCTCTCGCACTCTCTCTCTCTCCTCTCTCGCTCTCGCTCGCTCTCTCTCTCCTCTCTCTCTCCCTTTCTCTCCCCTCTACCTTCCCAGTGCTGTTTCTTTACCTTCTAACGTTTTCACAGTCACCAGAAGGCATCATATAGAAAAGCGGTTCTGGTTGGATCTCCTCGCAGAAGCTGTCCATAACCCAGGGAAGGTGCTAATAACATAAGGTCCAGTTGCAAAGCTATCTCCCACACCCAACCCACTTTCCTGCTATTTCAACTGTATCTCACCAGGGCCTCAGCTACCACTCCCACTTGCAAGCCAGAGATACAAGCTGGCATAGGACTGGGTCCCTCGGAGGACCCTATCTGTGTGATGGCACCTTCTCCTGAATTATCCAAACACTTCCAGAACAGGCTTCTCTCTGATCCGATGTGCTCTGGGCACTGCCACAGCTCTGCTCTCTCAGAGATACTTCCTAACATCCCCTCCACTGGGAACACATTGTCTCTGTGCACTTGGGTCCCACTTGTCTGCAAAGCCCACCCTCGGACACCAGTGTTGCATAGGTGGGTGGAAACTCAGCTGCCTGAAATAAAGACAAAGCCATTCCTTTCATGACGCGTGCTCTCTCGTTTATGAGTTTTGTCTTTCTTACAAACGAGGAAAGGTGAAGGGTTAGCCCAAGGTCATGGGATTACATCTTAAACTGGTCAGCCAGGGCAGTGGCAATAGTCCTTCAAAGAAGCAAAACACCTGTAATTCCTAGGCACTCACTCCACTAAAAGGCAGACCGGGCTGCCTGACCCCAAAACTTGTCAGAGGTTGAGATGTGCAAGCTAGGGTCACTGAAAAGGGTAGCAGTGAGCAAAACCTACCACACAGATATGCCATACCCATCAGGCCAGTTCACGGCAATGTTATCGGGGAAGAGCAGAAGAACATCAACTATTCGGCAAAAAGAGAAACCTAAAAGTCACTAATATGTAGTGGCGAGGCCTTCTAGAGCTCATCTCCGGGCTCCCCCGACCCGAAAAAACACTACGTAGACGACCACGGGGAGTCCACCGGCTTGCGGGCCGCTAAGCTCTGGCGAGGCGTTCCCCTGGACGATCTGGGCCCTGACGTTTCCCGACTCCAAACTAAATCATCTGTCATAACTCCGACCCCGACGCGGAGAGACCCTCACCAAAAGAAGGTGTTAGTGCCATCATCGTAGACCTCGGACTCGGTGCTGCGGCGGCCCTCGAGCAGCGGAGACTCAGATCCCGAGCCTCCGGCGACTCTGCGCTCTCCCCTCCGCATGGCTCCCAGCCAGCGTAGCCCGCCAGGCTGCAGGCGGTGGGCTGGGGTCGCGGGACTGCCCGGCGGGGTCTCCGCGGGAGTGGGGCGGGGCCGTGAGGCATTGTGGGACGCGTAGTGCGCGCCGGGCCGCAGGGCATGCTGGGCGCTGGAAGCCCAGGCCCTAAGCAGCTAGATGGGAGGGATGCGGTTCGGTTGCTAGGAAACCGGCGGCGTGCTCCGCCTGACAGAGACTGAACTAGTAGTGGCTGACAGTGGCTGATATTGATAAAGTTGTGAAGACAGTCTCTGGGGACGCAGAAAAGAGACTCATCTAAACTGTTGTGATAGCCAGCCCTAGCATGCAAATTAAACTCTGGAAGCTGAAGCAGGAGGATTGAATGAATTCAAGGACAGCTTGGGTTACGCAAACTTTGAATTAAAAGAAAAGGGGTGGGGGCGATGAAGAAATGGCTTAGCAGTATAGATCACTGACTGATTTTTTTAGGGGCCGGAGTTTGGTTCTCACACCCACGTAGCAGCTCATAATATATTGTAACTTCAGTTCAGTGGTTCCAACGTCCTCTTCTAGTTTCTAGGGCATTGTAAACAGTTGGTGTACAGATGCATACACACAAGCAAAACACCTATACACTAATAAATAGATATAGATAGATAAATTATTGCCCGACATAATCCTAGCACTCAGGTGTCAGTGGCAGAAAGATCTGTGTGTTTGAAGCCATCCAGGTCTAGGTAGTGAGCTCCAGACTGACCAAGGCTGCACAGTGAGACAATGTCTCGAATTTTAAGATTAATAAAAATTAATGACTACTTTAAATTAGCAGGATGAGTAAAGTTGTATAGTTGAAACTAGTACAGATAAAAGTACTCACATTTTTGCCAGAGATAGAGAATGGGTTGTCTGAGATCGTGGTTCCTCTTTCAGTTTTCTCAGTTATGTCACCAGCCTGAAATCCCAGAACTCTGAGGTGGAGGTAGATAAGTCAGGAAGTTCATGGTCATCCTTTGAGTGAGACTAGGAGTTAGAAAGATTCCCTGATAGGCAGACAGATAGGAAGAGAGCCTATTGGATATTAAAGATGGCAAAATTCAGCCCAGTGGTGGTGGCCCACACCTTTAATCCCAGTACTCAGGAAGCAGAGGCAGGCAGAGCTTTTCGAGTTTGGGGCAGTCTAGTCTACAGATCGGAGTTCCAGGAGAACCAAGGCTACAAAGAAAAACCCTGTCTCGAAAAAAAAACAAAGAAAGACCAAGATGGCAACTTCTGGTTTCTTCGTCACCCTCCTGACCTGAAACAAAGGTCTAGCAGCTTAAAAGAAAGGCTGTGGTGGGCTTTTTCTCCACCCATAGGGGCACTAGTTCAGACAAGCTCAAGGCCAGATCAGGACATGCTTGCCCAAAAGTTGTGCGTTTGCCAGCCTGTCATTGTTCAAACTGACAAACCATAAATTAGAAGAACAAGACCTCCTCAAAGATACTTGAAGTTCTCTGCTAAATAGGCTAAAATAGTGAGATCCTGTCTCAAACAAACAACCACCTAGTCTTCAAAGGGACTTCAAAAAAGGGCTTTGGAGAGGCTCCTGAAGGCCCCTTAGATCTGCAGAGGGGCTTCCTATGAGCCCTGTGCAGGGTTTTAGACCTAGGAACAAGGGCTGAAGTAAATGTTTTACATACCAAAGTACATCTAGCTTCCAGGTTCTCCCAGCATCCTTCAGTCCCTATGGGGCATACCATGCTGCTACCCTAGACTTTCCAGTCCAGGTGCTGGACTGCTCTATACCCAGATATTTTGGTCTCTCCACTCTTCCTCCTCCTCTTCCTCTTCTTTCTTCTTCCTCCTCTTCCTCTTTCTCTTCTTTCTTCTTCCTCCTCCTCCTCTTCTCCCTCATCTCTCTCTCCCCCACCTCTGCATTGTGTTCTTCTTTCTCTCCCCACTCCCCTCTGTCTCCCTCTCCATGGTGACTTCTCTGGGCTCCTTCCTTGGTACCAATGAACTCTCCTGCCTGAGAGCAGTTTTCCAATATACCTGTGTTTATACATACTTTAATTTGGCTTGAATTGGCTCATTTCACTGATGTGGAGGAAATAACTTATCAGCTGATGCCTTGATGTTGGGTTTCAGACCTGGGATAAGGGGCTGAGGAACATCTTTTACATACAAAGCAGATCTGGCCTCCAGGTTCTCTCAGCATCAGTCAATCCCTCCCAGCCCCCACTCCCCACCCCCCACTCCACAACCCAATACCCTGTGCGCTTCTTCAGTCAACTAATAAAAGCCTTTCTTTACCAGCTAAGTCTGCTGTCTGTGCCTTTTTTAAAAAGAAGATTCTATTTATTTATTTATTTTTATATATAAGTTCACTGTCACTGTTTTCAGACACACCAGAAGAGGGCATCTGATCCCATTACAGATAGTTATGAGCCACCATGGGGTTGCTGGGAATTGAACTCAGGACCTCCAGAAGAATAGTCAGTGCTCTTAACCACTGAGACATCTCTCCAACCCTTTGCTTGTGCCTTTTAATTCTTTTATTCCCCCATCCCCCACAAGACAGGGTAGCGGCGGCTATCCTAGAACTCACTCTATAGACTAGGCTGGCCTCTATTAGAAATATGCCTGCCTGTGTCTACTGAGTGCTAAGACTAAAGAGATGTGACCCACCCCTCCCCTGACCCACAATGCCCCTCCCCCCATCCCAACTCATGTCTGCCTTTTAGTTCTTGGCAGAGAAAAGAACCTAGAAGGTAATTCTTGATTACACTGCTAGATGGAGGACAGCCTGTGCTACCAGAGACCCTGTTTTAAAAACCAAGAACAAGCAAACAAGCAAACAAATCACCAGTTATCTCAAAGGGAGGCAGAGCCAATAGTCCCTTTATTTTACTAGTCTTTTTTGAGGATAAAAACCAAAGGCCACCACAACGGAGGCATTTGAATTCTCACAGGTTTTTTTAAATTATTTTACTCAAGGATTAAGACAAAGCTCGAAAATCATTTTTTTAACAACAAAAAAAGATTACACTTACTTGAGAATTAGGATTGGAAATTGGAAAGGGAAATTTAAGCAATCTTTTGAATGTACTACCAACTTCAGAATTTAAAGGCAAGAGCACAGTGATTTCATTGGACACAGTGAATTTCTTCTGAAGATTGACAATGTCCGCCTTTTAAGAAAATAAAGTTATAGCTAGGTATGGTGGCATAGAGACTTAGTCCCAGCACTCAGGAAGCAGAGCAGGAAGATCTCTGTGAGTTAAAGTTTAGCCTGATCTACACATCTAAAACAGCCAGAGGCCAGGCAACAAAGTGAGATCTTGTCTCAAAAAAGGCAGTTAACTCCCCCCCACCCCCACCCCCGGGAAGGAGGGCTTTTCTGTGTAGCACTGGCTGTCTTTGAAATCACTCTATGGCCTCTGCCTCCCAAATGCTGGGGTTTTAAACGAGTGTGCCACCATCACCAGAAAAAAGAAGGGAAGAAAGTTACATGGGAAAAAGGCACTCAGACAAGTTTCTAGGATAAAATATTTTATTGTAAGAACAGCAAACAGACTCAACATATTATGCTTCTATAAAAATCCCCAACTGTCAAAAAAACAAAAACAAAAACAAAAAACCATCACCTGCATTGAAGAATCTATCAGCCTGAAATGCTAATTAGAACTTCAGGATTGAGGAGAATTACAATGTTTCAGATCCTGAGCCAAAATTTCTTGAGCTGTCTTTATTATACTTAAATAGCTACTCATTCCCCACCTCTATATTTAACTTCCTTTTTGACTATTGGGTAAAACCTGGGGAATGTATTCCTTTCTGACCACTCTCCTTCACCAAATCCAAAACTAATAATACCATCAGTGTCTTAAGGCCTATACCAGAGATTGATGGCCCTGCTTTGCTGTAACTGCTATAACTTGATTAACTGTGGTCCCCATCAGTGTATTTAGAAAATGCTGTCCTTCCCCCAGAGGCTCTTCCCTATATAATCCGGACATTTCACCTGTGCCCTCCCCCTCCCCCTCCCTCTCTCCCCCCCACCCCCCACCCCCCATCCCCCCCACCCCCCGCTCTGCCTGTTTGCTCTTTCTTTTTTTCTCTTTTCCCTTTCCTCCCTCTCTCTTTACATGGAGACTTCTCTGGCCTCCTTCCTTGGGGCCAGTAAACTCTCCCACAGTTTCCCAATAAACCTGCATTTACTATAATCTAACCTGGCTTGAATTGGCTTTTTACATGGGCAGCAGATAAATAATTGAGCACCTTCCTTTACTCATAGGCTTCACACATTCCAGGAAGTTTATGAAGACTGAGAGGTCAGACTCTGGGCAGTGAAGGAAAAAAAAAAAAAAGTCACCACTTGCATAAAAACCAAATGCTGGGATTTGTCCTGACTCCAACACAATCCTGGGTAAAGTTTACCCTTTAGTCCCACTTCTTCCTTTTTTTTTTTTTTTTTTTTTTTTTTTTTCGGAGCTGGGGATCGAACCCAGGGCCTTGTGCTTGCTAGGCAAGTGCTCTACCACTGAGCTAAATCCCCAACCCCAGTCCCACTTCTTATGGAGTGATAGGTACTGCTGTCAAATTCACTGGTACACTTGATACCAGTAGAGAGATGTATAAGAGAGTCTCCCCGAAGTACCTTTACAGTAGTCATACAAGATGTTGGATGCCGGGGTTGGGGATTTAGCTCAGTGGTAGAGCGCTTGCCTAGCAAGCACAAGGCTTGGTCCCCCAGCTCCAAAAAAAAAAAAAAAAAAAGGAAAAAAAAAAAAGATGTTGGATGCCAACCTGGTGGCACACGCCTTTAATCCCAGCGCTCAGGAGCGCTCAGTAGGCAGAAGCAGGTGGAGTTTGAGACTTAGCTGGCTCTTGAAATGGAGCCTGAAGGAGAATTTCCCTGTTTCTGCCTACCCTCTCGCCCACAGAAGTACTAGGAGTACAGACGCCTGCCATAGAATGCTGCTTCTTACGTGGGTTCCAGAGATCAAAGTTAGGTCTTCAGGTTCATACGGCCAGCTAACACTTTCACCTTGTGAGCCATCTCTCTGGCCCTAGGTAGGCTTGGGATTTTCGTTTTTGTTTTATTTATTTATTTATTTATTTATTTATTTATTTATTTATTTATTTATTTAATGTACAGCATTCTGCCTGCATATGTGACTGCAGGCCAGAAGAGGGCACCAGATCTCATTACAGATGGTTGTGAGCCACCATGTGGTTGCTGGGAATTGAACTCATGAATTGGAAGAGCAGTCAGTGCAGCCACCATGTGGTTGCTGGGAATTGAACTCATGACCTTTGGAAGAGCAGTCAGTGCTCTTAACCACTGAGCCATCTCTCCAGCCCTGTTTTTTGTTTTCTTGATGCAAGGTTATTCTGTGTGGCCCAGGCAATCCTGAAACTGCTCTCTGCTCTGTAGATCAGGCTGGCCTTGAACTCACAGAGATCTGCCGGCCTCTGCCTCCCTAGTGCTGGGATTAAAGGTACTGGGATTAAAGGTGGGTGCCACCACCGCTCAGCCATGGGTAAGTTTTTGTTGTGACAAGGTCTCTTTCTATGTACCCTACCAGAATTCACCATGTAGTCCGGGCTGGCTAGAAACACAGCCATCCTTCTGCCTTAGGCTCCCAAGTGTTGAGCTATGGGCACGTATCACACTCAGCCTCATTTGATGAGGGTTTTGACAGAGTGTTTTTCTTTGTCAGCAGTGGGGGTGCGTGCGCTGAAGACATAGCTCCATGCTGAGCTTTTGAAACTGGACTTCTTGACTACACCCCAGGAGATTTCAGGGTGAGTCAGAATGAAGTAAAGTTGGAATTAATTAAGAAGAGATTTTAACACAGGTCTACACATGGTAGGGGGTGGGTAATAGGCATACAGGGAATACAACTGTACACACCCAAGCGGGAATGTGGGTTTCTCAAGAGAGACTCCCTTAAGTATCTTTACGGTAGCCATGTAAGATGTTGGATGCCTGGAAATGGTGGCACACGCCTTTAGTCCCAGCATTCAGGAGGCAGAGGTAGATGGAGCTTGAGACCAATCTGGTGTACAGAGCAAGTTCCAGGATAGTCAGGGCTACTCAGAGAAAACAAACCAGAACAAAGATGCTGATGTCATCTGAAGTTACATCTCAAGGGGTTGCTAAGGAATAGTAATGTGCTCATTAGAGTGGTTCCTGATGTGTATTGGATAGGATTGAAGCTGATAAAGTAAAACCCCAGGGTCACAAGGGTGGTATGGAGCTTTTACTGTAAACTTTTGTCTGTGACACTCTCAATAATTCTCAGGCTTGCATCTGGGAAAGAACTAACCCCATATTCTAAGGTCATATATACTCAGAGTTTAAGCATGGTTTATTGGTATTTTAATATTGCTTTTTGTGACTACGTAGTCAGTCTTCACAGCAAATGTCAGTTGCACTGGAATTCTTGACTTTTGGCTGGGGAGGGGCTCCTTTCTCCTTACCTTTTCCTGTCTTTCTAGCCAGGCTCAGTGTTTGCAACTTTTATACTCAACACCTGAATACTGAATCTTGCTAGATGTGTGAGTCTTCTGGCAAGCTGAGTGCTCGCCTCTGTACCTCCTGCCACCTATTGCTCTAGTCCAGTATAGCCCTATGCATTGTGTCGGCCCTGTGTTATCCGTGGGTGTTCGAGAGTGGATAAGACGGGGCTAGATAGGAGGGTAGGGTTGGGCCCCAGTTTCCACCCTGTAATGGGCCTTGAAGCAGCTGAAAGGGCGATGGGTTTGGCGGCACCAGGACTGCATTGTCTGGGACTGAGACGAAGTGATGCCATGCCAAGCGAGGCAGAGTCCAGTGCCGGAATGCCGAGAGCGGCTGCCTTCGAGCCATCCATCCTTTAGCGCCCTCTTCTTGTATCTCTCTTTCGAGCTCCCTTGGAAGCGTGAGTTAGCGTCCCTAGTGCGGGTGTTTCTCCCCATCAGAGACCATTCCCCTTTCTCCCAGGCATCTGCGAGGGTTGGGGTCAAAGCTGGCTGCCTCGGGGTCGTCATCTGGGACTGGTCAAGGGACCCCGGCCTCTGGAAGAGCAGTTTGAGGCTGAACGACGGTCAGAGGCGGGGTTTCGGGTGGACTGACGTGACGGTCCGTGGGCAAGGCGGGGCAAGGAGGATAGGGCGTGGCTTAGGGTTGGGGCGGGGTCAATGGCGTGGCCAGGCTCTGGTGCGTGGGCGGTTCCAGGGCGGAGTCAAGACCTAAAGGTCCAGCCCAGAATGCGCTGCCAGGCCCTGCAGCCCGCAGGCGTTGGATGCAGGAGGCCCCGGCAAGGGCGCGGTTTAAAAGGGAGAGTCCGCCTTTAAGGAGGACCAAGCCGCTCTCGGTAAACTAGAGCGGTATGCTGTGGAAAATTCTCCCAGATTCCCAACACTTTACAAGTGCTTTTAGTTTATTTTTGCACTTTGTTGTTTAGGAACAGAGATGCTGAACAGTGCGAAGTTTGACGATCTCCACTCCCAACACTTCACAGGAACGCCAAATTTCTACCAGAACTTCAGGATTCTGCAGGCCTTCTCTCCGCTTGTTGGTTCGCACCTGTGTATCGCCTCCATCTGCAAAAGCCCTCACCTCTGTTCCTAGGGAATGGAATACAGAGTAGCCTTTTCTCAGCTGTAAAGACTTCTGTCAGAGACCCAAGGCTGTGGAGCCAGACAGGACTTAAAGGAAGTGGCAAATTCCGGCCTTGCCCTGGGAAGAAGGGCGCCAAAGCTCAGTGGGAGTGGCTTGGCCTGGCTTCAGAGCCCAAGGTTTCCTTTGGCCCTAGGAATCACATTCATGGTGGGAAATAGTAGAACACTGGCGGAAATGCTTTCTAAAAATACCCTTCAAGGAAGGTGAGAAAGCCTGTGTAAAGGAACAATGACTTATTTCTACTGGTATGGTAAATCTGTAAGGCTGAATGGATTATAGAAAACGCATTCCCAGCACACCTGCTACTTGGGAGATTTTTTTTAAGGAGCAAAGCAGAAAAATCAAAGTCTGTAGGGCGACCCCACCCATGTGTGAAAAATACGAGGCCAGCTTCAGAAAGAGAGATAGTGATAGGCAAGCAACCTGAAGATGGTTGAGTCTCCCCTTGCATGGAACAAGGTTGGGAACCAGCCTAGAGAGAAGATGGGAAGCAGGTTCTTGAAAGCACCACTTCACTCACTCACAGGCATCTTGGTAAAAGCGTCAGAGTATATCTATTCACATGATCGGCACATTCCTGAAGGGCTGGAGATGCTAGGGCAAGGGTACCTAGCCTTTGGAGTTTCACTGCCCCCTGGAGCCCTTGTTAGTCTTGTCCATTCTGATCACAGTGAGGCCTTTGGTTCCTGGTTAGGAATAGATGCCTCTCAATGCCCTTTGGCACTTGAGAGGTGCCAAGGTTTGTAGCTGGAGAAATAAGGAAGGAGTGGAAAAATCCATGCTCCACAGGGAAGAGTCAGAGCCCCATGCCGCCTGGGCCAAAGTTCTCTGCCTAGAAAGGCAGGGCCACATTCACAGCAGGGCCTCACAGTGTCACTTCCACCTTAACTGCACCGAGAACAGAGGACAAAAGGGTGCAGCAAGTCTAGCAAAATAAGGTCTGTAATACTAGGCCACCATGATATGCTAATAAAGTAGTAATAAACACAATCAAGTTGATGTGTGTTTGTGGCAGAAAGTGTGGAAGAAACAGTAACATGAGGAAGAATCAATGAAATAACTTTATGTAAACAGGAACATCAACTTGTGAACCTGCGTTTCCAGCATTCTTGTAGTTTTCTAGTTGAAATTTCATGTGTTTCAGTTTCTTTGTCCTCCGTTATAAGCCCCTTGTCTATTTTCTCATGGATTGTATTCTTCCTGTTTGTTTGTTATTTTTGTAGTGTGTGGGACGGACCCCAGACCTCTAGTTTGCTATGTGTACACTCTGCTGTTGATTTGAACTCCAGCCCTGAAGCACAATTATGGTTATTTTGTTTTTAGAGACAGGCTGTCACTCAGCTTTATCTATCTTGTGGAAAGGTCCACATTCAGGGGAAGGGAGTGGTCTTATACCCCCATCTGGAGAGAAATTGAGCCAGGTATTTTAGATACCCATCCCAAAGACTGACCAACAGCCTGTCTCAGCACTGTTTCTCATGGTGTCCATTAATTTCACTTCCTATAATTGTTTGGAGAGGGAGATTCAAAACAATAAAGAGACATATAGAGGGATATCTCTTTCATGTCCAAAACTGCAAGCTCTCTAGATGATCAATAACATGAAAAATCTGAGAAAGCATAGTTTATTCCATCCATAGAACTTATGTTCCTATCAAGTTGCAATCTTGGAGTTCAGGAAGCTACTGGCAGGAGAAACACTGCAAGTTCCAGCCTAGTGTGGGCTATATAGTAACTTTAAGTGTCATTTTGTCTCAGACAATGAAAGAAGAAAGAAACAGAGGTTGGGAGAGGGGAGCAGGTGTCCTGGGCAGGCAGAAAGACATCTGGCTATATAACATGTGTCTTAGTTTGGATTCAGCCCTGGCTGGTTCTCTACTGAGTATTTGACACTGTATATCCAGAGGCTGAAGATGCTAGGTACAAGGGTCCAACTTCCTTAGAAAAATAAATCATATTCCCCAAGCTTCTTTGCTGTATGGTAATGCGATCAGATATGTGAGGGGTGGGGTACTCTCTAGTTTTCCCTTTTTCTTCTGGAGTGTGGATGTAATACTATTGAGCAACCACCTTGGAAAAGAGGATTAACAGTTTCCTGCCAAAAGACTATACTTCCCAGCGTCCCTTGCAGACTACAGAAGTCTTCTCTAGCCCTATAACAGTTACCTCCCATCTCCCTCTGTAGGCTCTTTGGCCATCCACATGTATAGGTGACAAGATGGCCCCTTGCTGTGAATAAACGTGGCCCCACTCAAGGGCAGACCAAGCCTGGCCCCTGTCTGTCAACAGCTGCCTTTTAAGATAATCTTTTTTTAAGATTTATTTATTCATCATATATAAGTACACTGTAGCTGTCTTCAGACGCACAAGAAGAGTGCATCGGATCCCATTACAGATGGTTGCGAGCCACCATGTGATTACTGGGATTTGAACTTAGGACCTCTGGTAGAGCAGTCAGTGCTCTTAATCACTGAGCCATCCCTCCAGCCCCTTTTAGGATAAAACAAAGGGAATAAAGACCAAAGGTTTAAAGTGGCAACACACAGAAAAGAAAATCTGGACCCTTGATATTTATGGACCGAGCATGTCCTCATCATCCAGCCCCAGACTTCTTCTTAGGAGAGAAGATATAGAAATGAGTTTCAGCCACAACCAATTCCATTTGCCACCCATGTCCTAGGATGTCCTTCTAGATTGGCTTCATTAGTTACACGGTGTGGTGGTTTGAATAGGAAAGGCCCCTTATATAAATGCTTCAGGGGTTTTAATGCTTCCTTTAGCTATCAGGGATTGGAACTCTAATAGGATTGGAAGGATTAGAAGGTGTAGCCTTGTTGGTCTCTCTCCTCTCTCTCTCTCTCTCTCTCTCTCTCTCTCTCTCTCTCTCTCTCTCCCTCTCCCTCTCCCTCCCTCCCTCCCTCCCTCCCTCTCTCTCTCTCCCTCTCTCTCTCTGTCTTGAGATCAGGATGTAGCTTTCAGGTACTGTACCAGCACCATGCTTCCCGCCATAATGATGATGGACTAAACCTCTAAAACCGTAAGCAAGGCCCCAGTTAAATGCTTTCTTTTATAAGAGTTGCCTCGGTTATGGTGTCTCTTCATAGAAATAGAACGGTGACGACTAAGACACAGTTACCCTGCTGGCTCTTACTCTCCCTTTCTCCTTCCCTCTCCAGTTTTCTGGTTTCTACTCTTTGACACCGCCCCCCCTCCCCCAGTTCAGTTCTAGAGCCTGCTCCGGCCCTGAAGCTGAAGTAGAGGCACGCCATTCATCTGAGAACCCTGAGCAAGTATATACTAACTCAGTGCCTGAGCTGCAGGAGAGTAATAAGTGGTGACACAGTGTTGAGCAGGTGACATTGGGTGCATCCTGGCTACCAGCCACCCCATGATAGATGATACTCTCAGAGATCCTGTCCTGACTATCAACTGTGCTCCTGTATTGGCAGCTTTACAGTGGTTTTCAGATTTGGCCCCCCAACATGTGTAATAGCATTTATACCTCAGGGTCCTATGTACCCTCCCTGAGGGAGGCCATCCACCCTGCCAGCTTCAGTATCCTCAGGCTGCTTGCTCCACACACTGCCTTCTCCAAGCAGCTGTCTCAGTCCAGATGCACAGCAGGGCTCACAGTCTCAGGTGCCCAGGAATGAGAAGTCAGTCCTTTGGGGCTCTATCTTGCTGTCCCTTTGCCTTTCTCCTCTGTGGAGTCGACAGTGCATTTGGAATGAACTCTGCAGGTGTCGTGGAGACAGGTGGTACTGAGTACCTTTCTATTATTAAGGTCGTCTATGTCACCATTTTCTCTCGAATTGGGGTGCCATGGACTCTGCCTTGCAGCCAGGACATCCCTGTAGGGAAGGTGATAGGAAACCCAGGAGAGAGCTACAGCGCTCTTCTGCCCCCTTGCTCCACCCTTACCCTTGAAAGGAAGGTGTTGGGGTCTCTGGACACTGGAAGGGCTTTTCTTGGCGGGTTTTGCTACTGGCTCCTCCCCAGCATAACTTGGGCAAGCAATCAGAGGAGTGGGCGGGGCAAACCACACACGGAAGTCAGGTAACAGCCGGGAGCCCGCAGCCACTCTCATACCTGCCAATGCCAGCATCCAGAGCCCCGCGTTGACTAAGGGACCAGTCACCAGCATGCAGGTGAGCCTGGGTTCTGAAGGTACACGCCTGCAGCCCCTACAGCTGTCATCCTTCCCTGGAAAGCTTGGTGGCAGGCAGTTCCCAACAACCTGCCATCCAGGGAGAATGTTGGCTAGAGTTGGATCAGTACCTATGGGGCAGGCTAAGGGTAAAGCACGACAGATGAAGTAGCTTTCTAGTCCTAGTCTGGAATTCTGGAGATCCCAGGGACCGAGCTCCTATGAATGTAAATGACTTAGGGCTTTCTGCCAGACTGATCTGTGCAAAGTGAGAACAAAGATGCTGTGGTGGGACACGCAGACACTCAGACCTGTGATTTGCACTGACGGGGAGGGACTATGGGCACCAGGTTAGACTGGCCTGTGTAGCTGTGTGCCACGCTTTCTGGATCCTGCTCCAGGCAGACTGGACCTGGAGCCTAGGGTAGATCACAAGGTAAGATGTGTGTTCTCGGGGTATCTTTTGGAAAGCATCATTTTCCCTTTTGTCAACCAAAATGGTCACCTGGGGCAGAAGCCAGCACTTAATCCCCAGGGAGGAGGCAAGGGCGAGGTAGAGAGTGAAACCAACCTCCCACTGAGGCACCAGGCCTCCAGGTGTGGGCTGTGTGGGTGGCTGCTCCCTCTGCTCTGTGCAGTCCTCTCTCTGGGCCTTTCAGACCCAGCAGTGGGAGTGCATGGACACCCTTAACCTGGCTCCAATATCCATCCCCTTGCCAGCCTCTTCCTCAAGCTAGTGATATAAAGAGAGAGCATGTGGGCTGGGGATTTAGCTCAGTGGTAGAGCGCTTACCTAGGAAGCACAAGGCCCTGGGTTCGGTCCCCAGCTCCGAAAAAAAGAACCAAAAAAAAAAAAAAAAAAAAAAAAAAAGAGAGAGAGAGCATGCACCTTTAGGACCCACAGTTTAGGTAGGCAGAGGGTTTGGTGGTCCTAGCTCCTAGTTGGATCTGACCCTGCTCCCTACTGTTTACATTTCTTTCATGACTCTCCATTGCTTTTGCTGACCCGCTTCTGTAAACTTCTAGCCTCACCTGGTGGCTTTCTCTTTGCCCTTTACACTCCTGCAATGTTGAAGTGCTGAGGACAAAGTCACCAGGAGTAGTAACTACCAAGTTCCCAGGGGTGCTGAGGACCGAGTCCGACTTACATGTGGAGGGTCAGAGTCTCTAGAGTCAGTTCTCTCCTTTGACCATGTGGTCCGAATGGATCAAGCTGAGGCTTGGTGGCAGGTGCCTTTACCTGCTGGGCTATCTCACTGGTCTGGGACTGAGTTCTTGAGATCTGTAACTAGTGAGTCCCCTGAGGCAGTAAGGGCTGAGTCTCTGAATGGGTTGAGAGCTGAGCAAACACTCCAAGCACAGCCTGTCTCTCAGGACTGACACACATACATGGCTCTCTCCCAGAAATGCTGCCCCAATCTTCTCCCCAGCTTGTTTATCTCTTGTCTTATGAGGTAAAGATTGGGACCACCTCTCCCACCAGGTAGACATGACTCTGGTCCCTATGAGCCTCCACTCATGCACCACCCTCCCGGGCTCAGCACTGAGAACACAGAAAGAATTTCCGGTTCAGTGTCTGGGGATGAGTAGCAGAGATGCTGGGGTCTTATGGTGGGTGAGACACAGGTGCTCACCCTATACTACAGCTCCGAGTGTGGGTTTCTGTCCTGGAGAAGTTTCAGTCCCTGCCCACAATACCTAGTGGAGCAGGTGGATCCCCCTGTGGATAGTGAAACTGAAGAGTGTTACAGACGTCAGACCAGGAGTGAGGGAGGTAAACATGATCTTGGGACAAGGTGGGCTGAAGGACAAAAGGGTGGGAAGCGAGGTCTATGTGTACTGTGTACCAGGTCAGGCTTGGTTTGAAAATGGATGACCTGTATGCACACGTCTCTTCTTCTGCCTGCACTGACCAGGAAGGTGGCTAGGAAACGGACAGATGGGAGCAGGACTGCCCTGCTCTGGTTCCCTGCATTCCTGACCCTCAGGAGGGAGGATTCCTTAGGTGTTATGGGGTCCCATGAACTGGAGAGGTGGCCTGTGTCATAATGAGGAGCTAGGTCCCTGAACCCTGAGCCCTAGCCCACTGTGCATGGCTTGTAGGATCAGAGGTGGCAAGAATTGGGGGAAATGGCAGGCATCTTAGTGGCTGGGCTGGTGATTGTTCTCACTCCTTCCCTGTGATTCTTAGTTGCAGAAGTGATATCCTTAGATTCTATTGGTGAAGAAGTTCAATCTCTGGGGGCTGATCTCATCAGAGCCAGGTGTCTGCCTGTGCTTGAACCCTAGTCTGGCTGTATATGGCAATGTTGGAACTCTAAGTCCAAGGCCCCAGCTGAGTGTGTGGGGACAGCCTTGTCCTTGTCCTGGGTATCCTGGAGTTTCAGGAGCCCACACAACTTCTTGGAGGTGGAATCCAATGGATTAGGACCAGGAGTTTTGAATGCTTCAGGAAAACTGAGCAAGCTGCTTGGCTGGATGTAAAGACGGCGTCACGAGCCAGTCCCATCGTCAATGTCTCAAGGGCATCACTGAGATAGATGCTCCTGGGTATCATCATCCACTGGGGATCAGCAGGATCTGGTTCTGTACACACTGGCCCTGCACAGCCAGACCTTGAAGGCTGGGTGCTGTAGCTGTGGCTGGGTGGTTGGTAAGCCCAGCATGGCTGAATGCAGAGTTTAGTAGCTGGACCTGTCTTGCTGTAGGTTGGAAATGACGGGACCAGATCTGGGTAGGGGATCTCTGACCTAGTTAATAGATTGGTCACTGTCCCCGTGCTACAGTGGCAGCTAAAAGCTAGTGCAGCCCCAGGTATGTGTATAGCTTTGCCACAGGTATATAAAGGGTGGTCCTGCCCAGAGTGACTTCAGCTTACACTGGCTGAAGTGACATCCCCAGCTCCAAGAGGCTTCAGGTAATTGTTCCAAGGCTGCACACATCTCTAGTGGGAAGAGCTTTCTGATATTGTTTTGGGGCTGGCTAGAGACAGCCTCTTAGCCCAGCCTTCAGGGTATACTTTGTGGGTGGTCTCCTTTTCCCAGGATGCCCCTCGGTTTGGATTCTAAAGTCCTACAGGTTCCTGGTTCTGTCCTAGGTCCTGCCTCTGCTCTAATATGTTCTACACACTAACATTTTGGGCCCACAATGACAATTGTGGCTTATGGGAAAGGGGAGAGAGACATCAGAGGACATCTACCCAGGCCCAAAGTCAAGCTCATTCCACTCCTCAATTCATCCCGCATGACACTTGCTGGGCCCTTGTGGTGGGTGGATTACTAGGCGGGGTGCCAGGGATATAAGGGTCCCCTGACCACTTGTTCTTTGGGGTGTCACCTTCTTCCCAAGTTGAGACATAGGTGAGCACCTGTACTGCAGCTCTAAGTGTGGGTTTCTCTCCTAGAGAAGTTTCAATCCCTGCCCACAATATCTGGGTTACATGTGTCTGTGGGCAGTGGATGGGAAGCTGAGAGCCCAGGAGTCTAGGGTATGTTGTCAGAGGCAGGAGGGTGGGAGCAAACAGAAATGCCGAGGTGGAGAGGCAAGTACAGCACAACAGGGTGCACACAAGACAGGCAGATGAAGGCCTGTGCTCCTCAGCTAAATGGAGGTGCAGGCTGGGGCAGCCGATTCTCGAACCAGAATCTCCTCGATGTGAATGAGAGTCTGCACTCATGGGGCTTCAGTAGGGTGTGGACTCAGCAGCAAGGCAGACAAACAAACAGAACAAAACAGAAACACCTTAGGTTAAATTGGATTTCAGATAACTTGTTTTTCCTTAGTATAAGTATACTCAGGCAATATTGCAATATGTTTTAAAATACGCTTAAATTAAAATTGCAATATACTTACACGTACAAATAAGCAATCAACCCCCCCCCAAAAAAACAAAAACAAAAACAAAAACAACAACAAAAAAAAAACCCTTAATTTTGTTTGGTTTTGCTTTCCTTTGAGATGAGGTCTTTGCTATATAGACCAGGCTGCCCTGGAACCTGCTATGTACATCAGGCTGGCCACGAATTCACCACAACCCTCTGAATTGTTGGCATGTGCTACCATGCCCATCCCAAAGCCTGTTTGTCTATCTGAAATTCCTACATGATTGGGTGGCCTGTATTTTGCCTGGCAGCTCTTCGGCTGGCCTGTTGGAGCAGTACAGTGAGACTCTGTGGAGGAGGTGGGAGGAATGTGTTTGAGAAGGGGAGGGACTACAGGTTTGTGGGGCTGGGGAAGCAGGAGTCAGACTTGGCCTTGTGGTAACTTCAGGGATGGTAAAATGCAGTGTGGAATGGAGCAGGGGCCACTGAGGATGGGCACTGGAGTTAGTACTGGGCTAAGGAAGACTCAGGCCTCTTGGACCATGGAGTATGAGAACAGCATCCCAACCTCCTGGGCATCGAGAGAAACAGACAGTCCCCTGCTGCAGGGACCATGGAGCCACAGGGTCCTTGCCACTGTGGAGTCCCTCTATCGACTCCTGCATTGCTTGTAGTGACATGGATGGGATTGTATCACCCATGCGTGCACAGCCAAGGGACACATCATGAATTACAAAACCACTGTCCTCAGCATCTTCCTGATGCTGTCTCCTTAGCCTGTGCATCAGCCCATCCAGCCCCTCCCTTGGTCTTTATTCCATCGGTTTGGGAAAACACAACTTGCTCCAACCTGCCTGGCAGCCCCCACTTCCTCAGTTCTTCCTCCCTGCTTCCTACGCTCCCCACCTTCAGGAAAGAAACCCTCACTGCCAGTAAACTTCAGTCCTCAGGCACCTTGTTTATTGAGAGTACATGAAATCCCAAGAACCCAGCACCCAGCACCAAGGAGATGGAGCCCACAGCATCCATTTCCCTGACTCTGCTCCCTCCCTCGGTTGTATAGTTTTTAGTGTGTGTAGCTCAATGAATAGAAAGCTCTCCTAGCACAGGTGAAACTCTGAATTCAATTCCTAGTATCACATAACAAGGCATGGTAGTGTCTGCCAGTAATTCCAGAATTTTGTAAAATTTTATAAATCAAAAAATTTAAATTATTTCAAAAAAAATAAAACAATTGCAGAGGCCTGGGTTTGACTCCCAGCACCCACACAGTGGCTCACAACTACCTGTCACTTCTGTTCTAGAGGGTCGGATGCCGTCTTCTGACCTCCACTGGGACTGGGCACATACATGGCAAACAGACATAAAAGCAAAACATTTGTACAATAAAAAATACAAAACCGGGCTGGAGAGATGGCTCAGCGGTTAAGAGCACCGACTGCTCTTCCAGAGGTCCTGAGTTCAATTCCCAGCAACCACATGGTGGCTCACAACCATCTGTAAAGAGATCCGATGCCCTCTTCTGGTGTGTCTGAAGACAGCTACAGAGTACCTATATATAATAAATAAATAAATCTTTAAAAAAAAATACAAAACCAAAATGGCAGCCAGACAGTGGTGGCACATACCTTTGACCCTAGCACTCTGGAGACAGAGGTAGGCAGTTTTCTGAGTTCAAGGCCAGCCTGGTCTACAGAGAGTGTTCCAGGACAGTCAAGGCTACACGGAGAAACCCTGTGTCAAAAAAACAAAAACAAAAACAAAAAACCAAAACAACAACAACAACAAAACAAAAAGCAAAACAAAACAAAACAAAAAAACAACCTAAACCAATCAAACAAACAAAATGGGGCCAGGTGTGGTGGTAGAACACACTTTTTATCCCGGAACTCTGGAGGCAGAGGCAGATGGATCTCTCTGAATTCGAGGCCAGCCTAGTCTACATAGTGAGTTCTAGCTTGCCGGAGATACATAGGGAAACCCTGTCTCAAAAAAAGAAAAAAAGAAAAAAAATGGGTTAGAGAGATGGCTCAGTGGTTAAGAACACTTGCTGCTCTTCCAAAGGATCAGAGTTCAATTCCCAGCAACCACATGACAGCTTGAAACTGTAACTTGAGTTCCAGAGGATCTGACATCCTCACACAGACACAGCAACAATGCCCTGAAAAAAAAATAAAAACAAGTAAATCAAAGAAAGAAAAAGAAAGGAAGAAAGGAAGCAAGTAAGAACAAAAGCAGGCTGGGGGAAATGGCTCAGTGGTTAAGAGCACTGGCTGCTTTTCCAGATGACCCAGGTTCAATTCCCAGCACCCACATGGCAGCTCACAACTGTCTGTAAACCTAGTTCCAGGTGATCCGACACCCTCACACAGACGTCTATGTAGGCAAAATACCAATGCACATAAAATAAATAGATTTTAAAATATTCCTTTAAAAAACTAAAAAGCAGAGTTTTGTTAATTGCTCTTCATTTTGTAAAAAAAAAAATATATCATGCTAGGGACTGGAGAGATAGCTCAGTGGTTAGGAGCACCAGGTACTCTTCCAGAGAACCCTGGTTCAATTCCCGGCATCCACATAGTGACTCACAAAAATCCATAACTCCTCTGGTCTTTCTGTGTCACCTACCCAGTTCCACCCGTCAGATATGATGCTCTCTTCTGGTCTCCATGGGCAACCGACTGACAATTGGTGCATAGACTGACTTACATGCAGTCAAAACATCTGTCCTATGCACTTACAAAGAAAAAGACTATCGTGCTAGATGTAGATCCCCAAGACTTCTTTTCTTAAAAACACAAGCTGGCTTGTCATTCTGGTGTGCCCCAGCCATACACTACCTTCCCATGATCATTCTCAGGAGACACTTGTGTCACTCAGCACTTCCGCTACACACCCTGTGTCCTTCCTATTCTGGTCACTCAGGAGTCTGTGTAGCTTTTTGTCACCATCTTCTTAGTTTCCACTTAAGACATTTCTCCCCCTTGTCCTGGTGACACGACTCATGGATGCTCTTCACATGACCCTCTGACCTTCCCTGAGGACTTAGGTGGAACGGACTACAGGTTTCAGGAGGGAGGGCCATTGCTCACTCCTTCTGTGCATCCCTGACTCTCCGGGATATCGGGGCAGTCACAACCTCCCTCACATGGGTGGGGTGACACTGGTGCCCACTATGTTTCTCATACTCACAGCTTTCTCTAGGCACTGAATCCAGCCCACAGTGGAGAAAGATGTCAGCCCATCTCCCAGAAGATCTGGGTCTGTACAGTAAACAAGTCAGAAAAATCTCAAGTCCTTCAGATTCCACCTGTGGCTCTCAGCGATGGGGACTGTACCCTGTTCTGAGTTTCTTGTCTGTATCCTCAAGGATGGCCAGGCCACAGTGCAAATGTTCCCAAAGTTTGTGTGAACTACCAGCAGTGTACAAGTGTATCCCTGATGTCCCTCCTTGGTGTCCCCAGACTTTGGTATCTTCAGACTTTTTTAAAATTTTATTTATTTATTTTATGTATATGACTGTGCTGCCACTGTCTTCAGACACACTAGAAGAGTGCATCGGATCCCATTACAGATGGTCGTGAGCTGGGAATTGAACTCAGGACCCCTGGAAGAGCAGTCAGTGTTCTTAACTGCTGAGCCATCTTTCCAGCCCCCTCTTCAGTCTCTTAAATGTGTGTAGCTGGTGTCTTTCAGCCCTCCAGCTATCGGAAGCACGGACCTGTGTCACTGTGATTGTCCTGAGGTGTGGCTCCCTCCCGCACCTAGTCCTGCTGGGACTCCCTGTGAGCCACTGTGTCTGCCATGGAGGAATGGGGCCGTCTACCTTTCCTTCGAGCCCTGAAGGAACTCCTGGGTGTTTCCGCACAGACTGTACTGTGGTTGCATTGCACACGTCACTTTCTGCCACCTTTTGATGTCCTCAGCCAGACCTCCACCACGGGCTGCCTATTTGCCAACTAGTTTCCGGCAGACTAGTCCCCAGCTTGGCGCAGGACAGGGAGTCTTACTCCCCTGAGTGCCATGTCCCTGCTCGGAGGATGTAGGAAGAGGCTTGTGGGGGGCTTACATACTCATCTCCCCATCTGTCTCTGTCCCCCAGGTCGATGAGAGCCTCCAGATCTTGGTGGGGTCAGAAGGGGACCACTTGCCATTGATGGAAATGGGTAGTTGTAAGGTAGGTCTGCTCGGATCTCCCAGGGTGGATTCCACCTACCCCGCACCTATTCTGTGTGTCCTGTGTGTGGTTATGGTCCTACACCTCCTTCCATATCCCGTGTTCTCTGTTGGGTTCCCGCCCCACACCTTTTCCCATCCTGTGTCTTGTGCTGGCTTCCAGATTTACATTCCCTCTTATCTGTGTTCAGGGTTCTGTTTCTATCCCATACCTTATTCCTCCAGCCTGAGGCCTCTGATCAATGGGACTGTGTCCTGGTGGCTGATCTCCAGACCCAGAAAAGTCAGAAGCATGTTCAGAGGCAACAGCAGTTCCTAGAAAAACTCGAGAGGAATGGTTTCCACTTCAAGGTGGGCTGGTTTGCTTCAGGGGGCCGAGTCATGGGCCAGAGAGTCATGAGGAATGCCATGTCATCTACCCCAAGAACAGAGGACAGGATAGTGACTGTGGATGAGTTCTTCTCCTGTGGCTCTCAAGGTATTAAAGGACCAGAAGAAGGTGTTCTTTGGGATCCGAGCCGACAGTGCTGTCATTGACATGTACCGGACTCTCCTCATGAAGCCTGAAGATCCTAGCTCCAGAGCCAAGCAGAACTTCAACATAGCTACCACAAGGTGAGGAGGTGTCCAGAGCCAGGCCAGGAGGGTCCTTGCCCTGTGTCAGGCAGGACCAGGGCCACAGCCCATCTGAGGTAGGACAACAGTTCCACACAGTCTTAGTGTGACTGCCACAGGGGATCAGACACAGTGCTGAACAAGGCTCTGTGCCTCAGTTTCCATTTTGTAATAGTAATATTGATGCTCACTTCTTGACATCCTGTGAGAACTCTTTATCACAGTTTTCCTGAATTAAAGAGATCCAGAATTAAAGTCATCAGGCACCATTTCTGGGACTCTGAGGTCTTTATCTCCCACAGACCCCTTACTCATCAGCCCAAACTCTCCTCTCTGGTCATCTGGTGTTCGATATCTGACAGGGAGAGCCTCCTGTGTCCCCAGTTACCTTCTCCTCCCCTAACACTCATATAACCCTATATGGCCCTTCTGTGTCACTTACCCAGCTCTAGGAATAGCTATCTGGGGGCCTGGCTAGTTGATCGCAAAGGACAGACAGGGAATTGGGTAGCAGGTAACAGAGTCCTGTGAACACAGGACATGAGGGGAAATAAGAAGAGTAGAGACACAGTCTTTGTTAGGGTTTTACTGCTGTGAACAGACACCATGACCAAGGCAACTCTTATAAAGGACAATATTTAATTGGGGCTGGTTTACAGGTTCAGAAGTTCTGTCCATTTTCATTGAGGTGGGAGCATGGCAGCATCCAGGCAGAGGAGCTGAGAGTTCCACCTCTTGTTTCAAAGACAGCTAGGAGAAGACTGGCTTCCAGACAGCTAGGACACTGGTCTTAAAGCCCACATCCACAGTGACACGCCTACTCCAACAAGGCCACACCCACTCCAACAGGGTCACACCCACTTCAACAGGGCCACACCTCCTAATAGAGAGACTGTCTGGGCCAAGCATATACCATCACAGATACCTCGATGGGGGCAAAACAAGACAGACTTGTGTGTGGGGGGGATTGCCCTGTGTTCACAAGTTGACTATCTCAGGCACTTAAGCTGTATCTGAGTATGGCTCCACAAGAGCCTGTGTGGCCTCAGGCAAGTTACCCTAACCTCTGAACATCAGTTTCCACAGAAGCAGAATCACTCATAGACATGTAAACAGGTTCGTGGACATTAACACTCAGCATGTGCAGGGGAGTGTGGTCAGAGGTGGGGCCTCTTACCCCTGCATCTGGGAGGGATGTGGACGGCTGAGAGTAAGAACCAAACCCCACTCTGGAGGTCAGCCATGTTTGACCTGAGTAGGTTTTCAGAGTGATTTCTGGACTCTGGGTTCTGGTCAGTAGTGGTGGGGTACCTTTTCTGGAACAGAGAGGGCCTGGATGTGTGGAGAACAGGGTCTTTAGAGTAAAGTCCACCAGGGGCCATCCTGATTTTAGATTCTTGGCTTCCAGAATCCGAATTGTGAACTTTGTCGTGAACAGCAAGAAGAGACTCAGTGGTGAGCTCAGATGGGCAGGTCGGTGGCTGAGGAGGGTGCTGCTGTGGGCTGGATTCTCCTATCCTCCATTGCTTTCTGATTGAGGCACCCTATAACCCTAGACACCTTTGAGGATCTGGTGAAGGATGGGGTTTTTGAGACCATGTTTCTTCTGCACAAGGTGAGGGGTAGACCAGCTCAGAATGGGCCTGAGGGTGGGGATCTGAGGTAGGAAGCCAAGCTCTCATTGTCTGTGTCCGGTACCCAGGGGGAAGAGGACCTGAGCAGAGAATGGGCTCAGTGGAGAAATGTGTTCCAGCCACAGCCAATTGATAAAATCAGGTAATACCACACCGAGCAGCTCACCTGTGGGCCACAGACACATCTGTGTTTAAAGCAGATAACCTGGGGCCCAGCCAATCCAGTCCTAACTCACAGAGACAGTCCCCCACTTACACCAATGCTACCAGCTTCACCTTCTTCTCACACACCCCTACCCTACCAGGTACTGAGGCCAATGGGGAGGGTGGCCTTGACGGGGAAGCTTTTCCACAGGGAATACTTTGGAGAGAAGGTGGCTCTGTACTTCACCTGGCTTGGCTGGTACACCTACATGCTCGTGCCTGCTGCTGTGGTGGGCCTCATCGTCTTTCTGAGTGGCTTTGCCCTGTTTGATTCCAGCCAGATCAGGTGGGTGGGGGACTGAGGCCTGCAATCTCATTGGGGGCCAGGTCTGGAGGTGGGAGCCTGGATGGATTCTGCATCTCAAAATCACCACTCTTGTCTCTACCCTCTCAGCAAAGAGATCTGTAGTGCCGATGACATCTTCATGTGCCCTCTCGGCGACAACAGTCGCAGATACCAGCGGCTCTCAGAGATGTGCACTTTTGCAAAGGTCAGATGCTACCGGAGTCTTTCCTGAGCTTATGCAAGGGTGGGCACAGTATACCTGTCTAGAAGACGGGAAGATAAGGCACTGGGATGCCCCGAAGAGGCAAGTTCTCCCTTCCCTACCAGGAGACATAGTAGGAAACTTAGCGCGAAGCTCTTCCGTTCCTCTCCCCAGCTCACGCATCTCTTCGACAACGAGGGCACTGTGATATTTGCCATCTTTATGGCTCTGTGGGGTGAGTTGCTGCTGGGCATCCCCAGAGGCCTCTAGGACTCGCTCTTCAGCCACCCTGGCTCACCCCAGGTATCCCGTGATGTTTCTCTGTTCTCACTGCAGCTACGGTCTTCCTGGAGATCTGGAAGCGAAAGCGTGCCCGTGAGGTCCAGAGCTGGGAACTGTATGAGTGGGATGAGGAAGAGGTAGGGCAGGGACAGCAGCCTCAAGGTTGCTTGCCTCCAGTGTCCCACGTGGCCCATACCTGTATCCTTGTGTCTGAGGCGTGTCTGGTGACCTCCCTAGGAAGAGATGGCCCTGGAGCTCATCAACTCTCCGCATTATGAGCTGAAAAAGCACCATCATTCCTATCTGAGCAGCACTATCATCCTGATCCTGTCCCTGTTCATGGTACTTCCGGGAGCTGTGGTAAGGGCTAGAGACCTGGCTATCCCTTCCCTTCATGTCCAACCCTAATCCTCTGCAGATTTGTTTGATGATTGGCATGGCTCATTTGCTGGTTGTCTACCGAGTGCTGGCTGCTGCCCTCTTCAGCAGCTTCCTGGAGCAGCAGGTGACCACCGCTGTGGTGGTGACAGGGGCGGTGGTACATTATGTAATCATCGTCATTATGACTAAGGTAAGGATCATGCGGGGAGGCCGAGGCGGGGCTTCCACTGAAGTCTTAGGTAAGTCCCACTTGGTTCCTTCTTCCCTCAGGTCAACAAATGTGTAGCCCTGAAGCTTTGTAAATTCGGTGAGAAGAGACTAACTTCTCTCTGGGAACTGGGAGGACTCGGGACTGAGAGTCACAGGGCTGTGATCAAACATGGGGTGGGGGCTTCCTGCTTTTCTGGGACCCCTCACTAGAGACTGTAGGTCATGCTGTCCCGTTGGTCTAAGGACAGACAGGATGGCCATGTCTCATTCCAGAGGAACCCAGGACCTTTTCAGAGCAAGAGAGCAAGTTCACTGTCAAGTTCTTCATCCTACAGTTCTTCGCCCACTTCTCCTCGCTCATTTACATTGCCTTCATTCTGGGCAGGTATGCTCTCCGGCCCAGCCCCGGCTCCCTCAGGCGCAGCCTTCCAGCCCCCTGGCTCCCTCAGGCGCAGCCTTCCTGTCCTGTTTCTTGCCTTTCAAAGGGCCAGATCTGGGGCTGGAGAGATGACTGCTCTTCCAAAGGTCCTAAGTTCAATTCTTAGCACCTACGTGGTGACTCGTGACCATCTACTAAGGAATCTGATGCTCTCTTCTGGTGTGCAGGCGTACGTGCAGCAGAGCACTCATACATGAATGAATGAATGAATGAATGAATGAATGTAGCAGAGTTACTCATATAACTAGCAAACTAACAAACAAACAAACAACAAACTTTTTAAAAAAAATGTGGCCAGATCTTAGCCAGGCATGCTGGCACACAGCTTTAATCCCAGCACTGAGCCAGCAGAAGCAGGTAGATCGCTGTGAGTTTGAGACCAGCCTGGTCTACATGTTGAGCTCCAGGATAGCCAAGACTAAACAGAGCGACTCTGTCTCAAAAAAACTAAATAAGTAAATAAATATACAAAAATAAATAATAAAAATAAGTAAAAGTGGCCAGGTCTTTAGGCTGGGGCTGTAGCTCAGTTAAATAGCATGCATGAGGGGTTGGGGATTTAGCTCAGTGGTAGAGCGCTTGCCTAGGAAGCGCAAGGCCCTGGGTTCGGTCCCCAGCTCCGAAAAAAAGAACCAAAAAAAAAAAAAAATAGCATGCATGAAACCCTATGTTTGACCTCTTGTATGTGGTGACCTCTTGATGTGGTGGCATCCTCTTGTAATTTCAGAACTCAGTAATTGGAGTGAGCTCTCAGTCAGCTACATAAGACGCTGCATTAAAAAGAAACAGTGCTCCCCTCAGCAGCACAGGTACTAAAATTGGAACAACACACACGAGGTTAACATGCCCTTCCATAAGCATGACGTGCAAATTTGTGAAGTGGTCCATATATATATATATATATATATATATATATATATATATATATATATATATATTTAAAGTGGTCAGATCAGTTCTTTTAACTTAAAAACAAACAAACAAACAAAAACAACAACAAATAGTTCATGCCCAGAATACATAGAAACTCAATGTAGAACAACAACCTTTGTGACCCTCGGCCCTAGAGGTGACACGGGCCAGCCTGGTGGGTCTTGTTTGTGCATGTTAATCTGCACACAGGAACTTATGACTGAGGTAGCTTTGCTCTGTCAGTAATCAGACTGATTTGTTACATGGGAGCATCCCGGTGGCTCTGCCCAGTGCACCATACTCTCCTCACTGGTTATGGGGTACTGTGCTTTGTGAAGAAACCTCATGAATGCCCCCCCCACCTTCCTTATTTAAATGAGCCATTTTAGGTGCAGTCAATGTACACCTTTTTGTCTTCTCTGAAGAAAATAATTGCTGCTTTATTATTTTCTTTTTCTGGTGTGTTTTCTGTGTTAATTGCTGCTTCATTAACGTGCTTAAATGTCACCAGGCATTTAAATATGACTGGGTAGTCACAAACTCCCCAGCCTCCCCACTGAACCTCCCAGCATGTTCACAGATGTGGGAATCCCTCATGTAGCTGCCTTCGTGTAGGTCCTGTAGATTTTCGGTGAATTTCGTTTCATTCTGGCTGTTTCCTTCCTCCTCCTCCTCCTCCTCCTCTTTTTTGTTTTTTTTTGCTTTTTGTTTTTTGAGACACGTTTTCACCATCCTTAATTTTCTTGCTTCAGTGTGCTGAGTGCTAGGATTACAGGCCTCTGATAGTAACGCTGACTACAACTGGTATTTTCTCAAGCCCCATTTCCCAGTAGCTTGGTTTCCTTCCTTTATCTTTTTTTTTTTTTTCTTCTTGAGTGGGATCATGGTATAGTCTATGCTGACTTAGAATGAGAGGTGTGTTCTAGGCCAGCTTGGACTACAGGCAGTATAGTGAGTCTATCCTGCTTCTGCCTCTCAAGAGCTGCGATTACAGCCATGTGCCACCGCACGTAGCTTCTAGGGCTTTTCCTGCACTCAGGAAAGCCGGTGTGATCTTACAAACCTCTCAGTGCCTCAGCTGATTGGTCTGCTACGTTCTTCAGTTGGTTATTTTGATTTTCCAAGTGTACAATCTATTTCCTCAAATTCTACTTTTCCCTTTGGACATCTACGCCAGTGTGCTCTATATTTCTACTGCATAGTTACAAGTAATCCCAGCACAGTGCTAAGTAATGGCTACCATGAACCTTAATGGAAGTGCTTCTAGGATTCCATTGCTGAACATGGACCCCTGTGGTTTAGAATAGTTTACAGTTTTTATCATGTTATGGAAAGCAAATGGCCTTATTGTTGTTGTTCATTTGGTGGCTTTGAAATGGGCTTGCAGCCTGACTGGCCTCACACTTTCTATGCAGCCAAGGATGCGCTGAGTTTTGGAGCTGCATGCATGTGTCACTATGGCTGGAGTTTTGATTGCCTGTTTTGAGACAGGTTCTCACCATGTATTCCCATTCACGGGACGGCTGCTTCAGCCTTCTGAGCGCTGGCATTGGAAGTCTGAGCCACCACATGACTTGAAAGCTTTTAAACACAAAATGGCACTATGCACGGTTTCTGTGAGGAGAAACTGAGGTCATTTCCAACAGATCTTTTTTGGCGCTTCTGTGAGGCTGAGCCTGTGCATTCCTAGAGTAGGTGTGCCTCAGGGTACTGTCCTGTTCTCTTAATTACTTTGTTGCTGTGATAAACACTGTGACCAAGGCAGCTTATAAGAAAAAAGCATTGAATTTGGCCTAAGGTTTTAGAGTGTTAGAGTCCACGATGACAGAGAAAAGAAATAGCTCACATCTTGATCCACAATCATAAAGGAGAGAGAGAGAGAGAGAGAGAGAGAGAGAGAGAGAGAGAGAGAGAGAGAGAATATCAACACTGGGGATTGCATTGCATCAGACTTTTGAAACCTCAAAGTCTGATCCAGTGACACATCTCCAGCAAGGCCACACTTCCTAATCCTTTCCAAACAGTTCCACTGAGATTCAAGGTAATCTTAACTCCCTGTGAAATAAAAAAGCAAATTACGGGGTTGGGGATTTAGCTCAGTGGTAGAGGGCTTGCCTAGCAACCGCAAGGCCCTGGGTTCAGGCCCCAGCTCCGAAAAAAAGAGAGAGAGAGAAAAAAAAAGCAAATTACACATGTCTAACACAGTGACACAGGGTATACACTACTGTTATAAAAGAGGAACAGGGACATAGTGAAGAAATACTGGACAAAAAGCAAGACTGAAACCCAATAGGGCAAACTTCAGATCCTGTAGCTCTGTGTCTGAGAGCTTAGGTGACTCTGTCCTTCCGCCTGCAACATACTTCTTTCTCTCTCTCTTTTTTTTTTTTTCTTTTCTTTTTTTTCGGAGCTGGGGATCGAACCCAAGGCCTTGTGCTTGCTAGGCAAGTGCTCTACCGCTGAGCTAAATCCCCAACCCCTTACTTCTTTCTCTTGGCTGGGTCCACTCTCCTTGGTAGATAGCCATGGCTCTGGCACCTCTAATATCTAATGCAATCCAGGCTCCTCTTTCACAGCTTCTGGTACTGCCTATCAGCGCCTTCATGCAGGGACTTCCCTGCCACCTACCTGGCTACAGTTAACTGCAAAGGAAGATTCCACAACCCCTTGCTTGAGTATCTTTTATGACTCTAAAGCCAAAACAGTGTGGAGGACACTATTAGATTTAACAACTAATTTGGGGTGAACCCTAGAACCCATAAATCACTTTCAAACAGCTTTGATTTATTGTTGCACACCCCACCACCACCACCAAATAAGATTTTACTGTGTTGTCCTGAAACTCACTCTGTAGACCAGGCTGGCCTTGAATTTGAACTCAGAGAGATCTACCTGCTTCTGCCTCCCAAGTGCTGGGTTTAAAGGTGTGCACCACCACTACCTGGCTGTTGTTGCTTTTGAAAAGCAGAAGATTCCTTAGGCCTTTTCTTTCCTCAGGTTGGAAGCTAACTGGGTGTTCCTCTGAGTCTCCTCCCACCCCTTATTCCATTTCAGATCAGGCCTCGCTCTAATTTTCTTCTCTTTTTCAGCACAGGCCTTGACTCCAACATTAAATTTCCTGGTACTCTTTTTCTCTTTAAACTATCTATTTTGTATTTCTTTTTACCCTGCTTGCCCTTCTTCGTTGTAGACCTGCATAGGGTGATTTTACTAATAACCATGTGACAGAATCAGTATTAGACTGTCTTTAGATCTTTTCCACCAAGGAAATGAGTTTGGCACCTCTCATTTTGCCTCAGGCAAATTCTTAGAACAAGGCCAGAAGACAGCCTCAGGTTTTTGCTTTTTGGTTTTTGTTGTTGTTTGTTTGTTTTGCCAAAATATCTCAAGAATTGTCTGGCCCAGTTGCTCATACTGTGTTTTTCCAAAAGCTCTTGAGCTGGATCTCCATAGTTCTCGTGGCTCTCAGTACTGTCTTCCAAGCTCCTAGGAAGACTAGGATGGCCCACTAAGCTGGACCCACAGCATTCAACCACTTACCTAGTCCAGAGTCCAAAGTCTTCTACATTTCTCCAAAAACAACATAGTCAGGCCTTTTTTTCAGCAGTAGCCCACTGTCTGGTGCCACCTTCTGTCTTGGTTACACTTCTACTGATAAAACAGTCTAACCATGGCAATTTATAAACGGAAATGCTTAATTTGGCCTACAGTTTCAGAGGACTACAGAGATGATGGAGTGAAGGAATAGTTGAGAGCTCACTTTTTTTTTTTTAATTTATTTACTTTATATGAGTACATTGTCGCTGTCTTCAGACACACCAGAAGAGGGCGTCAGATCTCATTACAGATGGTTGTGAGCCACCATGTGGTTGCTGGGAATTGAACTCAGGACCTCTGGAACTGGTTTTTAACCGCTGAGGCATCTCTCCAGCCCAAGAGAGAGCTCACATCTTGATCTACAACTATGGCGGCGGCGGGGGACGTGGGGGACCTAACCCCAGCGACTGACTTCTTTCAACAAAACCATACCTCCTAATCCTTCCCAAACCATTCCCCCAACTAAGGAGGCAGTATTCAAACATACGAGCCTACTGGGGATGGGGAGGCATCCTCATTCAAACCACCATACTACCAGTCTACCTTCCCACAGCCACAAGATCAAGGTGCTGTCCATTTTCCTCACGGGCCTTGATTTTCTCCCTAGGATCAATGGTCACCCTGGGAAATCCACGCGCCTGGCTGGCCTGTGGAAGCTGGAGGAGGTCAGTCTGTCCTGAGGCCTCACTGCCCAGCTCTTGAATTCCCCCTCCTCCCTCAAGCTCCATCCCTGACCTTCATGTTGGCCCCGCAGTGCCATCTCAGTGGCTGCATGATGGACCTGTTCATCCAGATGGCCATCATCATGGGCCTGAAGCAGACGCTGAGCAACTGCATTGAGTACCTGTACCCGTGAGGACCTCTTTCCATCCTACTCCAGTCTCCCGCCTTGCTTGTCCCCAGTGCCCTGCAGTCTTTCTGTATGTTCAATACGTTTCTGGTGCCCTCAGGTTGTTGGCCCATAAATGCCGCTCAGTGCAGGCTTACAGACATGGTCACAAGTCCAAAGACCCAGAACTGGCGGAGTGGCAGCGGAACTACCACATGAATCCGGTCAACACCTTCAGCCTCTTTGATGAGTTCATGGAGATGAGTGTGTGGCGCTCCAGTGGGCTGGGCATGTGGGGTGGGTGTGCAGGGTGAAGAGTGGGTGGCTGTACTGGACATGGTGACATTTTCACCCTGCAGTGATCCAGTATGGCTTCACCACCATCTTTGTGGCCGCGTTCCCGCTCGCGCCCCTGTTGGCGCTCTTCAGCAACCTTGTGGAGATCCGCCTGGATGCCATCAAGATGGTCAGACTACAGCGGCGCCTGGTTCCTCGCAAGGCTAAGGACATAGGTCAGAGGGCACACAGTGGAGGAAAGCAGCCAGGGCACTGGGAAGAGTGACTTCCAATCCTGGGCTTTTCACCAGCCCATGCCAGGCCACCCTGAAGGAACTTGTAATAATGGCAGCCCCTCCCTTTACTCTAGAGACATTCCTTAGGTTTTCAGATATGGTAACTAAGTGTCATGGGCTCAACCTCTAGAAAGGGCAGGCTAGAGTGCACCGGACAAGGCTCTCCCTTGAGGCCCAGCATGTGGCTGGAGAGCTTGCAGCCTTCAAGGGAACCTTATGGAAGAGCAGGAGTCACGTGGGAGATAAAGTATGGCAGATCAGAGAGCCCAAGGCCTCAGTCATCCTGACTTTCCATAGTGAGAATGACAGATGTCAGGGAAATGGATGGTTTGGTTGCTAGACATGGCGAGAAACATTACGGAGAGCCTCAGACTTGGGTCCGGGTTCAGCAATTCTCACTTGGGTGGGGTCCGAAGGTAAACAGCCTGTTGACAAGTTCCAGGAAGAAGGTGTGGATGGGGAAGCCTGAGTCCTTCACTAATCAGGTCTGTCTTAGTTGATAATTTTCAAGCAGATAACTTAGCTGCAAAGGGGCCAGGAACAGAGATAACACAAGGCTCCTTGACTGATTAGGTTCCAAGCTTTTAGGGCAGGAGACGACTAATGATTAGAACTGGCTGCTTCATTCCACTGCTCTCTTTCAGGGACCTGGCTGCAGGTACTGGAGACCATTGGAGTGCTGGCAGTCATTGCCAATGGAATGGTCATTGCCTTCACCTCCGAGTTCATCCCCAGAGTAGTCTACAAGTACCATTATGGCCCGTGCAGAAAGAATCAGACCTTCACAGATGAGTAAGGCATTGAACTGACCCTTCCAGTTAAGCCCTTGGAGCGCAGACCCAGGGTTCTCCTGGGTATAAGTGGATGCTGCTGGAGCTACCCGGGGCTGTACTGGGACTTGACTCCTAGCACTGTCTATATGACCCACCTACCTTGGCTGGATTCCAGGAATAACTGATGGACCCTTGTTGGAAGGGAAGTACCAGGCTTGGTTGGTGTTCAGCAGGCAGTACCTAAATGCCTCTCTTGCTAAGTTTTACATCCCTGACCTGTTTCTGGCATGGGAAGGCAAAGAAGAAATGTGTCTAGCTCCCACTGCACCTGCAGACTGGGCTCTTTAGGTCAGCCCTAGGAGTATTCTTCCAGCCTGGTAGGGCAGACTGGTGGCATCTCCAAGACCCCTCAGCCTCTCTTCCCTCTTCCAGGGGTAGTCTTGTGCTTGGCTAGCCCAACTTTCCTCATGAAGGAGAGTGGAGGAGGCCTTCCATGGTGGCTTGCCCCCTAGTGCCCTCTAGATGCAGGTGACTTCTCAGGAAGGGCCTCAGGCCAAGCAAACACCACACTTTTCTCTCTTCAGCTGCCTCAAGGACTATGTTAACCACAGCTTATCTGTCTTCTACACCAAAGACTTCCAGGACCATGGCAGGATGGAAGGCCAAGAGAATGTGACTGTGTGCAGGTTTGGAACCTCTCATCCCCTGTAAATGGCCTCTAAACTCCCAATTCCTGACCTTAGGTACTTCTCTACCCCAGGTACCGGGACTACCGAAATGACCACGACTACAACCTCTCTGAGCAGTTCTGGTTCATTTTGGCCATCCGGCTGGCTTTTGTCATCCTCTTTGAGGTGGGTAAACTCTGAGTGAGCCCGAGGAGAGGCATTCCTTATACTCTTTATTCCTCTTTCCTAGCCCCCAAATCATAAAGTTTCTTCTTAGCCGCTGACCTTGCTGGCCCACTCTCCCTATTACCCACAGCATGTCGCCCTGTGCATCAAGCTCATTGCTGCCTGGTTTGTGCCTGATGTGCCCCAGTCAGTGAAGAATGAGGTTCTGGAGGAGAAGTATCAGAGGATTCGTGGAAGGATGTGGTAGGGATACAGAGGCTCACCTGGCTGGGGCAGGTCTGTGCCTGGGACAGGCCTGGCCTCTGACCCATACCAACTCTGCCTTTCCTGTAGCTTCAGTTCCAGGAGCACGGATGTATAGACAACCCGGGGCAGGTGGAGAAATGCCGCTTTCCAGGAGCCTGGACTAAGAAGAAGTCCCCACCTCTACAGTTTGCCTCTGTCCATAGCAATGCATACGCATGTTTTGAGGGAGGCTGTAAAATGGTCCGTGTATATGTAGGGTCCTGGATGGTCTACATAAATGTTCGTGAATGAAGGCCATAGGAGGGCCTTGAATATATGTAGATGTATATAGGCATCCTAGGAAGCCCATGTATATGTGTTAATCACAGGAGACTCTTGTATATGTCGGGGGTCCCTGAAATGCCATGTATATTTAGGTTATTTATGAACAGCACAGATGTGCCTGTGGGGTTTGCTTCAACTTTTCTGGGGTTCAGATTGGTACAGACCTGACTTGAAGCTCCTGAGTGACCCTAGTACCCATAGAATTGCTGGCTGCTCATAAAACCCTCGTGCAGTGAAATTAGCCCAAGTTCCATGGACCTCCTGGCTCTTGGGCCTCAGATCTTGCCTGCTCTGTGGCCTCTTGCTTGGTAGAAGGCGAGAGACTAACTTCCGGCCCCTCCCTCCCCCACATTAACCTGGATCCCCACAGCCGGCAAAACTTTTTACAAACAAAGTAAACCTGTGTGTATTGATTTCTGAGCCTCATGACGTAGATCCAGTTTCTAGGGATTATTCTTGCTCTGGGCTAGATTGAGATGGGATGAACTGTGGTAGCCTGGGGCCACTTGGCTTTTCTCAGGTTTGCCTCATTGTCTAAGCGAGGGGCACCTTACGGAAGAAGGTTCTGCTTTCCAAATGTCTGGGTCTTTGAGTGGCAAGAGAAGACACCGGGTCAGTTATGAGTCGGGTGTGGATCAAGACAGACTTCCTGGAGGAAAAGGGAGAGTTCGGGCTGGAGAGGCAAAACACCATGACTGTCTGCAGGATGCCCCTTTGCGGGTTGCGCTGGTTGGGCTGGTTTGACCGCTACCCCAAAGCCGGGAAGTTTGAGATCCCGGGACTGAACTCCTGACACTCACCAACACTAGCCTCAGGCCTAAAGCGGGACACTAGGGTCCGCCCTCGCCCTGCCTGCGGGGCGGGGCTGCACCTGCCGCTGGGTCCGTCGCTACTGCGCACCTCGGCCAGGTAAACTGTCAGCTTCCGCTTGAGTCTCAGGTCTGAAAGCAGGTGGGTGGCAGTCGTGTCTCAGACTTTATGGAGGTGAGTAGAGATCGTAGTTCCTGGAGCTGTTCCAGTTTTAGGGTTGAGGACCTGGGAGTACTTTGCTCCGAGGAGCCTTGGGGCCATGGTCCCGCAGGAAGTAGCTCTGAACCAGGCTGGTTTCCCGCTTAGCCCGGAAGCTTGAGAGCGCTGCGTCCATTCCCTTTCTCTGGCCTTGCTTTTTTCACTCTGCCCGAAGTAGTCAACAGCTTCTTCTCGACTTCAATGCAAGCCTGCAGAGGCGGGCGAGGGGGCGCAAGACCTCACCTTTGCTCCCAAGAGCGTTTCTCAAACCCGAGCAATTCTAGGGCACCTGGGCAGACTGAGAGGCTTGCAGGAACTCGGGCTCGCAGAGACCCTAGCAGAGCTTTCGCCTCCTGTGAGCTCCAGCTCTCGGTGCGCGCCCGGAGTAGCTGTCCGCACGCTTCCGCTCTCCGTGCGCGTCCTCGTCTTTTGCACGCGTGCTTGATAGGTCGGCTTGCCTCACCTGTTGGGTTCCCGGAAACAGGTCCTGCGCCACCCACAGAAGACTGAAGGGCAAGATGTAGGAGCATGATGTACTGGGGGAATTGGTCTCCTCGAGGTATTTTATGCACACGCCTTCCTTTAAAAAAGATACCCCAACACATGCTAGGAACAGGGGCGGCACAAGTCAAGAGTTGCGCTGGAGCAGCACCCAGGCTTCGAGATGCTGAGCAGCAGAAACAGACCCGCAAGTGGGGAGCTGGAAGCCCCTGAACACTCACTCATCTGATAGCACAGCGTACGCCTAGAGCTCAAGGACTGTGTCTTTGGGAGAAGGACTTGGGCTTTCCAGGAACCTCATAATATGGAGGCAATGCTAAGTGATCCGAGGGTCTAGGCTGGGATTTAAATTCCGAGGAGGCTCTGCAGTGCCTCCCAAGGACTTCAGAGGCAACTATCTGAAGCCATCTGGGTTTTTATGTAAGATTGGTCTGAGGTTGGGGTTATGGGATAGAGCAGTGGTTCTCAACCTTCCTAATGCTACGAGTCTTTAATACAGTTCCTCATGTGGTAACCCCCAACCAGAAAGTTACATTCATTGCTACTTTATAGCTGTAATTTTGCTACTGTTATGAATTGTAAATACCTGTATTTTCCAATACCCCTGTGAAAGGGCTGATAGACCCCCGGAAGGGGTTGTGATCCTGCGGATTGAGAACCGCTGGGATAGAGGGTGGTAGATGTTAGCAGACAGGAAAGGAGAACAGTATTGACTCAAGTGAGAGGGTGACAGGCCGTCTAGGTGCAGGAGTGCAAACATTATGCCAGACTTATTAGGGGCAAAGGTGTTTGAAAGCATTGCCCTCAGTACTGGGGCACCTGTCTCTTCACCTCTGCCCTGGGTATTCCTGAGCTTTGATGCATTCAGTTTCTTGATTCACAGAACTGCCTCTGGTGAGGTCAGCCACCTACTGGGCATGGGATGCTCAGGAGGCCTATGAGGCGGCTTCAGGTAGCAAATGGATCCAGAAGTGTAGTAGAGGAAGGGGATCTGTTCCTTTCAGCCTTTCCAACCCTGAGCCAAAAGTGCACCATCACCAGAGATCATGAATGCCAGGCCTCGGGGGTTGGGGGTGGTTTGGCTTGAGCAGGGCTGGGTCATAGGTAAGGTGGCAGGAAAACCTGCTTCTGCATTGAGGATGCTCCTGGGTGACCTGAAGCAGAGGCAGGAAGGCCATAGGAGAGTCTCCAGAGCCTACTCCTGTAGCTATAAGTGTGAAGGGAGAGCCAGGAACTGGAGAAGACCCTTGTTCAAGTCTGTAAATACTCCTGCCGGACCCCAAGGTTTGAATCAATCTTGGGGTAGGGGGAGTCATCGGTAGCAATAGGGGAAATCAGCTCTCTTCTCCCCTATCCTACATCGGAGCTCTTGTGTTTTGGCGCTTGAGAAAGGGCTCTGCTGACTGAAGGAAGGCCCCACCTTGAGATCTATCCCATCTGCAGACACCAAACCCCAACACTTGCTGATGCCAAGATGTGCTCCCAGACAGGAGAGCCTGGTATGGCTGTCCTCTGAGGGGCTCTGCCAGCATCTGCCCACCACAGATGCAGATACTCATAGCCAACCCAACAGTTGAACTGAGCCTAGGAACCCCAATGGAAGAGTTAGGGGAAGGACTGAAGGAGCTGAAGGGGTTTGCAACCCCATGGGAAGACACCAATATCAACTAACCAGATGCCCCAGAGCTCCCAGGGACTAAGCCACCAACCAAAAAGTACACATGGATGGGTCCATGGCTCCAGCTGCATGTATAGCAGAGGATGGCATTATTTGGCATCAATGGGGGGGAGGCCCTTGGTCCTGTGGAGGCTCGATGCCCCAGCATAGGGGGATGCTAGATGGGTGAGGTGGGAGTGGGTGGGTGGGCGAGCACCTTCTTAGAGGGAAAGGGGGGAGGGAGGATGGGATGGAGGGTTTGCAGAGGGGAGACCAGGAAGGGGGACAACATTTGAAATATAAGTAAATAAAATAACCAATTTAAAAAGGAAAGAAAGCAAGAAAAGGGGCTCTGCTCTCTCGCCCCAGCTCTAAGCTAATGACGCTCTAGGTTTCATTATTGGTCGCCAGTCTCTGAGAGATCCCCTTTGTCACAGTAGGTCAGAGTGAGTCATGGATGGGGCTTTTTGTTGTTGTTGTTGGGGGTGGCAGATAGCATAATTCCTCCTCTCTACTCATGAGAATAGTATAAAAACAAAATGAGAGTGTTACCAGGCTTAGCACAGCCTTTAATCCCAGCACTCAAGAGACAGAGGCAGGCTCTGTGACCAGCCTGGTCTACATAGACAGTTCTAGGTCAACCAAGACTACATAGCAAGACCTTGTGTCAAAGAGGTCGTGTGTGTGTGTGTGTGTGTGTGTGTGTGTGTGTGTGTGTGTGTGTGGGTGGTCTAGGAGGCACGCCTCCTACCTAGTCTTCCTTGTGTATGTTTAGGGTAAATCTGTCTGGGCATCTCCTTGCCAGGATCTCTGCACACCACACTAACCTCTGCCACCTGGAGTAACCACCTACACCCTTGCACAGGAACAAATGTAGTGCTTAGGGACTGGGGCAGCCCGGGAGGAAGGGGCCTTCTCATACAGTTACAGGAAAAGCCAGGCGAGGCGGGGCAAAGACCGCCAACAACCCGCCCCACCAGGGGAAGGGGTGGGTACCTGGGTGGGGTTTAGGTTTAGGAGAGGATATGACTGCAAGGCCAGGAAACTAAGGGGGAAAGTTCTGACTAAAATATACATCAACAAAAGCCGGGTCCTCGCCCAAGCTTGGCGATGCATTGTGGGTAGCCACAATACTGTGGCTCCTCTCTGGGGCTCAGCTGAGGGGACAATTCGCTCCCAAGTGCATGCTACTGACCTCAATGGCCATCTCCCTTCTGGAGGAAAGATCCGGAACCAGGTGACTGTGCTTTCCCTATTGCTCTGAGTGATCCTGTGGCCTGTGGTCTGCCCTTGGAGGTAGGCTTGGCTGAGGAGAGGGTCATGGTTGCTGAGGTGCATGAAGGCACACTGGTGTGCGCATGTGCGTGTGTGAGTGTGTGTGTGTGTTAGGCGTGAGCCTGTGAGGTGAGGTGTATGCAGCCCAAACTCTGTGGGAAAGGCAGTGTTGTATAGAAGATACACATGTGCACATCGGTAAAGACGAACTGGGCATGGCTGAGTGGGGTCAGAGAGGGGTATACATGCACGGAATGTGAAAGAGAAGAGGGTACAGGCGAGGAAACCTGCTGCTTCAGTGAGTCACATCCTGGAAGTTTGGTCTTGACTTCTGGCAGTCTCTGTGGCTGCCTTTGCAGGGTTCAAGGTCCTCTGATTGGAGGAGGTTGAGGCAGGACGTGCTCTAGGACCTGATGGGCTAGGGTATGTACTTCTGGTCACTCTGAGGGGTCAGCTGAGTAGCTTTGGTAGGTGATTCTGCTTCCGGAATTGTAGTAGGACTCCCCTTCACCCCAAAGGGTTTCTGGAAGGATTACCTTGCTGCCCCTGACAGTCATGTGTCCCTTGCTGAGCTTGCTCCCAAGCCTGAGATTCCTGACTGAGCCTTATCCAGTGCAGAACAAAGGGAGACTGAGTAAGAGATCCATTCTCATTAAGGCTTCTGGGACCTTAGGTATAGCAGGGGCATCTGAGGCGGGCCAGGCCCAGGGTCTTAGGGCTTGATCCCATGTCAGCTGCCCATGTGTCTGTGCAACATGGAGGAGAGTAGGAACTCAATACTAAAGAGTGAACTTGGGGCACCCAGGAGAGAGGGATTACCTAGGGCCCTGGGCTTCTAAAGAAAAGCTCCTGAATTCTTCCTGCACTCATGGTTACCGCAGAGCCTTTTGAATCCCAGGTGTGTATAATTGCTGTGGGCTGAGATTGGCCCAGGACCCTAGGTAGGAGTCATCTGTGTTTAGGGTTCCAAGAAGGGGTTCCCAAGGCCCTTCAGAATGGCCTCTATAGTAGTCTGGTCCCCATTCACCCCACCTGGCCCAGACGAGTCTCAGGGTGTCCACAGGTGTGATGTGTCCATTCACATGTGCATGTGTGACTGCATCGAGAGCCAAATCTCACAGTTAGGTTTCACTTGTGGCTCATATCCCCTTAATCCCCAGGTCCTGGCCAGGTGACAAGCACCCATGCACCCACCTGCATACAGCAGTCCATCCATTACAGGGGACAGCCAGGAATGAGGTTAACTGCCACCTCCTGAGGCCAGATCCTTCTTGGAGCATGTCTTCAGTGTCCCTGAGTCACCACAGTGGCCACGGGACAAGTGAAGGTGGTCTGGGGGCCTGCCCCTCCCAAACTGTGAGGCAGACTCTGCTCTGGGCTTGTGGTAACTAGGAGCTCACCCAGCACTCTGAGCCTGGCCAGGGTTGCAAGGCAGCTACCTGGGACACAGCCAGTACTGCTGGTGGCTGACAGTTACTGGTTAACTCATCCTGTTCCTGTTTAACTTGTCCCCTGGGGATGGTGGCAGCCTCTGACCTCCAAGACCTCCTGTCCATCTGGTTGAATAGACAGAAAGGAGTCCTCCTCAGCGTTCAGTGGACCCAGCTGCTCGGTTAAGGAGCTACCGTGGTGCCAGGGGTGGAACCAGGGTTGAGCCTGCGGTGAAGAGGTCCTGGGAGAGCCATGGCAGGTAGGCAAGCCAGGGAGGGCCAGGACAAAGTCTCCACCCCAATTTCTGCCTGTCAGGCTGTCCCCGTATTGCACTCTCTGCTCAACTCGGTGCTTGGATACGTGCCAGAGGTCAAGGCCTATGCTAGTAGTTGGTTCTGAACTCAGCCTCTACTTCTCTTCTGACCAAGGCCTCCAGACGAGGCCTACAGGAATCAGTCAACCTAGGAATCTCAATGGGGTTCTGAGGGTGTGACCCTCTCCAGCCTCCTGCTAGGGCCACATTTTTACTTAAAGATGGAAAAATTTCGGCCTCAGAGAAATGGGAGGGCAGTCTGTGGCCAGTGGAGGGAGGTTCCTGAAAGCCCAGACTCTGGCTTGCCCTGTCTCTGTGGAAGAAGTTAGAACGCTATATGTGTTCTTTCAACCTTTGGAACCCATAGTCCCTGTAGCTCTTCAGTAGAAACCAGTCAGGCTGAGGGATGCAGGAGTTGGCCCTACTCTGACGGGGTAGTGTGGAGGCTGAACTCATGCGCAGCAGGGATAAACCAACAGATGGGCTCCTCTGGCTGGGCTGGCTCAGCTCAAATATGAGTCTGGCCACTCTCCTTTCTGTTAATGTTCCCCCTGAGCACAAGGTTGTCACATGAAGGCCAGCAGAGCACAACTGGTCACTGCTGAGGAAAGGATGCAAGCCTGGGCTCGGGCCTGTAGGATCCATGATGGATGTAGTGTGATCACTGACGCCACTTGCCCATTGCCTTTTTTAACCCCTTGATCATAGAGCCTCTATGGATCATGGCAGTAGGCATCCCAACATGGCTGACCTGTTGTACTCTTTCTGCAGGTGTCTGTGACAGGGTCCCTAATTTCCTTTCCCCATCTGAAGACCAAGCCCTGGGACCTGCCCTTGGCAGTGCAGTTGCTTTGAATTGCACAGCTTGGGTGTTCTCTAGGCCCCAGTGTCCCCAGCCATCAGTACAATGGCTAAAAGATGGTCTGGCATTGGGCAATGGAAGCCACTTCAGCCTCCATCAAGACTTCTGGTAAGAGACTGAGGCATCCAGAATTAGAGTAACCGCTGGGATATACCCGTGGCCAGCCTTTCTGACCCACACCCTAAACTCTAGCAACCTGGATGAGGGTTATGTCTGACCTATGCAAACCTGACAGGGCCAAGTATTCCCATGGCCACAGACAGAGGGTTGACTTTGGGAGCAGGTCTTAGTTTATTCGTGTATCTTGTAAAACTGGGGATAAAATCCTAAGTCTTTTTTCTTTTCTTTTTTTTTTTTTTTTTTTTTTTTCGGAGCTGGGGACCGAACCCAGGGCCTTGCGCTTCCTAGGTAAGCGCTCTACCACTGAGCTAAATCCCCAGCCCCAAAATCCTAAGTCTTTAATGGTTCATTGACTAACTAATCCTGTAGCCAAAGGATCCCCATGATCCAGGCTTAAATTCTGGCCACTTACTCCAAATCTACAATCTCTCCCTGGGTCAATCCCAGACAGGTGGGTCTTGGGCATCCCCCAATGTTCTTGGTCCCCAGGTGAGGGTTTGGCCTGGTTTTCTCAGGGTCAGTGACAACTTCTCGGAGATTGTGTCCAGTGTTCTGGTGTTCAACTTGACCAAAGCTGAGGACTATGGAACCTTCACTTGTTCTGCCTGGAACGTCAGCTCCCACTCCTTCACTCTCTGGCGAGCTGGTGAGGGGGTTCAAGGTGGTGGAAGGCAAGGGTTTCCTGTAGTCCTAACATTAAAGAAATAGTGATTCTCCCTGTCTGCAGGCCCTGCCGGCCATGTGGCTGCGGTGCTGGCTTCCCTCCTTGTCCTAGTGGTTCTGCTGCTGGTGGCCCTTCTCTATGTTAAGTGTCGTCTGAACGTGCTGCTTTGGTACCAAGACACTTACGGGGAGGTAGAGATGAATGGTACGTGCGGTTCTGCATGGATTAGGGCACAGGATTCTGCCAAGGGCCTAGCTGCATGCTGGGTTCAGTCCTGGGTGGAGGGAGTTGTAGCTCTTCGGGGTTCTAGCTGGAAAGGCAGTGTCTCAGAAGGGCACAGGATTGGGGTCAACCGAAGGAAGATCATGTTCAGAGAAGTGCTGGGCATGGAGTATGGATGTCTCTATAACTGGCCGTGCTGACTAGCTTTCTCTACAGATGGGAAGTTATACGATGCGTACGTGTCCTATAGCGACCGCCCAGAGGACCGCAAATTTGTAAATTTTATTCTGAAGCCTCAGTTGGAGCGGCGTCGGGGATACAAGCTCTTCCTAGAGGACCGCGACCTCTTGCCGCGAGCGGGTACCACCCTTGTCCTGCCTCCTGGTCCCTACTCTGTTCCCTGAGTCCCGCCCTTGTCATTGGCCCCGCCTCTCATCTACCGATCCACGCCCTTGCCTACAGAGCCCTCTGCCGACCTTTTGGTGAACCTGAGTCGCTGTCGGCGTCTCATCGTGGTTCTTTCAGATGCCTTCCTCAGACGTCCCTGGTGTAGCCAGAGCTTCCGGTGCGTCAGGCTGTTGGTTTGGGTGGAGGACCAGGAGGCCTATCCTGCCTCTCCTGACAATCCGGTCTCCGCAGGGAGGGACTGTGCCGCCTACTGGAGCTCACCCGCAGACCTATCTTTATCACCTTCGAGGGCCAGAGGCGTGAGCCCATTCACCCTGCTCTCCGTCTCCTGCGCCAGCACCGCCACCTCGTGACCCTGCTGCTTTGGAAGCCTGGCTCCGTGGTGCGAAGGCTGGAGGCGAGGGGGTGGGGGGTTGTGAGTGGTTGCCTGGGGTGGTGGAGGGCTAGGGGGACCTGCAGTCAGCCAACAGCAGTGCTATTTGGGCCTGGGTGGCTAGAGGCTTCCAGTTTGTAGATCCCCATGTGTTTATACTGACGGTCCAAACCTGGCCCCCAGACACCTTCCTCTGATTTTTGGAAAGAGCTACAGTTGGCACTACCACGGAAGGTGCAATACAGACCCGTGGAGGGAGACCCCCAAACCCGACTTCAGGATGACAAAGATCCCATGCTAATCGTGAGAGGACGTGCTGCCCAGGGCCGGGCCATGGAGTCAGAGCTGGATCCAGACCCTGAGGGAGACCTGGGTATGCTCACTGCAAATCAAGGGGTCAGACAGAGCTCCAGCGTCCTGGAAAGGACCCAGGCTTGGAGGACTCTGGCATGGAGAGATCCTGCCTCCTAAGGCAGTGGCCCTGACAGTGGCCCTCACTGCCTCTTACTGGGGAGGTGTTTTGCTCCTAGGCCTCTGTGGGGGAACTTTCAGGGCTTCTAGTCTTTGGCTGGTGGGTATGAAGGGGCATGAAGTAACCCCTTCTGGTCACAGATCCTGGTAGAAGACTGGCTGTAGATCTTGCAGCCTCAGGCCTGTGGTGTCCCGCAGGTGTCCGTGGACCTGTCTTTGGGGAGCCACCAACTCCACTACACGAAAGCAAGGTCTCCATAGGAGAGGGCCATGCCAGTGAAATGGATGTCTCTGACCTTGGCTCTCGAAACTACAGTGCGCGAACAGACTTCTACTGCCTTGTGTCTGAGGATGACGTGTAGCCCTTATCCTAGCAGCCCAGAGCATGAGATCATGGCGGCAGCTTCCAGGGTAGAGGTGGGCACCCCTTCCTCCTAGGACCACAACAACCCTTGCTTCTATCCCTGGGCCCCTGGGAAGGAGTGTGGTTTCAGGGCGTCACAAATAAAATCCTCTTGGTTCCTGCCTGGGTTTATTTCTCTCTGGGTGGTAACTGCTATGCCTCTTATTGCTTCTGTCATGAGACCCTGACTCTTCCTTTTCACCCTTACCAGCGCCACATTTTCCAGGCTGCTGTCCACTCAAAACCTGCCTTCTGTCCTCAGCTATCCCTGGCATATCGCTTGCTCTTATAGCCCCTCCTTGGTACTTGGTTGGGAATCTGACTGTCTCTAGTCCTCTCTCAGTTGGACAGATCTTTCAGTAGGAAGCCAGTGTTTATAATTTTACAAAGAATCGTCTCTGATTTCTTGTTTCTATTACTCCTGGACTTTAAACCTTGGGCAGCCACACTGGTGCTTTGGCCAGGGCACCTCCCAGCACCAGCTCAAGGTGGACAGAGAATATTGGGCGTGTTTATGGCATGGCTATTACTCAGGAAGTTCCCGGCTCTGCTGTGTTTATGCCTCAGATAGCAGTAACGTTGGCTATCCCCGTTAATTCCTTCCCTGTCCTGTCTGTGCCTTCTGATTCCTGAGGCCTATGTGTAGACCTGGAGGTGTGTCTTCTGGGACATGTAGGCATGTTTGGGGACAATGTACACTTCAGGATCTGTGGCCAGTCATGGAAACACATGGAGCTGAGACTCTGTTCAAAACCACCTTTATTCCCAATGTTGCCCGTCACAAAGCTATCAGGCCAGGGGCAGCCCCACCCTTGCCATTGTGACTGATCACCACCCAGCACACCAGAGCAGCTCAAGCCCTACCCCCTTCCCTGCCTGCAGAAGCCAGTCAATTTCCAGTTGCAAGCGCCTGTTCTTTTCTGGTGGCCCTGGTCCCTCAAGAGCACACATGGGACTCCAGGGAGAGAGAGAGAGAGAGAGAGAGAGAGAGAGAGAGAGAGAGAGAGAGGTCCTGTGGTCATCAGCTCTTCTTCTGTATGCTGTGGGACAGCAGGAGCTGAGCTTGTCTCTTGGAAGCTGAATCACTTCACCTCCAGGAGGCTTCACCTATGGGCCCAGGAAGTCCTCTTTCCGGTAGCCTTTCTGCAGTGAAGAGAGGACAGAGAGATCAGGACTGCCTTTGCTATCCCTGAGATCCTGCCTTCCCTATAATGTTCCGTGCACAGCCTGGGCCCCTTGCTTCTGTGTTCCAGGCTTGTGTCCCTCTCCTGGTGACCTGCATCCTGTACTGAGCCTCATGCCCCAAGACCCCGTTGATGGACTCTGTAAAACATACCGCCCGGAAGTCACGGTGGAGCTTGCTGTACTGCCAGAGGTTGGCCAAGAGGCTGGAGGCTGCCCGGGATGACTTCTCACTGTCAGGGCTGTGGGCATTCCAAGAGGGTCAGGGTCAAGACTAGGAGGTAGGATGGGTGTGTATACCTTGGCCGTGTTGCTGTGGGCTGTTTGGTCCTTACCTATCCCTCTTCTTTTTGATGAATACCAGTTTTCGGAGTCCATCGAAGTAGAGCAGGTCTCGGGCAGCAATAGGGCTGGCTACTACCAGGTTGTTGAGCACAGCTATGATGTTGACCAGCACCTCAGCCGGGGGACACTTCTCACCCACACTACCAGGAAGCTTCTCAATCAGGTGGCTCACTACCTTTGTGGCTGATAAGAGGTTAGGATCAGTCTGCCATATTCTCTCCTGCCTTGGCGCCCAGAACCGCTGCCTCCCCTGGGGGCTGACACACACACACCTGCCCACTCCATTCGACTTGCTAACCAGAAGCCAGCTCCTTGGGAGACATGGGCTGTGTACTGGACCAGGGACAGAACTCACACATCTCGTCCTTGTTCCGAGCATTCCGAGACAGGTTTCGGATGAGGCCAGTCAGTGAGCGCAGCTGGTTGTGGTCAGCGGTGCGAACGCGGTCCAGCAAGGGGTTCAGGATGCGTTCCTGTTCCAGGGCCAGGCGGCTCAGTACACCTGCCCACTGCAGAGAAAGACAGGGAGCATGGTGAAGCCCAGAAGCAGCCGGGCCAGCCCTAGCCAGCCCCGTTCAGGATTGAGGCAGAATCACTTCTTCATTTCTTGACTACTACTTCAGCCTGCTCTGCCAAGTCAGGACCTGACCAGGTAACCCTTCTGCTCAGAATGTCAGAACCCCCAAATCCACACAGGGTCCCACTCCCCAGGCTGAGCAAGGGTTTTATGCCTCACTTTTAGGGATCCTTCCCCACAACAGACCATGAATTCCTAGGGTGTGGCTTTCATGCGTGAGCCTGAGTGCTTAGCATAAGACAGGAGTGGGGCCTGTCAGCCTACTGACCCTGCGGTCACCCGCGGTGATATTCTGTAGCGCTCCTGCAGCCGCCTCTGTCGTATGCCGATTTAGTTCACAGCGCTGCAGCAGTCGGTTGTACAACCCCACGATCTGGGGGCTCCACAGCCACTCAAGGCCCTTGGGATCCTTAGATACTTCAGCAAAAGTGAGTGCATCGGCTGTGAGAGGAAGCTAAGTGGGAGGGTACAGGAATCAACCAGGGGGACAACTGAGGTCGGAGCATCAGGCTGGTACTCCCTGTCCCTGGCCTCCCAGGCCTGGGCTCACCTCTCGCAGCCGCCGACTCTGGGGTGTAAAGCAGCCCACCACTTCACCAGGTGGTGCCCCCGCCATGTCCCTGCGGCCGCGGCCTTCAAGCCGCTGCAGTGCTGATGGTGGCATCTCGTCATATAGGCGGTAGGACAAATTCCTCAGCACACACACAGCATTTTCCACACTCTGCAGGGAAGGAACAGAGGGTGATCAGAGTGGGCCGAAGCCCCTGGGCCCCCTTGGCTCACCAGCTGCCCCTCACCTTGTCCTCACACTTGCCCACGTCCAGGGCATGGTTGATGTAGGTGACCAGAGCATCCACTAGCCCATGGCACTCACGCATCTTCTGGCGAGTGGCCTGGGAGGCTGAGCTGAGGTTCCTGGGGATGGAGGCAGATCAGAGGTTCCCCAGGGATACCAACACAGTCCCCTCAGGGAGCCTCGAAGTGCCACCTCAGGGAGCCTCAACCTGAAGTCCTGGAGGTGAAATCATCAGGCACTAACCGGTCTTTCCCTTCTGAGTTGGCACTGGCCCCTGTGCCCTTCTGTTCCTGGACCTTACCAGATGCTTCTGGGCCTACCCTTCACATACCCATCCCCCAACTAACTCCTCAGTTTAGGAAGATGGATGTCAGGGCAAGAGACTTGATTCAGTGAATCATAAGCCCCAGGGTGTTCTGCCCATCCCACTCTTGCTTCGGCCCCTAAACTTTTCTCTGCCATTTATGTCTCCCAGTGGGCTTGGCTAACTGTTCTTGTCAACTGGGTGGTAAACGAACATGCTTCTGCTCGAAGTTTCTCTAATCCTTCTCTGGCACCGGCCTCTCTCCCCTCAGCATCTCCTGGCCCACTTAGCACACCTGAGGAAGCCAGTAGCATTGTAGAAGATCTCTGCCTCAGAAGCATTCTGCTGGATGAGGGGGGGCCCGCCTGCCCCTGACAGGGGGCTTAGCACCAGATCTGTGAGCTGCTCCAGTGTATCTCGGGCGAGGCGGTCCTTCAAGTGGTCACTGGAGGACAGGTTCCATAGAATCCCTGCACAAGATGGGGCCAAGGCTGCAGTCAGGGTCGGTTCCCTGGCTCTTTTGCTTCCTCTGGGGATGGTGCAGAGCAGGCTCTCCACAACTTTTTACAGAGATTTCTTTCTTTGTGTCCATGCGTGAGTACATCATAACCACATGAGTACAGGTATCCGCGGAGTCCAGGAGAAAGCAACAGATACCCTGGAGCTGGAGTTACAAGCAGTCGTGAGCTGCCTGATGTGGGTGCTGGGGACAGAACCTGGGTCCTTCGGAAGAGCAGCAAACACTCTTAGTCACTGGGCCATCGCTTCAGCTCTTGACCCCACACTTTCTTGGAGCCTTGCCTTACTCTAGAGCTCCTCTGGAAAGTCCTCAGTGTGACCTTTGCGGGGATGGGGCAGGAACAGAGCAAGAAAGACAGACAAGGTACGGGGATTTGAAGGCTTAGGAGTGGAAGCGAATGGGAAGAGAACTCAGTGGAGTGAAGTCAAAGAGGAGCTCATGGAGGAACACTTGCTCTGCTTGTATACTTGAGTGCCATACCTAGCGCCACAGAAAATAAGAGTAAAAAGCCACAAAAAATAGTTCTGTAGGTGAGATACTTATAATCTAGGATTTGAGGAAGCTAGAAATAGGATTGCCATGAGTTTGAGAAACCCTCTCTCAAAATAAATTGTCAGGCAAAGAGTTACATGCCTTTAACCCGAGCATTTGGGGAACACAGGCAAGTAATTTCTGTGAGTCTGAGGCCAGCTTGGTGAACATAATGAGTTCTGGGTCAGCCAGAGCTATATAGTGAGACCTTGTCTCAAAAACAAAGACCACAGTAACAAACACAACAGTAAGTTTGGCTTGGCGTGATGGCTCATGCCTGTAACTCCAACAACTCAGAAGGGTTACCGTGAGTTCAGGGCCAGAGTGTGAAACATAGTGAGATGAAGGCCAGTTTAGTGTACAGAGTGGAGCAATGGGAATGGGTTGGGGAAGGCCAGAGATACGGCTCAGTGGTTAAGAGCACAGGCCACTCTTCCAGAAGACCTGGGTTCAATTCCCAGCACCCACATGATAGTTCACAATCATCTCTAACTCTAGTTCCAGGGGGTCTGATGCCCTCTTCTGACCCCACTGGGCACTGGGCATGCATGTGGTGTACAGACGTTCATGCAAGCAAAACAGTCATACATATAAAATAAAATCAATAAATTGGAGACACACACGCGCGCGCGTGCACACACATCACACACACACACACACACACACACACACACACACACACACACAACCAGGGGCTAGAGAAATGGTGGAGTGAAGCACTTACTAGTTTTATAGGGGACACAATTGGTTCCCATTTCTAACATGGCTTTTAATAGCCATCTGTAATTCTAGTTTCAGGGGCTCTAATGTCCTCTTCTGACCTTTCTGGGTACCAGGCAGGTATACGGTAAACATACAAACCTGCAGGCAAAAACTTCATATACATAAAAAATAAAAATAAACAAATGTTTTATAAAAATAATAAAATGAACCAGGCATAGTGGCACACACTGTTAATCCCAGCACTCAGGAAGCAGGGGCAGGCAGGTTTCTATGGCTTAAAGACTAGGCTGGTCTACATAGTGAGTTTCAAGACAGCCAAGGCTATGTAGTAAGTTCCTGTCTAGATGGATGGATGGATGGATGGATGGATGGATGGATGGATGGATGGATGGATGGATGGGCTGGTAAAATGGCACAAGCCAGGTTACCTGAGTTTAATCCCCAGAACCCACAGTGGAAGGAGAAAACTGTCCTCCGACCTCCACATGGACGCTCATTGAATGCATGCACACCCACCAAGTGATAATCAATGAGATGACAACAGCAGCAGCAAGAGACTTGAACAACAAACCCCGAAAAATGCAGGATGGGATAGGGAAGGCATAAGATGGAGATTGTTGAGGACAAGGGAGGAGAGAGGGGGAGTGTGGTGGGAGAGGGGCAAGGACAGGACAGGGCAGAAAAGCAGGCCAGAATGCAGAGGGGGAGGCACAAGGGTACCTGTAACATTTTTGCGCAGCTCATCGTCCTGCTCTCGAAGCGTCCTCAACAGCTCAAAGATGCCATTCTCCTCCACCAAGGCCAGTTTGTTGTCCACGTTGTCATAGATGAGGTTGCGCATGGCACCGGTGGCATGGCGCTGCACCTCCTGGTTGGCGTGGTTGAAGAGCTTCACCAGTCTCGGCACTGCCTGGAGGCTGCGAGCCTGTGGCACATATATACATGTGTATGTGGGCATAGGCGGACTGTGAACATGCATGCAGACATGTCCACAAGCATGGAACTAAGTGCATATGTGTATAGGTAATCCAGACAATACAGGCGAGAGGTGGGTCTGTACACAATGCAGGCAAGCATCGGGGGTGCAGGTGTATGGACATGGTGACTATGCTACAGGCGTATACAGGATTGGGCATGCGTATTCAGGCATTTGGAGATGATGCAGCATAGATGTGCCACAGGTATGTCTATATGATGTATATGTATGCAGGTGATGCGTGTGTGTGTGTGTGTGAGTGTATGTGTTTGTGTGTGTGTATACACATATATACAGGTGTATGTGGGCAAATGCAGACCGTGAACATGCATGCAGACATGTTCACAAGCATGGAACTAAGTGCATACGTATGTAGGTAATGTGTATATATGCATATATATGTATATATAGTATGTATGTATGCATATATATAGTATGTATATATGTATGTGTATATATATGTATGTATATATGTATACACACACACACATTGGTGATGCGAGTGTATACAAATAGGGCATTTCTGCCCTTTCTTTGCTGATGATATGAAAAGGTGAGGTTTGCCCAGCCAGCCTAGTGATTAGCAAGCAGGGCTAAGGAGCTGGTGAGGATAGTCGTCGGGGGCATTGGGGCCAGTGGGACAGTCATCAAGAGACAGCAGGATTTGGGATTTGTCACCTGCTTCTTGGCTGCTGCATCACTGTAGCATCTGTGCTGGATGTAAGCCGCCCCCAGCACCTGCAGGTTGGGGTCTGAGGCCATGAGGTACTTGACTGCTGAAGGCAGGTCAATGTCATCAAAGCTGTAGAATCAGGGGTTAGTCAGTGGCCAGGCAGACTAAGTTTGGGCCAGACTGTATGATACAGTCCCCTCCCTGCTCCAAGCCCAGCTCCTCACCCACTGCTGAGCCTCTGCAGGGTTCGGTGGCCTGTGTAGCTGTCCAACCCACGTACGTCCGGCAGGTGGCCTGAGTCACCCAGGCTAAGACTGAGGCTACGTACAGATGGGGCTCGGGCCACTGGCTCCAGGCCAGCTCCTGACACTGACCCGGTACCCCCACGGCTTCGGTGGCTGCTCTGAAATCGTTGCAGGGTCCGCATGGCAGGCGCACGGATGGTCCTGCTGGGTGGTCCCTCAGTGGCCTCTGGCCAGTCCAGGCCTCCCGCTCGGCTAGAGCTGGAGCTGGCCTGGCGTTCGTAAGCATAGGCTCTGTAGGTAGAGGCGGCTGCAGGCTCTAGTTGCTCAGACACCACGCTGTAACGGTCGTCCAGGCCCCCCGGCCCCAGCCTCAGTGAGCGCAGGGACAATGTGTCATAGTCAGCTCTGCTGGCTGCCCCACCTCGCTCATGGAAGGACACTGGCCGGGTGGGCATAGGTGGAGTGGGCTGGGCACCCCCATATCCCACAGCCCCAAAGGCACTGCCCCCATTATGGGCAGAACTCAGCCTCCGACTGCAGGTCAGATCCACGGCTGAGCGGGAGGACCAGGAGGCTGGGTTGTAGGCCGGCTTGGCGATGGGCCGGAAGGTCTGTGGGAGGGTATGGCACAGTGAAGGGGTATCTGGGGTTTACTTGGCACCCTCCCCTTCTGATCTGGAGCTCCCAGCCTCCCCTGTAGAGCCTCCCCCTCAGTGCAGGCTGCAGAGCTCACTCACCGAGGTCTTGTCTCCACTCATACCCTGGGATCGGGAGCTGAAGCCACTCTGCATAGTGTGGTATTGACCCCTGGGCAGTCCTGTGGACAGAGACAGTGACAGCCATGACACCGTGACCGATAGGAAAGTGTTGGCTTTTTTTCTTCTTTCTGCCAGAGGTCTCTGATCACAGTCCTGGGTGTGACATCAGACGCAGGGCAGGGAGACCAAGTCAGTTTTGGAGTTAATCCCTTTTCCATGGTTCTGCCATGGCTGCAGCTTGACTTCATCCAGTCTGTTCTGAGAGGTCCTCTTTCCCTAGAGCTCCAGACTGCCTTCTCTGCTCAGAGGCGTTCAGACAACTCGCCCTGCTCACCTCTGGACTGCCTGGAGAATATGCTAGGGTCTCCATCAGCTGCCCAGTCCCTGCCAGAGCAGAGCCAGCCCAACCTGCCTCAACCCACCGAGACCTCCACTGAGCGCCTCTTGTGCCCAGACTGAGTCTGTGCTACACTCACAAGGGAGTGACACTGTACAGGCCAAGGATCCAGTCTCTCTGGATCAGTCTGCTCAGATCGGCAGTGGTAGAGCCACCTGGTAGAGCCCGAGGCAGGCACCACACCTACCCCATCCAGCTGCACATTAGCTGAGGACTGGGTGACAGCCCAGCTCTATGGTCAGTGGACAGAAAGGTGGGCGGTTGGGGAGGGAGGGCTGGTCAGAAGTTTGGAATGATATGTAGATGAATGGATTGGTGGGAGAGAAGGTGAAAGAGGATTACATGGGTGAAAAGAAAACAGGCATCTGGGGCCTGGAGAGATGGCTGGCTGCCCTTCCAGAGGTCCTGAGTTTAATTCCCAGCAACCACATGGTGGCTCACAACCATCTGTGATGGGATTGGATGCCCTCTTCTGGTGTGTCTGAGGACAGCTACAGTGTACTCACATACATAAATAAATATTTAAACAACAACAACAACAGGAAATGGGCGACTGAATGAACAGAGAGAATGGTACAGAGTAGAGAGGCAGAGGCGAGGCCACACAGGAAACATCATCCCAAGGGTTGATGGTGACAGTGGGCAGGCCTTGGGTGGACTCAGCCTTTGCCAGGGCTCCTCTGGTTTTGGGAAGAGCTCCTTGAGCAGAGTAGCTACTACAGAGGTCAGTATGAGTAAGGGGCCTTCCTTTGTACCTTCCAATTCCGCTCAGGGGGTGGACAGTATGATGCTCCCCAGACCCACCCAGGTTAATGAGGCTTCTGGGCAGGGGCTGTTAACCCTTTGACGCTAGTGAGGGCCAGCCTAGGGGGCACACCCCAGCCTGGGGACCTTACGCCCACCCCCAAATTACTATCCTCCTCCCCCTAATTAGCGGGGTAGCCAGGTGGTAATTAACCCCTCCCTGTGCCCTCCCCCACCCCATGACCCCTGGGCATCAACTTGGCTCCAATAAGATTTTGGGCAGCAATTTAGTTCCTGACCTGCCCCTTCTGCCAGACAACATCACGGGACCACTGTGAGCTGAGGTTTGGACCTCCGAACAGAGGTTCATTGTACTGTCTAAACTTAATTCCTGTTGTCGTAGCCTTGCAGGTATGGAAATGTTTCTGGAGTGACTGCCTTGAGCCTAGCATGTCTGAGTGACCCTCCAACACCCACCCACCCACGCGAGCGTGCGCGCGCACGCACGCACACACACACACACACACACACACACACACACACACACACACACACACACACACTCTGCCCCTGAGGAGTACCCTGTGGGCTATTCTCATGAAATGTATCTGGGTCACTCCTGGTAGGCCCAGTTCTGCAATTCCTCAGGGAGCCCCTGCTCCAGACAGACCTGGGCTCTATCCAGGACCATCCCTCTCTCGCATGCTACTGTTATACTCACTCCCATTTGGTTAGGAGGCACTCTGGCCTCTCTGAGACCTCAAGTATGCCTGTGTTCTGTGGTTCTGGGAGGGAATGTGTTGGGGGGGGGGTGTTGTGACAGGTGGGCCTGGCTGCTTACCTTGTGCCTCCCAAGTCTTTCCAACTTAGGGAGTGGATAGGCCCTGCCCCAGGACCCCTGTCCTGGCTGGGGAAGGAGGGATGCCCCACCCAGGCGGCTCCCTATGCCTGCTGGGGCGGGGCAGTGACTCAGAGCAGGCCTCTGTAAGGTGAGTCAAAGCCTGAACCCCCCGAGCTTGTAGGCTTCTGCCCCTAGCACCATCACTCCTGCCCTAGCCACCTCCACCGGCCACTGTCACCATTACCAATTTCATCTCCCTCTGTTGCCTACCATGCCCAAAGTTGGCCTACCTCTGGTGCTCTCCGCGGAGCCATCAAGCTCAGTAGACCCATTGTGCCGCGACTGCTGGCCCAGCTGCAGGAGGCGGGCTCGGACTTGCTCCTGGACTCTGGCAGCTCGAAGCCGATCAGCCTCAGGCCCTTCAGCACCCCGGCGATCCAGCTGCAGGTCCGAGGGCAGCGCCAGGGAGCAAACACCAGCCTCAGGCTGCAGGGCAGACAGCAGGAAGTTACCTTCCTGCATAGTGACAGGGGCGACTAGCCAGCCCACCTGTCCTGGGCCTCTCCCCGGTCTTGTCCCTCGAGGCCTGGTTCCAGTCTCTTCCTGGCTGGCTCTCTTAGACAGACGCCTGCCCGCCCAGCCCAGAGCTTGGCTGGGGGCGGGGACACCTGGGCCAGGTGGGAGGGAGGGGCCTCTGCCTGCTTAAGGTGGAATTTGGGCGGAAGAACTGGCCCTGCGTGTCCTCGAGTCGGCTGGCCTTCCCTTTTCTCCTATCCCAGGACAGGGCCACAGGGACGTGGGTTCTACTTGCTCTCAGTCTTCCAAGCCCAGACCAAGCCCCGTGGGGGCCAGCGTTCTTAGTATGAGAGTAGGGCAGGAAGCCTGTGGGGGCCTGTCACTACAAGCCATACGAGAAGGAGTGTCCCAGCCTGGGGGTTGGGAGCTCTAGAGCATCAAAGATCAAGCAGCCTCCAAGACAGCTGGACCCGGGCTTGGTGAGGTCCCAGCAAGGTTGGCACCCAGAGACAGTTTTCGGTTTATAGAGTCCAGGTAAAGGATAGAGAACATAAGGGCTGGAGTTTTAGGGTTCAAAGCAGCTCCATGATGGCCCTAAACCTGGGCCTGACAACTCCATAAAAGAACCCAGTGAGGTAGACATATGTCCACCCCCTGATCTGTAAACCCTGAAACTCACCCCAGCCTCTACCTGTACAGAGGCTTCCGAAGGGCTGCTTGGCCCTCTCTGGCACCTCTCCTCAGCTTCTGCCCCCCAGGCCTGGGGTGGGAGGCCCGTTCCCAACATATGAGTCAGGGCAGGCAGGCGGGGCCGCCCCAAGGGGTTGACTCAGAGGGGCCTAGGCTCATGTCAGCACCTGCCATGCTGGGGGGCCAGGAGGTTTTGGGGGAGAGCTAGGTTAGAGAAAGTTGGAAGGCTGGAAGTGAGGGGCACCAAAACTTGTTCCTACAAGGTCTCCCAATGTGAGTTAGGCCTGCCATCCAGGTAGGTTGGGAAGGTTAAGAGGCAAAACTAGGAAAGTTGGCTTATGGGGTCAAGTTGTCTCACATGCCTGGGCACTTCCCTTAAGCATTCCTGGGTCTCTATCCTTAGGCTGCAGCTCTTTCTAGAACCTAGTCTCCGGGCTCAGCCTGAGCTCTCTGTCTCACACCAGGCCCTTTAAGAGTCCTGGTCTCTTAAAGACATTAACAGAGGGTGAGTAGGCGCAGAATCCTGGAAACGGAGAGTGCTTGGAGAAAGACAGCATTAGGGATAAGATCAGGGCGAGTAGGAAGGTCTGGAGGATGGGAGTCAGAGGTCAGAGGTTGTCGGGGAGAGAAGCATGGAGAGGGAAGCCCCCCACACCCAGGATAGAGTCTGGCTTGGGTCTACTGGTCGTGGGTGGAGGCAGGGGCTTGTCAACGTACCTTGCCGCTGTTCTGGATCCCACTGGCCCCCTGGCTGATTCTGGAGGTCACTGCTGTAGGACAACTCCTCCTGGGCTCCATCCGTGTCCGAGATCCTGTGGTGGGCTCCATCAGGGCTCAGCTCCTGTGGGCAACAGCCTCTGTTTGGAGATGGTACCGTGGGGGCACCCGAGGGTGGGGTGGGAAGGTTGCACACCCGTCTCATCAGACCGGTTGCTTCCCTGGGAGATGTGTTTTGTGTGGAAAAATCCTGGGAGACAAGTTTGTGCGGAGCCGTGCGGCCTGGAGGCACACGCCTGGTCTGAAGAGGCCCGCCCTGCATGGGCTAGGTCCACCCAGAGCTCTACATCAGCCAGGCTTGGGAGCAGAGGGGGGCAAAGGGTTCCAGGAAAGTGCAAAGTGGAGGCCCATAATTACACAAGGCTGCTGGGGGCTCAGGTGTGGTTGTAGCCAGGTAAGGAGGCACCTGGTGGGCATGAGGACACAGCTCTCATGGAACCTGGATGGAAGGCCAGAGTCAGCTTTGGGGGTTGGCTTGGCGGAGGGCTGTGGGTGTCACAGCCATGACCAGCCTCCATAAGGACATGGGGTCCAAGAGAGCTCTATCTACTTCTCACATCAGGCCTCAGGCCACCCACCTCTGAGACTCACCTTCCCTAAAAAGCCTAGAATCAGGGCACTTCCTTTAATGGTTATATGGCTTTGGGGTCAGTTAATGCTCATCGAATCTGTTCCTGTGTCTCTCCGTCCCACGTTTGGATCTCTGTCTGACCCTGTGACCAGTGTTCAACTCTGCGTTTGTCTTCTTGGAGGGAGGATGGGAGGGTGCAGCAGGGCTTCCAGGAGGAGGTGGTTTAATTCGTGAAAAAGGCTTACTCAAGGGACTGAGGGATGGATGGTTGAACCTCTGACGTAATCAGGCCTGGAGCCTGGAACTCAAGATGATGAAGAGTGAGTAAAGCTGTTGGTGGGCTGTCATCCACTCTCCCACCCTCCCAGTGGCTGTCACCTCCCAGAGGGAAGTGTAAATTGGGGGAGGGAGGACTTGAGGGTTTCTGAATGGAGGAGTGGGAGAGTTCTGCTTGTGGGCAGCACTTGAGGAAAGAGCTGGGGGAGGGACAGAGAGTGAGCCTATGGGCTGGGAGCCTGTGGAGAGTGTGGATAAAGGTGAGAGATGGGCTTACTAAGGGGTGGAAGTTGAATGTCTAGGAGGAGAGTGTTAGGATATTAACACAGTCAGCCTCTCAGACACAGATGTCATGAGTATGCCAGGGCACAGACAGGTTAAGGAGGTTCCTGGTGGTCATGAAGCCTGAGGGGCAGGGTGACGTCAGCGCTGCTTTGGTGTGAGTTGAACTGGCTGGGCCAGAGACCTGCAGTGTACATCCTTGTACGGGTGATATCCAGAAGTCTGAGAGTCAACACATTTGCCCAAAGGCCACCTCTTTCTCAAAGTCTATTCAGACTTGCCCCACGGGAGTCGTTCCATACTTGTTCCTAGGGCTCCAGTCTCGGACTCACAACCCAGGGATGGAAGGTAGCTGAGGAGTGCCAGTCCAGGTCACCAGCACGTGTGGGAACACGTCCGCCTGCCCATCAGTCCACTCACATTAATCCATTCACTGGTCAAGTTCACCCTATCCTGTGCATCAGGAACTTCTGAAGGAGGCTCCTGTGACGTGACACCCAGGACTTCTCCGCGAGCATTTCCTCCTGGACACTGCAGCAAGGAGAGCAATGTGGGGTAATGGCCAGTTTGTGGCAGAGACACAAAAGTTGAACTAAGCACCAAAGAGCAACTTGTGTTTGGGTGCGTGTGTGCGTGTGTGCGTGTATGCGTGTGTGCGCGCACGCGTGAGAATGTGTTTTAGCCTTTGCAGAGAGGGAATTAGGAGGGAAGCGGCAGGGTGGCAGCCTGCAGCAGGGGTGGTGATGGGAAGCATGGCCCTAAGGCAGTGAGTTATCCCTAGAGTGTGCCTAATGCTGACCCCAGAAGGTGATGTACCAGACAGGGTGATGAGAGCTTTGTTCGTACTCTGCCCTTAATCCTCACGGGGACTCCAGGTGGGTGGGGCTATGACTACCTCCATTTATAGATGGCGAAACTGAGTTTTCATAAATTACATAGGTGTAAAGTGAGCCAGAATCTTTCTATCTCTGTCTCTCTGTTTCAGGCTCTCTTCCCCTCTCTCTCAGCCAGGGTTTCTCTATGTAGCTCTAGCCTAGACCTCTCTATGTAGACCTGGCTGGCTTTGATCTCACAGAAGTCTGCCTGCTTCTGTTTCCTGAGTACTGGGAATAAAGACATGCTCCATCCCAGGCAGCATCCAGAGACATTTCTAACGCCGCACATCAGCAGAGCAGGGGTGATCGGGATGTTGTTCGCTGGCAGAATGTGGGCCTTGGTGGAGTCGTTGATGTCATCTCTGTAAGTCTGGGCCACTGCCTGGACACCTCCTCCAAGGGACTGTGTGTTTCTCTCGGTGGTGGGGTGTCAGTCTATTCTGAAAGCTGCTTCTTGGTCCTGTAAGTCTCCTGATGACCCTGTCTCCGTGGAACCCTTGGCTAGCCTGACTGTGCCCTTGAGGTTCTCATTGGGTTTTGCTTTTTCAGACAGTATCTCTTTACATGCCCTGGCTGTCCTGGAACTCACAGATTAGCCTGCCTCTGCCTCCCTAGTGCTATGGCTAAAGGCACCACTCTGGCCTGGCTCTCTTGTTTTATCACGCATCCCCACCCCTACCCCCGTTTCGGCATCGCTGTGCTTTGTCAGCTGCTGTTTTTCATGGGCCATGTTTGTCACCCTTTTCTATATCTGAGGCAGGATCTCATTAGTCTGGCTGGCTATAACTCACTCTGTAGACCAGCTGACCTCTTAACTGGTTGCTATCCCCCTGCCTCAGCCTCCTGAATCCTGGGATGGCAGCCGTGTGCCACCCTGCCTGACTCTTTTATCTGTGTTATTTAACATCTCATTCTGTACGCCTTTTACAAAAACAATTTTGAGTGAGGTTTTTGTACGCCAATGAAGCGCTCTATTGTTCTGCTAGATCCCGAATGCTAAAGTGACTTAGGTCTGCAAAGAGTTTATTTCACTTTAAAACATTTTTTTTTCTGCCTAAGTGCTGTCAAGAATTTCTGTGTTCATTGTTCTTGTCATCAATTTTCTAAATTTCCTTCAAATACCTGCTTGTCCTCCCTGCCCCCAGAGGGCGAGGAAGGCCTTTTGCAGGCTCGTTTGCTTTGCCAACTACAAATTACGAATGCAGCACTGCTCAGGAGTCCTAATCAGGAGTACTAATTTCTCGTTGGGCCTTATTCATTATAGTGCTTGCCATCAGCTGACACTCATGTCAGACACTACACTAGTGTGACTCTTGGGTGCTGCCCTAGTACTGTGCTAGGATAAGTCTGGTTCTCTGGCTGGTACTCACTGAGAACTCCTTAACATGCCAGCACTGGGAAGTGGAGACAGGAGGTTCTCTGTGAATTCAAGGGCAGCCTTGTCTACATAATGAGAACCAGGACAGTCAAGGGTAAGGAGAGTGAGAGTGAGAGTGAGAGTGAGAGGGAGAATGAGAGGGAGAGGGAGAGAGAGAGGGTGAGGGAGAGGGAGAGAGAGACAGAAAGAGATTCTGACTTGTGAATGTGAATTTATGGTGTGAGCATAGACTGGCTGCTAGGGCTGGAGAAATGGCTTGGTGGTTAAGAGCACTGACTGCTCTTCCAGAGGACCCAGGTTCAGTTCCCAGCAACCACATGGCAAGATCACAGCTGTCTGTAACTCCTGTTCTAGTTCAGACATACATGAAGGCACAACACCGCCTGACTGCTGGCATGGGCTTCTGAGATGAATCTACTTCACCTTCCTTTTACTTATAATTTCTTTCCTTTTCATTATTTTCTAAGAATATTTCTTTTTTTTTTAAAGATTTATTTATTTATTATATATAAGTACACTGTAGCTGTCTTCAGATACACCAGAAGAGGGCATCAGATCTCTTTACAGATGGTTGTGAGCCACCATGTGGTTGCTGGGAATTGAACTCATGACCTCTGGAAGAGCAGTCGGGTGCTCTTAACCGCTGAGCCATCTCTCCAGCCCCAGAATATTTCTTTTTTGATGTCCTGTATTCTCCACCTCACTTTGACACAGAGTCTCGAGACCTTCCTGCTTAGTTTTCTGAGTGGTAGATCTTACATGGGTATATCATTACACTAGTTTTCTTTTTCATTTAAAAGGATTTTATATTTTACATATGTGTGTGTGTGTGTGTGTGTGTGTGTGTGTGTGTGTGCCATCTCTGTGTGGGTGTTCACAGAGAGCAGAAGGGAACGTTGGATCCCCTGGATCTGAAAGTTACAGGGAATTATGAATTGCCTGATATGGGCGCTGGGAACCTAGTAGTTTCTTTGGAAGAGCAGCAGTGCCCAAGTGTCTTTCTAGCTCACATTTAATATATATATATATAATATATATATTATATATATATGCTATAGCTGTCTTCAGAAGAGTCTATTACAGATGGTTGTGAGCCACCATGTGGTTACTGGGAATTGAACTCAGGACCTCTGGAAGAGCAGTCAGTGCTCTTAACCACTGAGCCATCTCTCCAGCCCCCTCTAGCTCACATTTTTAGTGAATGTGCTCATGAGAGTCTGGCCTACATGTATGTATGAATATGTATTGTTTCACATGCATGTGCATGCCTGGTGAATGCCTGGTACATGTGGACATCAGAAGAGTATTGGTTCTCTTGGAACTGGGGTCATGGATGGTTATGAGCCATCACCACGTGGGTGCTGGGAGCAGCAAACGTCACCTGCTGAGCCAGCTCTCCAGCTCCAGCCCACATCATTTATTATTTTTTTTCTTTAATTTGCAGTGCTTTGCCTTTATGTGCGTGTGCCATGCCTGTGTAGGTCAGAGGACGACTTTGTAGGACTTAGTTCTATGTGAGTCTCAGAGTCAGCAGTTGATTCATCTTGACAGCCCTGGTAGCATGCTGCCTTCTTCTTTTTTATTTTTTGAGGCAGGGTCTCATTATGTACCCAGGGCACAGAGATAGGACAATCTCTCTCCCATCTTCTGGGATTAAAGGTATATGCCACTATGTCTGACTCGTAAAATGTCACCTTCTCCTCCTCTTCTTCCTTTTCCTGCTGCTGCTATTTAAAGATTGTTTATTTTATATATGTGTACTTTGTCTAACATATGTATGTGTACTGGGTAACCTGAGATGTCAGAAGAGAATGTTGGACCCCTGGAGTCGGAGATAATTGTGAACAACCATGTGGGTGCTCGTGGGTGCTGGAAACTGAACCTAGATCCCTTGGAAGAGCAACCAGTGCTCTTAACTACTGAGCCATCTCTAGCCATCTCTCCAATGCTTTTCTTGCAAAGCATCTGAGTATCGGAACTTCATCTAGATACAGAGAAGGCGATGTGGGTAATTGGGGGCTTCAGTGTGTCTGCTCGGGCTGTGTGGGGTGACAGACCAAGGTCACTCTGGAGACTTGGTGTAACCACACATGCTGGCTCCACAGCAGTTGCTATGTGGGAAGTCCTCGTGCAGCGTCCTTCCTGAGTAGCCAGGCTCCACAGAAAGCCGGTGGAAACAGAAGCCCCAGGCAGGAAGTGGGTGTGGGAGCAGAGCCTGCATTGCCCACAGCCACCCTAGAAACCAGAGCTCAGCCTCACCAAGAGAACAGTCACAGAAAACAAGTCAGAACTAAAAAAAATATTTCATTTCATTCTGAATAAAAAACAGAACAGACAGAACTCTTGTAAATTCTGAAAACAATGTCATTGCTACAGAAAATTTCACAGAAATCATCAGGGAGTGTGGGGATCAAGGTGCCTGCCCTGCCGTGAACGCTGCCTATCTGGAGTCACAGAGGAGGCATTTAGGGGCCAGCACAGGTGGCCCCAATCAAGGTCAGGATGCAGCTTCAACCCTGCTGCGCCAAGGCCCCGTGGCACAGAGGGCAGCTGGGTCTTCAGGATCGATGTGCGCGGGCACCCTTGCGGCTGCGTGTGGCCCACATGCCTCGCTTTGAGTGATAGTGGTGGTAGAAATGTCGAAGTCGAAGCCTCTCCACCTCCAGCCCTGCCTGCAGGACCCTGGGATAAGTGGGTGGGATGTCAGCACCCTGGCTCAGGTGCTGTGACTCAGGGCTGCCTTTGCGACTGCAGGAGCCGGGGCGCGGGGGGGGGGGGGGGGTGGGGGGGTGGGGAAGGGATCTCGGGAGTAGGGTAGATGGGAGGGATTTTGTGGATCTCTAAGACCCTGACAGGTGGGGCTCTGTCATTCCATCCTCTCATTGGAGGAGGATGAGGTGTCCCGGTATGAGGTAGGGGAGGGTAGTCACCTGTCCAGAAGTTCCCAGTCCTCGCCTCCCCACTGGTCACGGAACTCCTCAGTGTTCATGCCTCCCACTCGGTCAAAGTCTGATTTGTAGATTCCAAAGAGACCAAATCCATTCACCTCCCAGTAACCTTGGGGTGGGGAGGATAACCATAAGGGAGTGGTCTTTAACATTTTCTCCCCAGGGAGGCTGGAGGACCCTGGGAGGAATTCTAAGAAGTCTTATTTTGGAGACTCTGGGGAGGGAGGGTGTGTGTGTGTGTGTGTCTGATATTTGTTCATAACTCATAGGCTCACTGAGGAAAGGGTGTCATGAACTCTGCATGATCTTGTCCTCCTGGGTACTGTGAAGTATGTATAGATAGGGTCCTAGGCTTACCGGGGAGGTTAGGCTTGAATTTTGCCCTGGTGGTTGTGAGAACCTGGAGTTCCTGGGGAACACTCAGGTCCTTACCATGTGGGTCCCACGGTGAGCTCCCACAGCCCAGACGCATGACCACAGGGGCGAAGGCCAGCTTGCCCTCCACACAATGCTTGCGGATGCTGTCCAGGATGTTAGGCGGGAAGTGGATGTGCAGGTCACAGAGGAAAACGATGCTGCTGGGGTCCTGTAGGTTGGGAGGTCTGAGCCCTGCTCACCTCCCCAAGGTGAGCTCAGCACCCTCATTTCTTTCCCCTAAGCCCTTGACTGGCCCACAGACCTCCACTGCATCAACTCCAGTTTGCAGGCCTGCAGAGCGCTCGAAGTTTCCAGTTCGTCTCAAGTACTGGTACCTGGAGAAGCGAAGGAATCACAGCAGTCAGTAAGTGGGGTGGACGGTGTCAGGAGAGGAAAGATCCTTGGCTTCCCTAAGTGGTGGCGGTAAACTTCGTTACCGAGGTAGCTGAGCCGCACGCAGGGCCCGCTCCACATCCATGTCCTCGCTCTCAAAGTCCACCAAGATGATGTTGAAGTAGGAGTCCCCCGTCTGCACATGCAGCGCAGTCATATCTGCCAGGAACTGCACTACCCAGCGCGCCTGATTCTTCACTGGAAGAGGGGGTGCCACTGAAGCAGCATGGCTGGACCGAATGGTTCCCACCTCCCACCCCACCCCCTCATAGAGATGCACATACCTGGTACAATGAAATGAACCATGACATCCTGACGCCAGGCCAGGTGCAAGGGCCGGCAGAGCTCTGGGCGACTGTCTGGGTGGCTGGAGGCGGCAGGAGGGGGCTCGGGACTGTCTCCATCTTCGTCCCCAACGCGGGCTCCCGGCAATCGCAGGAAGACATATTCTGAAAGGCGCTGGCGGCTGCCTCCGCGCTCTTGCAATTCCAGTTCCAGGAGGAAGCGGCTTCCGCGTGCAGAGTCGCGGCGCTTTTCCACGTTCACGATGCGTAGAAGCGAGAAGCGCCTGCGAGGCAGAGCTGATTAACCGAGGGTTGTAGCTCCACTCAACGCCTCCCCCTAAACCCCCGAGAACCACGTGAGTGCACTCCCCAGATCGCATTACAACTGCAACCCGCTCCATCGCTCCCAAACACAGGTTGACCTTCCCACGTCTCATTTCCCCGGCCCAGCAGGAAATAGGAAAGGCTACACTAGGAGGCGCTGTGAGCCCAGGATTGTCAAGTTCCCCCAGATGTCTCCCTTTGCCTGATTTTCTTTGTCCTGAGGTGATGTCTCAGTCTTCTACGGTTAGCCTCCCACAGAACCATCAGGAGGAAGCTGTTGGTTCTCCCATGTGTCCCCCCCATACCCTCAGCAGGCCCCCCACTTTGCCTCAGGTCTTAGGCTTTTTATTCTGCTTCCCACCCTCTGATGACTGCAGTACTCTTTTATAGGAGACCATTGGCATGTCCTCAGATGGGAGTCCTGTGATTCAACCCTACCCAAATCAGGAACCTTTGCCCCCAACCAAACACTTTAGGTTACTCCTTGGGGTCACCTACACCATAGCACCCAGATATGCCTATGATCACTCACAGTGAACAGTACTATAAAGACCATGAGACTGGCCCTCAAGCTCAGGAGACCTGCCCTCTAAGCCACGTAGGTCTGTCCAACATCACCAATGGTGGGAAAGGTCTCACTGCCCCTTTTGAGGACTGCCATGCTCTTGCCCTCTGGAGCAGCAGCAAATCTGTGTAGAAACCCCTGTCCTGTTCAAAACTTCGTGTTGAGCTCGGCTCTCTCCACTGGCTGCTAGACACCTTGTCCTGATGTCCCTGAGTTCATCAAGGCCCACAGGTTCCTCCCTTTCCTCAAGGCAGTCGGTGAACAGAACCGCTCTTCATAAGAACTCCCTCCAAGACAAACTGTGGCCCTAATCTCCTTTGAAATGGTGTAGAAATAAGTTGGATGCCCGAGGCCTAGGAAACCAAGGTCTCCTTGAGTAGACACGGTCCCTAATTAAGACCCTGAAGTGTTCCACAAGGAGAGGTCTAAGGTTCCTGAGCTTGACACTTGGTGTCTCTGGCCCCCGAAATGGCTGTCTGCTCACAATCTGGCTAAGCCTGACTACTGTTCCCTATAGTTTGGATTCATTCTTGGGTCTAGGTCTAAGGTGACAGATGTGGGAATTGGCAGTGAGGAGAGAAGTCAGTCTTGAGTGGGGCTCCAGAGAGCCCTTCAACCTGGATAAGCAAGACACAAGTTACAGAGAGGAGGAAGGGGATCAAAGAGCTGCTGCGAGCCAAGGACGTTCTGAAATCCCTGCAGACACCAGCATGCCTTCTCTTCAGGTAGCCACCTGTCCCGTACCCGCCATGCCGTGCATTAAGCCGCTCCATGTACTGAGCCACCACGTCCACTGCTTCGGTCTCAGGAAGCTGCAGGTTCCCGGACACGTTACAGCGCAGGTCGTTCCAGTCGGAGCGCAGCAGCTCGAAGTCCATGGCGCCCACGCTGAATGTGCGCTGCCAGTCAATAGCATCCTCACGCCAGCGGCCCAGCGGCCGCCCAGCAGCCTGCTCCTCCTCTTCCTCACTGTCTTCTGATGTGGCCTCATCACCAGGGGCCCCGTCCTCCCCTTCTTCACCCTCTCCAGGCAGCTGTGGTCTAGATACCTGAGATAAGCTCAGGAAGGAGGTCACAGACTGTGTTTCCACTGAGGAGTTCAAGTCCACCGTGGGCACCATGAGTCCTTGTCCGTGCAACTGGCCCTCCTGGCCTCCCTGGTTGGTCTGTGCCCTGACTGGGGGCCTTAGTTCTGTGACCTTGGGGCTACTGGTCCTATAGCCCTGGGTCCGAGGTGGATGCGGGGGCACCCGTAGCTGTACTCTGGGCAGAGGCTTGGGGCGCAGGAAGACACCAGGGAAGGGTGGCCAGGGCGAGTCTCTCAATGCCCTTGGGGAAGCCCGCTGTCCAGGTCGTACCCTGGTCACATACACTTTTGAAGACGACTTCTCCGAGGTTCGGGGAGGCGGGGCTCGCCCCAAGAAGAGGGGCAGGGGGCGTGGGGCCCAATTCAGTGCCCGGGAATGTCTGAGGGTCTGCTCATCCAGAGGACTAGTCGTAGGTGGGGTAGGGCTGGCTGTAGTTTCAGGGGAGGCTGCTGGGGTGGGGGTCCTGTGGCTCTGCTGTAGGGATGCATCAGTGGGCTCCAGGCTGTCTAACAGTTCCTGCTCATCTTCATCATCCAGGAAGTCTGCAGAGAGCGTCTGGTAAGCAAAAGTATCTGGCATTTGAGCTGGGAGGGCAGGAGTGAGACACTCACCATCTGGGTTGAGGAAGAGGAAGGCTCTACGCTGAACTTCTTCCTCCTCATCTTCCTCTCCTTCCTCCTTGTCCATTTTCATGTATTTATAGAACCCGAACCTGAGGGAGAAGAGTGTATCAGAGACCTTCCTCACGAGGTTCCTCATCCTCACTTCAGATAGGCCACACCCCCACCTACCTTTCCAGGTAAAGCGGGGACTCACGGTAGAAGCACTTGTTCTCTGTCTCCATGTGAGTGAGACGGGTATGGTCATTGGGATAGATGAAGGACAGGTACACCTGCAGCAGGGCCGACAGCTTAGGGCTAGGGCCTGGGGCAAACGGTAGCTTTAAGAAGCCTCCCTCGCCAGGCACTTACGAACTGCAGTCCTTGGTATCTGGCTATGGGGAAATCCTTGAGGACATAGGTAGGTGCATAGGCACAGGGTTCTAGCACATTCTCCAGGCTCAAAGGTTCCATCCGCGGAGCTATAAAGAAGGACAGTCACTTGGTGGCCTGGCCCTCGCCCCACTCCATCCTCACCCTCCTCTGGAGCCTCCTCTCACTGAGGAAGAAGGTGTCCCTGGGGTCTGGATGCAGCATGTCGGCGCTGGGCTCCTCCTGTGCTGGGTATCCTCCTACATGGCTAGCTGGAGACTGAGGCACATGGGCCACATGGTCCATCTTCAGAGATGACTCATCTAGGAGTAGGAGGGTATCTGGAACCTCAGCCGACCCATGCCCATGCCGAGCCCCTGGGAACCCAGCCACTCCCCCGAGGAGACACCCAGCCCGCACCTGTGTACAGGGAGATGTGAGCAGAACCAATGATCTCGAACTTCAGACCCGGCAGGAAAGCTCGCCACTGGGGGTGTGGGGATAGAAAGAGGTTGGGTCCTGGTAGGTGGCTTTCCTTAGTTCATGGGTAAGGGACTAGAGTGAAAATCCTCAAAGGATGCCAGACACTTGGTGGGGAGAGTAGGAGGGGCTTAAGGAAGAGGCAACTGTCAGAAGGCCCAGAAGGTTAAGGAGTTCAAGGGGCAGATCTGGACCCAATCCAATGCTCCTTCCTCCCTCCTCCCTCCCTTCTTCCTCTCAAGGTTGCTGATTATAACTTCTGACCCCATTTTCTCTCTGGTTTTGCATGTTGCTTTCCGGAGGTCACTGCTGGATTTTGCCTCAGCCCTGGACCTAGTATCTGCCACCAGGTGGCCCTCCTCAAGCCCCAGCTCCATGGAGGCTCCTGAGTTTCTTTGCAGATGAGTTCCTTCCCACCTCTATTCAGTCAGTGCTCCTTGGGGACTGACTGGGCACTTCTGCCAGCTCATCTGGGACCTTTGTATCAGTACTTTTGCTCTCTTCCCTCCGACCATCAAAACACCGAGTCTCCATTTTTCTGAGCTGCGTGACATGTACTGAGGTGCTGAGGCCGAGAACCATCAATGCTACTGTGGTCACTGCACTTCATCCTCGAGGCTGTCTTGCTGTCAAACCCTCCTCCCTATCTCCCAGCTACCCGTGTTTCTTCCCCGTGGTGGCTGACACTAACTTTCAATCTAACAGGTTCTAGAATCCCTGGAGACAAACTTCCAGTGACTTGAAAGTAAGCTAAGCACTAGCGTGTATCTCTCTCAGTTCCTGGATGAGATGCAATGTAACCAGCTAGTTCACACTCCTGCTGCCAGGACTTCTCCTCCAACATGGACTGAATCTTCAAACCGTGAGCTGAAATAAACTCTCCCTTAAGTTGCTTCTTGTCAAGTATTTTGTTACAGAGACAATCACGGCAATAAAAAGCCAGTACACTTCCATGGCTCTGCCCCTCGACTTCTCATGTTCCACACAGGTCAGAGGGATTCCTGGCATGCAACAATCTCAACTCTCTGAGTCTCCCACGACAGTCTGAGGAGTTCAGCACAGCGTTGCAGGTCTGGCCTGATCTGGCTACCAGAATTCTTGGAGTCTCAGACGATGCCATAAAATGGGGGCTGGTCCTCCAGGCACAGAATTCATATACTACACTTCCTGCCGTACACTCTTTCTTCCCCATGTCTCCTGGTGAAGGGCCACTTTTCAGTGCAGACCCTCTGAACATCCAGCAGGCATAATATACCCTCCTGACCCTGGTCCATGTCCCCAAATTTCTGCTTTATCTCCTAGACTGGAAATCCCTTCTGGTTGGAAACCACCCTGCAGTGACTGTCCAAAGACAGAGGAAGTGGATAGGGTTGGGGAGCTGTGGTCTTTGGGGCTCCTTCAGAGGGCAGGCCGCACTCACACCCACTTCCACATGGTCTGAACCCTTGTCATCTTGCTTGTGAAGCAGTTCAAAGTAGTATCTCCTGGAGGCCATGAGCCTGTGGACATAAGGAACTAAAGTTGTCTCCCGCCAAATAGAGTAAGAGCGCAGAGGAAGAAGACAGAATCTCACATTCCTCTGGGATGGTCCCTCAGGAAGACTTATGTAACATGGGCAAGAGCAATACCCAGCCTCCCTCTCATACACCAACACAGATGTGCACACACATGTGAATACATACATTCTTAAGTTACTCACCGCCGTGGCTTAGACACCTGGGAGCTGAACTTGGTGAATTCTCCAGGTGCGGTCCACTCAGAGCCAGTCTAGGGGTGATGCAAGGGGGACAAAGGAATGACCACATTCTCCTTGTGGGCATCGGACACATTCCGTCTGTACTCCCAAGAAGCTGCAGGAGGTCCAGTGAAGACAGATGTGGTGTAGACAGAGGAGCTAGGGCAAGAGGGCAGAACCTACCTTGCCCACAAAGGCTATAAGCTGAGCAGCTGCTGGGCTCTCATCCAAACTCAGCCAGAACTCAGAGTTGTCATCCGAAGCCACAGAGAACTGGACGTCTCCTAGTCCACAGGACAGAGGCTCAGGAAGCTGAACTGTTCAAGACATTCTGCCCCTGCCATCCCCAACCTACTCACCATCTCTGGCTGGGTGGATGAAGCCAAAAATCCGGAGTCCATAGTTCTTCCACTTAGGGGACACGGCTAACTTTGTCACCGTCGTGCGGGTCTGTAGGCAGTGCAGCAGCCACTGACTCACAGCTCAGTGCCTGCCTTGCCCACCTGGCCAACCTGTATGTTCCTGAGGTACTCACATGAGGAAATAGTGGGAAGTGTAGGTTTCTTCTCAAGTGGCCCACAGCACCCCCACACCAGTCCTCAAACACGTGCAGGTTCACCTGTCCTTTGAACTAGGGGTCAGAAGGGACGTTAGCTGTTATACAGTCTGTTCCACCCCTCCTCCCAACCCAGCCCAGCCCAACTCAACAGAGCTCACCTCTTCCCGCCATGGGGGTGTCTGATGGGTGAGGTTCAGTGGGGGTGGCTTTCTAGCTCCTCCAGGAAACAGCATGTTTGGGTCCCGCCCCTCAGGCTGCAAGAAAGAGTAGCCATGTCAGAGTTCTAAAGGCAGGAAGTGGCCCAACTGCACAGTCCGTCTAGACACACACAGAGTAGAACTTCATGGTTCCCCTTTTGGACATCCAGTCACATCACCTATGTATTCTCCACACAGGTACCCTCAGCAGATTTGCGGTCACTGATAAGACTGCATACCATTCATGACTACCCAGACACAGTATCCAGGCTGGGCTCCCCTACAACCCGTGGCCATATCTATCCATCCGAGAGACTGGCTCCTTGTGAATAGGGTTTTCCCGGTCACTCCTTACCGCCTGCTCCTCTTCATGGCTTTCACTAGAGTCCTCTGCCCTCTGTGTGGATGATGCCACCCGGACACCCCGGCTATCGGTCACACCAGTCAGCTTCTCACCGTCTGCAGATGTATGGGAAGCGTGTTAGAGCTCAGACCCTCTAAAGCCAGTATCTTTGTTGTTGGGGTCAGCTGGAGGGGCAGGGCAAGGAGGATTGCTAAAGCCTCCACTTCTGCTCCGTCATTTGGGGGCCCTTCTAGACCCTACCTTGGGTGGGCGATTCAAAGCAAGAGTCTTTTTTACCAGCTCTTCCCCAGTCTCCAGTGAGAACCGGGAGCAGGGCTATATATACACTCAGGCTAGTGTGAAACTATACACACTCACACCCATCTGGTGATCCTCTTAGAATGGGAGAAATCCATTCTTGGGAAGAATTCCAGATGGACTCACACCCTTGATGCCTTTCCCGTGTGCTGGGGTGTTTGCCTCCTCTCTCTAGATATATATGTCCACTCTCTCTAGATAAGACATGTCCACTATGGTTCCTCCAGTTTGGGGTAGACTGCTCCTGTACCTTGTTTTGTCCCACTTCTTGGACCTTCTCCGTAAGTTGCATGCCCACCATATTCCCAGGTGTCCACTCTTCTGGACTTGAGTCTCCAATTCACTTTATCCCAGTCCCACCCCTCCTGAGGCTTCCAGTGAGAGACACTAGATTCAGGAATCCTTCCTGTTTCAAAGCCACGCCTTGCATCTACATCTGCCCTTAGGTGCAGATCTCAGAAGCTAGGCTATTGGAAGGTACAGCTGACACCAGACACGTCTGAACAGTCTCTAGGTGAGGGGCTGCCTGTATGGTCTCCTCCCTTGAAATTTTGGTGGCGCTCCACATTCTAGATCCTTCTTTGACAAGTCAGGAAGTAAGTAAGACTCCCGGTCAAATTCCCAGAGCCTGGCCTGGATACCCATAACCCATCAAGCTAAGTCTAGGCATTTTGAGTACAATGGGAACTTTCTGAAGTGGGGTCTCAGCTCAGGCCAACACCGCGGCCTTGCAGGGGCTAAGCCTCAGCACAGAGGGCGTGGAAAGAGGTGTCTATCCCATTCTCACTTGGAGATATCTGTAAGCGCAGGCTGCTGGACACCCACTGAATGTTGCCCGTATGGAAGACTGACTACACTGTCAGGAAAGTCTTAGGCACATGCAGCTGCTCAAATTCTCACATGCCTTGTGGTGCCTGGTGGGTCCCAGGTGCCCAGATAGGAGATGGGGCTTCAGCCCAGAGTAGAGTGTGTGTGGCTAGGGCTCCATCTGTGCAGCCCAGGCTGCTTCTAGCAGTGCCATTGGGCAGGGCTGATTTTCAACCCACCTAGGAGGAGTCAGAGCCAGGTGCCCTAATGATTAACTTTCAACAGTGGGGCTCCCTGTCTTCACTCCTTCCTGGTTAGTCTCAGACAGAAACAAATCGCTCAGGAAGTCAGCTGAACCCACAAGAGCAGCTGATGAGGGCTGGCTTTATTGGGTACTAGGTCAGTTCTGGGTCCAGACTTATCTCTTAGGGATAGAGCTGTGGCAGGATATCTTGAAGATGTCATAGCTAATAAGGTACATAGATTGGGATGACCCATAGATTTTCTTGGGGGCTGGGAGCTGTCTCAGATCCTTGGCTCAGGATCTGGTGGAAGATGAGCGGAAACAATTGTCCAGGCATATGAGGAGGCAGGGGGCCTCTGCAGGCAGGAGACAGGAGCAGGGCTGAAAAGGGAGTTCTGGATCCATCAGGTGGAGTGGACTAGGACGTTGTGAGCCAGTGTCCCTGCTCTGAGACTTTGAGAGCAGACACTTGCTCCCCTCCCATTAAATCCTCAGCTCATCAGCTTCCTTCACAAAGATCAGGCGGAGCTCTATCTGGCTTGGTTAGGAATCTCCAGGTTCCTCCCCTGGTCTTTTTCTACCTAGCTGTCACTGATGTTCACCCTGCTCTGAAGCTTTCCCCGCAAAGGGTGTGTGTGATGGTGGCCACCACCTCCGGAGGTTCTCCCCAGCTTCTTGCCCTCAGGGTTTACCAGGCCTAAGTTGCTTTGTGTATCCTCTACCCACTCTTAAGTGTGCAGACTACAACAAGCGTTTACTCAAGTTAGCATTGGTCCCTAGCCCACAGGCATTTCAGTCACAGGTGAACCCAGGGTTTCCAGCTGTTCTGGCCACTCCAGGCAGCTGGATCCCTCAACACCACCCTTACCTCCCCACCCTCCAACAGATGAGGAAACTGAGGCCCTGCTAAGTAGGCAATGGCCTGACAGGCCTCTTGGCTGAGGGCACCGGTTCCCCCAAGGGCCCACCGTTAATTCCATCACCACCGGATCTAAGACAGATTCCAGGGTCCAAAAAGGTTAGGGATGAGTCCCGAGGGTCCCTGGCGTTACTGCTGACGTCATTGGGCGTCCCGCCTAACAGAGTCGCGACCCCTCCCCCAATATAGCGGAGCTGGTTGGAACAGGACAGCAGGGGCTCTGGGCAATCAGACCCCCGCGCCTTGGGAACACCGTGCCCTCTTGCCCCGCGCCATCGCGTACCTCGCCCGTAGCCCAGCCGCTGGCGTAGCGCGCGGCCCGGGCGCACCAGGCTCCGGTGCACATACGTGAGCCACGCGGCGCAGGTGAGCAGCAGCAACAGCAGCAGCAGCTTCATCTGCTTGCGGACCTTCTTCACCGGGAACCACGGCATCGTGGCGCCACACTCAGGGGCGTCGCTGCGGCCCTCCGGCCCCGCCTGCCCCGCCCCACATCCCCCGGCCCACCCTGCTGCGCTCAGCGCCTGCAGCACCGCATGGTCCTTTGTCCGCTGCGGGGGCTACGGGATTCGGCCACGACTCCCGGGCTGCTCGGGCCGCGGTCGGGGTGGGCGGCGGGAGCGGCTCCTTGAGGCGCTCCCCCGCCCGCCCCTCCCGGCTGCTCACGCTCCTCTGGACGCCGCGGGACCGAGCAGCATCCACGCTGCGGTGCTACCCACCGTGAAACGGGACCGACGGTCGCGTTGCCCGAGCCAATCGGCCGCGGCCAGCCTGCTTACAACCAATCCGTGATGCTCGGAGGCGGGGTGGCGCGTTAGGGTGTGCCAGCAATCCACACGACGCGCGCATTCACCTGGTGTTCGTCGGCCGCGCGCTTGGGGATGCGGGGGTTGTAGGGACCAAATTGGCGATGAGGGACATCAGGGAGGTCGGGGAGATGTAAGAAGTGGTTGTTACTGTAGAGGCCATGGCAGGGACGAGGGGTGCTGCGGGAATCAGGCTGCGTGTATGGGAAAACGCTGGGAATAATGAACACACAGAGAAGGAGCTCAGCCCATCTCTCAGTCGGACTTGAACAAGGCTGGGATGTTCTCGTTTAGCTGTGAAATAGGACAGGTGGATGGAGCTGGTTCTGTCCAGACTGCTTCAGTTGTGCACTCCATTTGCTTTCTCGCTGGTGCATCCCAATCCTCCTGACTACCACCTCTCTTTCACCTACCACAAGCCGGTTCTCCTTGAGCTTCCAGCCACTGACCAGGGTACTTCAGTTGGTGTAGCAGAAGCTGCTATGAGCCTGCAGAGCTCGTGGGTTAGGAATGTGGACTGGCCGTTTGAATAGTTTCCTTTCCTCCGTGATGCCATGGCCTTAATTGGAAAGACGCCATTGGAACGAGGTGGAGTCATTTAGAGACCTTCGCACCCTAGAGTGGGTGTGCCCCAGTGGAGATGACTGGACACCTTCCGGTGTCTGTTCTAAGGGGTGGCCTCCAGCTCAGCAGGCAGTGGGCCATCTCATACCCCAAGCACCACTGTCAACTCACTGGTGCTGCTTGCAAGATTGCTTTGCTGGTTTTGTTTGTATGATGTTGAGACAGTGTCTCACTATGTAGCCTTAGTTGGTTTGGAGCTCTTAGACATCTGCTCACCTCTGCCTTCTGAGTGCTGGAATTCAAGGCATGTATCACAACACCTGGCTTGCCTTTTGTTTGTTTGTTTGTTTGTTTGTTTGTTTGTTTTTTGGTTCTTTTTTTCGGAGCTGGGGACCGAACCCCGGGCCTTGCGCTTCCTAGGTAAGCGCTCTACCACTGAGCTAAATCCCCAGCCCCTTGCCTTTTGTTTTTAACATTGCCCCACCATCACTATGTATCCTTAGGACATAAAATCAAGTTGGCCACATTTCTATCTTTTTTTTTTAACTTTTAATTTTTTTCTGACAGTTTTTTTTTTAAACTTTCTTCCAAGCATCACCTGCTGTTCTCATCATCTGGCTCCCTGTTCTGACTTGTTTCTGATTCCTGCACTTGTCTATATCCTATTATAACCATTATTATAACCTTGTTATAACCATTGCCTCAAATAGTGCTCTGTTTCACACACACACACACACACACACACACACACACACACACACACACACACACACACCCCTTACGAGGTACGTGTTGTAGCCACTTTTGCATCCTGGTAGTCATCCAGCTAAGAGACATCTTCACAAGGGGAAGATTTGAGGGTGTAATAGTGAAGCAGAAGAAGAAGAAGAAGAAGAAGGAGGAGGAGGAGGAGGAGGAGGAGGAGGAGGAGGAGGAGGAGGAGGAGGAGGAGGAGGAGGAGGAGGAGAAGGTCTCTGCTGTCATAGAACTTACGTTTGACTGGACAGAGACAGAAAAGAAATAGCATTTTTTAAGAAAGCAAATGTTGGAAAGCCAGCAAAGTGGGCAGAGAAGCGCACTAGCAGGGAAGAGTTCCCGACCCTCTAGGGGACCCAAGACAGAGACTCTCCTCTCTTCACCTGGAATCCAGCAAGTAGGGTAAAGGTGGTAGACGATGGTGAGTAGGCAAGTCGTGATCAGCTAGACAGCTGTTCCTCTTGTTAACACATCTGGCTGTGACCACATCCCACCCCAACCACAGAGGGAAATGTTTCAGCCTAACCAAGCCGGCAATAAGACAACAAGCCCCACTGATGGAAGTGTGCACTTAAAAAAGAAAAAGCCCTGTATTTGTTTCTTTAAAGATTTTTAATCCTTATGTATATGGATGTTTTGCCTATATGCATGTCTGGAGTGTCTGGTGCCTACAGAGGCCAGAAAAAGGTGTCGAATCTCCTGGAACTGGTTTTAAGCCGCCATGCTGGTGCTGGGAACTCAACCTGAGTCATCTGCAAGAACACCCAGTGCTTTTAACTGCTGAGTCATCTCTTCACCTCCCACAACTAGATTTAACCAAAGGAAAGCCACAGTGAAACTCTCTAGCCAGAACAGGCTGCATCTCGGAGAAACCAGGTCAAACCTTCACGTTCACCTTTGGAGGCCATTCATTCCTGTAGCTGAGTCACACCCCTTGAACTCGTTCAAGAAGTAAATGTTGGGAACACAGAGACATTAGCCACAGCAAATACATGTTGTGTTAGACGGGAGGGGAACAGGAGAAGGAGAAAGGAGGCAAAGGAATTAATTGGTAAAGCATTTGCTATTCAATCACGGAGCTGTAATGGCATTGACAACTACCTTTCTTTTTCCAATAATTTATTTATTTTTGTTTCATGTGCATTGATGTTTTGCCTGAATGTGTATGTCTGTATGAGGGTGTTGGATCCTGGTGTCACAGACAGTTGTGAGCAACTATGTGGGTGCTGGGAATTGAACTCAGATCCTCTGGAAGAGCAGTCCGTGCTCTTAAGTGCTGAGCCATCTCTAGCCCCGACAACTACCCTTTTTGATGGAGCATTTTAATACCTTTGGGCTCAGACAAGGCTGAGCTGATGGGTAGCACCAGCTTTGGCTGGTGTGGGGAAAGCCTATGCCTGGATTCCTAAAAGGTCTGTGGTGTTATCAGTTTTGTTCATACAGGATGAATCTGGTTTTCTGTGGTTGTTTTCCTTGGGACTTACAGGCACTAAGAGACACCCTTAAAGAATCTCTGCCTTCTGAGTCACTCACCTTGTCTACAACATGGCAATGATCTCTCCTAGACAGGATTAGCACCCTGAACATCACAGAGACCATTCTCTCTGTAGGTCCCCTGCTATAACAGCCTTTTCCATGATGTGTCTGTCCCCTGGTAGAACCCTCTTGTATTTGTCCAGCACTGAAGGGGCTCGCTCCAAGGACTAGGTACTTTTAGATTTAACCCCATTAGAATCTTGGATGAACCAGGATGCATTGGTTGGTCCCTTGGAATCTAAGATCACTAGACCAGTAGAGCCCAAAGTTATAGGGACAGGAAACAAAATTATGCTATTTCTTCTCCTGACCCCGGAACCCCTGGATGCTGCCCATGGAAAGCTGTAGAATAGATACTGATCTAGAGAGTCAAGCATATCCTAGGTACATCCTAGTCCCACAGTATGGCCACTCTGCTGGCACCAAAACAGCTTTTAGGAGCCATTTTCTTGTTCAATGGGAACATGGCCAGACAGTGAGTTCACTGGAGAGACTTATGCTGTGTGGAATAGCTTCTCTGCTGAGTCTATAAATTGCCATTTGGACAGAAGCATTTAGGCTGCCAGGGAAGGTGCACCCGCAACCAGAGTAAGCCCCGATTCTAGCTCTGCCCCTTCAGGATGGCAGTGGTCGGTGCCATTCTCTGCTGCTGGTGACTGGGCACTCAGCAGTAGCCACAACCAAATGAGCCCCTGTGACTGGAATCCGGGTTCTGATGTCTATTAGTTTGCATCTGTGGCTTGGGTCAGTGTTCATATGGGGCAGATTCTTCATCCCCTGTGCATGTAAATGTTATCAGAGAGGCTAGACCTCTAAGTCATCCAAATTCTACCTTTGTTCCTTGTGAGTACCAGGCTACCCAGCTGTACAGCCTGTCCCTGCCCATGAACCAGCACAGGTCCATGCCTCTTACCTTCAAACTTCCACGTAAAGCAAGCTACCAGGCACACTCCGTACTGTTCTGCTCACTGAGAGACTTTGCTGCCATCGTCGTGTGGACCTTGAAGGGACTGTGGTACTGTAGCTGTCCACCTTCAGGTGACATCCCTGTACTATGCAAAATCATCTGAAACCAGGACTCAACCTTTTCTTTCTCTGTCAGCTGTCACAGGGAGCTCCCCATGGAGCCACTGAACTTAACCGTGCGGGAATAACTCTTGTGTATGGTCTGCTTCCCGGAGTTGCCTACTTGGGCCTCGGGGGCTTCCTCCTGCCAGCACTGTGTATCACATTTCATTAGTGAGAGGCACTACCTTGAACTCCACCCTGGGGTTCATGGATCAGATGTTCTAACTGTGGCTTCGGGGTGGATGTTCAGTATCTAGGGCACTGGTTGGAACCAGGTTAGCTCTCTTCTGGTGAGGGCAGCACTTTGCCACAGTCCATGCAATAGTCATCTAAAAGGCTAGCCAGAGGCTCCATCGGACCTGCTGGGTCAGTGTGTTGACAGCCTGGACTTATTGTAGAGGATCCCCCACCCCCACCCCCTCTGGGGCCAGAAGAGTGCACTGCAGTCTTTAAAAGGGTTGTGAGTCACGAGGTGGATGCTGGGAACCAAACCCCGGTCCTGAGCAAGAGTAGTAAGTGCTCCTAACTGCTGAGCCCTCTCTCCAGCCCCGGCAGAGGCTTCTCTTGCTTTGAGTTTTCAGTTAAAGGGTTAAGTAAGCACCTTGTCACAAGAGACTGACAAGGAACTGAACAACTGCAAATGCATCTCTGCCCTGGGGTGGGTCACATGACCCTCATTTGACTGTCCAGCTGCTCTTCACCATCTGCTGTTTGCAACTCTACCTTAATTGCCTAGGGAGGGGCTAGAGTATATAGGCTGGAGACAACTAGGAGGGGGTCCATTTATGCTGCTACAGGAAGCTCTTATTACTGCTAGGTAAGGCTTTTCAGGTATGGCCTGTGGGGTGAGGAACATCCTCTCACCCATTAAGCTCATTGGTTCTCCAGAGCGACCTTTGGAGGAATCATGCCTTGGTTCATCACTGGGACCATAAGAGAAAGGGTAGATATTTATTATATCCCTCCCTGGGAAGGAATTTTAGCAGAGGGGTAAAAACTGTCTCTTAAATAACAGGAATGTGTCTGTCTTATGCTTGAAGAGACTGTAAACACGGGACCCAGACATCTTGGTTACTTTTCTATTGTCGTGGAGACACACCCTGACCGAAGTAACTTCTAAAAGAAAGCATTTATTGGGACTCATGGTTCCAGAGGGTTAGAGTCCGAGATCATCATACTAGGGAGTACGGCACGAAACAGGCAGATGTGGCACTGCAGCAGTAGCTACGAGCTTACATCTGGACCTGAAAGTTCGTTACACAGAGAGAACTGGGAGTGATACAGGCTTTTGAGACCTCAAAGACCATGCCCTTTTCAACAAGACTGAAACTCCTTTTTTAAAATTTGTTTGTTTGTTTTTTCAGAGCTGAGGACCGAACCCAGGGCCTTGTGCTTGCTAGGCAAGCGCTTTACCACTGAGCTAAATCCCCAACCCCAACTCCTTTTTTTTTTTTTAAAGATACTCATGCAAAACTTTAATAAAATTAGTTCTACATATGGATAAAATATAAGGCAGGTAATAAAGGTTTCAACAGATAGCTTGATATTATCTCAAATAAAGGAGAAAATTGTAATATCTGTAGTATTTGGTCTATTGTCAACTAATTGCAACCATAAGCAAGTTGTTTAATCTCTTTATAACTCATATTTCTTTTTTTGTGCTTTTTTAAAATTGGATTTTTAAATTTATTTACATTTCAAATGTTATCCCCTAGGGTTGGGGGTTTAGCTCAGTGGTAGAGTGCTTGCCTAGCAAGTGCAAGGCCCTGGGTTTGGTCCCCAGCTCCGGAAAAAAAAAAAAAAAAAAAAGAAAAGAAAAAAAAGAAAAACAAATGTTATCCCCTTTCCCAGTTTCCCATCCAAAAACCTCCTATCCTGTCTCCCCTCCCCCTTCTTCTATGAGGGTGTTTCCCAAACCATCTACCCACACCTTCCTATCTCCCCACCCTGACATTCCCCTACACTGGGGGGTTGGGCCTTGGCAGGAACAAGGGCTTCTCCCATTGGTGCCCAACAAGGTCATCCTCTGTTACGTGTGCAGCTGGAGCCATGGGTCTGTCCATGTGTACTCTTTGGATAGTGGTTTAGTCCCTGGGAGCTCTGGTTGGTTGGTATTGTTGTTCTTCCTACGGGGTTGAAAACTCCTTCAGTTCCTTCAATCCTTTCTCTAACTCCTCCAATGGGGATCCCATTCTCAGTTCAATGGTTGGCTGCAAGCATTCGCCTCTGTATTTGTCATGTTCTGGCAGAGCCTTTCCGGAGACAGCTATATCAGGCTCCTGTCAGCATGCACTTCTTGGCATCAGCAATACTGTCTGGGTTTGGTGGCTGTATGTATATGGGCTGGATACCCAGGTGGGGCAGTTTCTGGATCGCCTTTCCTTCAGACTCTGCTCCAAACTTTGTCTCTGTATTTCCCCCTATGAATATTTTTGTCTCCCCTTCTAAGAAAGACTGAAGTATCCACACTTTGGTCGTCCTTCTTCTTGAGCTTCATGTGAAGACCAAAACGCCTAATCCTTTCCAGTCAGTTTCACCAATTGGGGACCAAACAAAACATTCCAATATATGAGTTAATAGGAGCCATTCTCATTCACACGATCACACCTGGGGTTCCAGACATAGAGTCCCAGGTTCTGTGGGGTCCACTCCTCAGCACATGGATTCTAATATGATGGTAACATCTAGTTTCTGTCGATCAAGTGCAGTCACCACTGTGTCACCAACAGTGATGGGAAGGAAAGACAATGATGGTGCCTGTGGACTAGGAGACAGTTCTGGGCTAGAGCATTGGTCTTGGGAGATAGGACCATGAAGGTGTAGCTATCTGTTGAAAGTAATGTCTTCATCCCCATCCTTTTATAACAGATATTAAGAAAGGGTCTGCTCTTGCTCTCTTGCTCTTACCCTCTTCCTCCTCAGTCCCTTCTCTCCCCATTCCCCTCCCCCCTTCTTTCCATGTGCTCATGGCTGGCCTCTCTACTCCTTCTCTCTCTCTGTCTCTCTCTCTGTCTCTCTCTCTGTCTCTCTCTCTCTCTCGCTCTCTTGCTCTCTCGCTCTCGCTCTGCTCTATTACCCTCTTAACTCCCTCCCCATGCCCTGAATAAACTATTCTATACTATACCATCGTGTGGCTGATCCCTCAGGGGGAAGGGACGCCTTAGCATGGACTCGCTGAGGTACCCCCTTTCCCCAGACCTCTATAGAACATATCCCGGCTCCCACCACCCCTCAGCTCCAATCTTTTAAAACACAACATTGTTGCCAAAAACAGGGACCCGGGACATATCCTTTCTTTATCTTTGTATTAAAAAAAAACTATATAAAAAAAAGAAAGGGTCCATGAACATCAGTTCAGCTGGGGGGTGGGGTGGGGTGGGGAGGGGTGGGGTGGGGAAGAGATGTACCAGTGAAGCTAATCAGGAGAGGCGGTTGCAGGAGCTGTGGTCTGATCCCATTTACGATAACAGCCTTCCATTTTCTAAGAACTACTGTCTTCTTCATAGGCCAAACAGGTGGAGTGATGTGGAGATACAGCAAGTCTCTGACGAGAACACATGCCCCAGGGTGTAGAACACCTTTACCCTCCTGGTTTCTAGGTATAGCTAGAAACATTTTAACAGCTTCTACCTTGGCTGGGGAGCACACACAAGGTTCTTCCTCTATGTCTGGGCTGTGGGCCATAAACACAGCATGGGTCCACCAACCTCCAGCCCTACTGGGAGTTGGACCTGGGTGAGAGTTCATGAATATACTGTTCTCCATGAGCCCCCCTTGATGGGTAGATTTCAGGTTTCTAGGAATCTACCAATTTAGAGCCAAAGTCCGTGAAGTTCTTCCTATTTCCCCTTCCTAGACTCAGATTAACACAGGTAGAGTGGCCATTCCTTCTTGTGATGGTCTGACTTGGCTTTTACTATAAACAGAGAGCCCCCACTTCATATGCTGGGGTCCTAATCTCCAGTATGATGGTATGAAGTGGTATTTGGGGGAGGTGACAAGAGTCAGGTGAAGTCATGATGGGGTCTTGGTCTATTTATTTATTTATTTGGAATTACAAAGCTATTTTTAATACGTTGGGGTGTGCCCCACAGGAATAAAAAAACACTGGGGAGGGGTTACTCCCTCAGCCCCAGGAGTGGCCCAGAGGGAGAGAGGCTACCTGAGGGGAAGGAAGCACAAAAGGAACCGGCTTCAGACTCACGGAAAAGGGAATGCCATCGGTACTGGGACCTGTGAGCATTACAGGAAGAAACTCCACGGTGGGACTGGCTCCAGGCACACAGGCGTAGGGCAAGGGAGTTGGACACAAAGCTACTTGGGTTCCTCCTTCTTCTCGGTTGCCTTTTTCTGCTTCTGCTGCATGATCCCTGAGTCCCTCTGCTTGCGGGCCGGCAGCAGAAAGCCCATCATCTCGGAGCTTTCCCTTAACTGAGTGTCTCTGCTTCTTCATGTTCTTCTGGTGGGCAAGCTCTCCCTGGTTGCCTCAGGTCATGGTGATGGCAGCGGCTTGGTCCTGGTCTTTTATAAGTGAGCTCAATCCCCACCCCACCCTTAACAACTTAACAATGTGTACTCTCTGAGCAGCCAGGACGGAAGCTTTTGTAATCCTGAACCTGGCCATATCTGCACTCTAATCTCAGACTTCTGGCCTCCAGAGCAGTGAGCAGTAAGTACCTTTGCCTCTCTGTGGATCCAGCTTGCCCTGGCTGCAGGCATTTCGAGTTATCACTGCCATGGTGCCCTGAGTAACTCTGGCTTCTTTTTCTCTACCAAGTTTTCTGGCAAATTATAAACAGGCAAACCCCACTAGGGTAGCGCTACTTCCCAACTGGTTCTTGGTGTCATCTGTGCCAATGCGCTTAGTGTCATTGTTGCCAGCTTGAGATAAACCAGGTACTTTCTGGGTAAGATGAGGTCACTTTTGTCTTGTCCGTGTACTTCTGATGTAAGCTGTGAAGATCCCCTGGACTTGCTATTGCCCATGACCACACTTTGGTCAGTGAGTCTCCAGAACCTTGATTCTGCAGTTCTGGGGGTATCCACCTGCTTTTCTGATCTTGAACTTCTTGGGGCCTGTTCCTATGCCCTAAGGACAGAACTCTTTGGTGCTTTTTTAATGTCCAAGCTGACCAGCAAATTCCTACTTACTGAATTGCTATAAGAGAATACTTTTCTAAGAAACTAGGTTAGCGCAGGTGGTGGCGGCACGTGTTTTTAATCTCAGCATTTGAGAGACAGAGGCAGATAGATCTGAGCAAAGTCACCTTGGGCTACAGAACAAGTTCCAGGACAGCCAGGGCTACAAAAGAAAGAAACTAGGTTAAGTTTGGGGGTAGGTTTCTTTCTCCAAAGCTGGCCCAAACTCACAGCCTGCCTACCTGCCTGCTTGCCCACCTTCTTTCCTTCCTTCCTTCCTTCCTTCCTTCCTTCCTTCCTTCCTTCCTTCCTTCCTTCCTTCCTCCCTCCCTCCCTTCCTTCTTTCCTTCCTTCCTTCTGTTACAATTGTGCACTACACTTTATCCCAGTTCCTTTTATTTACTTATTTATTTTGATACAGTGTCTCACCATGTAACTCTAGTTGGTCTGGAGAGAGTGAAACTTTAGCAGGCTGCATTTTTATCTTGTTATAAAGTAGCTAGCAAAGATGTCTATAACAGTCATTTTGAGTTTGCCCACCCGCCTGCTCCTGTGTGCCTGCGCATGCTCGCGCCTGTGTGTGTGTGTTATATGTGTGTGCTTGTGCACATCTGAATGCGTATGTGGAGACTAGAGGATAATATCAGCTGTCATTCCTTTTGTCTTTTGAGATAGTGTCGCTCACTGGCCTGGAACTCATCTAGAAGGGCTGACCATTGAATCTGCCTGCTAGGATTAGAAACATGGTACACCCAGCTTGCTTGCTTGCTTGCTTGCTTGCTTGCTTGCTTGCTTATTTATTTATTTATTTATTTATTTATTTATTTATTTTTAAACTTTAATTTTTACTGAAATATTTTTCTCTTGTTGCTCATTAATAGCTGGCATCCCACAGGAACCACTATTGATATCACAGGGTGTCCATCCACATTGCAGCCTACAGACTGTGCATTGCTCAGGATCTCCTTAATAGTTTCGGAAAGTTCTCTGACTAAAGACCAGTGTTGCATGTGCCAGGCAATCAACAGCGACATTTTCGTCATGTTTAATGCTCTTCCGGTTCTTTCTGTCTTGTGGTGGCTCCTTGAAAGTTTTGATGATCAGGCTGAGGTGGAGGAGGGCACCACCTCAACGCTGACCTGTCAATCTGGATGGTCAGTTTCACTGTAATTTTCAGACCGTTCCAGTCACTGGTTGCCTTGGCAGTATCATCACCAACTTTTTTTTTTTGGAGACAGACCCAAGGAACTGATCTTGGGAGCCAAGGCATACGTGGCGCCAAACTCATCTCCGGTGCACCTCAAGTACACAACTTGGATTTCATTGGGGTTGAACTGAGCAGTGTGATGGAGCTAGCTGGTGGCGGATGAACCTGGATCAGAATGTTGTACTGCAGCTACCTCAGAGCTGAAAGCAGACAAGTGCCACAACCAGCTTTTGCTATGTATAAGAGATCACACACAGGTCCCTGTTCTTGCATAACTTTACCTCTTGTACTTTCACCCCAAACCTTTCTCCCCTAGCTCCCCACCCCCTGATACCCTGGCTGGCCTGGAACGTGCTCTATAGACCATGCTGTATGGCCTCTAGCTCAGAACTATCTGCTTGCCTCAGCCTCCTGAGCATGGGGATTATTGGTGTGTGTCATTATGCCTGGTTCTTTGTTTCTTTAACCACTGCCCAATGTGCTCCCCGCCGTCCCTCATCATGGGAGGTGAAGGCCCTCTGGTCTTACGTTACTGGCATTCTGCTTCATTGGCAGCATTACCAGAGCTCTGAGGGCTTCCAAAAGTCCCTTGTCAATCAGTCTCAGGGCCCTATGAACTGGGAGGGTCGTCCAAAAACGTCTTTGGGAGCCCAACAGTGGAGGGTTGGGTAAACAAACACAAAATTCATTTGTGTAGCAGTTTACAAAGTGGAACTGAGAACCAAGTGTGACGATGCATGCCTTGGATCTAAGACCCTGGGAGGTGGAGGCAGACGGATGTCTGTGAGTTCAAGGCCTGTGTCTTAGGGTTTCTTTCTATTACTGTGATAGAAGTATCATGACTAAAAATCAAGTTGGGAGGAAAAGGGTTTATTTGACTTACACTTCCAGATCACAGTCCATTACTGGAGGAAGTCAGGACAGGAACTCAAACCTGGCTGAAACCTGGAGGCGGGAGCTGATGTAGAGGCCATGGTGCTGGTTAATGGCTTGCTTCTCATGACTTGCTCAACCTACCTTCTTACAGAACCCTGGACCATCAGCAAAGGGATGGCACTACGCACAATGGGCCGGGCCCCTCCCCATCAATCACTAATTGAGAAAATGCCTTACGTCTGGATCTCATGGAGACATTTTCTCAACTGAGGCTCCTTTTTCTCTGGTACACTTGTGTCAAGTTGACACTGATAACCAGCCTGTGCAGCCATGCTAGCCTTCAGAGCGAATTCCAGGTCAGTCAGAGTTACATAGTGAGAGCTTGTCTCAAAAAACCAAACCAAACCAAACCAAACCAAACCAAAACAAAACAAACCAAACCAAACCAAAACAAAACAAAAACAGTAGGTCGTGGTGGCACATGCCTTTAGGAGGAAGAGGCAGGAGGACCTCCATGAGTTTGAGGCCAGCCTGGTCTACATAGCGAGCTAATGCAGAAACCCTGTCTTGGAAAACAAAATCAAACAACAACAACAACAATAATAATAAAATGGAATCAAGGCAAAGGGTAGAACACACTTGAAACCTCAGCATAGCCAGCCTGGGGATGCATAGACCACCCCCAATAGTAACAATTTTTAAGGGTAGCATTGCATATATAGAAATTCCGAGCACTTGGTACAGAGTTTCAAGCCATAGTTTTGTTTTGCTGTGCATTACTCTGTGTGTGGTGTATGCATATGGCCTATGTGTGTGCATGTGGTGTGTACGTATGTGTAAGAGTGCATGTATTCACATACTTAGAGCCAAGGGAAGACATCAAGTGTCCTCCACTGTCATTTCTGTATTTTTCTCTTGAGACAAGATCTCTTTGCGAACCTGGAGGCTGTTTTTTTTGTTTCGTTTTGTTTTTGTTTTTTGTTTTTGTTTTTTTGTTTTGTTAGACTAGCCATTGAGCCACAGCTATCCTTTGGTTTTTGCCTCCCACCCCCTCAGAGCTCAGGTTACAGGCCTGGCTTTTGGGGCTTCACGCTTGTGCAGCCAATGCCCTAACACCAGTGCCACCACGCAGGCCAAGACAGTATTTTTAACCAAAGTGCATGATCAATTCATGTTCCCCCAGTTTCCTCATATTCCTCCTGTGCTCTCCTCTGTCCCAGGTATCTGTCCAGGCTCTTCCATAACACTGAGTTATTCCATAACTCGTATTCCATGACACTGAGTCACAACTCCTCAGGCAATGACAGGCTATCACTGATGACTCAGGTGGTTAGAAGCAAGGCTGGTCAGTCTGTGCAAGGGCTTCCCTCCCCCCATCGCTGTCTGTTGTTTCCCTCATGGGACTGAGACTGGGGGCTTGGGAAAGAAAACACCAAAAGCAATGTCCCCAGGTCACCTCCTTGGGAGTCCTCACTGTCAATCTGTGGCTCAGGGCTGATATGGACAGAGCTCTGCTTTTGTCGTCTTCTTCAGGGCAATCACCTCTGCTCAGCTCTGCGAGAGGAATGGGAAGGAGTGGAGGTTTAAAGTCTCAGCTGGAACCTACTTGGCGTAGGGTTCTTTGTGAGAGTCTGGATCCTCTTTCCCATGCGTTGATGTAGCCACGCAGACCGGACTCATGGGAATTAATTCCATACTTTTGACTCCCCCTTGCTTATCTTTTTTTTTATTCATTTATTATATATAAGTACACTGTAACTGACTTCAGACACACCAGAGACGGCATCAGATCCCATTACAGATGGTTGTGAGCCACCATGTGGTTGCTGGGATTTGAACTCAAGACCTCTGGAAGAGCAGTCGGTGCTCTTAACCGCTGAGCCATCTCTCCAGCCCCCACTTGCTTATCTTTGATGCTGGAATTGTTCAGCTCTGACCACAAGAGGGCTCTTTTGTCTGACTTCTGCATTACTTTGATATAATCAGTCTTTATGAGCTTTGTTTTTCCCAGTTCTTGACTTAGGCATTTTGGGATTTTTCCAGGCTCAACGTTGGACCTTTTCTGTCCTAGAACCTGTCACTGGCCCCATTTTTCTGTTTTGTCCCTAAACTGTTGTGGAGGTGGGTCTCTTTTCCTGGAGATGAGTGAGTGGGTTTGGGGGACTTGTGCTCAAATTGCCTTTTTTTTTTTTTTTTTTTTTTTTTTTTTTTTGGAGCTGGGGACCGAACCCAGGGCCTTGCGCTTCCTAGGTAAGCGCTCTACCACTGAGCTAAATCCCCAGCCCCTCAAATTGCCTTTATGACTGACTGTATCCTCTCTAGACTTAAGCTCCGACCACTCTGCTCCAGACCTTAGGGCCAGCAGGACCTGGACCTCTCTTCCAAGTCACAGCCCTATCTTTTCTAAAGTTACCGCGCCTGACTTTTGTACAACCAGGAATGCCTAACATTTGGAAGAAAACTGAAGTGGACATTTGGACGAAATGCGGGCGCGTGGGGTCCTGCGGAACTGAAAGGGACAGCTACTGGGGCAGCCCCTTCTTGAAATTGAATAATTTCACCCCCCCCCCATTCGACACCCCCCCCCCACCGCCTGCTCCCGCCCCGCTGGGCTTTGTCCCTCTGTCCACGAATTCCGTGTTGTTAGAATGGTCACCAGGTGGCGCCGCAGACCCGCCGTTTGGGTCCCGGAGTGCTCAGGGCCTCGCCCCGGGACAGGATCTCCGTCAGACTGCGTTTAGGAAGCCAGAGTGCTCTGTAGAGGTGTTGGACGTGGGTGGCACGTTTTCTGATGTGCTTGGCGCCTGGTGCACAATATCGGGATGGTATGTCCACAGTATCCTCGAGTATAGAGGCTCCCTAGTCTCCAGGCAACAGGAAGGGACAGGGTCCGTGGGGGCGGGAAGGCAGGGGGATGGGACAACGTGGGCATTCTGGCAATTGCGCAGTAGGTCAAAGAAGGGGTGCGTGGAAATGTGTGGGGAACACACGGAGACAAAGGAAGGGAGGGGCGACACAGGGAGCAAACCAGTTTGGATAAGGACGGGGTTGGGTGAGGGGCTGGAGTTGGAGAACTGTAGTGCACCCGGGCATGTAGGGACGTGGGAGGACAGAAGACTGGCTGCTTCCCAACTTCCTGCGTTCTCTCTTCCGAGAAGTGACAGTGCTTGCAGGGTGGGGCTGGCTGGGAAGGGGACCAAGCCAATGGGGGTTCGCCAGGGGGGAGGGAGATCTTGGAGAATGGGGTTAGGTGACCAAGCAATGAGGGCGGACCCGGGGGTGGGGAATCTCTGAAGATGGGGAGGGGCAGAAAGAGGCCCCCTGGGATTGTGGGGGAGTACAGCATGGGAGCTGGGAAGAGGCTGAGAGGGATCCAGGGCTAGGGCTAGGGGTGAGGGCCACGGCGCTCTAATTCTACAGAGAAAGAAGGGCCCAGAGTACAGGAAGCAGCACCACCCTTTTTCTCCCAGGAAGAATGTCCACCCTGTTTGTCTGGACACAGCTTCTGCCCTTGGTTCTAGAGATTCGGGAGAACACATGTCGGATGCTGCCAGGGTTCCTCTCAGTACCAGTTTCCCTGCTGTGGGAGGTTGGAGGGAAGGAAAACCTCAGTTGGCAGCCTCTCAAGAGAAAGCTATGACCCTCATGTGCCCCACCTGTGCCTGGGTCTCTGTACCGAGTGGTAATTCTGACACAGCACTAGATTTTACAGTGACCAGTCCAGCTCAGACTTTAGAGATGGCAAAGTGACCTGGTGAGGCCAGTTCGGGTCCCAATTCAGGGGAAGTGGCTTTTTCATAACACGGGGGTTTAAGGTGAAAAGGGAATGGCTTATTACATGAGGCCTTCCTCTGCTCAGCCACCTTGAGCACAGTGGGCAGAGTTTCCTAGGCCAAAGGTCACACCAATTGAAGGGTCAGTCTAGACTGTGACCATGTATGCTGCTGACTTACTCCTCTTGGGATTGGGGGAGCCACATCTTTTGGCTCTCACTCAAAGATTCTTGTCTTCTGATAGTTTCCAAGGACCTGGCAAACTCCCTGTTAACTTGGGGTCAGGTAGGGTCCATATCAGACTGGAAGCCCTTGCAGTTGGCAATGTGGTAGCTCCCACAGGGGAGCTGGGAAGGGAGTTGTTTCAAACTTAGGCCTCCCCAGGGCTGTAACTTTCGAAAGGCCTCTTTGGCCTCTTTGCTCACAGGCAGGAAACCACAATGTCTCTTGGGAACCATATACTTTGCACACTGAAGCAGAAAACTGCTGTGGCCACTGAGGTAACTAAGCTTAACAGTTAACTAACTGAGCTGAGTGAAGTACCCAGAGCCGGAAGTGAACACACGCTTTGCGGCTACCTTTTTCTTCCACTAACAGGTCACTCCTTATCACTTGATGTCAGCCCTAGAGCTTACTGTCACTATTCGTAATCGAGCTATGGCTTTCCTTCACAGACTCATGGTTCATTGCCTCAAAGGCTTGCCTAGCATGCACCAGGCCCTTGGTATGTTTGCCAGAACAGTATAAGGGGGTGTGGCAATACACATGTTTAATTCCAGCATTTGGGAGGTAGAGGCAGGAAGATCAGAAGTTCAAGGTCATCCCGGGCTCTGCTTTTTTAAAAAAACATAATAAGTAAAAGAAATAAATCTGTGAGCACATCTTACTTTGGTTATCTCTCTCTCTCTCTCTCTCTCTCTCTCTCTCTCTCTCTCTCTCTCTCTCTCTCTCTCTCTTTCGGCTGACCAGATAGCTCAACACATCAGAGTACTTGGGCCTCACAGATCCCTGTGACCCACATGATAGGAGAGAACAGTCTATTATTTCTGCCCCACTCCCTCCTGTTTAGCTACTAAGTAAACAACTCAGAGATGTCAGAATTTATTGACAGGCTGCAAGCCTAAGATACACAGGTTTTGAAAGTATTATAACCCGGCTAGGCTATTAATAACCAAATAAATACCCCCATTACTTGCCAACTGCATCTGTCTTTCGTGTGTGGGAGCTTCTCTTGGCCACATGTTCATGGTCCAGTCTCATGGTCCACCCTGCCTCATGGTGACTCTCTTCACATCCCCTGTCCTGCCTCTCATGGTCCCTACCCTGAAACCCCCTACTTGATCTCCAGTCCCACCTTCCTCTCTCTCCCGCCCAGTCAGAGGCTCTAGCCTTTAATTACTCAATCAAAGATTATTGGGGGCATTCTTCACAGCGCATTGGTCAATACAGTGCCCGTGTATAGACTGTAACCTGATCTTGGGGCACAGAACTCAGCATCTAAAAATACAATGCGCACTACACAGCGCACTACACAGCGCACATTACACAGCGCACATTACACAGCGCACATTACACAGCGCACATTACACAGCGCACATTACACAGCGCACATTACACAGCGCACATTACACAGCACACATTACACAGCGCACAAGACCAACCCCGAGGCCCTGTGGTCACCATCCTGTGACCTCCACTTTTTTTTTTTTTCTGGAGCTGGGGACCAAACCCAGGGCCTTGCGCTTGCTAGGCAAGCGCTCTACCACTGAGCTAAATCCCCAACCCCGTGACCTCCACTTTTATTTTATTTATTTATTCTTGGATTTAAAAAAAAAAGACATTTCTTACAATATATTCTAATCATGGTTTCCCCTTCTGGAATCCCTCCCACCCATCCAACTCTACATTCTTTCTCTCTCTCTTTAGAAAACAAACGGGCAAAAAACACAAAAACAAAAACAAAACAACCCCCCCCAAAAGCAACAATTAAAAGGCAGACACAAATAAAACCAATAAAACCACAAATTCAGAAATCATATTATACAAACAAAAGACCAATAGGACAAAAATGCCTCAGCAAAGCACTTCCACTGAGTCCCTTTTGTGTTGGCCATTTACTGCTGAGCATAGGGCCTACTGTTATTTGTGATCTATATCTCTGTCCTATCTCTGTCATCTATATCTATACCTGTACCAATCTATATCTATATCTATCTATTCATCTCTCTCCCTCTAGGCTTATGGGAGGAAATTGATTTCTCATTTGAAAGCAGATGCCAAGTGGATACAGCTTCTTGGTTAAGATGGGACCTTTGTTGCTCTCAGTGCTGGGACCCTGTGTGGCTCGACCCTGTACAGGCTCTGCAGGCCGCCGTGGTCTCGAGAGTTCATACGTGAGTGAGACCTGCTAGGACTAGCCTGTTTCCTTGGTGTCATCCGTCCCCTCTGGCTCTTAAATCTGTCTGTCTACTGTTCCGCGTAGATTCTCGAGCCCTGAGGGGAGGGGGTCTGACGAAGACATCCTGTTTAGGACTGAGCACTCCACGGTCTCTCACTCTGTGTACATTGTCCAGCTGTGTTAGGTCTGTCTCTGTGTTAGTTCCCATCTGCTGTAAGAGGCAGCTTCCCTGATGGCGGGCTGAGTCCCAGTCTACTTCTACTTAAGAAAAAGTAAAAACAAAACAAAACAAACGAAAACCCCATTGACCCCAAACACCTCAGAAAAAACAGTTCCATCATGCGAACATCCTGATGATGTTTAAATTTAATAACAGTCTTAGGTTTTTCTATTGTTAAACAATTAGCAGTGTTCTTATATCCAGCAAAGAGTCAACCTAGGGATTAAGGAAGCCACAGGGCATGGCCTACACTGTCCCTGAGCTGTTCCAGATAGGTAGAACCCTCCCGGCTTCACCAAAATTTGACAAAGGCCACTTGCCCTTGTCTGTCACTGCAGGCTCAGCCTCTCCTTCCTGTAACTATTCGACCTTGTGCTGAGTCTCCCATACTGTGAAGACCTACCCACCAGGCTGGGCATGCTCTCCTCTAGCTCCCTCCTTCACAGACTGTAGCCCCCAGAGGATCCTGGGACTTCCCAGGTCAGGTGTAGAGTGGAATCCCAGCATGAAAACGAAGTAGCTTATTGATCGGATTGACCCTGTATGACATGCAATTGAAATGTCTATGTTTGGGGTTGGGAATTTAGCTCAGTGGTAGAGCGCTTGCCTAGCAAGCGCAAGGCCCTGGGTTCAGTCCCCAGCTCCGAAAAAAAGAACCAAAAAAAAAAAAAAAAAAAAAAAGTCTATGTTTGAGTAGAAATCCCTTCCTAAGATCCAAAATAAGCACATTACATCAGAAATAAGGCCATCTTTGTGTTTTTCCACAGCAGAGTCCATTGAATAAAAATAGGTCCACAAACTATGTTAATTGGTTTTATTGGCTACAATTTATAGAAATCCAGATTTCTCTTGACAGTATGGTCATGATGTTCACAAGTTCCTTTATTCAAATTTGTTTGTTTGTTTGTATTTATTTATTTATTTATTTATTTATTTATTTATTTATTTATTTATTTATTTATAGGCAGGATCTCACTATGTAGCCATGGCTTGCATGGAACTCAGGTAGAGTAGGCTGGCCTCTAACTTAGAGATCCTCATGCATCTGCTGCCTCAGTGCTGGGATTAAAGGCATATATCATTACTCCCAGCCTGTATTAGAATCTTAATTCCTAATATTAATTTAGCACATGTGTTGCACTTTATGAAACTAACTATAGGTCACAGTTTAAAAACACCTTACCGAAGGTAGAGACAGCAAGGTGACATGGATGCCAAGAAAGATTCTGGTGGTTAGCTAAGGAATTTTTCCCTTTATTTAATTAATTAATTTATTTATTTAGAGATAGAATCTCACAATATGGCTCTGGCTATCCTGGAACTCACTGTGGAGACTAAGTTGGCCTTGAACTCACAGAGATTCTTCCACACCTCCAGAGCGTTGAGATAAAAGGTGTGCACCATTGGGCCCAGCTGGTTAGATAATTTTTTTAAAAAAATTTAATTTTATGATTTTTAAGTGTGTGTATGTGTGCGCGCGCGCGTGCGCGCGTGTGAGTACAGGTGCCTACAGAGACCAGAGGAATCAAATGTTCCTGGAGCTGAAGTTATAGGTGGTTGTGGCTGGCTGAAATAGTTGCTGGGAATCAAACTTGGGTCCTTTGAAAAAGCAATCTGTCCTCTTAGCTGCTGAGCCATCTCTCCAGCCCCTTGATAAGAACTCAGAGAGTTCTTTATGGAACTCAGAGAGTTCTTTATGGAACTCAGAGAGTTCTTTATGGAACTCAGAGAGCTGCTGTAGGCACCCAGGTGCAGAGCTGAGGTAAGTTGACAGGAAATTCAAGACCAGCCCAGACCATCGTGGTAATTCAAAAGGACACCAAGCAAGCAACAGGGACTATACTGAGCTGAAGCCGCAGGGGCAGACTTTTACTCTATCCGCTCCTTCATACAGACATTGGATGGTTGAGCAATTGTTAGTGGGGCTACCACAGTGTTACTTGTCCCTTATTTTAACATGAACTGGGTGAACGATCTACATCCTTTGGTTCATCTTCCGTGTTTAGTAAGCCAACCAGTCTGGCTTTCCTGAGATGGTTTTAATGTGTCCATGTAATCCTGATCTGCTTTGATACGGTCATGGGTGGTCATACACAGCTAATAGGTTTTCTCCTCTGATGGAGTAAGTCAATTCACGTGGAACAGGGTAGCCCGTGCCATGGTGGAGCAGGCCAGCCCACGGGTACCTCCTGAACTAAGACAAGGAGACCCAAGGAGAAGCAGGTTTATTTGGGGCAGCTCTCAGATAACTCTGACTGGTTTCAGAGAAAGGGTGAGGGAAGTCAGGCTGCAGGCAGGGGTTTGGGAGGTGGGGAGCAGAGAGAGAAAGAGAGCACAGGTGCTGGCGGGCCCTTTTATCTGCAGCTTGCAGCTGGCACACCTGGCGGCAGCAGGTGTTAATGTAAGCAGTTGCTAGTTCCCTGAGAGCAGGCCAGTGGGACAGCCTATATATTACCAGGGTTAGGGTTAGGGGTTCCGGTTTGAAAGCCCAACAAAGGTCTTTAACTTGTTTTAATCCTCATGACTGATGCCGGACAGGTTTGGGAGTGTGTGTATGTGCACAGATGAGACACAGTTGTCCTGTGTCTGTGTCACAGTGAAGCCTAATGATGCTTTGTAAAATGTAGTCTCCCAGGGCAAAGCACAGCCTAAAATTCACTATTCCGCTGACTATGGAAGGCCTCACAGCCTGATATCCATAAATGTCCCAGGGAGAAGTTTTGTGCAAGGAAACCTAAAGTGAGCCAAACCCCAAGGAGATTCCATGTTCTTTATTTATTTGTATTTGAGACAGAGTCTTGCTATGCAATTCATGCTTGCCCTTCAGCTATGATCATCCCGCTAGGATTACAAGCCGGAGTCACTATACCATACCTGGCTTGAACTCCGATCTTTTTTTTTTTTTTTTTAAAGATTTATTTCCTTATTTAATGTATGTGAACACACTGTCGCTGTCCTCAGACACACCAGAAGAGGGCATCAGATCCCATTGCAGATGGTTGTGAGCCACCATGATGTGGTTGCTTGGAATTGAACTCAGGACCTCTGGAAGGGCAGGCAGTGCTCTTAACCACGGAGCCATCAGTCCCTGAACTCCATTTCTTCAGCACAAATTCAAAATGGGTTGTAATGGAGGACTATTCCAAACACGTGACAATACAGAACTTGGTCAAGGAGAACAAACCGCTCCTCCTGATTCCCGCTTAGAGCTGCTGTGGCTCACGCTTCTCAGGCCTGGCACGCGGCCCTGGCAGGATGGACTCACTGGTATGTGCACAGGAGAGATTGTTTCCTGCCCTGTAGAGCTGGGACCAACAGGGCCTGGCCTGGAGCTGGTTTCTTGGCGGCAAGCCCGAGCTGCAGCCTGGAAGCCTGCGTCACTACGAGACTCTTGTTTAGAAGTCAGGAAGGCTTGAGTTTCTGTTTGTTTTGTTTGAAAGTCTTTCTCCGTGTTTTATGTATTCTGCCACAGCCAAGGTTGCCCTGACCACAGACTTTTAGTTCTTGCTTGTGAGGGATGGCGTGGCTTGAGACCCTCTGGCTAGATTAATAGTTCCAAACTCTCTTTTGGAAAGGTTAAAAAGTTACTTGGATGAGGATAAGCTTCATATCACTCCAGTTTTCAAACACAGTTTGTAAGGGGTCTCTCAGGAGAAAAGGCAGAGTTCCTTAGGTCCTGGTGTCTGTGAGGGAAACGAGGACCTAGGAAGGGAGAGACTCTAGTCAGTCCAGAATGAGAGAAGAACAGATCATTCCTCCCTCAAATTTCCTCTGGAGATCTGGCTGCCGGGAAGCATTCCTCACTGGGCCCACTGTCTGGCTTTGAATGGAGGCTTGGGGGGAAGTGTCCTGCTTCCCACCCCTTTCTCCACAGGGCCGGTGGAAGAACCGGAGTGGAGCTTGGCTGCCTACAGATTAGCCAGCCCTGGACAGCGGGCCTCTGGACAGATGGATCAGTGATTCCCCCTGGGGATCCTCAGAATCTGCTCCTAGATCTAAGAAGTGAAGCAAGACCATTGAAAGGCTCAGGCAGCTCGGGCTGCCCCACAGATTGGCCCTGTATTGAGAAGGCTCAGGAATGCAGCTGAAGACACAAGGGCTAAGTAAGAGGAGGAGGCCATAAAAGGTCAGCACCACCATAGGCTCATGGGACAGAGAGAACCTAGGAAGTTCAGATTTGACTCAGACACAGGAGGCAAGTGTGTGAAGTGAATGTAGATTCTTCAGTGAATGGTACCGGAGCAGCTGCAGGGCTGGGGGGCTGGGGGGACAGCGTGAGATCTGTATTTCACACCATACACAAGAGAACCCCAACGGGTCAGGGATCTGAACACAAAAGCTGAGACTGCACAAGCTTCCCAGGGAACTCCCTAGCCTCAACGTTAAGGCATGCCTTTCTGAGGAACATTTAAAGACCAGACGCAACCACAAAGACCAGAGGAGTGCACATGGTTATGAAATGCTAGAAATTTATATGACGAGAAACCATAAACAGGGTACAAAGAAAACTGACACCCTAGGACAAAGATGCTTAAAACTTCTGGGGCTGGAGTTGTAGCTCAGCTGTTGAAGTGCTGGCTCAACAGGCACAAAATCCCGGGCTCCATCTTTGGTCCTGCATAAATCAGGAGTGGGAGCAGACCCCTGCAATACCAGCAATACAGGGTGAATGGACAGGAATCCGAGAGTGTAAATGCCAACCTCAGCTACCTAGCCATCCAGGGATACAGGAGACCCTGACTCAGTAAACAAACAAGCAAGCAAAAGCAGCGTTTACCAGGAACTGGATGTGGTGGTTCAGCCCGGTCATCCTAGCAGTTGGGAGGCTGAGCAGGGATGATAGCGAGTTAGGGGCTAGCCTGGCCTCCAAAATGAGGCCCTGTTTCAAGAACAGAGAAGAAAGACCCCAAGTCAAGGGCTGGAGAGATGGCTCAGTGGTTAAGAGTTCTTGTAGAGGACCCAAGATTCAAAGGAAGGCTCACGACTGTCTGTAATTCTAGTGTCAGGCGACCTGATAGCCTCTTCCAGGCAGCAGGCACACACATGGTACACAGACATATAGACAATCAGTATAGTCCTACACATAAAAATAATCTTTAAAAAAAAATTCCTCAATTCTACCTTGTGGTTTGACAGAAAATGGCTCCCATAGGCTCACAGGCAGTGGCACTATAAGGTGTGGCATTGTTGGAGGAAGTGTGTCACTACAGGGTGGGCTTTGAGGTCTCAGAAGCTTGACAGGCCTAGTGGCTCACTGCTTCTTTCTGCTGTCTGCAGATCAAGATGTAGAACTCTCAGCTACCTGCAGGCCACCATGCTTCCTGCCATGGTGATAGTGGACCAAACCTCTGAGCTGCAAGCCAGCCCCAGTTAAATGTCTTTGTTTATAAGAATTGCTGTGGTCATGGTGTCTCTTCATTGCAACAGAAACCCTAAGTAAGACATACGTTGAAGAAAAAGTTACTACCCCGCCTTAGTTTTTTGTCTGTGATAAAATACCCTGACAGAAACAACTCAAGGAAAAAGGGTTCATCTTGGTTCACAGTCCCAGGCTACAGTCCTTCACTTTGGGGAAGTCAAGGCACCCAGAGCTTGAAGCATCTGGTCACATTATGTCCACAGTCAGAAGAAGAGAGTAATAAATGCCGGCAAACCAGTGCCCAACTCACGTTCCTTGTTTTAGATGGTACAGAATCCCTTGCCCAGGGAAGAGTCATGCTGACAGGAGGTCTTCCCTACATTAACTGGTTATGATAATCGTTTACTGACTTACAGAGAGCCTAAACAGCCCCGGTGCTCAGAGACCTGTTTCTCAGGTGATTCTTGGTTGAGGTAAGTTCCCTTCTGAGTTAAGAAGCTTCTTTCTTTCAAGATTAAGATATTGGAGTGAGTGTATTATATTGTAGATATATTTGGAGTCAGGGGATATATTGACGTAAGGTTGGAAACAAGTGTACTTCCATGAGCCCACATGAGAACAATTAGTTCTGCTATTGAGAAGTTGTGTGGGCGTAGGGATTTGGCTTCTAGTATGTAGGCTTGTTGCTGTAGTTGGATCCCTTTGAAATATAGCATATCTTACTCTGTAAAGGAGCTTGTTTTAGGGCACTTTCAATCTGGGGCTTTTGCAGGGTAATCAAAGATATGAGCATTGTTGAGGAGATGTGAGGATGTAGAGTTCTTGGGGAGGAGAGTTGTGGGGATGAGGGATGACTCATGTACAAGGTTGGGCTCTAATAAGTAAGCATGGAGAAGCCGTAGCCCAGATAGCGATGCATTAGAAAAATATGGTGACTGATGAGAGCTTTGGTAAATCTGTACTGAGAATGAGGAGGGGGCTGTGAAGCCAGACTTTCTCTGCCTCAGTGCCAAGTAGTACAGTTGCAGCTAAGGTGCTAGAGGGAAGGTGGCCAGCTTTTGGTCACGATGTGTAGCTGTTTGGAGATATAGGCTATGGGGCAATATGTGTGTCTCCCCCCACCCCTGCCTTGGCAGAGTATTGTAAAGGTTTGTCCTTGGTTAGTATGTGAATGTGAAAGGACAAGGCCTTGTGTAGGTCTGGAAGAGCTAGCATAGAGGCATGAGAATGACCAGATCTAAGCAGGTTTATGGGACAAACAAGGGCTTGGGAGACAAGAGTGGCTCCTCCAGGCGTCCCTTAGTGGCTTCGTAAAGAGGCTGTGCAGTGAGGGGGAAGTTGGGGATCCATATATGGAAGACGTTAAAGAGGCCTAGTAATGCAAGAAGTTAACACTTGGTTTGTGAGGCGGGTGGTGTGGACCGCATGACGACCACTGCTGCTTGACAAAGGTCCAGCACATCGACATCACGGATAATAATTCTCTACCATCCTTGACTTTCATCTTTGATGATTGTCACTGTGTGTTAAGGGAGTTTCCTTACACTTTTCTCCTTCAGGATATTTTGTGTGAGCTTTGCAGAGGGTGTGTACAATGGCAGTCTCTCTAAACAAAATCACTCTTTGGCAAAGGTCTCGGCCGCAGTGGAACCACGCAGAGTGATCACTCTGCCTACTCCTACACAGGAATCCCTATTGTGCCCCACTGTTTGCACCAAGCATAGAGAAGTTAAAAATTTACTCACTGAAAGATGGTGCCAGAAATTCTTGGGTGCATTCGGTCTGGAGGGTGAAAGCACACAATCGAGAGAAACAATGGACCCAGACCTGAGGCCTTGGCAGTTGAGGCGAGAGTTCAGTTAGTAAGTATAGAACAGTGCCCAGCATTGACTCCCTGGTATGGGACTTACAGGAGGAATGGCGAGGCTGGTGTGCCCCATGAAAAGCAGATCCTGATGAGAAGGTAGACTGGCTTGGTCCCCCTCTGCCATGGACAGCAGCAGGCACTGAAGGAATCAGGATGGTTTGGCCAATGGAAAAAGAGTAAGATGCCAGGACCTTCCCTTAGGGAGCTCAGGAGGAGGACGGGCCGTGTTGTGCGACTGAGGCACAAAGGAACAGGACTAGGAGACGATGTTATTATGCTACCTGGTGCAAACGCTACCTCATGCATGTCTCTGAGGAATGAGAGCTGCTCTCATGGGTTTGTTTCTCAAGACTCAATGTCTGGCACCCCCCTGACCACAAAGGCTGACCGCAAAGGCTGAGGGCCTGCGAGAGGAAATGGAAAAGGGGCACCTGGTGGGGTTACTGAACCTCATTAAACAATGGGGACTTAGATGCTTGGGGAACTTACTGCTTTTGCTTCAAAGAAAAAATATGGTAATAAGGTTGATGACCTCTTTCATTCTGGATGTTGGAAAATAGGGCTAAAATAGGTTAAAAACAGTCTGTGGAAAGATCATATATTTCTTGGAATTAATAAGCCTGCTTTCAACATTACCCGTAATTAAGCTACTATGCAAATAGAGAGTTTAAAAATGTGTAAACTTGTTTTCAATAAACACATGAGCTCTCCTGATTTACCCTCGGATCATGTCTGTCTGTCTCCCTCCTTGCTGACTCCACACCTCCTCTTTGGGATGTGAACCCCATTGGAGCTGGACCCCAGTAGTGGTGAGGAGTTCCTCTAGCCCTAGGGTACAGTTCTCCCCTCTTGTGAGACTGAGAAGTTGGGGTAGGTGACTGATAGCTGGCAGATCTGGGCCTTGTGTTAGTAGACCCTGGAGTATTAAGAGGTTAGAGAGTCAAGGAAGGGTGTGGATGTCATCTCGATGCTGGAGAAGGAAAGTAGGGGATGAATCTAGGCTGCTGAGGTCCTTTTGTGAGGCCTGGTCAAAGTAGTGAGAGCTGTCCCGGAATCCCTGGGGCAAAACTGTCCAGGTGACTTGTTGGGTAGGCACGCAGCATGTCTGGGTCCTCATAGGTGAGGCATTAGAGTAAAACAATGGGTGAAGGTTATGTTGCCAAATTGGCAACGAAGTCGGATGTACAGAATGGATCATGGGGATTCCTGAGATTGCTATTATTGCTAAGGTAGTAGTTTTGGTTGGCCCATGCCAGTCCGTGAACAAGGAGAAAGAAGCCCTGTGTCGGTATGGGAAAGTGTGAGAGAGAGAATTCTACCAGCCACTGTACTGTTCCCCCTGAGTTTTGATGAGCCAAGGTGGCATCCATCCAGGGGCCAAGAACTGAAGCCCTTTCACTGGTCCAAGGGATTGGCTGAGGAATGTCAAGAGAAGTCATGGGGACACCATGGCGACCCAACACCCAATCCACCTTCCAGCGATCCCATTTTCCATTACTGGAGCAACCCTTGGAAGGTTGTAGGCTAGGGCATTCCATAGCTCAGTGGCCAGTGTGATTGCATTGAAAACAAGATGTGTGTGCGTGTGTGGGCGTGTGTGCGCGTGTGTGTATGTGTGTGTGTGTGTGTGTGTGTGTGTGTGTGTGTGTGTGTGTATGTGTGTTTGGGGGTGGGGGCTGACCCTGCTTCCTTAGGACATCGGTTGATGAGATAGGCTGTTTTGTTGAGAGTCATTGCCAGGAATTAGAACTGGCATTCATTCTCTCCTGTCTTGTAGTCTTGTGATCTCTTTCCTTTCCCTTTTGGCCTCAACCTCTCTGTTGTTAAAAACCTTAAAAACCATGTCTAGGAGTCATTTTGAGGAGTTAGGGGTCTCTTTTGTAATCTTTGGAGCTTGTGTTTAATGCCTGGGGCATGACCCAGGAAATGAACATGGAGTAACGAAGCTCCCTGCGTGGGCCGGGGGTTGGGGGTCGGTGGGGCAGGCATTGACTTACACGTTAGTACACGTTGTTACCGCTCCCGTGAAGTGGGCTAAGAGCAGGATTTCATTGGGGCCCTGAGTGGCCTCTTTTAGGATGGTGAAGTCAGCTCCAGAGTGAGCTGACTTATTTTGCATGCCTTCAGCTAAATATGTTATAATTGGCTGCAGGTGTTCTGTCCCAGTGCCCGTGTGCTGATGATTCCAGCTTGGGTCCCTCAAAGGGACTGTCTCCTCCCTGAGGGGAGGGTGTCATTTTATTGATGGAGTTTATCAGTGTGGTCTTGGGCTGCCTTCCAGATGCGGTCCTTTTCATCCTGGGTGAGGGTAAAGGTCAGGATACAATATATTCTGTTAATCCCACTCAGTGAGAGTAAAGAGAGAGCACCAACCCCCCAATTTTTCTATCTCTTTAGCCCCTAGATTTTTTTTTCGCCTTTTTTTGGTTAACTTTTTATTGATTCTTGCCAAATTTCATATCCTTCACCCCAATCCCACTCATCTCCCCGTCCCCTCGGACAGATTCTTTACTCTTTCAACCTCCCCTCCTCCACGAAAGAAAAGAAAATCTTGTGGAAGCTGTTATACATCTCAGTGTGTCCCACAGTACACACCTCCATCCATACCTCTCCACTTGCAAATGTTCATTGCAACGAGTCTTTGGTCTGGTTCAAGGCCCCTGGCTTCTCTACACTATCAATACTGGATCTATCGGATATCCTGTTGTTATCCTGTGTCATGGAGATGTTGCAGCTCTGGATCTGCAGGACCAGCCCCTTCACATGCTGCAGCAGCTCACAGACGAGGGAGATGTTGGGGTGGGCGACCGAAAGCCCTGAACCTGGCCCTGGTGGCATTTGAGCTGATCAGCCCATCAACTCTCCCACACTCACAGCGCTCACACTGTCTACACTGCCCTGGCGAGCTCACCCACTGCTGCAGCTGGCAGGGGCAGCGCCAGCTCTCCTGCTCTCATTCCTGTGAGGACAGCCAAACCCTCACCCACACCGGGAGGACCAGCATCACTGTGTTGCCCAGGTGAGGTGCAGGGCCTTCTCTCTTCAGTGCTGTAGCAGGCGAGGGAGAGAGTGGTGCTGGGCTCCTCTGTTCTTACATTATCTGGTCTGACTCCTCTGCAACCCGTGTAAACAGGGCCAGCTCTGCTGCGCTGCCCAGGCGAGGTCATCACACTAAGCAAGCTTTATTTCCTGCCAGACAGGGCTGTCTCTCTAAAGTGGGGTTTGAAAGAGCAGAATTGAACAAAGGAGAAAGTCGGATTTATCTAGCTCAAGAACTACAAGACTGGGGAGAGGGAGCTTTCAAGAGTTGGGGGGTTTCCAGAGGAATTTTGGTTATGTAGGTATGTGGCAGAACATCTCAAAATTATTTGACAGAACATTTTATCAGGGTGGGAATTGATAAAATTCTGGGGGTTTCTGAGGAGTAAGCTAAGGGTTGAGCAATAGGGCATTGCTATTGGCAGAGAAGGATGGAGGTTCGTTAGTGGGATCAAAAGCCAAGAAATTGGAGGTGGCGGTCAGGTTTGGGTCTAGGCTTTTAGCGGCAGAGCAGGAATCACAGAGAAGGGTGAGCATGAAGGGGGAATAAGCCATGGCCATAGGGTACCTCGGACCCCTTGCCGTTCTGTAGGAGAAAGTTGTCTAGGTCTGTAAGAATGTCAAAACCACAAGTTCCAAATTGGGGCCAGTGATGCCCATTACTGAGGGAGTATTGAGGCCACATTTGAGTGCATAATTGAATGGGCTTGGTGGGTTAGAGTTTGCTAAGATAGAGCTTTTTAAAATTTCCTCAAAGACAAACCAAGGGAAAATATTTTGGGACAGATAATTTAGATCCCATTTTAAAAATTTTAGTTTGAATTTGAAATGATAGGCAGGACTGGTGGAGTGCCTAATCCCACTGTCTATGTGTCTCCCACGTTGAGGGAAAGAGGAAAGTGATCAGAGTATTAGGAGGGTCTGTCCCCACACTCCTAAGATTCAGGGGAACCACAGAGTTAAATGTGGGAGGTTTCCAGAACCTCCACCTTTGTGATCTGGAGGAGTGAGAAGCCCCTGGAACTTAGGATCTGGTCAGACACAGGCTTTACTTTGTCCTGCAGAATTTGGGTACATGAATGGCAGTGACCAAATGGCAAAGTCCTTCCAGCCTGGATATCAGCGAGTTAGGAAGAGGCCAGAGGAAGATGGATGGGGTTGATTCATAGGAGAGCAGAGGACTGAGGTCAAGATGGGTCTATACAGAGTAAAGTCCTCAAAAGGGGGTTCAATCAGTGAGACTTGCACAACTTATGGTGGCAGAGTCCCCGAAGATAAGAGGTCCAGTGTCAAAACCGGTCAAAACCGGTGGCTGTTTAGCCTCTATAGTGAGCTCAGAGGATGTCTTTTCTCCAAAAGGAATGATCCTGCAGAGGAAAGAAGGAGAACATGCTGCCCGGGGAGCATAAAAAGACCCTGGGTTTCAGTACCAGATGCCAGAAAACAGGAGGAGAGGCAGACTTGGTCTCAACAGGCAGAGACTGCTCTGCTGGAACCTCGAGGGGCCCCGGCCTTTCCTCTGGATGAAGGTTGAGTGCATTTAAAGGAGCAGGGGGGCATGTAAAGATGTATGTATATACGTATAGATGTATGTACATGTGTGTGAACATGTGTCTGCATGAATGTATGCCTAACTACCAGGAAGTTACCTTATGGTTTGACTGGCATCAAGGAGGGCTGTTTTTGATATGTAGACATATTTTTTTCGAGTGAAGCTGAATGGTCAGACTGGGACTAAGCTATTATTTACAGCTAGGGGCTATCACCAAGCACAACCTGATTCAATTCCTCATGACCCAAGGCTATGACACAACATGTAGCATGATTTCACTGTCCCCCAATAAGTAAATAAAGGTAAAATAGTTATAACTCTTAAACTATCTTTTACAATAAACCGGTCAGTAAAAGTGTTCCCTGGAGTTTTGTGGGAGACTTGAGAAGATGAATTGACTCAAGAAGGGTGTCTGAATGTATGGCCTGCCATCCAGAAGCATGGGTGGGGTCATGGCCAGGTGCTGTCACTGGCATCTGAAGTGAATATGTATGTGGGGAGTTAGTGTTCTGGTCTCAGCCCTCACCTGTTGCAATCTCTGAAGGGCTGAGAACCTAAAGTCTTAGGTGGGCTGAGAAACTCCAGAAAGTTGACCTGGCTGATTGAGAACACCTGTGGGCTCTTAGGATCCCAGAAACTTTTTTTTTTTTTTAGAATGTTTCAACCCCGATTTTTTTTTTTAAGATTTATTCATTTATTATATATAAGTACACTGTAGCTGTCTTCAGATACACCAGAAGAGGGCATCAGATCTCTTTACGGATGGTTGTGAGCCACTATGTGGTTGCTGGGAATTGAACTCATGACCTCTGGAAGAGCAGTCGGGTGCTCTTAACCACTGAGCCATCTCTCCAGCCCCCCAGAAACTTTTTGATGAGATCAAGTGCCAATCTCTAATGTATTTACCACTCTGAGACTGCAAGGGAACTGACCTGCCGATAGACTCTTCCCTCCCAAAGTTCCCTTCTCTCCCTGTCCCTTACCCCCCATAAAGTCCCCAAGGCCCTGGTGCCTTGCATAGAGTCTCCACTTCCCCAGAGAGACTGCTGTCCTTTGTTGTTCTCATTAAAGGACAATTTACTGTGGAAAGCTTGGTCCCTCTTTCTTTGATTTCCCAGTGACTGAATTGAGTGAGAAGCTACCCAGCTGGTGGTGTTATTGATAGAATCTAGGGGTCTTGGTCAGACTCATTTTCTCTGCCAGCAAAAGAATTAAAAGGCAGAAAAAAATATCTGAAGTGTAATAGGTAGCAGCAGAAAAATCTTCAACACTGGAAGAATCAGTAGTTAAAAGAAGATGTTTATTAGGGGGAGGAAGCGTGCATACAGAGCACAGACCCTCTGCAAAGCAGAAGGGGAACTTGGGAAAGCCCAAAACCTAGTGTCTTCCTGAGGGCTGGAGGCCTTTAAAACGTAGAAGTTTTCCTCCTATGAGATCAAAACAGGAACAATATACCTTGCGAGCAGTAAATGTGTGGCCAAAACAGGAACGCTATACTGTGTTAGGGTTTCTCTTACTTCAGCGAAATACTATGACCAAAAAGCAGGTTGGGAAGGAGAGAGTTTATTCTGGCTATGCTTCCAAATTGCTGTTCATCCTGAAGGAAGTCAGGACAGGAACTCAAACAGGGCAGGAGCCTGGAGGCAGGAGCTGATGCAGAGGCCATGAAGGAGGGCTGCTTACTGGCTTGCTTCCATGGCTTGCTCAGCCTGCTGTTTTCTTTTCTTTTTTTTTTTTTTAAAGATTTATTTATTATATATAAGTACACTGTAGCTGTCTTCAGACACACCAGAAGAGGGCATCAAATCTCATTACAGATGGCTGTGAGCCACCATGTGGTTGCTGGAATTTGAACTCAGAACCTCCTGAAGAGCAGTCAGTGCTCTTAACCACTGAGCCATCTCTCCAGCCCAAAGCAGTTTTTTTTTTTTTCTTTTTTCTTTTTTTCGGAGCTGGGGACCGAACCCAGGGCCTTGCGCTTGCTAGGCAAGTGCTCTACCGCTGAGCTAAATCCCCAACCTCCTAAAGCAGTTTTTTTTTTTTTTCTTTTTTCTTTTCAGCCTGCTGTTTTCTAGAAACCAGGACTACCAGCACCAGGAGGTATCACCCACAACGTCTAACTATCCACCACTAACTGAGAAAATGCCTTACAGCTGGATCTCATGAGGCTCCTTCCTCTCTGATGAGTCTCGCTTGTGTCAAGTTGACACAGAAAAGTACCCAGTACATATATGTTGGGGTTTAAATCTCCACTTGTGTCCAGGCTGAACACACCAAACCAACATGGCTCCACGAGGAAAGGTTTAACGAGAGAAGAAGAGGAGAAGAGGGGAGGAACAAAGGAGGCCGGCCATGGGCACATGGAGGAAAGAGGGGAGGGGGATGGGGAGAGAAGGGGCGAAGAGGAAGAGGGCACAGAGAAGAGCAAAGAGGAAGAGGAGGGGGGCAAGCAACCCTTTATATAGTGTTAGGCACAGCTGGCTGTTGCCAGGTAACTGTGGGGCGGAGCATATTTGGCTGTTGCCAGGTAGCTTGGTGGAGCTTAGACAGAATACCAACATTATACCTTGCAGGTTAAGGGCTCTGTTTGCCACTAAGACAATTCTGAATCTGTCTGTCCTGTGCTAAGTCCTTGCATGTTAAGGTTTCTGTTTGTAACTGAGAAGTTCCTGTTGCTCCTGGGCAGGTTAAGGTTTCTGTTTATAGTTAAAGAATAAGGTTCTGTTTGATCTATGTTAAGTCCTTGCAAATTAAGGTTTCTATTTGTAATTACGACTGAGATCCCGTTTCCTAGATCTGCTGTAAACTGCTCCCAACCCCACTCATAAGATGTAATCCTTATTCTGGTTCCTTTCCTTCCAGTTGAGTAACAACTAACTCTCTCTGCCTGCTAACACCTTCCCTCTCCTATAAAGGGACTTCACAAGGCCCCAGGGACTGCTCTCTTAAATCCTTACTTAGGGTGAGACAGCCAGCTGGCCATTCCTGAGTGCACCCTAAAATACAGCTTGGATTAATTGGTCTTTTCTCCTCTTGATTCTCAGGTTTAACACTCCTCTCTCCTACTTTAGGATTGGCCAGTTTATTGGTTCACAACAGTGTCTTGATCAGACCTTGAACTCGCTCAGCCAGTCCTTCAGAGGGGATCCTGTGGGTGGGAGATAAAACCTTTTTGTCTCAAGTCAGGAGGTTGAGGAAGAAGCTAGCCATCATGGAAATTTGTCATCTTTATTAGCTAGACACGTCCCCTCTCCCTCTCTCTCTGCCTACCAGGGGGTCTAACTCCTAGTCTCCCATTATGTCTAAAGGGTCTTAATTAGGTTCATTTAATTTGTTAGTTAAAGAATTAAAAAGCAGGCCAGGTGGTGGTGGTAAGTGCTCTTATTCCTAGCATTTGGGAGGGAGAGGCAGGCAGATCTCTGAGTTCGAGGCTAGCTTAGTCTTCAAATCAAGTTCCAGAAAAGCCAGGTTACACAGAGAAGCCTTGTGTTGAGGGAAAAATAAATAAACTGTTGGGGTCCAGTTGCCCCATAAACCACACGTACACCAATCTCAGTTAAATAGGGATGATTTATTGAACGTACACCCCAAGACTGATTGACCAGGGCAACAGCTCAAAGCTGTGCACTGGACATTTCTCAGAGCCAGCTTATAAAGGCTAAAGCCACAAAACCCAAAATGAGCTCATACACAGGTGCTGGAAGTGCTGCCCGCTGGTCAGCTCTGAGTCAAGCCAATTTAGACACAACAGTTCACATTGACCTCTAATTTGATGGGTTCTATGTGAAGCTTATAATTGTGGAATTTCTTAAGATTGGCAAACCTTCATAACATACAGACTATAACAGGGTATGAGCTCAACATGGCCCTGCTCTGAGTCCTTACTTTTCTGTGTCAGTGACTGGCAGGCATGTCACAGCAACAATAAGAAGTAGCTGGTGGGGCTGGGGATTTAGCTCAGTGGTAGAGCGCTTACCTAGGAAGCGCAAGGCCCTGGGTTCGGTCCCCAGCTCCGAAAAAAAAAGAACCAAAAAAAAAAAAAAAAGAAGTAGCTGGTGGGCATGGAACAAAATGGCTGCCGCTGTGCTAGTGGGGCAGGCCTCAGCCAAACAGCAGGAAAAAAAAAATCTCAAATGTGCCAGGTAGCAGCTGGGAAAATCTCCGAGACAGCATACGGAGTCAGACGGTGAAGAACTGCTTTTATCAGGGACGTGGAAGTGCACACACAGAGAAAGTGCCTGGGTAAAAGAGAAGGGAGACTAGGAAGCCTGAAAACTCAGACTCTCCTCCAGGGTTTTGTTTGTTTTGTTTTGTTTTAACTTTGAAAACTCTTGCCCAGATTTAGAGTACGTCAGTTTCAACAAAGACAGGCTGCCTGTTTGGCTCACAAGTATTGAGCAATCATGTCCTCTCTGGCCTTCAGTTCATCTTTTAGGCCCATTAGCAAGGGGGACTCCAACTGGTGAGAGAGAAAATGTAGTTATGCAAATATAGCAGGAGATACTGGATTTGTCTTGTTAGTTATGGAAATATCGTAGGGGTGTTTTCAGTGCTCAACTAATCAGGGCTTTTCTTTTTCCTTGTTATTGCTACAGTTGCCTCAAGCTATTAAAGCTTTGGCCCTTACTTGCCGGTTCCGTGGAGACGCTAGAAATGTAAACATCAGCTTTGCCCTTTCCTGGAATCTGAATTAGCATATGAAAAGGTGATGGTATCTGGGTTTTGCTCTAAAGTCTACTCTCTGGTCTGGGGCGGAGACCAAGCTAACCAAGAGGAGCTAGGAGGAATTATTCTGATTAATGAGATAAAGTACTTTTCTTTCCCAGAAGCCTCTTCCCAGTGAAGCTGCGCAGCTGCTTACCCAGGGCAGCACTTCTGAGTCTCTGCCAGGTGCCTGCTTGCTGTCATAATTGAGTGTTATCGAACCTGGGGGGACACAACTCTAACCCCTAACCCTGTCCTAAGTCAGTGCAGCCATCTGCCCTGAATAAGCCAATTATAAGCGCCAAATTAAACGGAGAAAGCAAGTGATTTATTAAATGTAGCCACATTGGGAGGAGGGACAAAAAGATCTGCAAACCTCCCATGTCCCATCCTCAAATCTGGAAAGGAGATAGAAGTTGAGCTTTTTAAAAAATCTTTATTTTTATTTTTTATGTAGGCATGTTCTGCCTGCATGTTTGCCTGTAAAGTACATGTGTGCAGTGGGAGTGGAGGCCAGAAGAGGGAAATGGATTCCCTAGAGCTGGAGTTACAGATTGGGTGCTTAGAACTGAATCTGGGTTTCCTGTTAAATGACGACATTTCCCAGCTTCCCTTGCAGTCAGGTTCCCTAAAGAGCGCTTACAGGAGGAAAAGTGAACTCCTGGGCGTGGTCATTCTCACCCCTAAAAAAGGGTTACAGAGGGCTCGACTTCCAGGGGTGAGGGGTAGATTATGTCACCCCCTTTACCAAGTGCATCGATAAACATGGTCCCATCCAAGGACGGAAACCTCAGTTTTTCTGCCTTCCATCTCTTTAATCTGCCTCAGAAATCTACCATTCTGGAATAACAAAAGCAAGTCCATCTATAACCTGGAAGGGTGGTTATTACTAAGACAATAGGAAGTTAACTGGGGAAATTTTCCAAGCTCAGTCCAGGAATCTAATAATAGCCAAAGAACGTAGCCAGAAGTTGCAGAACTGTGCCAGGAACTTTGTGAAGTGAGACTTTGACCTAGACTGCTCTTCTTTTCATGGCTGTGGTGACATCCACCGCCGACCCTTGAGGAACCTGCCCAACTCCATTTTGAAGGCAGAAGACATTATGCTGTATTCTTAACACTAAGTTCCATTTACTCCAAGAACGGAGTTGCTGTTTTTAAGTCTGTTTCCTGAAGCCTGACTTACCCCAACAGATGATTCTGACTTGCTTGTGAGAATACCTTTACTCTTCCTGACCCTTCGTAGTCACAAGGCAACCACACAGAGCTTGGTTTGCTTGTTTGAGATTCTTCTGTATCTCTGTATCGCTCCATAGTCTCTCTTCTGTAAAACTGCTTTCCAATTACTTGCGATTTTACTCATTAAAAAGAGCCAAAGAAATGGATCGCTGCTGCTGTCTTTAACCTGACTCAGGAGGCAGTTGCTGGGCAGTTCATGGGTACACTGCAATAAAATCAACCTTACTTCAAATTTGGCTCAAAAGTGTGGTAGTGGCCTTATTCTCACCTGGTAGGATTAACATCCGCCATCTGACTACCTGGTTTGTGCAACAAGGACTCACAAACAGGGAACTGCCAAAGGCCTTGGTGCTTCCTTCATATTTTCTCAGCATCCTCTGTTGACAATGCTTACTCAACTGCTATCTGCCTGACCTGTTTAATCATCTAAATCTGCTGTCTATTCATCCGTGCATCCACCTACCTATCCACCCTCCACCCACCCATTCACCTATCCACCCTCCCACCCTCCCATTCACCTATCCACCCCCCACCCTCCCATTCATCTATCCATCCACTCACCCACCCATTCACCTATCCACCCTCCCACCCACCCATTCACCTATCCACCCTCCCACCCACCTATTCACCTATCCACCCTCCCATCCACCTATTCACCTATCCACTCTCCCACCCTCCCATTCATCTATCCACCCTCCCACCCACCTATTCACCTATCCACCCTCCCACCCTCCCATTCACCTATCCACCCCCACCCTCCCATTCACCTATCCACCCTTCCACCCTCCCATTCACCTATCCACCCCCACCCTCCCATTCACCTATCCACCCTCCCACCCTCCCATTCACCTATCCACCCTCCCACCCACCTATTCACCTGTCCACCCTCCCATCCTCCCATTCACCTATTCATCCACCCACCCATCCATCTACTCACCCACCACATCCTCCCACCTATTTCCTTGTGTGGATCCAATCTTGCTCTTCTATCTCTGCAGCTTCACTGTCAAACTTGTGCCTTTCCGTGGCCTGACTTGCAGCTACCACAGGGTTTTCAGTTTCTTCCTTGTTGTTTGGTAGGATCGTTATCTACTGGTACAAACTCTAAGGTAGGCATCTCCAATAAACTTCCTTGAGGTGCTCAGGATTTGGGAAACCTCCCAAACCTTGCTGTGGCCCCCTCGTATTCTTTTTTTTTTTTTTTTTTTTGGTTCTTTTTTTTTGGAGCTGGGGACCGAACCCAGGGCCTTGCGCTTCCTAGGCAAGCGCTCTACCACTGAGCTAAATCCCCAACCCCGCCCCCTCGTATTCTTACAGATACCTCATAACCTATACATAGATTTACTGTGTGATGTGTAATGTATGATTGAGAGTTAATATTATTAATTAAGATAGGAGCCAAAGTGTTTGCCTTGGTCAGGATTATCAAAGAAAACAGGGATCTTCGGCAAACCACTGCTGCTGAAACTACTGAACTTTGTAAATCATGCTTATTTAACGAACTCTGACATTATAGAAAGGTCTAAACGTGTTCACCACTGTATCTGATGTTGCACTCTTGACATTCTCCTGCTGTTGTAGTGGCTGCCCAATAGGTTCACTACATGGCTGACACTTAGCTCGGGTGTTGTTTGACTCTGTAGCCAACTAGATTTATTGGCCATACAAGCTGAAGTTCTGGTTGGAGACATTTTTCTTACTCAGTCAGTTTCAGAGTTTTCGCCAACTGGAGGGGTCAGGAAAAACATCACCTGCTTGTTTGATCTTCTTGATTTTCTCCTGTCTGCAGCTGAGATCTTCAGAGAGTCTCTCTCTATCAAATCTGATCCTTATTATTTTGGAAGGAATCCAAAGCCCTTTCTTCTTTCCAGTTAACACAAACCTAGAGCCTTTCTCCCAACATAGCCCGTCCTTTGACCAGTTGTCTAAAGTCATTAAAAGTACAGACTGATTCAGTCCTTTATTTTTTTAGGCCTGCTCTATTTTGACCGCTCTCATAGAGGGTGTATAATACCATCATAACCATTGAACTTATAAGTATCTTCATTTTGATAGTTTAAAACAATTTAAAGCAATTAAAACTATGAAAAATAATTTGTATTATCCATTTGCCAAGCCCCGCATGTCACAGAAGTGACAAAGCGAGATGGTTCCTGTCCCTGGAGCAGAGCCAGCAGAATGTGGGCCTCCATGAGTGTTGATGGTTGCTGGGTGTGAAGCTTGTTTGTATAAACTATATAACTTCAGTTCCAGAGGATTCTATGATGTCTTCTGGCCTCTGTGGGCATCAGGCATGAAAGTGGTGCACAGACACGGAGTGGAAGTTTTTGGTCGTGTCATGTAACGCAGACTCACATGGTGTTTTGCCAAGGCAAGACCCGTGGGAAGACACATGATGTTTGCAGAGAGTATAAATAAGACTCAACAGAGAATAATGGGGGGCTTGCATAGCTAGCCTTGCAATGCTTTGTTGGTCTCACACCTTCATTGACTTTCACTTCCTTGAGAGAGGCATGGCGGAGAACTTCTGGCGCCTTGGCTATTTCTGGTAGCTCCAGTTGTCCTGTGCTGATTCGGTGAAGGCCTGGATGTTTCTGCTGGATCGTGTCACCGCTGCTGATTCATGTTTCTTTGAACTGGACTGCTGGTATCCTAACAATGGAGATTGGAACTACTTCTAAACAGGTCCACACCCCGCTGTCCTGTTTCCCATCTTTTCTCCTCTACCTTTGGGTGGTGGGATAGAAGAGAAGCCTTATTAAAGGTAGGTTTTGAAAAATCTAAGACTATATAAACATACATATAGGCAAAACACACATAAAAATAAGCGAATCTTAAAAAAAAGAAACAAAACAAAAAAACCACTAGACAGAGTGTCTGTAGCATTGAGCTTTGCAAACCATCAAAGCCCAACCCAGCATGGATAGTATCACCCTAGGACAACAAGTCTGAGTGTGCTAACAAACTCTGACCAGGGCTCAAGAGCCTGTTGCTGGAGCCCCTGCCATGAGGCTCATTCTGGGTCTGGGTATTTACCCACATCAAGACAACGCAATGTAATGTGCAGGAAAATGAAGGAATAAGTGGATTTACAATTTTGCTCAAAACTAGAGAGAGAAATCCTATTTGCCTTTGCCTCTGCTACGCGTGTAGCTGTGTACAACAGAGTCTACTGACTTCCAAACCTACATCTTAAGGTTGTCTTATGCAAAGCTGCTTAGAAATCCCTTAGTAACAGGTGGTGGCGGCTCAGGCCTTAATACCAGCCCTTGGGAGTCAGAGGCAGGAGGATTTTTATAAGTACCTTGTCTACACAGTGATTTCCAGGATAGCCAGAGCTACACAGTGAAATCCTGTCTCAAAAGACAACAAAAGAAATTCCTTTTCAGAAATCAACAAAAGCAACTTGATCACTGTTCGAGTGTAAGCTATTTCTGTCTATAGGTGACATTTAACAATTGCCTGTCGTCCACAGAGCAAGGCAACAGCCCAGACACCACCTATGGTTTTTAGCAGTAGCAGTTGGTGTCTTCTACATTTCTGTCATGAAAGGGAATCATGTACCACATCTGCATTCACATAGGACTTTTGAAAACATGTATATACCCATAATTGTCATAAAAATAGTACTGTTAGTACAACTTTACATTTAACAACTGCACATCTTTTTTTTTTTTAGTTCTTTTTTTTCGGAGCTGGGGACCGAACCCAGGGCCTTACGCTTCCTAGGTAAGCGCTCTACCACTGAGCTAAATCCCCAGCCCCAACAACTGCACATCTTATAATGTAACCTGTTACTTTGTATACTAACTTAAAACATAAAATGAAAGTCTGTAAACATTAACTATCTGATAAAAGGTTTTTTAATATATTACTTAGGAGGTCTCCAGTTTAGAACCTTAGGAGGTTCTATCATCATACGTTAAGGTATTTCTGGGGCAAGAGAGATGGCTCGGTAGTTAAGAGCACTTCTTGCTCTTACAGAGGTTTGGCTCCTAGTTTCAGGAATCTGATGTCTTCTCCTGGTCTCTGTGAGTACACACCTATACACTTGTGGCATATAAACACAGACACATACACACATACTATCATATTATCTGAGCAGCTAGATAAAGATTTCCAGCAACTTAACAAAATTTCTATTTTGCGACTTAATAAACTGTTTCATTTGAATATTGAGAGATATGTGTGAATGTGTTCATACACAGCTGTGCCTACACAGATACTGACTGGGTCAGTCCATCCTTAAAATCAAAGGCTGAAAGTTCAAAGCAACAATAATTATATACCATGACTATTTTCTGGTTCAAATATCAAATAGATTTAATATTTATACAAATTACAGACTCTAAGGACATTCCAAATTGATGACGAAATATGACCTCAGTGATCTTCATTACTTATGTAATCAATGAAAACCTGAGGGATTTTCTTGACTGGATTATTTGAGGTGGAAGACACACACCCTAAATCTTGGCCACACTTCCTGATGGTAGTCTATGTAAAAGAATACAGAAGAAGGAAGGTTTTGCCTTTTTCCTGCTTGCTCTCATTCTTGGTGGCAAGCTCATCTGTCCTGTTCCTGAGTCATTCCTTCACTGGTGTTAGAACCCACTTCTTTGGAGTCCCCACATAAACTTAAGACTGTTAGAACCTAGGTAAAATATTAAGGCCTCAATGGAATGTTAAGGTCTAGGTAAAATGTTACCTGGCTAGCCTGCCATTGTAAGGAAACATTCTCATATGTTTCTGATGTTACTAGGAAACTTTCTAATGCCAAGACTGATTACATATTCTGTTATGTTCTGTGCCCTTGGAAACAAATCAAGATAGAAGGCAGTAGAACTATCTTGTATACAAAAGGTTGGACTCAAGTCAACCACCCAGTAGTGCTTCCTGCACCTGTGTTTAAGCTTTTATGGTATAAGCTGCCCCTGGGATGAACCCCAACACAAGAGAGACACCTGCACCAATATAAGAAACTATTTGGAATAAAATTTCCACTTTAAGTAGTAGTTGAAAAAGTTTAAATTCCCAAGACCTCCCTGGGAACTGACATCCTACCTGGCAGAAAGAGACATGTACACAGGTAACTGACATCCTGGTTGGCAAGTTAACACATGGATATTAGACAAGTCCCTTCCTGATAGACAAGTTAAGACATGAATATTAGGGGGTTGGGGATTTAGCTCAGTGGTAGAGCGCTTGCCTAGGAAGCGCAAGGCCCTGGGTTCGGTCCCCAGCTCCGAAAAAAAGAACCCCCCCCCAAAAAAAAGACATGAATATTAGACAGGCAAGTCACCAGACACAGTTGAACACCCCAACCAGTGGGAGTAGGATAAGCATACAACTAAGACGTGTTCCTAAGGAGACCCTCTATCCCTAAATCTTGATTGGTGAAATAACTTCACATAGATGTTTGTGGATTTTTGGGCTTAAAAACCCTGTAGAATCTTAACTCACTGCTGGGGGGTTCAGTTCCTAAATCAGGACCATGACCCTGGTCCCCCAGTCCTGAGGCATGCTCAATAGATTATCTCTGTCTGACTGAGACCAGGTTTGTGTGGTTTTTGAGGCAATTCCTGGACCCCAACAAAGATATCTATTCTTGTGGACTAAACCACTATTGAACTAGCCGGACCACAGCCTGTAAGCCACTGTAATAAAGCTTATGTGTATATGTCCTACCTAAGGTTACTGTCGCTGTGGTGAAACACCATGACCAGAGCAACTTGGGGAGGAAGGGGTTGGTTTGTCTTACATTTCCACATCATTGTTCTTCATCATTTGAGGAAGTCAGGACCGAGGTAGGAGAACGGAGAGGGGAAAGGGATGGGAGAGAGGAGAGGGGAAAGGGGTGGAAGTGGGGAATAGAGATTCAAGCAGGGCAGGAGCTGATGCAGAACCCATGGAGGGGCGCTGCTTACTGGCTTGCTATCCATGGCTTGCTCAGCCTGCCTTCTCATAGAACTCAGCACCACCAGCCCAGTGATGGCACCACCCACAGAAGTCTGGGCCCTCTCCCATCAATCACTAGTTAAGAAAATACCTTACAGGTGTAGGTTTATAGTTTTTAAAACCTACTTTAATAAGTATTCTTATGCACATTAACCTCCTTTCTAGCCCACCACCCACCAGAAAGTAGTGGGAAGGAAAGGTTAATAGGGCAAAGGGAGATGTGCACCTGTTTAGAATTAGTTCTTTTTTTTTTTTTTAAAGAATTACTTATTTATTTTATGTATATGAGTACACTGTAGCTATCTTCAGACACACCAGAAGAGGGCATCAGATCTCATTACAGATGGTTGTGAGCCACCATGTTGTTGCTGAGAATTGAACTCTGGAAGAGCAGTCAGTGCTCTTACACTGAGCCATCTCTCCAGCCCTAGAACTAGTTCTTTTGGGTGATTCTTCATTGTCAGGATATCAGCAGTTCAGTCCACACGAATCAGCAGTGGTAGCTCAATCCACTTGCAAACACCATTCACAACTCAGCAATGGCGGTTTGATCCAGAAGAAACCTCGAGGATCTGCCAATCATCCCGAATCTTCAGAAGTGGCAAGAAGCTGCTGGGAGACCACCAGAAGTTCTTCAGTGCATTTCTCTACATGAAGACACAACAAACAATGATCAGCAAAGAAAGTAAGGTGAACCAATACCTCAGCATTCTCAGTGAGGACCACCAAAGAGTAGCAAGGTGATGCAATACCACAGTGTTGTCCACTGTCTGTTGAGTTATATCCATTCCAAACATCAGGTGTCCTCTCAAGTGTCTGCTCTAACAAGATATCACATGCCGTTTTCCCAGGCAGCTTCCAGAAAAATATGTGTCTGTTCTCAGCAAACCATCCTCCCACATGTCTGCTTCAGCAAAAACATCCTCTCATAAGACTGTTTCCAGAAAAACATCACATGACACAACTGAGTCTCCAAAGAAACTAGAAATTTCCACTTCGTATAGGCATGCCTAGCGCCCAATTTTATGGAAGCGTTTTCTTAATTGAGGCTCCCTCCTCTTTGACAGCTATACCTTTTGTCAATGACATAAAACTAGCCAGAATCTATCTATCTATCTATCAATCTATCTATCTATCTATCTATCTATCTATCTATCTATCTATCTATCTATCTATACACACACACACACACACACACACACACACACACATTCATTCATTCATTCTATCAGTTCTCTTACTCCAGAGAGTCCTAATTCACATATTGTCCCTCTAAAAATAGGTCTTATAAAATTATTGGAAGATCACAACTCCCCTCCACCCCAGCACTGAGGTGGGGTTTCTCTGTGTAGCCTTGGCTGTCCTGGAACTCCCTCTGTAGACCAGGCTGGCCTCTAACTCAGAGATCCACCCGTTTCTGCCTCCCTGTACTAGGACTACTAGATGAGCATCACCGCGGCCTGGCTGACCATATGTCTCCTCATGCTGTGCCACAGTGTTATATGTTAATTATCTTTGAAGCACATCATTACGCCCAAATATAATTTTGAGAGGTACATAAGACAAAGAAGTATAATAGTACAAATATACCAACTCTATTTTTTTTTAATAAGTAATTAGGAATTAACCTTTTTTTAATTTATTTTATGTATGTGAACACACTGTAGCTGTCTTCGGACACACCAGAAGAGGGCATCGGATCCCATTACAGATGGTTATGAGCCACCATGTGGTTGCTGGGAATTGAACTCAGGACCTCTGGAAGAGCACTCAGTGCTCTTAACCTCTGAGCCATCTCTCCAGCCCACCAACTCTATTAATAGACAGTTAAATCCAAATTATATTTCTAATACTTGACTAAATGGCAGAACTTTGATTTGAAAGACTTATATATACATCTAGAATGAAAACTTACACAGAGAGGCTGGAGAGTTGGCGCGGTGGTTCAGAGCTCTTACCAAGCGTGTAAAGGACCTGGGTTTGGTTACTAGCATCTACGTGGCAGTTCACAACCATCTAAGACTCCCGTTCCAGGAGGTCCAGATCCCCTCTTCCAGCCTCCATAGGCATCGAACTTGCAAGCGGTACCGATACATACATACAGGCAAAATCTCATAGGCATAAAATAATTAATAAAAAATGTTATGGGAGAGAGCAATATTACCTTTTCCCTCTTCCATCCCGAGTACCTTGATTCCAGTGGTACTGACTTCATAGTTTTGAATAAAGGTTATCTTAGCAGAAAGCTCTACAGAGGAGCCAAATCCTTCCAAGCAATCAAACAAACAAACCCCAGACAGAATAAAACTGTGCTGGTTGTGGTGATTTGACTGAGAACGATCCCCACAGGTCCTTGCATTTGAATGCTTGGGCACCAGCAAGGGAGGAGCAACCTTATTGGAGTAGGTGTGGTCTTGGTGGATGCCACTGGAAGGGGACTTGGAGATTTCAAAAAGCTCACACCAGGCCTAGAGTCTCTTTTCCTGTTGCCTGCTGATTGGGATGTAAAACTCTCAGCTACTTCTCCAGCACCTTGTCTGCCTTGTCTGTGCCTTACGCTCTCCACCCTGATAATGGACTAAACCTCCGAAACTATAAGTTACCTTGGTCATGATGGCTCTTCATAGCAGTAGAGCAGTGGCTGAGACAGTTAACTTAAATTCCCATATCCAAAAAATAGATTCTTCAGCAAAGGTAGACAGACCGACAGACAGAAAGAAAGAACAAGAAAAAGTCACAAAAACCCCTCCAGTTATTTCCAGGAAGTTCAGAAACAGATGTCTGGTTAATCCCAAAGATCTGAAGAGAAAGACCAGTGACCCAAATCATTATGGCCAAATTAATTAAAGCCAGCTTTTTATTCATGTACACAGGCTGCCTCCCACTGAAGTGGGGTTTAAGAGGTCAGCTTTGGACATGGGGAAGACAAAGTTTTTATAGCTCAGGGGTTGAGGTTCCCAAATGGGAGATTTAGCAGGCAAACAGGTGAAGCAGAATGTAAGAAGGTGATCATAACAAGGGAGTCATAACAACAGGTGGTTATAATAACCTTTTGAAACAAAGGTAGGGTTGCAAGATGGCTGTAACAACTTTTTGAAACAAAGACATGGTTGCTGTTTCCTAAGACCAGCCATTTGGACTTAAGGTTACAGGTGAGACACAGAGGTTTCATCACAAACAGGAATGAGTCCAGTTTGTCTTTAAGACGGCTTTCAAGCCTAAGTTGGAACATGCTGGTTCAACAGTACCTACCTACTCCATTTTCATGAAAACCCCAGCAGAGATCGGTACCATTGCATGGTGGGGGCTGGATGCCCTCTGGCACCTAGAGTCGCCAGAATGGGCATGAGTGTGGTGGAGGAGGTGCAGGGAGCACCGGTTCTCCAAATTCCAGGGATGTATATAAGTCTCTAATAAGACTTGCTATGGTCATTAAGTCACTCGCCACAAACACAAACTAAGAGACTGAAACAAAATGACAAGTGCAAACAACTGTTTTAATTCAGAGTGCATTCTTAGAGAAACTGTGTTTTTCACATGTGCACACACACACATGAACATGCAAGTGCACACACATGGGAATGTAATAAAAAATTTAAGAAAGAGGTAATAAAGAAATAGCAGTGGAAGATTTCTTCATTGTGACTATGTTGGGAAGAGGAACAGATAAAGAAGTCCAGGGAGCTCCAATAAAGAACTTTAATAACCCCAAACCCTTAGATTAGCAGAGAAACTCTGAATAGGAAAGTTTACATGCTGAAAACATCTTCAGGACGTTAGGATCCAGGAAGTTTCTGATAAAATCAAAATATGAACCATGGTGCTGCAGGGAACAGATTTGCATCTTCTACCCCTAAAGTTCCTTTTTCTGCCCTATATGCCTTCCAGCCTCCTGCACCTGTCCCACTGTCCTAGAGTGCTGATCTTTGTGGGTCTGATTAAAGGACCATGCACTTCTGTGGAGGTTGGACTCCTTTTTCTTTTATCCTCACTTTACCTCAATCAATTCAGATCCAATGCCCGGGTCCTTCTTTGCAGTACTGACATGAGGTTTAGATTTAAAGATAGGGCAAGAAGCATGCATAGCAGGAGTCCAGGTGGAGGTGTGGTCCTTCTTGACATTGACCTATCATTGTCTTACTCGATCTAGTCTGTCCACAAGGTGGTTCGGTAAGTTGTCAGAGTGGTATGAATTTCCTCTGTAGGAGATGAGCCTTTTTACTGGTACCTGGGCTTTGGACATTTTCTTCCTCCAGCATGAGATTTCTGAGGAAATTTTCATTCTTTGAGGTCTGTCGTTTCAATAGTCTGATAGCTGAAGGTGGGGCACACATGGCCTGAAAGTCACTGTTGCATACATCTGGAGTAATTTAGCTGAGGCACAGTCTAATGTCTACACTCGTATGCCAGACTTCCCTGCATTTATTCCCACCCAGACCAAGTGGCCCACTTCCTCTGGTGTCCCAGCAGAGGGACTGCGGCTACGGGTACAAAAGAGACAATTTCATTATTGGTGTAAACACATCTCTTCAATTCTATGAATGTCTTGTGATCAGTGCAAACACCCTGCTGCTGCTGCTGCTTCTTCTTCTTCTTCTTCTTCTTCTTCTTCTTCTTCTTCTTCTTCTTCTTCTTCTTCTTCTTCTTCCTCCCCCTCCTCCTCCTCCTCCTCCTCCTCCCCCTCCTCCTCCTCCTCCTCCTCCTCCTCCTCCTCTTCTTCTCTTCTTCTTCTTCTTCTTCTTCTTCTTCTTCTTCTTCTTCTTCTTCTTCTTCTTCTTCTTCTTCTTCTTCTTCTTCTTCTTCTTCTAAATAGTTGTTTGGGTCACTTTGTGACCTCCCTGAGATAACCTTCTGTGTTTCTGCCCTGTTCTTGCAACATTAGGTTCAATAAAAGTCTTTCCTTGGCTGTGAAGATTGATGACTCGAGGGGCTGTGACCATGAGGATGAGACTGGCAGAAGTGGCATTGGCTGTTACTGAATGTAGCAACAGGTATTGTGCGGTCCGAGTTGAACCTCTTCCAGGACCTCTTGAATGAGACCCATGGAGGCAAAAGCAAGAGAAGTTTAATTCTGACATGTCAGGGTCGTCCCACTTCAAGGGGAGGCGACCCTGAGCAGACTCTAACAGAGAGTTATATACCTTGCAAACAATTGGGGCAGAATTCAAACAATTGGGGCAGGATTTGCACAGTGGAAACTAGGCAGGGTACTATGCACATTTGGTGACTTGAAACAACTTTCAGATTGGACTCAGGTGGGGTGGGGGTCTGTTGGGAGTCACAGGTAGCTTTGTGTGACAGTTTGGCTTGCAGCTGTTCTAGGAACTAAACCAGCTTTTTATCTTCCTGGAAGGGAGGGGTCCTTGTGCTCGGAGGTTTGTGGTGGGAATTTTCCCACTGGCCCTAGATCGGCCCCAACTCTGGCTCTTTTGGTGTGACAGTGGCAATAACAATAATAGGAAACTGAAGAGTCCTGGGGGATGACCAGGGCAGAAAGGAGAGAGAGAGATCAGAGCGAGGCTGAAGGAGAGAATGAGTCAGAGAAGCAAAAACACGATCACTGGAAGGGCTCCAGTGAGCTGTCAGGCTGTAAGGACTGAATGTTTCAAACACTTCAGACCCAGGAACCATAGCACTAGCTGCTGCCTAGGGCGGATGACTCCGGACTCCTCAGGCCTTTACAAGAGCTGTAACATCTGTCTATCACCGTAGGACTGAGAGTTCTGGTCTCACTATGAGCTGCTTGTAGCTGGCTGCAGATGCTGCTTTTTACTAAAGGAAAGGACAGCTACCAGGACCAGGGCTGCTGGAAGGGCTCATGGAAATGATCTTCTGGGACTACCTATGATTTCTGCTCTCTCCAACCTGGCTAAAGAAGACAGACCCCCCCCCCCCCGGCCAGCTGAGTGCTCCTGAGGGACTGAACCGCCACACACACACACACACACACACACACACACACACACACACACACACACACACACACAGAAGTCCTGTGCTTCGAGCTGTTTCTCAGGACTCTCTTGGTTTGGAGATTTTCCTGTGTGTCCTTTGAAGCCGGCCTTGACATGCCCCTCTCTGTTTTGATTCGGCAAACTATGTTATTTAATTCTTTGGTCTTTGAGATGTATATTTTAAAATAAAAGATTAAATTTAAAAGTTTTCTTGCTTTAGGACCTAAGGGTATTCCTTTCATGAGTTAGATAAGCTAGTACAAAGTGCACTAGTTTAGAAAGGGCCAGTTGGCTTCACGTCTTGCTTGTAGCTCAGGTTTTTTTTTTTTTCTTTCTTTTTTTTTTTCCTTTTCTTTTTTTCAGAGCTGGGGACCGAACCCAGGGCCTTGCGCTCGCTAGGCAAATGCTCTACCGTTGAGCTAAATCCCCAACCCCGTAGCTCAGGTTTTTAATAATATTTGCAGAAAAGCTAAGATCTGCCTAACTTTCAAATAGCCTCTTGTGTTTCTTTTGTAGTAAGGTATCTCCCCCAAAATTTAAGTATCAAAGGGACACACCTTATCGTCTTTGGCTCATGGCTAAGATTTTCTAATGTAAGTTATTGCATCTGCTTCTGTGTGTGTGTTCCTGTGCCCCCACCCCTCCTGAGGTCTTACACTGTAGCCCATTCTGGCTGGCAACTCATGGCCCATGTTGGCCTCCTACTCATGAGCATCTTTCTCTCACAGCCTCCTTATTGCCGGGGTTACGGATGTGAGCCACCATACGGTGCCCCATCATGTTTTCTTTCTCTGATTGCTATGGCTCAGTTTTTGAAATTAAGCTTTTGTTTCTACATTTTTCTAACTCTTGATGAGGACATTAATGTTACAGAAACTCGGTCTTGGATGAGTGTGCATCCCCATGGGCTAATAAAAAAGTAAATATATATTTTAAACAAAAGGCAATATTTGGTCAAGGATCTGGCTGCATCTGAGTGGTGGTCCCTCAGGGGAAGGGAATACCTCAGGCTGCTCACAGCAGTGCTGGGCTGTGTCTCTGGACACATGGCTGACACAAAGCCGAGAAAGTAAATCATTGCATGTTGGGTATAAGCATCATTTCAGCTCTCATAAATCTAATTACTTGATAAAATTATTGACCAAAGTCATTAGAGTCAGGTCTTACCAGCCATCAGGGCATATTGACCTACGACTCCAGAAGACACTGGGGTTACTTCCTGTGCTATATCTTTATGATACTATTATATTCTATTTACTCTGTCTATAAACAACATTGATTACTGGCCAGCAGTAATATTACGAGGCAGAATTTCAGCTTTATGTTACGTCTATACAGGAGGAAAAGATAAAAGAGAGCTCTACTTAAGAGGTTTGAAGAAAAATAAGTGCTTGGATAACTTGAATGCTCCTAGAACCCTTAGAAATGTAGAAGACCAAGCCAGCGTCTTCAAGTCTGTAGTGAACAGAAGCACTTTGAAGCTTGCGAGTCTCATGAAAAGAGATATCCACATAGAGCCCTTAGCCTTGGGTACAACGAAGGCAAACTGTCCCTCGGAGTACAGTGGGCAAACACACTTTATCTGTTACAGAATTCCCTAACAAGAAAGGCAACCTCAAGACAGCCAGGCTCCCTCGCTTCTGTTGACTTCCGAACATCTTTCTAATCTCTTTGGTGATTCATACCCATCGTTCAAGTTAAAGTAAATGACGTGCTGTCGCTAAATCTCTAGATGTCTTAAAGATCAGGTACCATGGAGAATCTTCTCTACTCCAGACTTCTTCATGTGGAAAAGCCATATGGTTTGGGATCTGTTAGCAAACCTGGTCTGAAGTGCAGTAAATCTGGTGTGCAGAAGCAGGAAGGTTTCTAGAAATTACGAAACGGCACGGTTCACTGAAATTGTGAAAGGGCAGCTTTCAGTTTTGCCTGTAGGTGATAAACAGCACCCAACTGCTCTCTTCCCAGTTTTCACTAGAAAACTAAGGTGGGGAAGGGTTGAGGGTTCTGATCTCCAGACGGAGACCAAGGACTGACTGATCATACCAGACCGACGACACGGCGGAATCTGGACTCCATAAAAAGGAGGCGCCTAGTGCCGGATGGTAACAGTCTATCCAGTGATCTCAGCATTCAGTACTGAGGAACCCTCAGAGAATCCCCAACTGTCCCAGGGCTCAGCACTGCTCACTCCCCCACTGCTGGTGGAGCCTCCCTGAAATGCCTTCTGTTTATCCTCTCAGTCATCTGTCTGGATGTGGTCTTGTACCTTGCTTCTGCAGTTTGATTTAAGATCAAGACTCAGCTCAAACCTGTGACCCTGCTTGTCTCTGTAGTGGTGTGTGCTTTCAGTGTTCAAACTTGGGAAGCAGGGGCAGGTGGATCTTTGTGAGCTTGAGGCCACCCTGGTGTACATAGACCATTCCAGGCTATCAAGGATTATAACAGGGACAACCCTGTCTACAGGGAGGGAGAAAAAGAGGGAGGAGAGAGAGGGAGAGACAGAAATAGAGACGGGGAGAGTTACACACACACGCGCGCGCGCACACACACACACACACAGAGAGAGAGAGAGAGAGAGAGAGAGAGAAGATTCATCTGGAAAATGACTGTTAGCAAAACTGACATAGCTTGTGAATTTATTATTTATTGTCAGTCAATATATTTTGAGACTGTGGGAAGATGCAAACATTCCTACCTGTTTCTGGCATAGCTCTTTCACAACTCATGCACTCTGGCTACACAGACAGACCTTGTGTCCCCACCACTTTTCAGATGAAGAGCCGTACGTACGTACGTACTGCAGTGGACTGATCTGAGGCTGCAAATAGCTTTATGGTAACTGTGTAGGTAAAGGAGGTCCTGACCCCCGGGGGCCAGATAGTTCCTAACAAGACTCAGATGTGTGTAAGAGACACCATACCCTCTCTTCCCTGCCCTCAGGGTATATCTTGTTGGTGTAAAATCTACACAGTTTTCTCAGCACCTTTTGGCCAAGGGAGACACAGATATAAGATGGGCTAGGGTGAAAGGCATTGTCTCAGTTTCCTTTCATTCCTGTTTTCCCACTAATTGGATCCTTCCTCAATCTCTGTTGCCAGAGTATGAAGCCAGCTACAAGAAGTGGACACTGCATTTTCCGTCTGGCTATATGTTGGCTTGGCTCTAACTTTGCTTACCAAGTATCTCTGGGATTGTAAAGCTGGTACCTCTCCCCTTCAGCCCAAGCTGAGCATACGGTGCCTACTTTTCATGCAGGTCTGAAAAGTAGCAGAGGGGTCTGTGCTACTCCCTTGGGTAGTGGCCACGTGGAGAAGCTCATTCTACAGCATGTGCTGCCGTGTACAGGGCACTCCTGATAAACCAGAGCTCTTACCCACAAGCGCAGTCGCACAAGCGCAGTCGCTCCTGTGCACGCCCTCTTATGCCAAGCTATGCTGTCAAAAGAAGAAAGCATTAGAAGTGGTTCTGCAGTCTGAAGAAAATGACCACACAACTAAAATATTTTGGCCAACAAAAAGTTTTAGGTTCCCAGAACCTATAACAATGACCCAAGCTTTCAGGTCCAAGGTGTCTGATACCCCCTTCCGGTGTCCTCAGGCCTTTGTACTCATGTTCACAAACACCCCCAAAGACACAGAACATTCAAAATTATAAAAATAAATCTTTTTAAAAATTATTGATGAGGGCTGGAGAGATGGCTCAGCGGTTAAGAGCGCTGACTGTTGTTCCAGAGGTCCTGAGTTCAAATCCCAACAACCACATAGTCGCTCATAACCATCTCTAACAGGATCCGATGCCCTCTTCTGGTGTGTCTGAAGACTGCTACAGTGTACTTATATATAAGTCTTAAAAAATTGCTGAAATATACGTGCCGTACTTTATTTTAAAATTATCTTCACCACCCCCCTTACTGAGTATATTGGTTAGCTCTGAGCATCAGCTTGACACAGCCTACAATCATCTGGGCAGAGGGTCTTGAAGAGGAATTCTCTGGATCAGGTTGGCCTGTAGGCCTATTTATGAGGGAGTGTCTAGTTTGTTAATAGATACAGGAAGACCTAGTCCACTGTGGAGAATGCCATTCTCTAGGCAGGGGTGGTCCACAAAGTGTAAGAGAGGAGAAATCTAGCTGAGGGCAAGCAGGTAAGTAGGCATCACACAATCGACGCATCTCTCTGCTCCTGACTGCGGTTGTGCTGAGACTGCCTGAGTTCCTGCCTTTACGTTCCTGGGACGATGTGTGGATGTGTGTTTACCTGGAGTTATAAGCAACTAAACCTTTCCCCTGTAAATTGTTTATTGCCGGGGTATTTGTCATAGCAGCAGAACTGGAGCCAGAACCAAGTCTTCAAAACCAGAAGGTACTTTCTATGCTAGGCACTTGATGGGTGCAACCCACCACGAGCGACAGGCCGCTGGTCACAAAACTGCCTTAAGGAAGATCCAGCACAGATGTCCAGGCTGATAGGACAAGTCATCCTATCCTTGGTGGCCTTGCCATGCTGAGGACTACTGGTCTTGGGCCTTCTGAGCACACAGCAGGAGCAGGTAGTCTAGGATCTGTGGTGTGAGGAGAGGGCCAGGGCCTGGGGATGGGGACTGCTTCAGGATCTTAGTGTCTGTCATTCAGGGGGAAACTGAAGAGCACATTCAGAACTTGCTTATTTCTTTCCCATCCTGTTTCTCCATCTTTCCGTCAGGGTGTACTGAGGCAAGAAGAAATAATTGCAGTGTCAGGAAGGTCTTGGTCAACCGGGCATTGCAACTCCTGTGGCCCCACTGGGTGTGGTCCAGACCCATCCATCTTTCCCCCCCAAACTCCAAGTCTTTTAGTAAAAAGATGAAGGATGAGAAGGAAAAGTGGAATCACACGAGTAAGTTAGGCTAGCACGGGAAGGACTGCTCCCACGTGCCTGGAATAAATCATGCAGTCTCCCAGCCTGTAAGCAGAGCCCCGGCCAGAAAGGCACCGTACTGACGATCAGTCCTGGCACAACAGGGCTGACTGATTTGTAGCTCTTCCACCCTGGTCTGAAGCAAGTCAGCCAGTAAGAGGACATGGATTTGTGCAGAGAAGCCTCCTATCGTGAGGACTAGCCTTGGGCACCCGGGGATGGGATGGTAGAAGGCTTCAGGGTTCCTGGCTAGGGAAATAGCTGCTGTGAGTATTGGCTTTGGGCTGGGGAGACTCCCGGGCCTGGAGAAAAGCACTGGAATAAAATACTTTTATTCTAAGTAGAGAGGTAGAGTGTTAAGTCCTGAATTGGGTTCCAGTGCAGAAGGTTCTCCGGATCTCTGCCCTTCTTGAACCCTGTCCTAGTGTGATTACCATTCAGTAATCTGTTTCCACCTCCCACTTCTCAGATAGTTCATTGGTTTGCAAACAGGAACAGAAATTTTGGAGAAAGTAGAACTTCGAAGAGGCCATTGAGGAGGTAAGGGTGGAGTGGGGTGGGGGTGGGGGAGTGTGTGGGGGTGGAGCTATCCTATGTAGCCCATCCCCAGGCATCTGGATCTTATCTCACAAATGGTTCTATAAAAGTGCCCATGACTCCACCACTCATATGAGCTTCTCTGAGACAAGAGTTTTCTTTAAGCACAAAAACATGGTTAAAGAGGATCCTGGCTCAGCTCCGGCGCCATCCACTGTGGTTTACATCAACAGTGACACTATCCAGCCGGATTATGTCGCCTGGTCCACATTCAGCACAATTTTCCTGAACAGCTGCTGCCTGGGTTTCATTGCCTATGTCTACTCTGTGAAGGTGAGTGTTGTAGAAGGCATGTATGAGGTTATGGCTCCTCCTGCCCTGGACAGGACAGGGCACCTTGGACATGTGCAGCCCGTGTTTTTGTATTTGTGACCCTCTGTTTGGTGTCCTGAATGTATAGACTGTGTAAATACCATATAGAATGTATATGTGGGTTGTACGTTGGAGACTCTCCTATGTAGGCAAAGGGAGAGAATGCCCAGAGATTCTGGGATGAGATTGTCTTCACTCTAGTTTAGAGGAATTTGCTCTACTGTTTAGTTTCTTTTTTTCAGAACTGAGGACCGAACCTAGGGCCTTGAGCTTGCTAGGCAAGTGCTCTACCACTGAGCTAAATCCCCAACCTCTAGTGTTTAGTTTCTGAAATGCCCCTTCACCCTGCAGCCTGTGGTACCAGGCTGGGTACAGGTGAGACTTATAAGAAATGACACCCCCATGGTGAGGTGAGCAGCCAGCACTTGGGTCTGCTGGATGGTCCTAGTGTGTGAAAGGGATAGGGGTCACTGACCTGAGGAAGGAGATTGCACTGGGCAGGAAGGACAATGAGGGAACTGAGGCAGAGCACCTGGCTCTCAAAGACTTGCTCCGAGGTCACACACTGATCTTGTCTCTTTCAGTCCAGGGACAGGAAGATGGTGGGCGACATGAATGGGGCCCAAACCTACGCTTCAACTGCCAAGAAACTGAACATCATTGCTGTGGTCATCTCCGTCGTCTGCTTCATCATACTTATCATTTTATACAGTGCAGGGATAACAAGCCTATCCTATAGCCGACATAATTAGAACCTACTAGTTAGGTACTAACTAGTTAGTTAACTAATTATTAATTAACTAAACTAGTACCTAATTTAGTACCTTTAGTACCTATTAGATATAAGAGTAGGACTCCATGAAGTATGTGTTCTTGATATCAGAGTCAATGGTCTAAATTCTCCCATGCACTGTCTTCGTGAAGAAAGTGTGCATGTACACCACCCTTCATAGATGCCCCTTATCCTGGTCAGAGGCCTTGACCTGTCAGTTTACCTTCCCACATCTGTTTGTTCTCAGTGGATTCAATAAAGTGCATGTGGTACCCTTTGTGCTATGACTCATTGTCCCCTGACTGGTCCTGTACTAAGCTTACTCAAAGTTTCCCTGACTTCCTTCTTGTTGAAGAGGAGTGGGGGGGCAGGGGTGTGGATGGGGAGGGGGTGGGTGGGTGGAGGTTGTAGTGCAGGGCATCCACACCTAAGCAGATTTCCTCAGGATGGAGACAGCAGCTGACAAGCATCCTGAATAGTGTCCTCTTTTACTTAGCAGGCACAGACAGGCAGTAACTGAGCATTGCCTACGCCCGGCTCCATGTCCCTAGAGTACACAGAAAGGGTGTAGAACTGTGCACTAATGAGTTTTAAGCCAGGGATAGAGGACAAGGCCCAGGGTCCTCCCTTTTTAGGAGGAAAAAACCCTTGACCCAGACAAGCTGTGTTCAAGATCTCTATGGAGGTCTCCCACTTGGATTCTGACCCTTCTCACACACATCTTACAGGTTTATTTCAGGTCAGGGATGGGCAGTGGGAAATGAACACTGAATCTTCAATGCTAGGTGCCATGGCTGATCCAGTGTACTTCAGATCCTGAAGTAGGGTGGGGCATATCTTAAGAGACCTCTGCAACGTTCACCATTAGTTTGCTCTCAAAATTCACCTGTAGGCATAACATTTTTTGCAACCTACTTTTAATAAGGGCTCAGCCTCTCCTCTAACCCACCACCCAGCAGAGGCAGTGGAGGAGAAAAGTTATTAGGATGGGGGAAGTGGTCCTGTTCAGCGATAGTTCCTTAGGGGAGCGCTCAATCTTCTTGGGCAGCAGTTCAGTCCTGTAGCAAACACCAAATACGACTCAGCAGCTGCAGACTGGTTCTCTAGGCAGGCAGACACCAAGCATGAACCAGCAGCTTCAGTCCAGTCCTTTCAGCAAGCAGACACCAGGCACAAACCAGCAACTGTAGCTTAATCCTGAAGAAACTTTCAGGCTTGCCAAGGGGCCCGAGGGAAGGCTGCAGAAGCTGCAAGCTTCTGCAGGAACCTCACAAGCAGTTCTTGGTTGAGTTTCTCTCAATGACAATGTTATCACAAGTTGAGCTCAACAAGGCTATGCAAGGCGAACCAATACACATGTGTCTTCAGTGAAGAATAGCAAGGCAGTGCAAACCACAACAGTGTTCAGTGCTCGTTTCCCACCATCTGTGGGGGTCATATCTACACTCCTTCATCAAGCACTCTTTCACGTGTCTGCTATATCTAAACATCCTTTCACCTGTGTCTGCTTTAGGAAAGCAGTCTTTTATGTGTTTGCTTTAGCAAGACATCCTTTCACCTGTGTGCCCCAGCAAAACAACATTTACTATAACTAACTTTCAGAAGAACCACAGGTTTCCACTTCATTCACCTCTCCTCTTCCTGGATGCCCTGGAGCCTGCATTTCCACCTCATTTTGGGCACCCCAAATTAGAAGTCTTAGGAGCCCTCCGGGGTTGGTACTGTCTCCCTGTGTTGGTATGTGGGTTCTAGTCCTGGGGTCTGAGATAATGTAAGGCCCTAAAACTCATCTTGTGAGGGTAAGTGGTGTTAGAGATGCCCACTTCACCAAGGTCCAGGCTTCTGGAGCAATATCAGTTCCTTCACTGTCTTGGGAAGATGAGCCTGTCTTAGGAAGACAGAGACCCTAATAGCAGTGGAGACAGGATCCCACTGGTAGAGCTGCTATCATACTGGAAGGGAATGACCAAGTCCTAGGGAAACCAAGACCTTTTCAGATTGCACCAGGAAGGAACAAGAGTTTTTTTAGAAGAACCCAGGATGCAATTTCTACTAAAACTCATGGTCCTGGGGTGAACTTCAGAGTGCTCATCCTCAGTCCTGGGCCTATGACTGAAGAAAGGTAGAGACTTCAGGATGAGAATCACAGTCTCTACCGCCACACTTCGGTCCTTCCTAATGCTTCGTATGAGCAATGTGTGGGCAGTTATCCTGAGGGCACGGAAACCCCAGACCTGTTAGGCACTGGTGGACACAGGAGGCAGGCCATGATCTCTAGAATGAGCATCATCCTAACCACTTGTTTGTGGTAGAACATATGAGACTAGATATGCCTAGTGTTTACAGCAACCCACGAATGAGTCCACAGTGGGGCTGCTCAGCCATGAAGAGTCCCTCCACTCACTTCCCACTCACCAAATGTGTAAGAGCAGAAGCAAGGGAAGTCATTATAACTTCCCATTGTGTTGGTGGCCTTCAGGGCAAGGTTAGGTGGTCAGCTGGTTGGCAGTAGACTCCAGGTTGCTCCCTATCTGATGCCAGAGTGTAAACAAAACAATGTCTTATCCTGAGAGGACAGCAGAGGAACCCCCACCCCTGACCTACACTGAGACAATGGGCTCCTTGCAGATCCATCATTAGGAGTCCAGTTGGAGATCAGTTCCAGGTATCTGATGTGGATCTGAAAGGTAAGGGACACTAAATCAGAGACAAGGAACACTGGCTAGAACTGTCCCTTGACAGCAGATCAAGGGCAGAACCCAACAGGTAAAATGTCAACAATTGTGCATCATGGGTAGAAGTGGATCATCCTGGATGGAGCAGAACGCTGGCCCTGACCTTTGCTCTTGCATCAGGGTTTGTCAATCCCTGTCCCTCTGATGATCCCTGGGGCAACAGAGATTGCCCTTAGCACTGAACAAAGAAGATAGAGAAATCCAAAGACCGAGTCTCAAGGAATGTCCCATATGGGAAGGAGAAAGAGGTCTTCTGTTCAGCTCACTTGGGGGGCCACATGAAGACAATGACTAGGGTGAACATTCACACAGGGCTGAATATAGCTCCCCACCTCTGTGGGTGGAGAGATGAGTCTGGGGATTGAATGCATGTGAAGGCCTTGATATAGCATAGCCCTCATGGCTCACCAAGGCTGCCAGGCGAGAGGAAATAGGATCCTAGTGACTGAGAGAGGCAGAGAAGTTTGAGATGACCATTAACTTTCAGGATGGTCTCTGTCATGGCTGTGTGAAAATCCAGAAGCAAGTGTATTTGCCTTTAGGAATATTGTGAGACCATAGTAAACAGCTACAGCTGAAATTGAATATTGTTAACTATTTGAAAAAGTTATACCAAGATCCAGTATTCCTGAAACCAGGTCGTGTTGTGACCATAGTATGCCACTTGCTATCATTTACAAGCTCAGGGGTCATTTATATTATTTTATCTCTCACATGGCTGAAAGGCAACAGGAAGATGTGAGAAGAGCAGCATGACGTAGGCCTTGTTGAAGAGTATTCCACAGAACACAAAGAAATAGCCTATCAGAATCCATCAGAAACCACCACTTTCAGGCTCCGATCAGAGTCCGCACAGACAGACCAAAGCCCTACTCTGTTACATGGTACCCCTGAGGCCTGGCAGGAGCCTCTGTGAGGTAGGTATGTCCATGACTTTTTCACAGATGTTGACTAAACCAGCACCAGCAAATAGGATTGCAAAGAGGGGTGTCTGTCGGAGACACTGATGTCCCTGTGAAGAACTCAAGAAATACTGAAATGAGTAGAACCTGGAAACTGGAGAATCCCCAGCCCCCAAGACTCAGCTCTAGGAAGGATGGGTGCTACAGAGCTCCTTGCAGGAGGTCTAGTAGCCTGGTCCTTACAGAGCCACCAAGATAGAATGTGGGTACAACTCCTAACAAAAGAAGATAGGCCAGGCCTCCCAGTTATCAGGGAAGGACACTAAACTGAATCCTCCAGTATGGTCAGGAGTGGCTTTCCTGGCCACAGCCCTCACCCCACCATACATTTGAGAAAGCTTCTCTGGCATGACGGAGGTCCTTGGTGACCATTCCACTAGCACTAATAAATTATGATAGGGCAAGAGGGGAAAAGAGTTGGCATAGCACAAACATGCCAGCTCAGGACCATGAGGTCATAGCCAAGTGACTTAAGACCATTTAGTTCTTGGCTTAGGGCAAAAAGAAACACAGAGAAGTGTTAGCATTTTGTCTAGGCTCCGTCCCACAGTTATCCAGCAACAGCCAGGTGTGCTTGACTTACTTTAAAAGGGGTTGTTCACCCCCTCCTCTCTCTTTTGCTTTCTTGTTCTAGTTCTGTCCTTTCCCTCCTGCTCCACCTCCTCTCCCCATTCCCCACCACCTCTGTCTCCAGTGCTCATGGCTGGCTCTACTCTCTCTCTCTCTGCCTTTCTGTCTCTACTACCCTCTTAACTCCCCTCCCCATGCCCTTATTAAACTCTATTCTCTACTATACTGTCCTTGTTTGTCCTGTGGCTGGTCCCTCGGGGGTAGGGATGCTTCAGCATGGGCCCACAGAGGCACCCCCTTCCCCCACATCTGGCTACACATCTACCAGAGATATTCCTTCTCCCTCCTTACCTTTCATAAAACACAACAAGAAGTACCGTTCACCCCAATGTCAACTTGAACCGAAGCCAGTAGAACTGGCCTCCATAGTGAGTGCAGTGGGCTCTCTTTTTTTTCGGAGCTGGGGACCGAACCCAGGGCCTTGCGCTTCCTAGGTAAGCGCTCTACCACTGAGCTAAATCCCCAGCCCCTGGGCACTCTTTATCGCTGAGAGAATAGAGGGTTTTTGGGGGCCTGGCTGGGACTTTGATAAGGGATAGTGAGGTTCTATCTGCAGCTGTTAGCATGAGCTTGGTAGACTCCAGGAACCCCTCACTCATAAGCACCGAGGTTTGGGCCCTGGGACAAGTCCTGACTTGGATTCCTGGCCGGGAAGTTCCCCTGATTCACAACCCTTCCTGACATCCTGCCCTGGAGTAATTTGATCCGCAGGCTTTTTAGATCCCCGCCTCTCAGAACGCAGACCAGTTTCATTAAGCCAAAATTCAGGAAAAGGAAACTTCTGAGAACCGAAACTGCTGGAGAACAGTCCGACAGAGCCACAGAACTCTCCATCCTCTACCTTTCGCTGCTGCTTTTGCTCGGTACCATGAACCACACTTCTCAAGCCTTCGTGAACGCTGCCACTGGGGGACAACCCCCAAACTACGAAAGAATCAAGGAAGAATATGAGGTGTCTGAACTGGGGGCACCCCACGGATCGGCTTCTGTCAGAACTACCGTGATCAACATGCCCAGAGAGGTCTCTGTGCCTGACCATGTGGTCTGGTCCCTGTTCAATACGCTCTTCATGAACTTCTGCTGCCTGGGCTTCATTGCCTATGCCTACTCTGTGAAGGTGAGTGTGCTAGAGGTGGGGGTGATGGTGTAAGGAGGTGTGTGTGAGCCTGAAGTCCATCAACCCAGATGGCCCCATGTGTGTCCTTTGTTTAAAATAAGTTTGTGTGCATTCTTCCTTCTGTGGGGTATGTGCGCGCGCGTGTGTGTGTGTGTGTGTGTGTGTGTGTGTGTGTGTGTGTGTGTCTTAAAGACTCTCCCGTGCAGATGCAGGGTGAGGCTGCCTGGGGATTCTGGAGTCAGACTTTCCTAGTGCAGTCGAGAGGAATGCCTATAGTGCCCCTTCACCTTACAGACTGGGAGGCTGGCCTGTGTGGAAAGTGCTCCGGAGATTCAATAGTCCATGGAGGGCTGAACAACAAGTGCTAGGGCCTCCCGGATGATCAGAGTATGTAAAATGTTCCTGACCTAAGTCGGGGAGATGCAGTCCACAGGGAGTATGACAGGAAAACTGTCAGAGCATTTGCCTATCAGCTCCAGGGCCACTGACCATCTATCTATGTGCTCTGCTCCAGTCTAGGGATCGGAAGATGGTGGGTGATATGACTGGAGCCCAGGCCTACGCATCCACTGCCAAATGCCTGAACATCAGCTCCCTGGTCCTCAGCATCCTCATGGTCATTATCACTATTGTTACTGTCGTCATCATTGCTCTTAATGCTCCTCGTCTCCAGACTTGATAGAGGATTCTGGTTTCTGATCCTGACGTGCTCCACCATCTGCAGCTGCATCCCTCCTTGCCCCTCTGCCCCTCCCGACACGCAGGTGTAACACTCATCTATCCACAATGGATTCAATAAAACGCACTTGATAGCCATCATCCTTGGGCTGCTTTTATTCATCCTACCCCTCAATCTTCCTCGCTCTGAGGTGGGCATGTAGGCTATCCTCAATTTGGCGGTAGTTTCTGACCTACCGTTGTGGACATTTACTGGCCAAAGTCCTGAGGGGTATTTTGGCTGCTCCAGGCAGGGAGAACCGAAGCTTCATCTGACCCTGGCTCTATATCTCCAGGGCACCCAGTCCAGTTCAGAAGTGGAGGAGCAGGCCTGGGTCCTTGTTCTTCATGTGGGCTTTCCAGGATTCGCAGGGTGCTGTGGTGGGGGCCTGGTGTCCCCTGCTGGTCCCATAGCAGCGTTGCAGTTAATTCCCGGTTTGCCCTGGAGCCCCCTGCCGGCATTCTGCATATATGTGGCCAGATGACACTTCTACATCCCCCCACCCATTCCCTGACCCTATCTGCTAAGGGAGAGTGCCAATCATGCCCTTGGGACGAGGCGGTCCGGTCCTAGGACCCACATTTCCACTTCACTTAGGTGCATTGAGTTTATGAGTCTCCCGGGGATGGATCAGCGCTGTCTGTCTCTGTTAGTGCTGGGGTGAATCATTCATCTCACGGGTGCCTTTCCAAGGACACTTATTTCTGGTTCCCAGAGGCAAGCACCTCAAGAGTTGCCTGGGTCTTCTCCCTGTGTCTATTGGACTCCATTTGTCCTCCTAAACCATTGTGGTGGGTTTTAATGTCACCACAATAGCCAGGGCAGCACGATGGATCTGAAGTACCTTGGGTGGGGGGAGGCGCTGTCACGGTTACAGCCAGGAATTGGGAGTGGGCGTGGTGGGTAGAAAGGAGTGGGGGCACTTTTGCAAGTTAAAGGATTTGGGTTTCTTTTGCAAGTTAAAGGAGGGTGTGTGGAAAGAAGGTTTGGCAAATGTGGTTACAGGCTAACTCTGAGGAAGGGAAGGTGAATAAAATAAGGTTCCTCTGCTGGTAGGAGACCTCCCTCTGGGGCAAGCAGCTATGGTTTCCCAGAACACACTTTTATAAAGGGATCTTGCCTTATTGGGGATTGGTTGAGTACTAAAGGGGTACAAAGGAAGCAGGATAGAGATCTATTCTGTCTTCTTCACTGAGAGTTAAGAAACTTGATAAAGCCAAAATTGCCTTCATGCGTGTCATAATACTTCCTGGGTTTTTGTTTGTTTGTTTGTTTGTTTGTTTCACTGTGTAGCCCTGCCTGTCCTGGAACATACTCTGTAGATCAGGCTGGCCTCGAACTCTGAGATCTGTCTGTCTCTGCTTCCCGAGGGCTGAAATTAAAGATGTATGCCACCCCTGCCTGGTTCCTATCTTAGTACTTAACAAACTTACTGTTTTAAGACGTCTTGTCCTGACATTTTTTCCTGGTTGTCAAGGGTCAAACCTTACCTCCTTTACAGAAGACCTTAAAGGGGACGGAAGCTCTCAGGGCAGAGAGGGCAGTGCTGGGCTTCTGCTCCGTTACTGCAGTATCTGATGGAAGATGATCCTGGGGACTGGGCAAGGCTAACAGGAGTTGCTGAGGGACAGGCAAGTTTTCTGTACAAAACCCTGGTTAAAAATTGACCTAGCCCACAACTCTGCTTAGGGAAGGGGAGCTTTTGGGGGCCTTGGAAGTCTTTTCAACTGAGGTAAAACAGTCACAGCATCTCGTGGTCCTTGTTCAGAGCCATAGCCAGGCCCCACACAGTCTCTTCCATGCCTAGAGCACCTCTGTCTTAGTTAGGGTTTCTACTGCTGTGGTAAAACACTATGACCAAAAGCAACTTTTATTTGGAGGAGCACTGTTTGATGGCTTGCTCCCCACGCCTTGCTCAGTGCACGTTCTTATACCGGCCAGGAGCCCCTTTTCAGGGGTGGGTACCATTCCCGGGGAGTTGGGCCCTGTGACATCAGTCATTGCTTTAGGGTAACCATTGCAGTGGTGAAACAGCATGGCCAAAGCAACTTGGGGAGGAAAGGGTTGATTTGGCTTACAGTCCCACACCACTGTTTGTCTTAATGTTTTATTGCTGTGACGAGACACCATCACCACGGCAAGTCTTATAAAGAAAAACTTCTCATTGAGGCTTGCTTACAATCTCAGAGATTTAGTCCATCATCATCATGGCAGAAAGTGTGACAGCAGGTTGGCAGACGAGGTTCTGGAGAGTTCTACATCCAGATAGGCAGGCAGCAGGAAGGGAACTGAGTTGAGGTCCCACAATTTCTTAGTGACACACCACTTCCAACAAAGCCAAACCTGTTCCAATGGGCCACACTTCCTAATAAGGCCAAGCATTCAAACATACAAGTCCACAAATGCCATCTTTATGCAAACCTCCACACTGTTCTTCATTTGAGGAAATCAGGATGGGAACTCATACAGGGTAAGAACTTGGAAGCAGGAGCTGATGTAGAGGCCGTGGAAGGCTGTTGCTTACCGGCTTGCTCCCCATGGCTTTCTCAGCTTTTTTTCTTATAGAACCAGGACTACCAGCCCAGCAGTCAACCTTCCCCTGTCAATCACTAATTTTAAAAATGCTTTACATCTGGGTCTTAGGGCAGCAGTTTCTCAATTGAGGTTCCCTCCTTTCAGAACTTGTGTCAAGTTGACATAACACTACCCAAAACTAGTCATCAATTAAGAAAATGAACCACAGGCCAGTCTGATAGATATATTTTCTCAAATGCACTTCCCACTTCCAAAATGACCCTAATTTGTATCAAAGTGACAATGAAACTAGCCTGAAGCCTACATTCATGGGAGGGCCATCCCCTGCCCTTTCCTGGGCTGACTTGCTGCAGGTTAGTCTGATTGTCAACCTGTATGTATGTCTGTGTACCACATGTGTGCAATGTCCGTGGAGCACAGAAGAGGGTGTTGGACCCCTATAGCTGGAGTTACGAGCGGTTGTTAGCGGCTCCATGTGTGCTGGGAATCAAACCCAGGTCTTCTGGAAGAGCAGCCAGTGGTATTAACTGCTGAGCCATCTCTCCAACCTCACATTTTCTTGATGAGTGATTTATATGTGAGGGCCCAGCCAGGGTGGGTATTCCTGGCTATTTAAGAAGCAGGCTGAGTAAGCCATGGAAATGAACCTGTAAGCAGTGTTCCTATGTGTTCTCTGCATTTGTTCCTACCCTGAGTTCCTGCCTTAGTTTCTCCTAGTGACAGACTGTAACCTATAAGACAAATAAACCTTTTCCTCCCTGTGGTGGTTTCAGTGAGAATAGCCCCTGAGGTTCATATATTTGAATAATTGGCCCCTAGTTGGTAGAATGGTTTGGGAAGGACTAGGAGGTGTGGCCTTGGTGGAAGAGGTTTGTCACTGGAGGGTGAAGTAAGCTTTGCTATTTCAAGGCCTCTCTCTCTCTCTCTCTCTCTCTCTCTCTCTCTCTCCCTCCCTCCCTCTCTCCCTCTCTCCCTCTCTCCCTCTCTCCCTCTCCTCTCTCTTTCCCTTGTGAGCCCCCAACCCCTGTTCCAATGCCATGCCTACTTGACTGCTGCCATGTTTCTGCTATGATAGTAATGGTCTCTGGCCCTCTGGAACCGTGAGCCCTAAAGTAAACACTTCATTTTAAAGTTGTGCTGAAGTCCAGAAAAGGAGGTTTGCAGTTTGCAAGGGAGAAGTCTGATATGATCTGAGGGTGTATCAAGATAGCTGTGTTTACATGGTATGCACTCATTGATAAGTGGCTATTAGCCCAGATGCCTGAATTACCCTAGATGCCTAGAACAAATGAAACTCAAGACGGATGATCAAAATGTGAATGCTTCACTCCTTCTTTAAAAGGGGAACAAGAATACCCTTGGGAGGGAATAGAGAGGCAAAGTTTAGAACAGAGGCAGAAGGAACACCCATTCAGAGCCTGCCCCACATGTGGCCCATGCATATACAGCCATCCAATTAGACAAGATGGATGAAGCAAAGAAGTGCAGGCCGACAGGAGCCGGATGTAGATCTCTCCTGAGAGACACAGCCAGAATACAGCAAACACAGAGGCGTATGCCAGCAGCAAACCACTGAATTGAGAATAGGACCTCTGTTGAAGGAATCAGAGAAAGAACTGGAAGAGCTTGAAGGGGCTCGAGACCCCATATGTACAACAATGCCAAGCAACCAGAGCTTCCAGGGACTAAGCCACTACCTAAAGACTATACATGGACTGACCCTGGACTCTGACCTCATAGGTAGCAATGAATATCCTAGTAAGAGCACCAGTGGAAGGGGAAGCCCTGGGTCCTGCTAAGACCGAACCCCCAGTGAACTAGATTCTTGGGGGGAGGGCCACAAGTGGGGGAGGATGGGGAGGGGAACACCCATAAAGAAGGGGAGGGGGGAGGGGGATGTTTGCTCGGAAACTGGGAAAGGGAATAACACTCGAAATGTATATAAGAAATACTCAAGTTAATAAAAAAAAAAAAAAGATAGCTGTGTTTATTGAATACACCTTTAATACTCTACATTTGTATACTAGCTAGCCGTAAGCAATATTGAATGGAGACTTAATGACTCCAAGAAATATATGATCTCTCTATGGATTTTTTTTAACCCATTTTAGCCCATTTTCCAACATCCAGAATGAAAGAGGTCATTAACCTTATTACCATATTTTTTCTTTGAAGCAAAAGCAGTAAGTTCCCCAAGCATCTAAGTCCCCATTGTTTAATAAGGTTCAGTAACCCCACCAGGTGCCCCTTTTCCATTTCCTCTTTCAGTCTCTCAGCCTTTGCGGTCAGCCTTTGTGGTCAGGGGGGTGCCAGACACTGAGTCCCATGAGAGCAGCTCTCATTCCTCAGAGACATGCATGAGGCAGCATTTGCACCAGGTAGCATAATAACAAATAACATCGTCTCCTAGTCCTGTTCCTTTGTGTCTCAGTCTCACAACACGGCCCGTCCTCCTCCTGAGCTCCCCAAGGGAAGAGCCTGGCATCTTACTCTTTTTCCATTGGCCAAACCATCCTGATTCCTTCAGTGCCTGCTGCTGTCCATGGCAGAGGGGGACCAAGCCAGTCTACCTTCTCATCAGGATCTGCTTCTCATGGGGCACACCAGCCTTGCCATTCCTCCTGTAAGTCCTGTACCAGGGAGTCAATGCTGGGCACTGTTCTATACTTACTAACTGAACTCTCACCTCAACTGCCAAGGCCTCAGGTCTGGGTCCATTGTTTCTCTTGATTGTGTGCTTTCACCCTCCAGACCGAATGCACCCAAGAATTTCTGGCACCATCTTTCAGTGAGTAAATTTTTAACTTCTCTATGCTTGGTGCAAACAGTGGGGCACAATAGGGATTCCTGTGTAGGAGTAGGCAGAGTGATCACTCTGCGTGGTTCCACTGCGGTGGAGACCTTTGCCAAAGAGTGATTTTGTTTAGAGAGACTGCCATTGTACACACCCTCTGCCAAAGCTCATGCAAAATATCCTGAAGGAGAAAAGTGTAAGGAAACTCCCTTAACACACAGTGAGACTCATCAAAGATGAGAGTCAAGGATGGTAGAGAATTGTGGTCTGCCATGTCGATGCGCTGGACCTCTGTCAAGCAGCAGTGATCGTCCACACCAAAGTTGCCTTGGCCATAGTGTCTTATCCCAGCAATAAAAAGGTAAGACAATCCCCAAATTGCTTTTGGTCACAATGCTTATCTCTGCAAGAAAAACAAACTATGAACCCACTCCCCCTCCTCTCTCTCTCTCTCTCTCTCTCTCTCTCTCTCTCTCTCTCTCTCTCTCTCACACACACACACACACACACACACACACACAAAGTCTGTAGGAACACATGACTTTCCTGCAAAAACAATGAGGGAGCTGGGTGACTGTTAGAAACAAGGAAGTTCCCCTTGTGGTGAAGGACACACAATTCATTTGATACTTTATCCTCTTTAGCAACCTTGTGTGGAGCCAGCATTTCAAATTTCATTGCATGGCTGGATGGACGAGGGAGAGGCTGAGAGAATATGACTTCTAGGCCTCCTGCCCTCCCCTAGATGTACTATCTTAACAACCAGAGTCCTGAAAGCTACTGTGGGATCTTCTGTGCCTCCTGACATCGGGCTTTGCAATGACCCCACCTCCAACCCAGGAGTGACATTATGGAGTTCGGTTCTAAAATCCTGAGTGTGGGATGTAGGAATGAACGAAAAACCCAGATTGTTCTCATCCTGGTTTCTTGGCATCTCTTTGAATCAGTCCTGTTGAAGCCTTGAAGGATCCTCATGAACTTTGATCAAGGCAACTTATGGAAGGAAGGATTTATTTGGCTTATGGTTCCAGAGCATTAAGAACATTCCAGAGTCGGGGTTGGGGATTTGGCTCAGTGGTAGAGCGCTTGCCTAGCAAGCACAAGGCCCTGGGTTCGGTCCCCAGCTCGAAAAAAAAAAAAAAAAAAAAAAAAAGAATAGGAAAAAAAAAAAAGAACATAAGAACATTCCAGAGTCTATTATAATGAGAGAGTGTGGTAGCAAGTTGCAGGTGTGTTGGCTGGAGCACAAGCTGAGAGCTCACATCTCAGTCCACAGCAAGAAGCAGAGGGAGACATCTGTCTCCTGTTAGCCACCAATTGGGGATCAATTATTCAATGTATGTGAATATGGGGAATATGGAGGACATCTTATTCATACTATAGGAATTTAATTCTCTATGAATTAGATGCTTGGCCCTAACTGTTGAGAGAGAGAGAGAGAGAGAGAGAGAGAGAGAGAGAGAGAGAGAGAGGAGAAGAGAGAGAGAGAAGAGAGAAGAGAGAAGAGAGAAGAGAGAACTAGTTCTTTAAAATTTACTACTTAGCAAGTTGGCAGCCTGTATCTCAGTTGACACCACACATATGACCCATGAGATAGGGCTGAATAACCCCTTGACATTATAAAACACTTCTGTTTCCTCTCGGTCATGGAATGTTGTGGTGGTTTGAATATGCTTGACCCAGGGAGTGGCATTATTAGGAAGTATGGCCTTGTTGGAGTAGGTGAGGCCCTTTTGGAGGAAATGTGTCACTGTGGGTGTGGGCTTTAAGACCTCATGCTAGCTGCCTGGAAGCCAGTCATCTCCTGTCAACCTTCAGATGAAGGTGTAGAGCTCTCAGCTCCTCTAGCCCCACATCTGCATGGACACTGCCATGTTCCCAACTTGATGATAATGGACTGAACCTCTGAACCTGTAAGCCAGCCCCACTTAAATACTGTCCTTAATCAGAGTTGCCTTGGCCATAGTGTCTTCACAGCAGTAAAACCCTAACCATGTCAAATGTGATGCTTCCTCTGGAATTTGAATTTGGTTAATTGACTGTTGAGAATCCTTCACAGTAGGAGAGGGTGGGGAGGGTCACTGGAACCTCACGGGAGAGTCTAGATACCAGGTCTTGCTCCTCTGTGCCAGCTGTGATTCTGCCATAGTTGCACATGGCCTTGGGGTCTCAGGAGGTGAAAGAGTATATAGAGATTGGAAGAAGTTAATTGGAGGGGCACTCCGCCAGTGTGGCTATGGAAGTTGCAGGATAAGACTTTTATTTTGGGGGGGGGCTGCTTTGGAATAATCTTTGCTTTTAAAGTAATTCCTTACCTATGTTAAATAATCAACAAGAATCTTTTTTTTTTTTAAGATTTATTTATTATAAGTACACTGTAGCTGTCTTCACACACCAGAAGAGGGCACCAGATCCCATTACAGATGGTCGTGAGCCACCATGTGGTTGCTGGGATTTGAACTCAGGACCTCTGGAAGAGGTTAGAGCACTGAGCCATCCCTCCAGCCCCAACAAGAATCTTTTTGGTTCACCAGATTAGACTTGGATGGAATTGTACTTTGATTGGTCATTGAAGTCCAGTAAGGAGGGGATAAATGTTTATTCATGTCTCCCAGGGAAAACGTTCTTGCTACAAGTGGCCTCAGTAGCAGTTGTCCCTCACAGACCAGTAGACAACATTGCAGTTCCACCCCAGCACTTGGAACTAAGGGGGAAACCGCTGTTTCATCAGCTCTCCCTACCCTAGAAGAACACTTCAGGGTAAGCACAGGCAGCCCACGTGCCCCTTTTGCAGCTTTGGGGATAGGGACTGAACTCTCGCTCTTTGGTCTCACAGAATCCCAAGATAGGAATCAAGGCCTAGGCACAAAACAGGCCCCTTCAGGAACGGCTACTTCCTCACTTCAAGGCTTATCCTTCAAGGACATGGAAACCTTCTGAAGAAGGGGATAAGGTAAAAGGTCATCTCTTTCAGCACTGTTTGACCCCAGGCTATGTAGAATGCAAACTACCTCCTTTGCCAGCCTGGGTCTGCTTCTGCCCTCCAGGTATCCAGGCACCGTAGTGCACTGGGCTGGACCAGAAGGAATGAGGCTTAACCAGGCAGGGTAGGACTGGAAAGAGTGAAGCTTAACTGAGCAGAAAGGTGGGTTACCAGGATCTCAACTGGTGTGAGTGGGGAAGAAATAGTCTTTCCAGAACAGTTTTCAGTGAAACAGCACCCCCCTCTCTTTTTATAGGATACTTTTTTAAATTTACATTTCAAATGTTATCCCCTTTTCTGGTTTCCTGTCCAAAACCCCCTATCCCATGTATGACGGTGATCCCCCACCCAAGCACCCACCCCTTCCTGCCTCAGTACCCTGACATTCCCCTATACTGAGGGGTCCAGCCTTGACAGGACCAAGGGCTTCTCCTCCCATTGGTGCCCAACAAGACCATTCTCGGCTACATATGCAGCTGGAGCCATGGGTCTGTCCACGTGTACCCTTTTGGTGGTGGTTTAGTCCCCGGGAGCTCTGGTTAGTTAGTATTACTGTTTTTATGGGGTTGCAAGCCCCTTCAGCTCCTTCAATCCTTTCTCTAACTCCTTCAACAGGGACCCTGTTCTCCATTCAATGGTTGGCTGCAAGCAATCACCTCTCTATTTGTCATGCTCTGGCAGAGCCTCACAGGAGATAGCTAATTCAGGCTCCTGTCAGCATGCACTACTTGGTATTAACAATATGGTCTGGGTTTGGTGGCTGTATGTATATGAGCTGAATCCCCAGGTGGGGCAGTCTCTAAATGGCCATTCCTGCAGTCTCTGCTCTACATGTTGTCTCCATATCTCCTCCTATGAATATTTTTGTTCCCCCTTCTAAGAAGGACTGAAGCATCCACACTTTGGTCGTCCTTCTTCTTGAGCTTCATGTGGTCTGTTAATTAGCTTGGGTAATCCGAGCTTTTGGGCTAATATCCACTTATCAGTGAATGCATATCATGTGTGTTTTTTTGTGATTGGGTTACCTCACTCAGGATGGTATTTCCTAGTTCCATCCATTTGCCTATGAATTTCATGAAGTCATTGGTTTTTAAAAGCTGAGTAATATTCCATTGTGTAGATGTACCACATTTTCTGTATCCATTCCTCTGTTGAAGGGCATCTGGGTTCTTTCCAACTTCTCCCTATTATAAATAAGGCTGCTATGAACATAGTGGAGCATGTGTCTTTGTTGTACGTTGGAGTACCTTTTGGATATATGCCCAGTAGTGGTATAGCTGGGTCCTCAGGTAATGCAATGTCCAGTTTTCTGAGCAACCTCCAGACTGATTTCCAGAGTAGTTGTACCAGCTTGCAATTCCACCAACAATGGAGGAATGTTCCTCTTTCTCCACATCCTTGCCAGCATCTGTTGTCACCTGAGTTTTTGTCCTTTTTTTTTTTTTTTTTTTTTTTCCGGAGCTGGGGACCGAACCTAGGGCCTTGCGCTCGCTAGGCAAGCGCTCTATCGCTGAGCTAAATCTCCAACGTCACCTGAGTTTTTGATCTTAGTCATTCTGACTGGTGTGAGGTGGATCTCAGGGTTGTTTTGATTTGCATTCCCTGATGACTAAGGATGTTGAACATTTCTTCAGGTACTTCTCAGCCATTTGGCATTCCTCAGCTGTGAATTCTTTGTTTAGCTCTGAACTCCATTTTTTTAATAGGGTTATTTGTCTCCCTGCAGTCTAACTTCTTGAGTTCTTTGTATATATTGGATATGAGCCCATTACCCAATGTAGGATTGGTAAAAATCTTTTCCCAATTGGTTGCTTGCCGTTTTGTCCTAATGATAGTGTCCTTTGCCTTACAGAAGCTTTGCAGTTTTATGAGGTCCCATTTGTTGATTCTTGATCTTTTTTTTTTTTTTAAAGATTTATTTATTTTATGTATATGAGTACACTGTAGCTGTCTTCAGACACACCAGAAGAGGGCATCAGACCTCATTACAGATGGTTGTGAGCCACCATGTGGTTGCTGGGATTTGAACTCAGGACCTCTGGAAGAGCAGTCAGTGCTCTTAACCACTGAGCCATCTCTCCAGCCCGATTCTTGATCTTTGAGCATAAGCCATTGGTGTTCTGTTCAGGAAAATTTCCCCAGTGCGCATGTATTCGAGACTTTTCCCCACTTTTTCTTCTATTAGTTTGAGTGTATCTGGTTTGATGTGGAGGTCCTTGATCCACTTGGAGTTAAGTTTTGTACAGGGTGATAAGCATGGATCGATCTGCATTCTTCTACATGCTGACCTCCGGTTGAACCAGCACCATTTGCTGAAAATGCTATCTTTTTTCCATTGGATGGTTTGGCTTCTTTGTCAAAAATCAAGTGCCCATAAGTGTGTGGGTTCATTTCTGGGTCTTCAATTCTATTCCATTGATCTACCTGCCTGTCTCTGTACCAATACCATACAGTTTTTATCACTATTGCTCTGTAATACTGCTTGAGGTCAGGGATGGTGATTCCCCCAGAAGTTCTTTTATTGTTGAGGATAGTTTTTACTATCCTGGGTTTTTTTGTTATTCCAAATGAAATTGCAAATTGTCCCTTCTAAACAGTTCTCTTGATTGGGATTGAACAAGGACTATATAAACCTTGGGGAGTGGGTAGGGGTTTTCGGGTAAGTGACATCATTGGCCAGGGCTGAGGTGCAGAGAATGCTTCATTTGCATGAAAAGGAAATCCGGGTACTTGCTCAACACGTCCTTATAGGGAAAGAGAAAGTTTAACCTGTAATTTGACCACCGTGCTATGTGACTATCTCAAGGGTGGCAGACATGGGGGCCATACAGGCCCAGAGCAAGAAGGGAACAATTCTACCCACGTTGGTCTCAGGATGAGAGTTTTATGGTTTGGACACATTTCGACTTCACTCTTGTTCTAGACTAACTCCTCCAGTTGCATGCCTTTCCAGCCCCATACTTCCTGAAGACTAAGTCAAGAAAGGTACATTTAGCCATCTGAGTCCATGTTCTGATAATGGTTGTTGATGGCTCTGTGGCTCCTCCTCCTCCTCCTCCTCCTCCTCCTCCTCCTCCTCCTCTTCCTCCTCCACCTCCTTTTCCTTCATCTTCCTGCTCCTGGAAACAGGGCCTTCCTATTTGATTAAAGAGACATTTTTTGTTCTGAACTATAGCATACACTGACTTGACATAGACTCACCTGATCTAACCTTTCCTCATCTAAGGCTGAAGACCTTCACTAACTACCACAACCTACATCTGGTCATGAAAAGAGTGAAGAGAGGATGATACTCCATAGGCAAGAAGTTAGATTTGAGAGAACCAAGGAAAATGGCAGCTAAGTCTTGGTAGTTGTGTTTACCAGTGGTCACAACATGTAGGATGATGTCATTACACAGGTGAAGGCAGGTACAAGATAGAATGAGGCCTGTTATTGGATGAGAAAGAAGGATGGGTGGGAGAAAAGTTTTACAGGGAGAAGGAGACTGGAACAAGAGGGAGAAGCAGAGGAGAGAACATGGAGGAGGATGTTAAGATTCCTCTCTGCACATTTACAGGTTGTTATGAATATTTTTAAGAGATGGATGTGTACAGGGCTTTGTCTAGTAGGCAATTATATCTTATCAATTGGGTCAGAGGTTATTGTGTTGTGTGTTCTTTCATGTGGCAATTTAAGTTTAAAAGAGTGTGTGGTGACTGGAGGCACTAGGCTGCCATGAAATTGGGATGTGTATGTCTGGCATGGTGGCAACCTGCTTTGGAAACTAGATGGGTAGAGAGATTGTTGCCAGGCTCAGAGAGTAGCCATTGGCAGTGTGATATGGGATGGAGCAAAGCAGGTGAGACGCTTTGCTGACTGAGATGAAGACATACAACAGATGTCTTGGGGCACCAAGGCACCAGACCTAGTGCAGGATAAAAGATAGCCTCCCCCCTTTTTTATAATTTTACAGCAGCAATGAGGTGCTTTTATGGTTAAAACTGCTTGATGATGCAATTAGGATGTTGCTACTGTATCATGAACTAAGGCTCTAGAACACTTTCTGGTCACACATATGCACTAAGCATGGGTATGTACCCTTAAGAGACCTATACTACAGTCACTACGGGATCACTTTCAATGTGGTTTGGATGCCTTCCATTTGAAGGGTTGTGAGTAATTATCCATCTATTGGTTCAGCCCTTCTCATGTCCACTACCCTAAACTCCTTCCAGTTCATAAGCCTCCCTCCCTGCAGCTTCTCATCCTTATACCCTGGCACCTCCTCTTGTATCCTCTCTTGTGATTCTCTTTACTCTTTCTTCTCTCACTATTTGCTATCTCTTGCTAGTCTCTGTCTCTTACTATCTCCACTGCTCTCTCCTGCTTCCTTGGCCATATCCAGACTGCTCTCTTTGCTCTCTGCTCTGGACTCTTCCGGATGCCTCTGGATTCACAATAAAATCTTTCCCCCTAATAGCAGATCAGTCAAGCTTCTGTAAAACAAAGGACACTGTGGTTAGGACAAAATGGCAACCAACAGATTGGGAAAAGATCTTTACCAATCCTACAACTGATAGAGGGCTCATATCCAAAATATACAAAGAACTCAAGAAGTTAGACTGCAGGGAGACAAATAACCCTATTAAAAAATGGAGTTCAGAGCTAAACAAAGAATTCACAGCTGAGGAATGCCAAATGGCTGAGAAACACCTAAAGAAATGTTCAACATCTTTAGTCAAAAGGGAAATGCAAATCAAAACAACCCTGAGATTTCACCTCACGCCAGTGAGAATAGCTAAGATCAAAAACTCAGGTGATAGCAGATGCTGGCAAGGATGTGGAGAAAGAGGAACACTTCTACATTGTTGGTGGGATTGCAGACTGGTACAACCATTCTGGAAATCAGTCTGGAGGTTCCTCAGAAAATTGGACATTGAACTACCTGAGGACCCAGCTATACCTCTCCTGGGCATATACCCAAAAGATGCCCCAACATATAAAAAAGACACGTGCTCCACTATGTTCATAGCAGCCTTATTTATAATAGCCAGAAGCTGGAAAGAACCCAGATGCCCTTCAACAGAGGAATGGATACAGAAAATGTGGTACATCTACACAATGGAATATTACTCAGCTATCAAAAACAATGACTTTATGAAATTCATAGACAAATGGATGTAACTGGAAAATACCATCCTGAGTGAGGTAACCCAATCACAAAAAAACACACATGGTATGCACTCATTGATAAGTGGATATTAGCCCAAATGCTTGAATTACCCTAGATGCATAGAACACATGAAGCTCAAGAAGGATGACCAAAATGTGAATGCTTCACTCCTTCTTTAAAAGGGGAACAAGAATACCCTTGGGAGGGAATAGAGAGGCAAAGTTTAGAACAGAGGCAGAAGGAACACCCATTCAGAGCCTGCTCCACATGTGGCCCATACATATACAGCCACCCAATTAGATAAGATGGATGAAGCAAAGAAGTGCAGGCTGACAGGAACCGGATGTAGATCTCTCCTGAGAGACACAGCCAGAATACAGCAAATACATAGGCGAATGCCAGCAGCAAACCACTGAACTGAGAACAGGACCCCCGTTGAAGGAATCTTAGAAAGGACTGAAGGAGCTTGAAGGGGCTGGAGACCCCATATGAAAAACAATACCAAGCAACCAGAGCTTCCAGGGACTAAGCCACTACCCAAAGACTATACATGGACTGACCCTGGGCTCCAACCACATAGGTAGCAATGAATAGCCTAGTAAGAGCACCAGTGGAAGGGGAAGCCCTTGGTCCTGCTAAGAGTGAGCCCCCAGTGAATGTGATTGTTGTGGGGAAGGTGGTAATGGGGGGAGGATGGGGAGGGGAACACCCATAAAGAAGGGAAGGGGGAAGGTTTGGGGGATGTTGGCCTGGAAACCGGGAAAGAGAATAGCAATCGAAATGTAAATAAGAAATACCCAAGTTAATAAAGATGGAGAAAAAAATAGCAGATCAGTCATGTCAGCAGTTTCTTTCCTGCATCCCCTCCCATACAAGAAGAAAGAATCTTCTTGCCCAAATGTCTCACAAATGCCCTGCTTCCATGATCCTCTCTATGAAGCCAGTTTCCATGTGCAGGTTTCCTGTCTCAGAGATGGCCGCCTGCATTTGCTAAAGCAATTCTCTATGGGAGTCCAACAGTGATTCAGAAAGAGAGAACTCAGTTTCAGGAACTGGACAGGCCAGCTACATCCTAAAAGGAAGATCTAATCTATTATGATTTTGGAGGGGGGAAAAAAAGTCAATCTTACCTCATGACTATGACATCTACCTCATGAATATTTATGAAATATTTAAATCCATAGTGTTGACTCCACTGTGCTATCTGCCCATCCCATCCCATCCTTTCAATCTCTCTTGGAGTACATGCTTTGTTTGTTTGTTTTTGATTTTTAATTTCGTTTTTAAAGTTTTATTTAATTTTTAAATTTAATTTTATTTATTTATTTAATTTTTAAAAAAATTGTATGTGCATTGGTGTTTTGCCTTCATGCATGTCTGTGTGAGGTCCTCAGGTTCCCTGGAACTGGAGCAACAGACACTTGTGAGCTGCCATGTGAGTGATAGGAATTGTACCTGGGGTCTTCTGGAGGAGCAGCCCGTGCTCTTAACTACTGAGACATCTCTCCAGCTCTAGAGTATATACTTTAATTTGTTTTGCTAAATAAACCTCTTTTAAAATTGGTACTCCCCCCACCCCCAAAAAAAGGAAAAAAAAAAAAACAACCAAGAACTAAATGATCCTTTAATATCTTGGTGCCATGGCTCAGATGACTTTTCACCAAAGGCAAAATGAAGGCCCCTCTCTACAACACCATTTATCTCCTTTTTCCTGGAGCTTGGGAACATTCTATATGCCTTTTGAGTCTTTTTACTTGTGTGTCTTGGAAATAAACTGAGCATTTCTCTTCGGGTCACTTTCTCTATTGCAGGGCCTCTGTTCCTTCCTCATGATGACACCGTCCACTTACCACTTCCCTTCCTTTGTGGCTACCTAAAACCCCCAGTTGATCTCTGCTGTCACCCAGCAGGGCTGTTTCTCTTTCTTTGATTGATGGTGAGGCACTGAGGATTGCCTCTCCTCTCTTCATTGGTTTCTTCTTTTTTGCCTAGAAACTCAGTAGGGCTGAATTCTCTTGAGTTTGGCCAAGAGGAAAACTTCCAATTGCTAAGGGAATTTGATGGGATCCCACTCTGCCTTGCTTACTGTCCTCTCTCTTAGCAATATAGACAAGGGCTTAGATAGAGCGTATTGCTTTCTATTGCCAACAGGACTCAAGTGTATTGCAAATATTTCTTTTTTTTTTAAAGATTTATTTATTTACTTTTATTATATGTAAGTACACTGTCGCTGCCTTCAGACACACCAGAAGGAGGCATCAGATCCCATTACAGATGGTTGTGAGCCACCATGTGGTTGCTGGGATTTGAACTCAGGTCCTCTGGAAGAGCAGTCAGTGCTCTCAACCGCTGAGCCACCTTTCCAGCCCAAGATGAGTTTCCAGTCAACAGAAAAGGCGTCTGAAGACGCTCAGCAATGGCTGCTCTTTTTTTTTTTTTTTTTTTTTTTTTTTTTTTTTTTTTTTTTTTTTTTCGGAGCTGGGGACCGAACCCAGGGCCTTGCGCTTCCTAGGTAAGCGCAAATATTTCTTGTTCTACATGACCGAAGAGACATTAATGAGACCATCTTCGCTTCATTTGACATTTGGTCTGCTTCTAGGTGGCTCCAGTCCCAGATGAAAAAGATATCCCCTTATCCCATTTGCCTTTTACTATCCAACATCTGAGTTCCAGAAATTTTAATGCCTGTAGACTCCTCTTTTGCAAACTTGCACCATGCATGCAGATTTCATGTATGCATTGTGTGGGCATGCATGTTCTTGTGTACATCCACATCTATGTATATGCATGTGGCGATCAGAGGTTGCCATGGAGTGTTTTCCTCTATTGTTCTCCACCATATATGTTTAATCAGGGTCTCTCATATGAACTCAGAGCTCACCGATTTCATTAATCTAGCTAAGCCATCTTGGTCCAGTATCCCCCATATCTGCCTCTGGGTTCCTGGGGTAACGGGGAATTTGTTTTACCTGCCCAGCATTTCCATGAGTGCCAAGAAGCCAAACGACACTCCTCAGACTTGAGCAGCAAGAACTTTGTCCTCTGAGACATCTCCCAAGTCCCAGAGGTCTCTCTAAAGCTGTTTTCTGTGAGGATGAAGAAGTCATTTGGGGAGAATGTAGTTTCAGGAATTCAGTCAGCCATTACTCCGAGTTCCTGGGGATGATTAAGGGACACCCTGATCACCTGTTTCTCTGCTTTAATGTGTGAGGGAAGATGCTCTTACTTGAGGCAGTCACTGGATACCTGGAGTGGATACCTATCCCCCAGATTTTTGGTTTCTTCTCTTTTTGTATGGGGATCAGTTACCTGTCCAGATGATCTGTTCTGTGGGCAAGTCTGCTTTAGCACATATATAATTGTCACTAGAAAAATTCTGTGGGGGCTCGATTGATGACAACGATATATATAAAATCTCTGTGTAACCCTGACTGTCCTGGGACTCACTCTGTAGACCAGGCTGGACTCCAATTCAGAGATCTGCCTTCCTGTGCCTCCTGAGTGCTATGCTTAAAGGTGTTCATCACCACTGACCAGTTCAAAGTCAAATTTTAAAACAGCTTGTTCAGAGAGCCAACAAACCAAGATGACAGGGGATTGGGGTCCGTTTTCCAGGGTTAGAGAGACGAGTCAGCAGTGAGGAGCACTGGCTGCTCTTTCAGAAGACCAAAATTCTATTCCCTGCAGTCACTGGGCAGCTCATAACCACCTGTATAACTCCAGTTCCAGTAGACCCAGCACCCTCTTATGGCTTCCCCAGGCAACAGACACACAAGAGGTCCACAAACATACAAACAAGCAAAACACCCATGAAGATAAAATCGTCGAAATTAAGAAGTCTGTCTTCCATCTCATCTCTAACCAGAAAACGAAAAGGGGGGAAAGAGAGTGGAGGTAACGCTGTTAATCACTGACCCTTGGTCAGATGGTCAGGCACTCTGTAAGATGCGTGATGGCTGTGTTCCCTTTCCATTCATCCATTGCACTCTGATCCAGATCTGTGCAATCTTGAGCAGAGTCATTTCTTGAGCTTTATGTCAGGTGAGTTTCTGCTGGTTCCAACCTTGTTCTAGTCCAGGGGCATCTTCTGGATTAGAAGGGGTTAACCAGGAAGAAGACAAAACATTTTAACAGTGCGTGGGTGCTAAGCTAGCGATAGCCTTATACATGCAGATTCTTTTTTTACAACATGGATGATGGGCAAGGTGGCTCAGCGGGTAAAAGTACTTGCCACCAAGCCTGAAGCCCTGAGTTCAATCCCTGGGACCCACATGGTAGGAGAGAAGTGATCAATTCCCACAAGTTTTCCTCTAAGTTCCACAGCTGTGTGCACATAGGCACCCTAAAAAGTTTTTTTTGGGGGGAGGGGAGGCTTCGAGACAGGCTTTTTCTGGGTGTCCCCGGCTATCCTGGATCTCATTTTGTAGACCAGGCTGTCCTTGAACTCAGAGATCCAACTGCCTCTGCCTCTGCCTCCTGAGTGCTGCGATGAAAGGGATGGGCCACACTGTCTAGCGTCTTCCAGCCCGTCTTTATAAATGTTACAAAGAACATACCACTATTTTAAAAGAACGTCTCTAAGTTAAATAGAGGAGTCCTCTCAGGTTTTCTACCAGTGTCTCAATTTGATTATGGGACTTTTACCAAATTTCAGTCAGCAGCCATCTTTAAGTTCTGCACATCCTGTAAATGATTACCTCAGATCTATGAGCTCGAGCCTCCCGATTTTACCTCTATTCTTTCTTTTCCATTTTGGCTGGTCACTTTATCTTAGGAGAAAAAAAAATCTTGTTAAAAAAAACTTTCTTATAAAAAAATTCTGTTTTCTTTTCGTCTTTATCAGTAAAATATATATAGCCTCACACACTCTCAGCCTTCTTCACATTTCTCTCTCCTACTTACTGGCGCCTTCCTGTTTCATTTCCTTCCTTAATATTATGAAACGGAGCAACATAAGCAAACTTATCAACTTATGAGCTTTATGAACTCTCTTTATGGCCATCCGAAGCACCCTGATCACCAATAGTTAAGTCACTGTGCTTTTCACCCCTATTTCCTTGAATGCCTACTCACGTGTGTTTCTCTCGGAGTCTGACAAATTCGAACGGTTAAGCAACAAAAATGCTCTTACCGTTTACATAGTTTCACTCATCTTCCGCATATAAAAGAGTAAAATATCTAAACCACAGAGTTTAAAATAAAAATCCTGGCCTTCCTCTGAGACTGAATCCAGACATTACACCCTCTGTGGTATCAAATGAGACTTTAAAAACGTGGGACCATCCAGGCAACGGTCATGTGACCAGGCTTCCAGAGCCCTTGCTACTGTTTCAGTTTTATTTGTGTCTTTGGCTCTGGCTCACTTAACCTCCTGCTATGATTGACATCTTCGGACTCTGAAAAGTTCAACTAATGATGACTTTGGGATGTCAGCTGCTGCTTGCTATAATCATGGCAGAGCATAGGAGGGCTTTGGTCTTGGCCGCCATCTGGAGCCTGTGTGGGCTGGTTCCCATTGGATCCTGGAATGGTGTTATGTGTACTGTCCGCCAAGTTTCAAACTGTCCCCAGCACAACCCTGATGGAGGAGTTTTTTTTTTTTTTTTCGGAGGTGGGGACTGAACCCCGACGGAGGAGTTTTAACTGATGATTCACTCTCTAGTGGCCTTCCGGGACTCACACATTTTATCCTTAGAGCACAGCACTGGAATCCTTGTACCAACACTGGAGCCTCCAGAAAACTCCAGCAAACTTGGGGTTTTGGGGTGAAGACGCTGATCTAGAAAAGGACCTGTCCAAACATTGCCAACCGCCGTCAGGGGACACCCGTGTCTCCTTCCTGTTGACTCTCTGCCTTCACCTACAGCTGCACCTAAGCCCAGGAACGAACTCACAGAACCAAAATAAACCCAAGCAAGGCTGCAGGAGGTGGGTGGGCAGAGGAAGGGGGAGGATGTCCAACTCCCACCTTATCGTCCAAGTGTTCTGGGAACCCGGATCCTCACCCAGGGCCACCACGGAATTCCGGACAAAATCTGTCAGTATAGCAGAGTTCTTTCCACTTTGAGGTCAAGCAGTCAGTCATCCACCCTAGGTCTGAGACTCTCTGTATCAGATCTGCATTTTTGTTGGGCGCTTCGGGAGAATGGGAGTAGGGATTGATCAGTCGGTCTCTCGGCTCTACCTTTCTGGGAAAGGCCAACTTTTTGAAAAGAGGCCCCCCACCCAGCACGCTGTTAACCACTGCCCACAGCAGGGAGCCAGAAACCTCCCACTCAACCCCAGTCATTTCCTGTCCCTGGACTGGAGGAAAACAGATAGGGTCCAGGAGCCAGTGAACTGAGAATGTTCCAACTCAGTTTCCCATTGTTAACTGCCTACTGCAGCCTCAGTTAGGCCAGGGACCCTGTGGCCCTTTCACACACTCAGACTGTGCAGGAGTCCCTGCATCTTGGTGTCTTACAGTTGGGTTTCTGTTTCCTCGGAGTCCCTTGGGTACTTTTTCAGACTGTGCTCAGCCTGCAGGGTGAAAAGGCTTTTCAAGAGCTGGACAGTAAGAATTCCTCTAGGCTGTAAGGTTTGGGGTAGGTGGGTGGGGCAATCTGACCTCAAGGATATCCAGGCAACATCACCGTGTGTCTGCCTAGGAGAGTCTCCAAGGCATCATCCCCCAACTCCCTGGTACATACAATAGACATGGCAAACAGACTGTCATTCAGCCATAAACACCCCCCACCCCCACCCCCACCCCCACCCCCACCCCCACACACGAGGTGCTATTCCGGCCAGGATCCTCAGGCTCAAACTCACTTTCTTAGACTCCTGCTCTTTCGATCTTCCTCCCTCCTCCATATTCACCTTCAGGCATAGGCCACAGAATCCGGGCAGCAGAGCTTCATGAAGAATGTGCTAAACAGGGACCAGACCAGGTAGCCAGGCCCTGAGACCTCACTGGGCATGTTGATGGTGGTGGCTATCATGGCAGTACAGTCAGTGTGGTCCCCTGAGCAGGATCACTTTATGCTGCTGCTATGCATGGCCTTGTTTGGGGGACACAAGTGCTGCAAGCCAGGACAGGGTGGGAAGTGAGTGCTGGAGAGGGTCTGGAGGCCAGCACGGCAGTAACCTAACCTTTCTGCTGTGTTCTCCATTTCTCAGAAAACACTTTGTAAGTTGATGTATTTCCTAGAGACCAAGTAGAAGACAAATCACAGAGTTTTAAGTTACAGCTATGGGTGTGTACGGGGGAAGACTGCTCCCATGAAGGCTCTTTTCAGCCAGCCTCCCGTAGCCATGAGGTGGGAGTTTGAGGAGATGGACAGCAGCAGGCATTCCTACAGCTCTTCCTGTGCTCAGGATGTAAGTTATATGAATAACCTCAAGCGAGAAGGTGACCTCGAGTGACGAGTAATGATGCCATTACCATAACTAGGAGAGGGCTGCCTCACCTATCCTAAAAGAGTGAGCTCTGCCGTGTATTCTAATTCCCACGCTCCCTCCTGTTACATAGCATTCCTTCTAGACTCTGCCCAGCAGTTACCTGGCTATTGCCAGGTATGCCTGACTTGCTATGAAAGGAGCTGTTTGGCCCCTCCTCGCTCTCTACCCCTTTTCTCTTTCTGATCCCCTTCACTCTGCCTGACCCCTTTCCTGTTCTCTCCCCTTCCCCCTTCTCTCCACTGTTCCTGGCTGGCCTCTCCTCTTTCTCTCTGTCCTCTGTCCCCTCTCTTTCTCTGTCTCTACTTCTTTCTCAACTCCCCTTCCAGGCCCCCAACTAAACTCTATTCAGAACTACACCCATCATGTGATTGGTACCTCAGGGGGAAGGGATGCCTTAGCCTGGACCCACCAAGGCACCCCTCCCTCCTCACCATAACTCGCCCTATGAGACATATCTTTGTCCTTTTTATAAAACACATCACATAGTTCACAAATTAAGGCTTCCTCCTGGCCTAAGACCTGTTCCACCCAGGAAACCTTAGGCGTGCACCTTTGTTTCCTCTTCTTATACAACCTCGGTATGGTGGCTGTCATTAGAGATCTTTCTGCCTCAGAGGGATGATCTGGCTCTGCCTATCTCTTGAGCCCTAGAACACGGCCGTGATGAGCTTCGTCTTAATGTGTTTTCCTGGATTCATGCTTGCTAGAGCCTAAATTTAATGAGCAATTCAGGTCTGGAACAGAGCTAGAGCGTGTTCAACATCAACAAGGAAATGATTCCCCAGAAGCTCCTGTCTTGCGGATGAGTGAAACGTGGTGTTTAAGGGAACAGACTTCTCAGGCCAGAGGGAGGGAGTCACCCATGAAGGCAAACCTCAGGCAGTATTCTGGAGTCAGAACACTCTAGTAGCCTCTGTTTGGTTTCAGACCCCAGGACGGGGTGGGTAGGGGTGGGGGATGGGGTGAGGGTGGGGGTGGGGGTAGGGGGTAAGGTGCATATTTTATATACCAAAGCAGACCTGGCCTCCAGGTTCTCCCAGCATCCCTCAGTCCCTACCTGGTGTACCCCTCCCTCAATCCTGAATTTTCCAGCCTAGAGGCTCTTCCCTGTATAATCCAGATGTTTTGGTCTCTCCCTCCACTTCTCTCCTCCTCCTTTTCTCTCTCTGTGTGTTTGCTTTCTTTCTCTTCCCCTTTTCCTCTCTCCTTCCCCATGGTGACTTCCTTGGCCTCTTTCCTTGGGTGTCAGTGAACTTGCCGGCCAGAGAGCAGCTTCCCAATAAACCTGCTTTATATGTTTTAATCTGGCTTGAATTGGCTCATTCTACTGGTGGAGAAATAACTTATCAGACTCCAAAATATTTTTGTTTGTTTGTTTGTTTGTTTCTCAAGACAAAGTTTCTCTGTAGGGTTATGGGTCCACGTCCACTCCACCACAGGGCACAGCCACTGGGGAGGTGGGACTCAGGAAGTTGACTGCCTGGAGCTGTAGGGAAGCCAGGACACTACTCCGGAGGTGGGGAAGCACAGTCTGAGGTGCTGGACAGCTGGAGCTGGCTCAGGGGCCTTCAACGAGGCCAGGGCTGTCTGGTTCTCAGATTCTCAGGCTCTCAGACACCCAGGCGCCGCTGGAAACTGCGGAAGAGCTGAGAACAGAGTGGGAACCTGCAGGCTGGATCTACCCTAGAGCAGGAGGGGAAAAGGGAGCTCCAGCTGGTCCTGTGAGGAGAGAGTCCTTGACTCCTTAGTGGTTGGCTTGGTTTGAGCTTGGTAGCAGTCAAGGCTGGGAGTACAGAGAGGCCTTCTACGGGAGATTAGACAGCGAATCTGTAGGCAAAGGCCTTCTCCATGGCTGCCCACAGTGGATCCTGATGAAAAGAGGCAGTCCATGGTTTTGAGACATTTATTGTCATGGTGGAAAGTGAATGAGTAAAATCATACCCCACTTCTCAGGGTGGGCCTGAGATTAAATACCTTTTGCAGGGAAGGCAAGCTTATTGGCTAAGCCTCCAGGCCTTTAGGTACCTCATTAAAATGGAGATCTGTCTTGAGCCTAGGTGACCTCAAGTCACATCCTCTACCTGTGGAGGGGCTTGGGGCTTTGACTGATGGCCACAAATCTATGGGGGGCTGTGGCTAGAGACAGGAGTCTGCTGCCTGGGAACAGGTGAAACTTCCCTTCAGGGTCTTTGGGGTTTCAAGCCTTAGCTCAACTGAGAACCGGGCTACCTTTCATGGTCCCACATTTCTCTGTGTAATTCTGGCTGTCTTGGAACTCAGTAGACCAGGCTGGCCTCAAACTCAGAGATTCTCCTCCACCTCTGCCTCCCAGGTGCTGGGATTAAAGGTGTGTGCCACCACTGCCCAGCCAACCTCCAAGATCTTGACCAAGTTCGAGGCATTCAGTATGATCTTACAAGAATGCCTGCAGTGTCCTCAACACACTCTGGTGACACATACATTGACACTCCAGTCACTGTTCAAGTCTCTCTCAACGGATAGTCATATCAGGGCCACTAGGTGCCCATAGTTTCCAACAGAGGGAGAGAAAGTGCCTCAAAGAGCAGCACAGTGGCCTCCTGTCCCTCTGTGAGCACCCTTGATTTCAGTGATCTATATCAGATCCTGGGACAACATGGCAGTCACTGTGGTCTGAAAACTGAACTTACTGTGTTTCATAAATATAAGTATAATGCAGCAGGAGGGAGCCCCTCAGTGGGCTGGCCAAAGCGTTCCGCTGAGGAATCACCACAGTGAGACAGGCCCAGTACAAAAGAAAGTTTATTGGGAGAAGAGAAGGGGACCTGGAAAAGGGTTGGAGGCAGAGAACAGAAGGGGAAAGAGAAGGACGGAAAGAGAGGAGAGAGAAAGGAAGAGAAGAAGAGAACACTTGAGGAAGAGAGTGAAGATGGCAGAGAAGGGGAGGGAGAGTGAGGAGAGAGGGGGGAGAGCACGAGTGAGCTGGGGTAGTTGAGCAGTCCTGAAGTCCCTCTAAGCCATGTTGGCTCGCACCTGGAGGGTGGAGAAGCAAGCTGCTGGGCGGAGCCCAACTCTGTTGAAGAGTTGCCAACAGAATTAATTTGTATTTTCTTCTAGAAAAAGAAATCGTTTTTAAGAAAATCACTTGCCACTCTCCTAAAGGGGGAGGCAGTATCTGTAGTTCTGAGAGAAAAGCTCTAAGGTAACAGAGATCTCGATTCTGGCTCCAAGCAAATGTGCCTCTGAGAAAAACCCAGTGTCACGGGGTGCCATTGTTCAAGCATGTTCCTGGATTCAATTTGGTAGGATTTCAGCCCTAAAATTCATGCGATACAGTTTGTAGTTTTCTTTTCATGAGATGTATTTTTTTTTCCTTCTTTCTTCTTGTCAAAATCGAGGTAATCCTGACCTTGGAGGATGTGTTGGGAAATCCCCATGCACTTTCTGTTAGTCCACTTGTTTGTTTCCTTTTAAATGGAGCTTGTGCTTACTTGATATTGTTTCTTTGAAAAAACACTTGATGTGGTATTCAGTGAAGTGTCGGCGCCTGTGTCGGTGCTGGCGCCGACAGTGAAGAGGCCACCAGGGACCACGTCAGTGGGTGGGTTGCAGGGTGCCCATTAGTCTGTGCTCCTGTTCTCGGACTTGCCGGCTTGTCTGTTCTTCCTGAATCAGCATAAGTGGCCGAGCCTTGTCTTGTGGTTTGTCCGTGTCATCTAAGTCATTGACTTGCCTGTGAGCAAGTCAGAACTCATGATCACTGTTCTCTCTTTAACTCCAGTTTGCATGTTTAATGTGTGTGTGTGTGCGCGCGCGCGCTCGTCCACATGTGTGCATTCACACGTGTGCACGTATGGATGCATGCAGTACTACAGCATGATTGTGGAGGTCAGAGGACAACTTTTGGGAAGTTCTCTTCTTCCACCATGTGGATCCTAGAGCCTGGACTCAGGTCATCAATCTTGGAGTCGTCCAAGCAGCCCTTTTACGTATTCCCTTTTAGTTTTATTTTATGTGTTTTGATGTTTTGCTGGCATGTACTTCTGTTTGAGTGCATTGGGTCCTCTGGAGTTACAGACAGTTATGAGCTGCCATGTGGGTGCTGGGAACTGAACCTGGGTCCTCTGGAAGAGCAGCCAGTGCTCTTAACCACTGAGCCATCTCCAGCTCCCTTCCATTTATTACTTATTTTGATTTTGGGTCCATAATTTAGTCTCCTCTGTTTTCCCTGTGTTTGCTAGTGTCGCTAATTTTTTAAGATCCAGCTCTTGCTTTTCTTTCTTTCTTTCTTTCTTTTGTTTTTTCTTTTGTTTTTTTTTTTTTTTTTTTTTTTTTCGGAGCTGGGGACCGAACCCAGGGCCTTGCGCTTGCTAGGCAAGCGCTCTACCACTGAGCTAAATCCACAACCCCCCAGCTCTTGCTTTTCTGTTCTCTAGAAATCCAAATAATTTTCATTAGTCAAGTCTGCACTCGCCTGAGCCTAAGTATCTCCTGGTACTGCAGGCCTTCCTCAGTGTCCCCAGTTGTCCCATCCTGCCTCATGTTTTTGCCTTTAGTCTCACTCTCCCTCAGTTGTAGCATCAAACATATACTCATATCCATGTGTATTAATAGGGTCTCACTGTGAAGCCCAGGCTGACCTTGAACTCTGTCTTAGGTTTTCTGTTATTGAGGTCCTAAAACTCCAAACAACCCAAGCAGGCACAGGAGTTCATGCAAAGCAAGACCTTTATTGAATTAGACAGCAAAAACTGCCTGGTCAGGGGCAGCACAGACTTGGGAGATGACTGTGTCTGGAACATCATCTTAGTAACTATTTAAGCAGAAAGATCATAAAGCCCATATAGCATCTGTGCCAACATCCTGTCACAATGTTTCATCAATCAGAATCACGTGAGAAGCCCACAAGTATGTATGCAAGATACTGTCACAATGTTTCATCAATCAGAATCACCTGAAAAATCACAAAGCCCACAAGCATGCATGCAAGATACAGTTACAATGCTTCATCAGTCAGAATCATTTGTTCTCGTCCTGATTGAGAAAGATCATTATGTTTTGGGGGACAAAAGAAGAATGGGAAGGAAGTTGGCAAGCCACCTGGAAAGTCCCCAGCTCCCTAGAGCCTGGGAACTTGAACTTCATTTCACCTTGTGATCAAAATGGACTCTGAGCACACAATAGCAGTCCTTAGGTGTTGAGTCTCATGTGTTTGATTCCAACACTGGTGGCTGGGTAAGGCACTATACCCAAAAGCAACTTGGCAAGCAAAGGGTTTATTTCACCTTATAACTCTCAGGCCACACTTTATTACTGAGGGAAGTCAAGGCAGGAATTGAAGGCGGGAACTGAAGCAGAGGCCATGAGGGAGAAGGTGTTGCTCACGGTGGCTTCCTTCTCGTGGCTTTCTCGGCCTTTTTCCTGACATCACCTAAGACTACCAGTCCAGCGTGATGGTGAGGGTTGGCACCACTCACTTTGACTGGATTCTCACACAGCAATCAAGAAAATGCTTCACAGCCTTGCCCATTGGCCAGTCTAGTGGAAGAAATTTTCTTTTCTTTTAATTAATTAATTAATTAATTAATTTTATTTTTATTTTTTAGCACTGGCTGATCTGGAGCTTGATCTGTAGGCCAGGCTGCCCTTGATTCTCAAAGTTCTGCCTGCCTTAGTCTCTCAAGGATTGGGATTAAAGAGAGGAGCCATCACCGCCTGGCTAATGAAGGCATTTTTATTTTTTCAATTGAGGTTCCCTCTTTCCAAATGACTCTAGTCAAATTGGCATAAGACTAGGCAGCACAAACTCACTATACAGCACGGGTTTCTTTCACCTTTCGAGCCTCAATGTCCCAAGTGCTGGAATTATAGGTGTGTGTTACTATACCTAACTATATTATTATTTTCAACAAATCCTTAACTGTTAGGCCAACTAAGAAGATAAAAAACTGAGCATGCGTTATTAAGTGACAGAGCACGTGGCTGTATGAAAGGCTCTGGAGTCAATACCTGCCAAAACGTGAAATAATCCACATCATAAACACAGAAAAGGTGATGTGAGGTTGGACCCAGAGACCCAGGAATGTAAATCCAGCATCTGGGCATGGAGGCAGGAGGATCAGGAGTTCAAGGGCAGTCTGGGCCACACCAGAGACTGTCACTAACTAAATAACATCAATAAAACATATTGTGTGTGTGTGTGTTTTTTTTTTCTTTAAGGAAACCTTATTACACTTGAGCTCCAGTTAGAACTACACCATCTGAACTAACAGGTTCTGATGTTTTTCTCCTTTCCAAGTTCTAGGGTTAGTTCTGGCCATTTATTAGGTGGTCGTGATAAAAAAAAAATGACAAGCCAGATGTATTTATCATGTTGCATTTGGGAGACTAAGGCAGATGGTCCCTTCGGATTTGAGGTTTATCTGAACCAAGGCCATGTTTTACCAGTAGGTGCTGTAATGGCAAAGGCTAAAAGTTCCTTAAGTATCCCTATTTCTCTCCTGCTGGCTGAGTTTTCCCAGAGTTTGAGTCCACTGGCTTTGTGGAAGAATTGGTGGTGGCTGGCGTGCGGTAGATACACGGTGGCTGTTAGGGTGCTGCCGCTGGTGTGGGGGGTGTCTCTCGTGAAGGTGAGATTCAAGTGGAAGCTGCCTGGCTGCTCTATTTCAAGCCCTTGCAGGGCTGTGACTTTTCCAATCAGGCCTCAGTCTCTCCTGTTCTTTCTGAGGGAGACAGAGAGACTGTCCAGGCCAAGCTGAGTGAGATACTCCCAAACAATCAGTCCTCTGCCTGAGGGAAGGGAGGTGTAGATAGTCTGAGGAGGTCACTGCCCTCTCTGTAGGAAGGGCGTAAGGAACTTCCTCTTCTGCCTCAGGCCTCCTGGGTTCCATACATGTGCAGATTCTCTGTTTCCAGTTTTTATGGTGGCATTGTGTAATGTATCTGTCAAGTTCTCTTCCCTTCACCCTTTTCTTGCTGTGGTTAGAAGTGAGGGTCTGGCAGCCTTGGTGTGCTCTGTGAGAAGCCGGAGCTCCTTATTCAGTGTCATGGTGCAGCTGCTGCGCTTTCGCCACAGAATTTTCATTTGTTTCTGTGCTCCAGTTTCCACACGCTCGCTGATACTCTGCTGTTCAGACCACCATGATGCCTCCCCTATCCTCAAGCCTCACCACCAGGCTTTAGTCTGGGAACACGCTTATAACACCTGTCTTGAGCTTTTCCCCGCTGACACAAACATTCAGGACTCCTCCAGAAAGTTTCTGGGCTTCGTGGTTTTCCAGAGAGAAACAGCTGGGTGAATTTTCCCAGAAGATGTGTCACAGAACTCATGATTGGTGGTGCCAATCATGAAAAAAAAAACAAGATTTGGTGAAGAGAAAATGGTTATTCACTAGGCACACAGACAGGAAAAGCAGGCGGCAAGTGCTCTGTAGTGGACTAAAGAAGTCTAGTGGTGTGAGACGAGGGGCCGTGAAGACTGTGATCATCATGGCTCCTGAGAGGAGCATGTTTGGGAGTTGCTGGCTACTGTGCTCTCTGATATCCAAAGGTCACCAAGGGCCACGTGAAGGATGAGTGGCTTCATCTGGTTTGAGAGAAAGGAAAGTGGTTTCTAGCTTTTTGAAAAACAACTCAGGTAGCCTGTGCTACTTCACCAGTTACCACGGTAACCAAGTCAGAGGTGTTGTCTGTGGCAAAGCTAAGAGGAGCAAACGCCCTAGTGTCTGACCTCTAACTCCCTGACTAAAAGTCGGTGGAGCACCAGGGTTCCTGCAGCTTCCCCAGTTGCAGCTAGGTAGTTCATGGTACATTCTAGCAACTCTGGCTGGCATTGAACATCTCATCATGCTATTTTTTTGCTTGTTAGAGTTTGGCTCAATTAATTTACCCACCTTCACACACACACACACACACACACACTCATGGGCTCAGGGAGGCACAGATCTGTTTACCAGGACAGTCTGCTGTTGGTGACAAAGCCCTGTCCAGAGCCAACCGTAGAGCTAGTTCACTGATTGCTGCTTGCACCAGTTTGACCATTGGTCTAGCCCACTGATCGCTCTACAAATGATGGTTAAAACTGTGGGCCAAGATTAAAACCCTAACAGTTCTTTTGTAAGAAGCTTCAAGTTCAGTGTTGGCTGTCCTCTCTGCACCTCACATGGCTTCTCCCAGCTATCCTGGTTTACAATTCTCTCCTGCCACCTGACCTATGACAGCCTGTCTCCATTAAGGCGTGCACTCTATCCAGATGTCTTCACCATGACCTCCAGTGTCTTTGAGAGTGTTCCCAGACACGGCTTTCTCTGTTCTCCTGCACATGGTGCCGGTGCCCTGGGACAAGACAAGTTCTGCTTTCTAGATGCTTCTCTGTCTCCAAGGACATCTGTACAGGGTTTCTAGATCTTGGGATGGGGACTCTGGCAAACTTCTCTGGAGTGATGGAGTCAGAACAGTTCCAATGAATGCTGCTGTCACTTGATGAGACCCAAAAGTGAGCCTTTCCCAGCAAATCAACCTCTTGAGTCTGGGACGTTAAGTCATAAACATAGGGGAAGAAAGTGATAGCGTGAGATGAGACTAACAGGGGCAGATATTCAGTCATCTCTGGTCAGAAACAAAGATCTTCCCAGATGCTAGAGGTCTCTTCTCCTTCCGTTTATGGTCTGGGTGTTTGTGGTCATGCTAGTTTGTGGGCATCTTTAACGTAAAGGGTGGAGTGAGTAACTATGCAAGTCTAGGCTACACCGACCCTACATTACAATCTCTCTCTCTCTCTCTCTCTCTCTCTCTCTCTCTCTCTCTCTCCCTTCCCTCTCTCCCTCCTTCCATTTCCTTTCTGATCTTAAAAACAAGATTTCTCTACATAGCCTTGGTTGTCCTGGAACTCACCATGTGTGTAGGCTGGGCCTGGAATTCACAAAGACCTGCCCGCCTTTGTCTCTGAGTGCTGGGATTAAAGGCATGCATACCTACACTCCTCCCGGTTGCATTGCTGTCTCTTGATGATCAGCATGCCTACATGAAGAAGTGAGCTGATAAAAAAAACTTTAAGGAACAGGCAGAATCTGAAGATAGAGACTGTGGTTTCTCATCCCATGACATTTACAGACCTCGGGGTGAACCAGTATTGTTAGCAGAAGTGTCTTTCAGATATCTGTAGTGTGACCTGTTGTAACTACACAAGAGCTGTGGGACACGGATGTATTTCCCAATCGCTCTATCAGTAGAAACGGCATAGTTCTGTCAATATTTTCAGTTACAGCAGTTCAGGGAGTTCTCCCAGAGGCCTTCACTCAGGTCATGAGAAGATGTTGACTTAGAGACCTTTCTAGGAAAAAATTTCAGAGCCAGACATGGTGGCACATCCCTTTGATCCAAGCACTTAGGCAGGCAGATTTCTGAGTTCAAGGCCAGCTTGGTTTATGGGTTGAGTTCTAGGATAGCCAGGGATACACAGAGAAACCCTGTGCCAGAAAAGAAAGAAAGGAAGAAAAAAAGGAAAGAAAAGAAGGAAGGAAGAATGAATGAATGAATGAAAGAAGAAAGAAAAACCAGTAACTATAAAGCATCGTTAAGGTGACAAAAGAGTTTTTTTATGGGGTTGGGGATTTAGCTCAGTGGTAGAGCTCTTGCCTAGCAAGCACAAGGCCCTGGGTTCGATCCCCAGCTCCGAAAAAGAGAAAAAAAAAAAAAGAGTTTTTAACTGGGCATGGTAGCTCAAGTCTGTAATTCTACTACTCTGAGACAGGAGGATTATTATGAGTTTGAGGTCACCCTTGTCTACAGAAGGAGTGACAGGTCAGCCCAGAATAAAACCAAAAGAAGGAGGCAGAGGGGAAGAGAATAAAAAAGGAGATGGAAAGTAGGTCAGAGAGCCAGTGAGCCGGCCCCTGGTGAGAGCACTGTAACCTACCCAGCCCGAGGACACTGGTTGCACGCCAGACTGCCTCCAACCCTCTGGGAAAGTTGTCTGATGTTCACGTGGGCTTAGTGGAGAAGGTGTTGGGGCTGGATGACGTTCTGGGTAAGGAGGTTTGCTTCCAAGCTCGAGTACCCAGATTTGACCCCAGGTCTCACATGGTGGAAGGACAGAACCAAACTATTGAAAGTTGTCTCCGTATCCATGTGTGCGAGCACCTACGTGTACATACACACACACACACACACACACACACACACACACATACACACCACAACACCACACACACATACACACACACAACACACACACACACACATACACACCACAACACCACACACACACATACACACACACACACCACACACACATACACCACAACACCACACATACACACATACACACATACACGCACACACTCACACACACACCACACATACACACACACACCACAACACCACACATATACATACACATACACATACACACACACCACAGCACCACACATACACACACACACCACAACACCACACACACACATACACACACATACACGCACACACTCACACACACACATACACACACACACATACACGCACACACTCACACACACACACATCGCACATACACACACAACACAACACAACACCCAATAAATGCAGAAAAAAGTTTTAAAAAGAAGGGTTGGGGAGACGTAAGGAAAGGATGATTGGACACACTTCAGTTTTACCCCTCTTAAGGGAGCAGTAATGCTGCATATGCTATTTTGGTAGGGTTTTAAGTGCTCTTATTTATTTTTGAGAATTTCATACAATAAATTTTGATCTTTTGATTTTCCCCTTTCCCAAGACCTGAGATCCAACTGCATTGGTATGGAGTTCATATGAATCCAACTCCATGTTCTTTCTCTCAAGAAAAAGCCCAAAGCCAAAACAATATTTTTGTGATTTTTAAAGTTACATTAATCGGGGTTGGGGGGTTTAGCTCAGTGGTAGAGCGCTTGCCTAGCAAGTGCGAGGCCCTGGGTTCAGTCCCCAGCTCCGGAAAAAAAAAATAAAGTTACATTAATCAACAAATTGAAAAGATGAAGTGAACATGTTTTGTTATACTTGTTTTATCTAAGAAACCTTTTGTAAATGAGATGCTTATTTTTAAAAATGAAGGTGGTTTATGAAGTGCACTGCGTGTCAGTGGAAACTATAACTATCTTAGGACAGACATGTAGGTAAAAAGTGCCAAAAAATTGTTTTGGGGGAAGTGGTAGTGGTTTGATTTGTTGAAATGTTCTATTTACAAAGCCCTGGCTGTCCTAGAACTCAGTACGTAGGCCAGGCTGGTCTCTAGCTAACAGAGATCTGCCTGCCTCTGCCTCCAGGATCAAGGGTGAGCATGTTCACGCATGTTGCCAAAAATGTCTTAATTTGCACAGGCCACAGGGTGGTCAGAACATGCTTTGACTATAAACGTGGCTTAAATCTTGTCTGTGAAAGTCTCAGACAATCAGGTTTTCTGGCGAGGGTGCAGTAAGGTTAAAATGAGAGCCCATGCACATTTTGGCCTTAAGTTTTGCTCATCGCCATTTTAACATCCCTATTTGAAATGCCTCTACTGAAAAAAAAAAAAAAGAAAAAGAAAAAAGAAAGTATTACTTCTATGTAGGCAATCATCAAAGCATTTTGTCACTGGTTGTGCGGAAATCATGGCATGTCAATTGACAAGAAGTTTAAGCCAGCTCAGGACAAGAGGCTTTTTCCCTTGCCAAACCCCCTTAGTGAATCTCCCCAGTCATACTTTGTTGCCTCAGTCTGAAGGAGTGACATATGCAAATCCAGTTTATCTTCTATATGAGGTCTCCAAGTGTTGTGACAAGCTGTGCTCTGTGGGCATGCTTCTCCAGAGAGCGGAGCCCTCCCCTGGCTTACCGGAGACTTTCTATGGCTGCTCTCCTGTCTGGGAGTCGGTTTGCTGTGTGTGTTACCTAGACTCTGGTATACTTGACTTGCAAGAGCCTGGTGTTCGTGGCAAGCCATGGTACTTTTGGGCTGTACTAAAGTTTTTGCCAGTGAAGTGTGTTTCCTTCAAACAACAAACAGATCTTTAATACAACCAGCTAGTCCGCATGCTTTAACCGTAAGTTAAGAGTGTTGACTTCTAGGGGTATTGTTGATAGGATTTGCTGAGTCCTCTCATCTTGTCAGTTTTCCTGGCTGCTTCAAATATTACTTATTCCTAGTAAGGGGTTGGTGATTTACTAAGTTGGGCGTGAGTGATTCTTTCTTTGTTATCATTCGTTTATATATTCCTTTCATGGAATTTATGCTTTCTTGCACTCTCCCATGTGTGACTGTTTCTCACCCATATGACACTCTCAGGATCTGCTGTGGACCAGTGTAGTGATCATGGATTACTTCAGGTCCTGCTTCTCTTGCCAAGCTGTTCTCCATGTGTTATCTTGCTGCTGTCGTATTGGTTTTTTGAAACTGGATTCTCTTTATCCCAGCCTGACCTGGAACTCACTGTATAGCTCAAATTGGCCTCCACAGCTGAGAAATCTTACTGCCTCGGGCTCCCTAGCTCTGGTATTACAGGTGTAAGCAACCACACCCAGCTTCCCTATGGATTTGAGAAGTCACCTGCTCAATAGAGTGGACTCCATGGGTAGTTTTTTACTTTCAGAGGTTAAAATACATGATGCTATTCTAGTTTTTTACTGCCTTTTTTTTCCCCTGAGAAACCTGTTATTTCTTGTGAGTTTGCCCTTATGTGTTAATGCTTTTATTGTTTTTTCAGTATTTTTCTTTTGTCTTGAGATTTTGAGATTTTTGTCTGTCTCTTTCCCCAGCACTGGGAAACCTTCTGCTATGATTCCATTGGGTAGATTTTCTAAGATTCCTTCTACCTTATAGATTCTTGGGTTTGGTCTTGATCAGGTTTCTGAGTTCTTGAAAGTGTGGTGATGTTCCTCTCTTTCACTGATATTTCAATGTATATTACCTTGACCTTATACTCAATTCCCGATATTTCTTCTTCTTCTTTTTTTTTTTTTTTTTTTTTTTTTTTTCCGGAGCTGGGGACCGAACCCAGGGCCTTGCGCTTCCTGGGCAAGCGCTCTACCACTGAGCTAAATCCCCAACCCCGTTAGTCACTTTCTTCCTCCGGAGCTGAGGATCGAACCCAGGGCCTTGCGCTTCCTGGGCAAGCGCTCTACCACTGAGCTAAGTCCCCAACCCCATTTCTTCTTCTAGATTAATCTGCTGATGCTTTCTATATACTAGTGGTATTTTTTTATTTGATTCATTTTTTTTTCATTTCCAACACTTCTTTGGTTCCTCCCCCACCAAAATTTTCATTTCCTTATGTAATTTCTTGCTACCGACCTTCTTATGCAAAGTTGCATATCTCAGACATCATTGTAATTAGGCCATGAACTTTTTTGGCATTTCAGGATTTTTTAAAATTTGGTTATTGAAGCACTATGATATTGGAGTCGTGTTTTCTGTCTTCCAGGTGTTTCTGGGTTGTGATTTCTGTACCTGTGAAGACCTATAATATAAATCACTTCTGCTTCTACTTAAGGATCTTCCTAGCGGGCTGCATTTGAGGAGGGATGGGATATTCTATGAAGAATGGCATTTTAGAAGAAACAAGCCTGGCAGTGGTGGCCCATGCCTTTAATCCCAGCACTCAGGAGACGGAGGTAGGCGAGTGAGCTCTGTGAGTTCAAGATTAGCCTGGTCTACCGAGTGAGTTCCATGACTGATGGCATTCTGTCTAAGCTCCACCCCCACAGTTACCTGGCAACAGCCAGGTATGCCTGACTCACTATAAAAGGGGCTGCCTCCCCCACCCCACCCCTGCCACCTCCTCCTCCCGCCTCTTGCTCTTGCCCTCTTGCCCTCATCCCCTTTGTCCTTCCCCAACAATGACAGCCAGGGCTACACATAGAGGAAAACAGTTTGGTCTCAAAAACCAAACCACAAACAAACAAACAACAAACAAACAAACAAACAAACCTGCTTGACCAGCAACTGCACCAAACTAAATAAGATAAAGAAACACGACATTTATTAAAGGCAGTCATTTCCTGTCTTAGTTAACGTCCCTGTGAGGGACACCGTGACCACAGAAACTTATAAAAGAAGGTGGCATGTTTATAAAAAGATAAAGAGAGGATATGTTCTGGGTTTCGGCACCAATGTTGTGTTTATGAAAGGATAAGGAGAGGAGGGAATATGGTCTAGGGAGGTCTGGGGGAAGGAGTGCCTCAGCAGGCCCATGCTGAGCCATCCCTTCCCCCTGAGTGGGCATGGAGAGGGGAGTTAAGAGGGCAGTAGGGGGGTTGTGGATTTAGCTCAGTGGTAGAGCGCTTGCCTAGGAAGCGCAAGGCCCTGGGTTCGATCCCCAGCTCCAAAAAGAAAAGAACCAAAAAAAAAAAAAAAAGTGTAAAGAGGGCAGTAGGGCAGAGAGGGAGGTGGGTAGAGAAATAGAAGAGTAGAGGAGGAGTTGAGGAGTGGAATAGAGACCAGCCATGAGCCATGAGGGAATGGGGAGAAAAGGGACAAAACAGCAACACAGAAGCAGAAGCAAGAGCAAGAGAGTGAGGAGGGGACAAGCAGGTAACTGTGGGGTGGAGCTTAGACAGAACGCTAACAGAAGTCATTTAAATGGGGTCTTTCTTTCTTTTTTTTTTTTTTTTTCGGAGCTGGGAACCGAACCCAGGGCCTTGCGCTTGCTAGGCAAGCGCTCTACCACTGAGCTAAATCCCCAACCCCTAAATGGGGTCTTTCTTACAGTTCCAAAGGGTGAGTCCATGATCATCAAGGTGGAGAACAGGGCAGCGGGTAGGCAGGCAGGCAGGCAGGCAGGCAGGCAGGCAGGCAGGCAGGCATGGCACTAGAGGAATAGCTAAGATTTATATCCTCATCTACACATTGGAGGTAGAGAACTGAAACTGGCCTTGGCATGGGCTTTTGAAACCCCAAAGCCCACCTTACTGTAGTAATTTTTTTTTCTTTTCTTTTGGAGCTGGGGACCGAACCCAGGACCTCGTGCTTGTTAGGCAAGCGCTCTACCACTGAGCTAAATCCCCAACCCCCCCCCAAAGCCCACCTTAATGACACGCCTTTCCCACATCTAATCCTTCCTAGTTCAATGAACTAGGCACCAAGCATTCAAATACATGAGCCTAGGGTGGCCATCCTCTTTCAACCACCACACTCCCACCAAAGATCATTGAAAACTTCGTGGTTAAAAATTGCAGTAAAAATAAAAATACTAAATGAAATGAAATGAGGAAAGTAAAGAAGGAGTAAAGTGAAAGGAAAAAAGAAAGGAAAAACAAGTTAGGAAAAAAAGAAGAAAAGCACAAGAGATAAACAAACCCCGAATCTGTTAGGTCCTAAAAAATTCCTTTTCTGGAATCTGGCATTTAGACAAGCCAGCATTCCCTCGGAGATTTAAGAAGATAGTTCATGCTAAAAGGACTCCTTACTTGGGCAAAAAACCAAAACCAAAACCAAAACCTACAGTAACTCTTCCATTAACATGTGCTTGTGGTGCCTATTAGCATGTGGAGGTCTGTGCTAGCCTTGGGACTCCCTCAGTCCCTACACACTAGTACTTGTTGCCGGTCATCCTGGCTGGTCCTCTATCCTGAGGGTCCCTTCCCTTCCCCCACCTTTTCTGACTCCCATCTACTCACCAGATGAATTAAAATGAGGACAGCAACTGCCCCTCGGGATGGTTGAGGAGAAGATTTTTATTGTAGATACAAAGGCCAGCACAACCAGGGTCATCTGGAAGGGTCTAGACTGAACAGGCCAGAGAGGAGAGGACAGAGAGAAGAAGAGAGGGCCATGGGTACAGACAGGTCTAAGAGTAGAGTCAAGAGAAGAACTAAGAAAGTATGTAGCCGGGGGCTGGAGAGATGGCTCAGCAGTTAAGAGCACCCGACTGCTCTTTCAGAGGTCCTGAGTTCAATTCCCAGCAACCACATGGTGGCTCACAACCATCTGTAAAGAGATCTGATGCCCTCTTCTGGTGCATCTGAAGACAACTACAGTATATATATATATATATATATATATATATATATATATATATATATATATATATATATATATATATATGTAGCCAACAGAGTTCATCTTGAGATCAGGAGAAAGACTCCTTTTCACAAGTAGAAACTGTCTTCTTTAGTCCCTGAGGAACGCTGGCTTTTGCCAGACTTTGGGAAAAGGGATTTCTTGAGACCTAGTAGAACCAAAGAGTGCTCACAGGGTGCAGGCCATCATGGTGGGGAAGGCATGGTAGCAGGAACATGAGAAGCTGGTCACATTGAATTAATAGTCAGGAAGCAGCAAGCACTCTCATTTTTATTCAGTCTATGACCTCAGCCTGCGAAGCGCTGTCACCACACTTTCCTTCCCAGACAATCCTACAAACTCCATACATATGCCCAGGTTTGCATGGGTGATTCTAAATCCAGTCAAACTGACAAAGAAGATTAGCCCACAGATATATTACTCCGGCTGATGCTGACCCCAGACTCCCTGAGGGTCGGTTCACTGTCAGGGAGATGTTTACTATGGGTTCTGTCTTTTGGGAAAGTGGCAGATCAGGGGACACTGGTCCTCGTGGGAGGTGCTCTGGTTACTGGAGATGTGGCCTACTGCGGAGACCGATCTTTGCTGGATTCTCTGTGCTCTGTGCTCCCTGGTGAGGCACCAACCCTACCTAGCCAGATCTCAAAGCCAGTGGGCTGCCAGTCTTGGATGGAACTTTGGGACTATGAGTCCAAAACAAACCATTTTCTTTATTAGTTAATGGTCTGAGGTATTTTGTTATAGGAATAGAGAACTGCCCAACACCAGGAAATACGTGCATACCTTTCTGCACTAATAATGTCTAACCTGCAGATTAGATCACACAGCTCAGATTCATTCTGTTCCAGTTTTCTCAGTTGGATAATGCTGCTCTGCTTCATTCTGCCTACGGGGCCATAAACCGTTTACATGCAGTTTCATTCTCATTTGTTTGGGGATTGTTACTATACTATCTGGAATGTGGAAATCTACCGATAGATGCACATTTATGTCTTTATCAATTAATCCACTTACTGTTGTCTTTTTCGAACCTTGGTCTCACAGTGATCTAGAACATTCTATGGCAGATATATTTTCAAGTACTTGTTGATGTGTTCATAAAAAGGCAAGGAGAGGGGGGTATTATGCTTCATGGAGGTGCGGTGAGGTTTGAGGAAGGGGGTGCCCCATGCACCTATGTGGAGGCATCCCCTCCCCCTCAGGACCAGCCACACGACAGTACAGCACAGTACAGAGCCCATTCAGGGCATGGGGAGGGGAGCCAAGAGGGTAGTAGGGAGAGAGAGAGAGAGAGAGAGAGAGAGAGAGAGAGAGAGAGAGAGGGGTAGAAGAGTAGAGGCCGGCCATGAGCACATGGAGTGGTGGGGGAAGGGAATGGGGATGGGGAGAGAGGGGGGGAGAGGAGCAAAGAAGAGAGCAAGAGAGCTGGAGAGAGAGAGAAGGGGGCAAGCAGCCCCTTTTATAGTGTTAGGCTGGCTGTTGCCAGGTGACTGTGGGAGAGGAGCTTAGACAGAATGCTAACATTTGTAGTCATGTGTTTATTATATGCATTTTATTTTACTTAGAAGTCTGATAGTAATTTTAATATGTTGTGACAAGGTCATATTTGTCAAATCCAACTAGGTTTTACAGTCCATTTTGGTCCCCTAAGTTCTTTTGCTTTTAGTGTCTTTTTCTCAAAGTGTGTGTGATTTGTAGTCAAGTGTTTGGAGTTTTTCTGAGGTTTTTGTCAGTTCCTGTCCTTGGCTTGTTCTGTATCTGGAGGCTATAAAACCTCTAAATGGGGTTTGCCAGGGAATTCACATTGAATATAATTGCAGGTGAGGCTGGGCTTTGTCCTGGCCTTTTGTTGTCTGTTACTGTGTCATTAGACTTTGTTTCCCGACAATGCTATGGCTTCTGAGGAGAAGCCAGGCGTGCTCTCCCTGTGGGGAATAGGTGGGGTGGGAGGGGGGTGGGCCAGTGGTAACTCAGGGCTTGGGTGAGAAGAGCCAGCTTCCTCTCCACTCCTGAGTCAGAAGCGAGTCAGACGACGAGCCTTACTGAGAAAATCTGGCCAGCCTCTGCTTACTTCATGTTTATTGAGCCTCTTTGAGCACAGAGGGTCCCGTAGTCTGGGCAAAGGCAGAGTTAAGAGCAGCACCCTTAATTAGTAGAGTCTGATGAGCACGGCGAAGGGCATGATGGTGGCGCGGCTTGTACTTGAGGCGGTTGCCGCTCAGCCTGGTTGTTTGCTTTGTCTAGATTTTGATCCCTTGTCAGTCAACTTTCTGAGAATGAAGGCCACCTCCTGGGGTGAACCTTGCTTTGCTTCCTCCAGAGGGACCTATTCCTGGGGTTACATCCCACCAAGATGAAGCCCTCTGCTCTCCTTACTCAGGAAAATAGTAGGGATCAGAGTGATTGCTCCCCCTACCCTGGCCAACTCTTGAGGAGTCAGTTTATTGACCTTTCACCCTTTCTGCCCTGCACTGAAATTTGAAAAGTCAACTCCATATGAAGTTGCTGAAGTGGTTAACCTGGCTAATGAGTTGTGTCCTTCTCCACAAAAGACCTTTTCTTCCTTCGTTCCTTCGTTTGTTCCTTCCTTCCTTTTTTTTTTTTTTTTTTTTCCGGAGCTGGGGACCGAACCCAGGGCCTTGCGCTTCCTAGGCAAGCGCTCTACCACTGAGCTAAATCCCCAACCCCCTTTTTTTTTCCAAACCGGATTTCTCTATGTAGTCCTGGCTGTTCTAGAACTTTCGATGTAGGTTAGACTGGCCTGCATCTGCCTTTCAAGTGCTGGGATTAAAGGCGTGCACCACCACCATCCAACCCCTGGCTTATTTTGATTCTTTCTTTCTTTCTTTTTTTTTTTTTTTTTTTTTTTTTGGTTCTTTTTTTCGGAGCTGGGGACCGAACCCAGGGCCTTGCGCTTCCTAGGCAAGCGCTCTACCACTGAGCTAAATCCCCAACCCCTTGATTCTTTTATTCTTTTAATGAATGTTTAATTTTTAAAAAAATCTTATATGTATGGGTGTTGGGCCTGCACTGTATTTCTGAGCACCATATGCCTGCCTAGTGCCAGGGGAGGTCAGAAGAGGGTGGCCGTCAGATCCCCCTACACATCCAGAGTTACAGATGGCGGTGAGCTGCCATGTAGGGCTAGGAATTGAACCTGGGTTTGGAAAAGCAACAAGTGCTCTTAACCACTGAATCATCTCTCCAGTCCCTTAGGTCAGCTCTGAGGCCAGCTCTCTCATTGATTCTATGGATAAACTTGGGGTTTCCCACATTGCTATCTTGTGCAGGCTTCTCTTTAATGATGGTTGGGTCACAACCAGAAGGAAAACATCTGTGCCTTCTAGGAATTCTCAGGCTTCAGCCAAGTGACTGGAATTTTCCAGTCTCCCAAAGTAGTCCTTCTTCAGTCAGCCAGAGGCATCCAGACCCTTAGCTGGGAGGTACCACCTTCTCTTATATACCAGGAGCCATAGCTCCCAAGCCTATGCATGGAGTAAATCCATCCGACATCATCGGAGAAGGCTCCTGCAGTGAGCGCAAGCTTAGGGGTGCTCTTGGGGGTGGGGTGGTTGTGTGGAGTCAGGCTGGGACAAAATCTGATTTGAGTTCCAGGGCTGAAAGTTCCCAGATCCTTTCCACTTCCTGCTCTTCTGTTGTGGAATAATTTGGCCCTCCGTTTATTTAGTTCTGTCTCCCCTCAGTATTTAGCTATTTTCTATAAAACCAGAATAGAGGAACAGAAAATGTCTGGGACATTAAAAAGTACTGGGGGCAGCGGTGAGGGAGGGAGGCCTTATGCACACTCGGAGGTGCATGAGTACACTTTTGAGTATTTCCTTCTGCTTTCTCTCTCACCATGCTAGACATCAAGGGAAGTTGGGAATTAGATGGCAGCTGTCAACACCCAGTAGATCCCTCCCTCCTGGATGGCTATGCTCCCGCTGGGCTGTTCTACTGTGCTACAGTCACGGGCAGAAGACACGTGGGTCCTGGGTCACTACTGTGTAAGGGGTTCTATCACTTTGTACCAAGCATCCCCACCCCTTCCCGCTAAGCTCTGGCCTGCTTCCTGACTGAATCCACTGCAGCGCTTCCTGCATTGGTACCAAGGCCAGACCCTTTAGCTACCCTAGGGATTCTGGATCAAAGCCACTGTGGTGGCTGACGAGGAAAGGAACTGAAGGGGGTAGGGTGGGTGGCAAGTTCCACAGACACAGTGGGAAAGGCTGGGTGGACTCTGAGAGACTGACCTTGGGAACCACAAGTACATACTCCTTTGAAGGCACCACTGAGATGAAGAACCAGACATCTTGAAACAGCATCTTGATGCCCTGGGGACTCCAAGAGACTTGCAAACTTGAGGTTCGAGCATGGCTGTGGCTGCCACCACACCTGGGTCTCCTCAGTGCTAAGATGAGCTAGGGGAGGGCAAGAGGTCCTCTGCACAAGGACGGTGCTGCACAGCCAAGGTTAGAGTACCCAGGATGTCCAGACTCCCCAGAAGCTGGCAGGACTTCCCTTCCTTTTTGTTTGCTGCCTGCTGCTCACCACGGCAAGTAACAAGGGCACTGTGTGGCCCTCATTCCAAACTGCTCACCCTTGGATCTGAAGTAAACACTACAAGTGGAAGGTTAGAGAGGCGAAAGAGATAACAAGCTCCCACCACAGAACCTGGTGTTGTGCCTGGGCTCCGAGGTCCTCACAGAGCCCTGGTAAGTGATTTGTCTGGATAGAAGGTGTACCAGAACCTTAAAGGGTGAGACATCAGTGGACTGAACCCTTCTCCGATTATTATTCTATGTCATTTCTGGGCACTCTGGGGACATGAAACCAGAAGGAGGCAAAGCTCATACCCTGTCCCCCATCCCCATACACACACCTCACACAAAGAACTCAGGCCCAGTGCAAGTGGCCAGAAACCTGCCAATCTGAGGACACCCTGCTACCGTCAGACTAAGAAGATGCAGGATGAACTCAATACAGGGTTAGTCCAGGGACAGAAGGTCGCAGCACATGTATTTTATTGAATCCACTATGAACAGCCATGTGAGTATAACATTTGCATATGTGTGGGGTAAACAGGCAGGACTAAGACTAGAGTTTGGGGCAGACTGGAAGGCCCCAGAATCTGTTATCTACCGTGAGGTGCTGCAAGATGGCTATGTTCTTTTAGTGGCGTAAAGAATGATCGTGAGGATAGCCATGAGGATGGTAAAGATCACGGAGCTGATGTTCAGGCACTTGGCAGTGGAGGCGTAGGTCTTGGCCCCAGTCACATCACCCACCATCTTCCTGTCCCTAGACTGGAAGAAACGGGATGGTCAGTGGCCTTGGAGCTGGTCAACCAAAAGACAAGCTCCGACTCGGTTCCCCCATCATCCTTCCAGCCCACTTAGTTCCTCTTACTTTTCAGGGCAGGGACCTTCTTCCATTTTCCCACGCTCACCACTATCCAGAAACACCCAGCACTAGCCTCTCACTCTACTGTTCCCTGTTGGTTCCTAGTGAAATTTCCACCCAGCCTGGAGTCCTAATCTTCAGAGTTAAGGAGCATTCCAGGAATTGGGAAGAAAGGAGATTTCCTTCAAACTCTAGGCTATGATAGGGGATCCCCAGGCAGCTCCTTGGATTCCCTCAAAACACATGCACACACATGCACGCATACACACAGCTGTATATATACTCACATATGGGTGCAGCCTACCCCCCCACACACACACACACAGACCATCCTCTGCCCCCTCTCCCACCAGCTGCCATCTGGGTAATTCAAGGTTGAGGCCCCTACAATACCTTCACAGAGTAGGAATACGCTATGAAGCCCAGGCAGCAGAAGTTCATGAAGAGCGTATTGAACAGGGACCAGACCACGTGGTCAGGCGTGGAGATCTCAGCAGGCATGTTGATTGTGGTGGTTGTCGCAGAATTTGAGGTGTGGGGTCCTCCCAGGATAACCACCTCTTGCTGTTCCTTGGGCATCTCTTGGCTTTTGAGGCTGGAAGAGTAGTGAATAAGGAAGGAATGAGAAATATGGCTCAAGCTGAGAAGTCCGGAGCCTGCAGTGCAGTGGGCCCGCCTTTTCCCCAACAGGGTCTGTTTCTCGGAAACCTGCTGCCTTATGTTTATAATTTGGTGTGTTTTCTAGGGGCTGTGAGGCAAGAGCAAATAATGGTTTCAAGTTACGTGTGTGTGTGTGTGTGTGTGTGTGCGCGTGTGCGAGAGAGAGAGAGAGAGAGAGAGAGAGAGAGAGAAAGAGAGAGAGAGAGAGAGAGCCACTCCTACCCCTTTTCAAACTGTCCTAATCCCCAGAGGCTGGAGTTTGAAGAGCTGTGCAGCAGCTCACCCGCTCCCCTGGGGAGAAGAAATGACAGCAGCGATCCCAAGTGCATAGGTTACAGTAAGTAGAAGGGAACAACATGGTCACTCTGTAGTCTGCTTTGAGGAGTGATGACCTTTTTTTGTACATTCTTTTTAACTGTACTCCCTTCGTTGTGACTGATAACAGGAGCGCACAACTTGTCATAGAGTCTAATGTCTACCTTCTGTACAAACAGGCCCGAGAGTTCAGGATTCTATATTTTTATTTAATTTGCTTTTGCCTTTGTAAGATACTCATTCTAAAAGCTGACGTTGAAGGAAAAACAAAGGCCTATAAGACGGAAATTCCCCAGAGATAACTATACCCCAAATCCTGACCCAAACTGCTGTGTCATAAAAAGGGGATTTATTAGAATGACTTACATACAGGCTTGGTCCGAGGAGCCCTACAATGGCCGTCTCCTGACAGAAAGGCCCAGGATCTAGGAGTCGTCCACAAGACTAAAACCAGCTGTCTCAATTTGGTGCTAGGGTCCCAGGGAGGTTCTAGAAGGTACGCTGGGATCCTGAAGAAGTAGGCACCAGTATCTCTGGAGCAGCAGAGATAAACTAGCCAGTGAGAGTGGGGGCGGACTGTAACTTCCTTCCTCTGTGTCCCTTTATCTGGGGAGCCACCAGGAGGTGTGGCCCAGATTTAGGGTGGGCCTTCTGAACTCAAATCATCCAACCAGGAAAAAACAAAACAACAAAACAAAAAAACCCTCCCTCTCAGGTACACCCAGCTGCTTGTGTTACAGTGGATTCTAGGTGAAGTCAAGTTGGTAAACAACAAAAGCCATCACAGCATATATTGAATATATATAATCAAGACTGCCCCATTGTCTGAAGTCCTCATTGTGCTGTTGTTTAAATCTTGGTCCACCTGGATAAAACACACACAGCCATCATGGTTCCACGTGGAGAGGTTTAATGAGAGAGGAAGAGGAGAGGATAGGAAAGGCCGGCCATGGGCACGTGGAGGGAAGCTGTGGGGGGAGGGGGCTGGGGAAAGAAGGGACAGGGACAGAGGGGAAGAGCAGGGAACAAAAAGAAAGAGGAGGGGCCAAGCAGCCCCTTATATAGTGTCAGCCATAGCTGGCTGTTGCCAGGCAACTGTGGGGTGGAGCATACCTGACGGTTGCCAGGTAGCTGTGGAGGTGGAGCTTACACGGAATACCAACACAGAGTGTGCTAAATGTCACATTCCTTTGCCTTGTAATGCCCCTAAAAGCCAGGAAGCCACAGAACCATGCCCATCCTCCATTTTCCCAAACCTCCACGCCTCTTCCCCTTTTCTCCTGAAGTAAAAGCCCCTAATAAAAAGCTTGCCTGGGAATTTGCTTCCACCCCACTTCTACCTCGAAGAGACCTGAAGATCTTGGGGTTTGCAGCCATCTGGTTTCAACTTCTCCAAGCCATTAGCGCTGAATTTCAGTCACAGTTGGCATTTCGGAGGAAAGAGATTGACTAGAGTAGATTTAATATCACCTTTTGGGAAGCCATACCTACATAAAAGCTGCAGACGTCTAGGAGAAGCCGCTTAAAGCCTTTAAGTAAGGAAACATGCTATGGAGGACAACAGAGCACCCAGGCCAGGCCAGAGAAGGGAGAGGGCTGCGAGAGGCAAAGCAACAGGCAGAACCCTCTAGGCGATGCCACCACCTTTGTTTGGGTTTGATCATCTATCAAGAATGAAGAGGGGGTTGGGGATTTAGCTCAGTGGTAGAGCGCTTGCCTGGGAAGCGCAAGGCCCTGGGTTCGGTCCCCAGCTCCGAAAAAAAAGAACCAAAAAAAAAAAAAAAAAAAAAAAAGGAATGAAAAGATGCGGGGGCTGGAGAGATGGCTCAGTGGTTAAGAGCACTGACTGCTCTTCCAGAGGTCCTGAGTTCAAATCCCAGCAACCACATGGTGGCTCACAACCATCTGTAAAGAGATCTGATGCCCTCTTCTGGTGTATCTGAAGACAGCTACAGTGTACTTATATATAATAAATGAATAAATCTTTAAAAAAAAAAAAGAATGAAGAGATGCCAAAGGCACAGGGATAAAGGTATTTACCAGATTAGAATGTAGATGAGAAGATTTAATAGAGAAAAGATGCTGGGGTCGGAGAGAAGGCTCCGCAGTTAAATCCCCTTCCTGGTCCTACAGAGGACCTGAGTCTGGCTCCTGTCAAGCAGCTCAGAACAATCTGTATGTCCAGCTCCCGAGGCCTGATGCTCTCTTCTGACCCCCTTGAGTACTGCACTCGTGCAAGCACACACACCCCAAACACACACACACACACACACACACACACACACACACACACACACTTAAAGATGAAAATAAAATCTTTAAGTCTGGAGAGATGCTTAGGGTTTAATAGTTCTGCTGGCTGCTCTTCCAGCGGACCTGATGTGAAGTCCCAGCATATGCGTAGCTGCTGTTTGTAGCTTCAGTTCCATGAGATCTAACACCTTTCTGGCCTCTGGGTGCGCCAGGTAGACGAGTGTTACACAGGCCACATGCAGGCAAGACACCTGTTTTCATTAAAAAAAAAAAAGTTTAAAAATTGAAAAATAAAAATCTTTTCTCTTAAATGTAATGTTTCAAAGAAAGAAAATATTCTGCAAAAATGTTGCAGAAGCACAGCAGGTGAATTCTCAGAGGCTCGCCCCCGAAAGACAATGGGGATGCTCTCCTAACTTTCCTAAAAGTCGATGAAGTGATGTGGGGCTGGCCATGGTGGTTCAGGCAGGTGAACCCACGGGCATCGTGAGGGCTCTTTCTTTCACTCTTCCTTTTGCCTCCATATCGGCCTCCATGCTCTGGCCTTCGCCGCCATTGCTGCTGTTGTTGCTGCTCTCCTGAGGAAGAAGGAACAGATCATTTGACTTGTGACATCATGCCCTGCGTGATGTTTCCCATCAGGCCTCCTGATGTGCAAGAACCAAACTTTTACTTCCTCTCTCACAGTTGATATGTGGCAACTTGAATTTCTGGGTGTCCTTTAGAGAGATGATGCTCGTCAGGAGACACCCCGGTCGTAGGCTCTTCACAGCCACGTCAATGCATTGAGAGGTTTCTCGCCACGGAAAGCATCAGGAGGTGGTGGACATCGATGGATCCTACTACGTTTCCTCAACTCACCTCTAGGATGCAATAACTGATCTAGATTTGATCTTCAGATCCCCACCCGTGACAGGGATGCCATTTCTACCTTATTGGGTGTTTTTTAATTTTAATTTTTTTTAACAAAACCTCAATTTTTCAATTTTACCAATAAAGACTCAGGAGCCAGACGCAGGGGAGAAAGCCTGCTAACTCAGAGAGGCAGAGAAAGCACCCAGCTGACCTTCTCCTCAGCCAACATCCCAAAAGGGCCTGTTCTTTCCCCACATCTCAACCACAACAACACCCCCCACCTCAAATCCTCAAACTGAATGTCCCTCCCTTCTGCTTCCTGTGTGTCTCTCTATTTGTCCTCCTGACTTTCTCTTAGTCCTTTTTTTTTTTTGGTCCCCTATGCTCACATCCTGTCAACTGGTTGCTTGCTCTTCCTGTTGACCAATGGTTGACTTTATTTAATCCTGTTTGCAATATTCAAGCTATTGGATGAAAGGCACGTGTGAGGGCTGAGGCATACCAAAAACTTGAAACAAGTCTTTCCAGGAAACAACACAACCTCAGGGTTCACAGTGTGAACAAATATCCTGCAACAGTTGGGTTCTCTGACACTTACCCATTCTTCTCACGTGAACCCAATATGGCCACCATGACGACTCTTCCTTTGGACACCTTCCAGCTGGTCTACTACCAGCCATCCCTCTACCTTGCAACTCTGCTCCTTCCGCTTCATCTTGACCTTTCCGTCTTCCGGTTCTCCCTCCTTCCCTCCCACCTGCTGCTCCCCGTCCTTGTCCACACACTCACACTCGCATTCTCTCTCACATCCTTGTTTGGGACATTCATGTTAGGCAACTCCAGGAACAAGTAAAAGGACCCTCTTCTCTCCGAAAACATGCTTTCCCTTCCTGAGGTGGCAATGAAGACCTTATTGCTATCTACTCTGTGGCCTTTTCTTTATACCCCCTATCCTGATACAGGCTCTAGCCTGCCGTCACGGGTTCCAGTGGCAAGTATTGTGTTCATGTCATACATCGAACATCACCTCTCGTTCTCCTTACCATTTGACCCTCCAGGCAAAAGCTGTTTTTTGTGCCCCAATTCTTCAAGGGGAACAGATGTCTTCTGCATTCTTAGTTATAATTACCAAGTTAACATATAAAAAAAAATTGGCATTCTGTAGTTTCTGTCCCGCCTTTATCACTAAGTTCTAAGTTCAGCATCTGATGTCATTGGAAACTTAACTATCTTGGCCGTCTCTTGATGGAGTGTAACAGACTCTTGGGGGACCAAAGAGGGAAACACATAAAAGTACCTTAAAGAAAAAGTTCCAAGCAGCAATAATGCCGGCCTGGAACCTTTAACAGATAAGGACTTTACATTCTTAACTACATGTTGACAGGTAATTAGGTAATTACTTTGTTATGGAGCTCAAGACCACAGGGAAAAGACCCTTGGCTTCAATCTAGATTACAGTTAGCCAAATTCCTGAAAGCAGCTGACAGGTAGTCTCTAGCCAAATCAGAGATGTGCCGCCAAGAGGCTGGTGAGGGAAGGGCTTTTGAGGGCAAAAACTCCGAGAAGTCCATGAGTATCTGTACAAACGAGTCACAAAAACCAAAGAGCTGTTCACCTCTGCCAAGATTAGGCAGTCAAAGTGACCATAAAATAGTCCTTGAACATCTGCCTAAGTGGGTTACAGAAGCCTGAGTCCATGGTTAGTCATAGCTTATAACAAAGCAGATGGTCACGGTGGCACATTTCTGGGTGCGGATCGAGGAGTCAGGGTTGATGGGAACTTATTCTCCAGAAACGGAATCAGAGACAAGTGGTTATTAGGTCATGAAAATGGGCACGTAGCACAAAACGAGTCCCTCTAACATCACACTATATTGTGAGTGCGACTAAAATCCAGTGCACTGGTCTAACGCTAAAAACCTTGTTCTCTATTTAAAATAATTGGGGTTCTTGAAAATATCGATTTGTTCTTGGTGACATAATAATTGTGTGTAGGGAACCATATTGGATTTGGGCCTGGCCACTTTGTGACTGTATGGCTACAGTTAAGATTACCGCCATAAAGTCATGAGACAAAAGCCTCTCCCATGAATTTACGGCACAGGAAGAAAAGACCAAGTATCTCCCTAGTAAACACCCAGTGTCTCCACTGCATGACCTCTGCTGAGCCCGGCTGTTGCTTGTGGAACCGACACACCAGGGCCACACCTGGGTGGTGGTCAATTTACTTCCGCCTTTTGCTTCCTCAGCCTTTATCCTTGAGATTTAGGCTGGTCTTCTCGGATTTCTCCCTAATTAATTCGGGTCTTTTGTTACCGAAGTCGTGAGCCTGGGTTTCCCACTGTGCTTCCCAGATATTTTCTACCTGGAGACTTGGGTATATAAGTGGTGAATAAAGCTACAGGAGACTCTCACTCCTCTTCTTCTCTCTTCCTCTCTCTCTCTCTCTCTCTCTCTCTCTCTCTCTCTCTCTCTCGCTCTCTCTTTTCCTCTCCTGGCTTGACACGATAACGTGTGTGTGTGTGTGTGTGTGTGTGTGTGTGTGTGTGTGTGTGTGTGTTTCTTTCATCCCACAGGCTTTCGCCTGATTCTCGGTACCGTGTCGGTGCAGGCGCCGACAATTGTGTTTTCTGCTAAGCTTGTCAGAAGTTGAAGTAAAAGTTGGAATTGAGTAAGAGCAAAGCCAGAACTTACTTAAAAAGTTGGGTTATTATCTAAGCTTTGTCCGTTACATGAAAAATTAAAACTAAAATTTATTACTTCCTCCTTATAACTGCTAAAACCATTCTTCTGGGCGTTCAACCAACAAAACATACAGGCCAAAGCCAATGAGGATATAGGAACGAAACAGACTGCCCAAGGTCAACCAGGACCAAGGGGACATTGGGATCCCTGTAAAAGGTCCTACAACTCTGGTAAGTCAGGCCACGGAACACCAGGGGGTTGTACTTTAACTCATGTCCCTGCTGGGAGGTCATTGGAAGGGGAAAGGTCTTCTTTGTACTGGAGGAAATTCACACAGTCAGCAAGAGCCTGACCTAGGACCACAAAAGGCTGGGAGAGGGGAAATGAAGGCGAAAGGGGTCCTCTTACGTCCCTAGCATAGTTCACAGAGCCTCAACTGACTACAATATGAGTTCATTTTTGGTCCCCCATTTGGACTTCATTTATTTAGATTTTTTTTTGGAGACAGGGTCTCTCTATGTCAGCAGTTCTCAACCTGTGGGTTGTGATCCCTTGTATCAAAGAACCCTTTCACAGGCATCTCCTAAGGCCACCTTAATGTCAGATATTTACATTACAATTCATAAGTAGGAAAATTATTGTTATGAAATAATAATAAAAATAATTTTATGGTTGGGTACTACCACAACATGAGGAACTGTATAAGAGTTGGAGCATTTGAGAACCACTGTTTTATGTAGACCTGGCTGTCCTGGAATTCGATATATAGAGCAGGCTGGCCTCGAACTCATAGAGATTTTTCTCCCTCTGCCTCCCCAGTGCTGAGGTTGAAAGTGTATGCCATCACACCTAGCCCCTTCTTAGTTTTTTTTTTTTTTAAGATTTATTTATTTATTATATATAAGTACACTGTAGCTGTCTTCAGATACACCAGAAGAGGGCATCAGATCTCTTTACAGATGGTTGTGAGCCACCATGTGGTTGCTGGGAATTGAACTCATGACCTCTGGAAGAGCAGTCGGGCGCTCTATAACCGCTGAGCCATCTCTCCAGCCCCCCTTCTTAGTTTTAAACCCCTAGATGGGGAGTATAAAAAATCAAAATAATTGATAATATTGTATAAATTTTTATCAGTTATTGCCCAGATGTCTCATCATGAACAGGTTTAGATAGGGTCCCTCATTCAGATGAACTTTTTTGGCCAACCTGAAAAGCTTTCAGGTGTTATTAAGTGTTCCAACAATGGTTAAACCATAGGAAATTACTAAATATACTCCCTTATTGTGATAAGATCCAACTTTCCACCAAGCATTCAAAGTAAAAGACAAGAGAGCTCTCAGAAACAGCAAACCAATGGAAGACTTAACATTTCTTTCTCAAAGGCCACCAAGCACTGGAGAGTTCTACAGCTAAGAGTACTCAGTGTGCAGTCGTGAGGCCATAGTTTATAACACACAAAAAGGAAATATTTCTTTAAAGTTAAGCATGGTGTTTGAATGACATAAGGTGAACTTTGTTGTCTTTACTGCCCCATGTCTGATGTCTTGCTTCTCCACTGTGATGGTGATGGACTCTCATCCATCCAGAACCATAAGCCCTAAATAAACTCTTCCTTCTGTAATGCCTTGGTCACTGTGTTTCGTCACAGCAATAGAAAAGCATCCACAACACAGGGCCATGCATACCTATAATCTCAGCACTTGGGGAAAGTGCAGAAACAGGAGGATTGTTTGGACTAACTGGCTAGTCAGCCTCATTGGAAAATGGCAAACTCCAAGTTCAGTAAGAAACCCTGACTCACACACGTAAGGTAGAGAATGACAGGGCACCCAACATTCTCTCTTGTTCTCTACACACATGTACATGTGCACACATATCTGTACATGCACCAATATCCCTATCTTACACACACACACACACACACACACACACATTTTATTAACTATTTTGGCTCTGAGTAAATATAAATGCAATCTGTTCAACATCTCTAACCATTATTGCTAAAATTCTCCTTCACAGCCGACTCTCCATCATACTCATCCTGAGGCTTGACCTACCTCTATTCAGTTTCAGTCCTAACCTTTAAGTCCTCCAGACGAATCTCTGTTAATCCATTATAAAAACTACCGGGTTCTAGTGGCCACCTTCACTAGACAGATAGAGGCATTTCCCACTAAAACAGGAAGGACGTCAGAGGTAGCCCCCATTTTTTTCTAGAATGCACTATTCTTTTCTTTGGGCTCGCCTGCTTTCTACAGTTTGATAGCGCCTGACTTTCATTTCTACTGTCTCTTAGTGAATGGATGAACCTCTCAAAATTAAGCTCTATCTCCATGCTACCTAAAATCCTCCATCTTCTCCAAAGCTAAGGAGGACTAACAGACCATTAGAAATAGGATCTGAAAGGTTCATTTCCAAAGGTGCCTGGGCCATCTTAGGTCCAGCTACAAATGAACAGAAAACACTAGACCCTGGCTAATGCTTGCTAGTTTAGTTATTCTTGCCCCATGATCCAATATATCCAAAGTCTACTAAGCTAGCCCATTCACACCATCTAGGAGTTTAGAGCAGATGAACCGCCAGTCAAGTTTCCCTGCAGAGTCAAGCAGCTGCCAAGTGTCAATAAACAAGGTAGAGGTGGGAGAAACAGTGTGGCAGTTTGAATATAATTGACCCCCATAGGCTCATAGGAGTGGCACTATTAGGAGGTTTGGCCTTGGAGGAGGAGGTATGGCCTTGTTAGAGGACAGTGTGTCACTGTGGGGGCAGGCTTTGAGGTCTCATAGATGCTCAAGCCACACCTGGTGTCACAGTCTCCTTCTGTTGCTTGCAGATCAGGTTGCAGAACTCTCAGCGCCTCCTCCAGCAGCACACGTCTGCCTGCGTGCTGCCATGCATCCCACCATGACGGCAACGGACCAAACCTCTGAAATTGTTAGCCTGCCCCAACGAAATGTTTTCCTTTTCAACTATTGCCTCGACAATGGTGTTCTTCCACACAGTAACAACCTGTCTAAGACAGATGTCTCAGGTGCTAAGAGCCCTTGCTGCTCTGAAGAAGCCCGGCTTCACTTCTGAGCATCCACATGACAGCTCAGAATCATCTGTAACTCAGGTTCTCGGAAACCTGCCACCTTCCTCTGGTCTCTGTGAGCACCAGGCACACATGTGGTGCATACATTCAGGCAGTACACTCGTGTACAGAAAATACAAATCAATGCCTTTAAAAGTAAATAAAATAAAATGAAATGAAAAACAGGCTCGCTGGGAATGGTGAACATGTATTTAACCCAGAACTCAGGAGAAGGAGGCAAGGGAATCCCTGTGCTTTTAAGGCCAGCCAGGGCTACATAATGAGACCCTGTCTATATATAAACTAAAATGAATAAATGAATAAAATAGGATGTAAAATGTAAAGAAGAACCCTCACACACTTTTGCTGAGAAAAAGACAAACATACACAGGAGAGGGAAGGCTAAGACCTAATGATATATAAGATTGTTCTCTCCTGATCACTCATAAGAGAAAGGGAGGGTCATGCATTATAGCTGTAAGTTGTTCTCTGTACTCAGTGTGCTGACATTCTAGGTTGATGTTCTCTGTACTCAGTCAGTGTGCCTGACATTCTAGGTTGATGTTCTCTGTACTCAGTCAGTGTGCCTGTCACTCTAGGTTGAAGACCGACCTTGCAAGAGGTCTTAAGATAAACTGCTTCATTTTAACTACTTTGCATCTTTTAGACAGGGTCTCAGCCTGGTTTGGTGGTGCACTCATTTAATCCCAGCACTTGGGAAGCTGAAGCAGGCAGATCTCTGTGAATTTGAGGCCAGCCTGGTCTACAAATCAAATACCAGGACAGCTAGGGCTACACATTGAAACTGTGTCTCAAACAGACAGACAGACAGACAGACAGACAGACAGACAGACAGACAGAAGTACCTCTCTACAGTCCTGGCTGTCCTGGAACACACTGTGTAGACCAGGTTGACCTTGAACTCACAGAGATCTGCCTGCCTCTGCTGTTGCTATGCCTAGCTTCAGTACTATTATGAAGTGAGGACCATAGTTTCTCATAGTAACCTCTAAGGGATCTTGAAGCTCACATATACTAGAGTTCTGCTTTCCCTACAGGAAACGTGGGCGGTGCTGCTGTGCCAGGTGGGTCTACTGTGTTCATTGTCATGTTCCTCATGATCCATCTTGAGTTTCCCCAGAAAAATGCTTCTCTTACCTTTATAGGGTTGAAGACCCTCACAATCTCACCTTGAGATAATTGATCTTCCTAAATAATCATGATTCCTTATAAATTACCTTATAAGATTGTCTTAGAGTTTCTATTGCTACAGTCAAACACCATGGCCAAAAGCAACTTTGTGAGGAAAGGGTTAATTTTATTTGCTGCTTGTGGTCCTCATCCAGGAGTCAGAACAGGAACTCAAGGCAGGAGGCTGGGGCTGATGCAGAGGGCATGGAGGATGGCTGCTCACTGGCTTGCTCCCCGTGGCTTGCCCAGCCTGCTATCTTATACCATCTAGGCCCACCTTCTCAGGGGTGACATTGACCACAAAGAACTGGGCCCTCCCACTTCACTCATCAACCAAGAAAATACCTCACGGACTTGCCCACTAGCCAATCCTATGCAAGCATTTAAAAATTTTTTTCTTCTCTGCAGATAGCCCTAGCTTGTTTCAAATTGATATTAAAAACTAGTCAGTAGGGGTTGGGGATTTGGCTCAGTGGTAGAGCGCTTGCCTAGCAAGCACAAGGCCCTGGGTTCGCTTCCCAGCTCCCAAAAAAAGAATAGGAAAAAACAAAACAAAACAAACAAACAAACAAACAAACAAACAAAAAACCTAGTCAGTATTGAGATGTAGAGAAAAGTCTCTCTTAAACTAGAGTAACTATCAAAACGCTGGAGTCTTAAACAAAATATAGTACAGACCTGGCTAGAATTTCTAGGTAGCTTTTCTAAATAGGTTTAAACTCTCTTAGCACCTGAAACTCTTTCTTGTTACTTTAATTATGCTCTGCCTTTGTCCCCTGCTTAATTAACATCCTGTGTTTGGTTTCTTTCATAAGCAGAGCCTCTCCGCCTATTGGAAGGAGTCAGGACAATAGCTTTCTGGGGTTGCTTTGGGTTGATTAAAAGTCCTAATCTAAAGCCTGTTGGGTTTCCTGAGGAGTATATTGTGGCTGGGGTGGGTGGGGTTAGAAGGTAAGTTACCTATTTAATCTATAAATCTGTTGTGATCGTTACCACAAAAACTGGCAGAATATTCCTGGTTCTGTTTTAAAATAGGTCTTGCAATGTATAACCCTCAAGTTGGAGTATAATGGACTATGTTGGAGTCAAGATGATGAATATTAAGGCCAGCATCCCAGGGGCATCTTCATCAGCTCCCTTCTCTCTAGATCCCTGCAAGCTCACACACAGATCCCATGGAAAGCCCAGGCTGACTCTGTAAATTTTTTCTCCATCTTTATTAAATTGGGTGTTTATTTACATTTCAATTGTTATTCCTTTTCCCGGTTTCCAGGCAAACATTCCCCTAACCCCTCCCCCTCCCCTTCTATATGGGTGTTCCCCTCCCCATCCTCACCCCATTACCGCTCTCCCCCCAACAATCACATTCACTGGGGGTTCAGTCTTGGCAGGACCAAGGGCTTCCCCTTCCACTGGTGCCCTTACTAGGCTATTCATTGCATAGATGCAGTTGGAGCCCAGGGTCAGTCCATGTATAGTCTTTGGGTAGTAGCTTAGTTCCTGGAAGCTCTGGTTGGTTGGCATTATTGTTCATATGGGGTCTCAAGTCCCTTCAAGCTCTTTCAGTCCTTTCTCTGAATCCTTCAGACTCTGCAAATTTTAAGTCACTCCTGCCCCCAGCTGGAGAACTGTTGTTAGGACAATGAATTCCGCTTTGGGGGGGTTAACTTGGAATCAATTACTTGGATGTGGCTCAGCCTCTGTGACCTCAGTGAATCTCATTATAGCATACTCTTTTTTTTTTTTTTTTTTTTTTGGTTCTTTTTTTCGGAGCTGGGGACCGAACCCAGGGCCTTGCGCTTCCTAGGTAAGAGCTCTACCACTGAGCTAAATCCCCATCCCCTATAGCATACTCTTAAATCTTGTGTCCTGTCCCGATCAAACTGCACTGTCTGGGAGCCACGCAGCCTCAGGCTGGGAAAGTGTGGAATCTTACTGGTGTGGCCCAGCAGGTAAAGCTTAGTGCTTTATACACAGGAGAAGCCCCGGTGTTGGGATCTGGCAGAGGGAGTAGAATTAAAAGTGACTGTTATCCGAGATTTTTATGGGGTTCTTCCTTTGAAGGATTCTCAGAGCCTTTGCATAACTTGGTGTCCAATTTGCCAGGCAAACCAGTCTCATATGGCTAAGAATTGCTTAAGGCGATGATTCTTTCAAGAAAACCCCCAGATCAGATGAGAAGTTTTGGTGTGCAGAAACTGACTCGCAAAAGGCATCTTTTATGTAACAATTAAGAGGCTCGCAAAAAGGGTCTGAGGTTCAGTCCCTGAGAGGCTGATCCCCCAGCTACTGAGAAGCGTCCCACAGCGTCTCTTTCTTTGATCAATCCCCTTGTGTAACCCAGAACACCAACACTGGTACTTGTTAATTCTCTTTTCTGAGACCGAGCAGTGGAAGGCCTTCAAGTTGAGACCTTAAAGTATAGAATGTCATTGGAGGTACATGTTCTAGTTTTTGTCCAATACCTAGAGAGGCTTGTCTAATAAAATGTACAACCAGGACAGCTTGGCCTTTCTGACTCTCTATGACCAGATATATACTTGCCTATGGTTTCAGCTCCAAAGAGATCAGGGTTCTCAGAAGCCATCAATGCTATCTATCCGCCATAGCTTGTCATACTTATGGGCCTTTTATCCCTCCTATATGATTACCTCACTGTTTGAGGTATTCTCTCTAATAAAAGGTGACCATATGGCATACCTATTCATACAGTCACCAGCGTCTCCTTCCTCTACTCTTTCCTGCGTGTCCTGATACAAGCGCAAAGTGTCCCACCTGGCTGTGCCACAGGAGTTAGCCCGGCTATAACGGAATTCTGAGGGTGAGATGCATTAGTTCAGGGATGGTACTAAAACCCAGGTATGAGATGTTCCCTAATGGTGAGAATGATATGGATACTTTTCTAGGTTAGGTCAAATGCCACAGCGAGACTTTTGGATTCTTTAATGAAGGTGGAAGAGATCCTAACTAAATTAGCCTAGTTTAGATTGCATTTGGGAAAGATCAGTGTCTTCGTTATGGTTCTATTGCTGTGAAAAAACACCATGACCAAGGCAACTCTCATTAAAAAAAAACAAAACAAAAAAAAAAAACCAAAAACCATTTAATTGGAGGCTTGCTTACAGTCTTAGAGGGTTGGCCCATGATCATCATGGCAGGAAGCAGGCAGACATGGTATTGGAGCAGTAGCTGGAGAGCTTATATTGTGATCCACACACAGAACACAGACACACATAGACACAGACACACAGACACTCACAGAGACTCACAGACACACATACACACAAAGTGGGGGAGGGGGACTGGGCCTGACATAGGCTTTTGAAACCTCAAAGCCCATCCCTAGTGACACACCTTCCCCAACAAGGTTGCCACACCTCCTGATCTTTCTCAAACAGTTCTACTAACTGGAGAAGAAGCATCCAAACATGTTAGTCTATGGGGCACTTTCATTCAAAAAGTGAGATTCAGTCAGAGATGAGAGAGAGAGCACCCGCACAGGGCCCACCAGGAACAAAAGTCAAGTCTTACCATCTCTGACTTTTCCCCTAAAAAGATTTTCATCAAATCTTTTTTGATGAAACGCACGCACACACACACACACACCCCAAAACCAAAAACCAAGAACAACTCCCCCCAAAACCAAAACAGTAACAAAGACACCTAACTCCATCCTCTTTCTCTCTAAGATGGGAAGCTGCTCATCTACTGCCCTGAGAGCTGTTCATAAGACCCACTCGTGTTCAGTATACATCAGAGTTCGTGGCCCTATGACTCCAGTTTCTGGAGTTGCCCATTTGTTTTGTCCATCGGTTGACAGACATCTAACATCCATCTGTTGCCTGTCGTTACGAACGCTGCTGCAGACCTGAGATAGCTATAGGCATACAGAATACATATAGACATGTGCTCATTCTCACCCACACAAGAAGTGGGATCCTGGGTTGTAGCTGAGATCTGCCCGCTGCCTGCAAAGCCTGCAGCACCAGGGTTATAGCTTCTTTGCTCCCAAATAAACTACAATGCTTATCTGTTTTTCCCTAGCAAACCTCATGGGTAGGAGCAGTGTGCCAACAGGGCTTTGATCTGCATTTCGCTAATGACCAAGAATGTGGAACCTGTTGCCCATCGCGCATCTTCTAAAAGAAAATGCACTTGCTACTTGTTATTCATTTATTTGAGACAAGATCTCACGTAGTCCAGAGTGGACCTTGAATGGATCCTCCTGCTTACAGTTCCCAAGTGCCGGCATTACGGATGTGTGACCTGCTCCAGCTTTTGAGGCTCTGGTCGATGGTGAAGGTTGTACATCTAGAGGTGAACAGGGGCTCTGAAGTCAGACTTAACGATCTCTTCCTTGATCCATTCTGCCCTGTAGGATGAAATTTGGGTGTTGGGGGTGGGGATGTGAGGTTACGGAATGGGTTAAAGTGTCAAATGATTTGTGTCCTTCACCACCAGGGAACTCTCCTCGTTTCTGACAGACGCTCAGCTTTCTCATTGCTCCTGCCAGGAAAGACATGGAGTTCTCTGTGCTGCTGTTCTCCTACAGGCTTCATTTTAGCAATGGCTGTTTCGCAACTGGCAGGGAAACATCTGCCTCCCATAAGCTCCCAGGCTGCAGCCGAGTGACTGGAATTTTCCTTCTTTAGCTAGCCAGGAGCATCCAGGCCCGGGCTGGCTGGAAGGCTCCTCCCTCCCGACTGACAGCCAAAGAAACCTTGAATTGCAGATCTTCCCAGTCCCCACCTGCAACAGATTAGTTTGGGGTGGGGGGGTGTTGTGCATGGGGCTCTTTAGAGGAGGCCCTCACAATGAGGCTGGGTTTAGGGATGTACAAGAGGAGGGGGTGGGAAGTCAGTAGATCTGGGGAAATTCCAGTATGCCTACTCTAAGCAGGAGGTGGAGACCTTGAGACAAGTTTTAGCCTTGGGACAAGTCTTGACCCTGGAAGTTTATACTTGTCTCTGTACCTTAACAGTCAACTAGCCCTGAAGTAATTTGATCCTTAAGGCTTAAGTACCGCCCACTTCAGTATTCAGCCAATTCCCCACAGTAAGGCCCTCTGGAGACTAACCCACCAACAGGAAAAGGAAACTGCTAGAGAAAGGGCGGGCCTACAGAACCAGGGTAGCAGCAGCCATCCTCCAGACGGTGCGATTGTTCCAGAGTCAATACCATGAGCCACAATTCCCAAGCCTTCTTGCCCGCCAATGCCGGGCTTCCTCCAAGCTATGAGACAATCAAAGAGGAGTACGGGGTGACTGAGCTGGGGGAACCCAACAACTCAGCTGTCGTGAGGACCACCGTGATCAACATGCCCAGAGAGGTCTCTGTGCCTGACCATGTGGTCTGGTCCCTGTTCAATACGCTCTTCTTCAATGCCTGCTGCCTGGGCTTCATTGCCTATGCCTACTCTGTGAAGGTGAGTGTGCTAGAGGTGGGGGTGATGGTGTAAGGAGGTGTGTGTGAGCCTGAAGTCCATCAACCCAGATGGCCTCGATGTGTGCGCGGGGGCGGGGGAGGGAGGGCCCTTCGTGTAAGAGAGTGTGTATGCACCCTTCCTATTTGCGTATGTGTGTGCGTGCCTGTCTGTCTCTGTCAGTGTTGGAGACTTTCTGATAGTCACAGGATGAAGCTGCCTGGTGTTTCTGGGGCCAGATTTTCCTCCACTCCATTCCTGGAATGTCCTTTCACTCTTTAGACTGGAGCTCTACTCTGTGTGGAAAGTGGGGTATGCGGCCAATGCTGGGGCCTACTGTATAGTGTGTGTGTGTGTCTGTGTGTGTGTCTGTGTGTGTGCATGTGTGTGTGTGTGTGTGTGTGTGTCTGTGTGTGTGTGTCTAAAGAGGGGAGGATTTCCTGGCCTGAGGGAGTGAAGCAATGGGCAGGGAGGACATGAGGAAATAGAGCCAGAGCACCTGGCTCTCAGCTGGCTCGCTCCAGGGCCCCCTTACCATCTGGTTTCCTCCAGTCCAGGGACAGGAAGATGGTGGGCGATGTGATTGGAGCCCAGGCCTACGCCTCCACTGCCAAGTGCCTGAACATCAGCTCCCTGATCTTCAGTGTCCTCATGGTCATTATCTGCATCATCATTTTCTCTACCACCTCTGCGGTAGTCTTTCAGTCGCTTTCACAAAGAACGCCACATTCTGGATTCTAGCTGCCCTGTGTCCCACGGTCCACATCTGGCCCTCCCCCTGCCTGAGGCTGAGGGCTTGACCCTTTACCCTATGTGTATGCAAATGTTACCTTCGTATATCTGTCCACAGTGGAGTCAATAAAGTACACTTGGTGGCAACTCTGGCTGTGACTCCTGTTCTGTACTGAGCTCGCCCAGCATCCTTCTTGTCTGAGGAGACGGAGCATCCTTAGCTTGTCAGGCTTCTGGTCTCCTGGTAGAGGCAGCAGCCCTACCTGTGGGTTTTTGGCTGATCCAGGCAAAAGGCATCCGAGTATCAGCTAATGCCAATGCCATGCTCCCAGGATGCCCAGGAAGGGTGCAGAACTTCCAGCAAAGGAGGCTTGGTTTAGGAGTGAAGGACACCCAGAGTCCTTTGCCTTAAGGGAAAAGAATCCCGTGGCCAAGATGTCTCCTCATTTCATGGCAGCCTCTTGGATATGACTTCAGGCTCCTGGGCTGACCTGTACACAAAAGTCAGGTGCTGTGAAGTTTGCTACCCTCAGTCTTTCCTTCCTCCCCTCCCCCCACAGCACTCAGGTTTTTATAGGGAACTGGAGTGGGTGGGGATTGAAGAATGTCTCTCTCGGTCTCTGAAAAGTAAGAAGGACCAGATGAGGGAGTTCTACTGGGCTCACAACTCCCATGCTCCCCCTCATCTGGAGGTGAGACTGGCTCCCTTGGCACCCTGCTAACATGCGGCATCTCAGGAGTTCCTTCTACAGGATACTTCTATTTACTCAAGCCTGGCACCAAAAGATTCAGACTGGGTTTCCAGTATCTGCAGGACTTGAGCCCTGTCTAAAAGTTCCTTGCTTCCCTAGCCACCATGATGATTTGCATGTATCCAAAATTCTAGGAGTGGCACAGTGAGCCCTAGGGTAGAGGTGCAAATGAGAAGGACCTGTGAGGTTTCAGCAAGGGGAAGGCCTGTTTTTTTTTTTTTTTTAGTAAGAAATATGGCTTTAAACAGGAAGTAGGAACAGCTGCCGCTAAGGGGGTGCTAAGGGGGTCAGCTCCCTGCCGTGACATGCCAGTTTGGGGAATTCCTTTAATCTTTTAGAAATCTTAAAGTGACGTAAGAGAATTTCATAAGACAGTAGGAAGAAGTTGGAGTTTATTCAAAATATTGCCCATGGCAAAATATAAAGCATTCCCAGAAGTAGGAATGTGGGCTTCTGAGGGGTCACTGCTAAGTGTTTTAAGGGTGACTGTGTGAAGGATTTGGGGAAGCTTTTGGAATGTCATTGCTTAACAGGGTTCTAAGAAACTATTCTCCCCTCTGTAATGAGGCTATACAGTGAGTGCAGGGACTTTGATGGGGCCACACTAATAAGGTAAAACCAGGAGCTGCTAGGGCTTTACAGGGAGTCTCTGGTGAGATCTCTGGAAAACGGCAGGTTTATAGTTGGGAAAGGAGAAGAGCCTCAGAAAATGTTAATTATGTTGGGATTCTTGACTCCAAGTTGGTGAGAATTTCCAGGATGAGGAATGCTTTTCCTTCCCATGGGTACCTGGCAGGAAGGGATGAGGGGAGTTGGGTGGTGGATCAGCAGGAAGACTTAGGATAGGCTGTGAGTTCAGACTGAGGGTTACGGTCCACAGGGAGGAATTAAACAGAACATGACCTCAAGACCTTCCTGAAGCTCTGTAAACATTGTGTGAAGAGAACTCATCTGCTTAGTTCATAGCCATCAGGGAAAACAAACTACACCCAATACTCTGGGTGCCCAAAGGGCTAGGAACTTTCTTGGGCCCAAGGCAGTTCCCCCACCATGAGGGATAACAACTACTCAGGTTCAGGAATTTGGTCCTGAGATTTCGGGGTCTGTCCTATCTATCACCAGGAGGTCACAAGTCTGATATTTGGCTTCTGCAGTGGACCTAGAGCTAAGGACATTGCCCTGCCAGCCTGTTACTGGATGTCTACACAGCCAGCCCCATATAACAGTGGGCAATGCTCACTGGACAGAAAGCATCGTGCAAGGTGGAACTAGAAGTCACGTCATCGGCCAGGCCTAGGGTGTCATCGACTGCTTCTAAAGGTGCCAGGGCCCATCCACCTCTCCTGGCCAGCTCTGTTTTCATTTCCCACAAGTCAGACAGGGTGCTCTTGAGCTGAGAACATTTAGACAGGGCATTCTTAAAGTAGGCCTCAGTGCTCCGGAAACTCTTACTGTGATTCCACTTGCCTCAAGCAGGAGGCCCGAAAATGTTTACACCTTCTCTTAGACAAGGAGGGTGAGGATGGGTCCTGTTCCCCTGCCTTAGGACAGCAAGGGAGAGGGTGGGCCCTGAACAGGACCAGGGTGGAGGTTAACAGTAGAGGTATCGTAGAACACTTAGAACCAGACGTATTTTACAAAGTCCCACTGGACAGATGTGTAAGTATAATATCTGATGTAGTAAGGGTCTAGCTAAGGAGCATCTACCGCTGGTGAGTGAAGACTGGGGAGCTCTCAGAGATACAGAGCTGAGACCTCAATGTTTCTAGGTTCTTGGCACTGTCAGAAACCAGAGGAACACTGGGAAAAGTTTGACTTCGGGTAGAGGGATGTACTCAAAGGCCGGAAGCGTGCTTCTGGATGGTTTCACCGCTGGGGTTTGGGAAATCCATTCTCTCCCTCTACCTCCTCAACCCCCTCAAGGCAGGAGTCTAGTCTAGAACTCTGTGGACCAGGCTGGCCAGGATCTCACAGAGATCCACCTGCTGTGCCTCTGGGTGCTGGGATTAAAGTTGTGTGCCACCATTCCTGGCCTATGGCTAAACTTTTACTGGGGAACGAACTGGTTAGTCATGAGTTAAAGTGGGACGAAAGGAGGGAAATCCCTGGCATGTCAAGGTTTTTTCTCGAATACATTCCCTTCTCTCCTTTGTCCTCGTGCACAATGGGAGCAAGAGATTTTGGAATCCTGACCTTATGAAGATGCTGTAATGGAGGGAAGAGGGAGGGTAGAGCTCATCTGCTCAGTTTGGGACTGTTTTTCTCTGAGAAGTCCCATGTCCCGGGGAATGCAGGTCTGAGTTTGCACCAGCCCTACCAACCACTGCAGCTTGCCTCTTGCTTTCCTTGTATCTTCTCTAGCTCACCTCATGAGGAAGACATGGCAGGACAGAAGGCAGACAGAAGGCAAAGAGGCCTGTGAGGGCTGGACAGATGGCCCAGCAATTAAGAGCATACGCTGCCCTGACAGAGGACCCAGGCTGATTCCAAGCATCCACTTCAGGTGACTCACCTACACTCCAGCTCTAGAAATTCAACACTACTGGCCTCCGTGGGCACCTGCACTCATGTGTACATACACACACACCCTCGTATATATAATTAAAAATAATGAAAATAAATATTAAAAAAAAGAGGTCTCTGAGATGAACAGAGCTGGCAGAAACAGCACCTACACTGATGGTGAGGATGCCAAGGCACTGATGTACAGGCACTTGGCAGGGCAGGTATAGGCCTGGGCTCCAAATATTACCCATTGTTCTCCTGTCCCCAGGCTGGAGGAGACTAGATGACAGGGGATCTTGGAGAAAGTCATCTGGGAGCCAGATGCTCTGACTAGGTCCCTGTCATCCTCTCTGGTCACTGCAGCCTCTCTACATCGTGATGGTCAGGGACCCTCTCTCCCTTCTCATGTACTGTCCTGGAGGGCCCAAAACTGCTTGCTTGATGTCTAGCGATCAGAGTGGGTATGAGCAGGAAAAGCCAAGGCTTTGGGCCTGAACAGCTGAGGGAGACTGGGCAGTGCTGATGTGAAGGAGGATTTAGGTCTTGCTAAGGATTTGAGCTGGGAAGACACTGAGGTCCCCTTTACCAAGGAGGCTCTTGGCCTGTGAGCCTGGAGTCAGACTTCCTGCCGGACATGCATTGAGTTCTTGGCACACACAGGTATCTGAAGTCTCAAGGAAACTATTCCACACCCAGTTTTAGGATTGGGAAGGGCAGGACAACAGGCCAAGGAGACTGAAGAGGGTCTTCCTGCCCGGGAGCTGGAGAAATGCCCATCACAGGGAAAGGGGAGGAGCTGCCTACAGTTTGTGGTGGGAAGGGGGCAGACTCCTTCATTGCTCCTTCCTGCCTGCTCTCTTCTTAGCATTCGTCTCTAGCAGGTGTGCGTTTGCTCTTCCGTCTGTGCATGTCAGCAGATGCCATGATCAAAGCCTGGATCCTGAGTTCTGGAGGGCCATGGGATATGTAGCTCTGGGCTTGAGGAGAGGGCCTGGGTGTCCCCTGAAACTGAGGCAGCCTCATGCTCACTCAGCCCTAGGGCCCCCCATGGAACTGTTTGCAGCCAGTGTCCTTGGGGCAGCCTTTTGTGAACAGTCAAGACAGCAGGGGGACTCTGGTGGGTGGTCTGCAGCCACCGAACATGTGGCGCAGTGGCCTTTGATGGGGTCTTTCGAGAGGGGTGGGGGATGCTCGGCTGCAAGGGCGTGCCACTCTATTTGGCAGGCCGAGGCTGTAATTTGTGATATATATAGCGGGTGGAGCTGGTCAGCCAGGGAGGGTAGTGAGGGGCTATAAGCGGGCCTGGTGCTCAGAGAGCACAAGTCTCAGCTAGGAAGACACGGCGCTGGAACCCATGGACACTTCATATCCCCGTGAGGACCCCCGGGCCCCATCATCCCGCAAGGCTGATGCTGCAGCCCACACGGCCCTCTCTGTGGGGACACCCGGCCCTACGCCACGAGACCATATGCTCTGGTCTGTCTTCAGCACGCTGTACCTGAATCTGTGCTGCCTTGGTTTCCTGGCGCTGGTCCACTCTGTCAAGGTTGGCTTCAGGGCTTGTGGGAAGGGAGAATGAGTGTGGGGTGGGAGGCAATGTGGGGGTTCAAGAGAAAAGTATATGGGGGTGTCTGTTGGCATAGCTACAATACCTCACCAAGTTTGGGGACCATTAAGGGGTGTGTGTACGTTCACAGGAAAGAAGGCCTGACTCCTCAAAGGGCAAAGTCCTTAAAGGTTGCCCACAGAGGAATTCCCACTGTAGTTCCTGAGTAGAACTGAGTTCTTGGTTTCCCATAGGACTCCTCTCCCACAGAAGGCTCTCGAACAGTGCTGCTGACCAGAATGGCCACTGAATCTTACCGTCCGCAGCCCTTATTTAGGCTGAGACTATCATGGTCCGGGACCCTGCCAAGGGCCAAACTGCTGCATGCTGGAGATCATGAAGGAGCTGGGCCAAGTCCAGGGGAATGTCCCCTTAAGACATAGCCCTCCCTCAAGATTAAGAGTTCAGCCTGTGCCCTACAGTTGCTCTGGGTGGTCCCCCAGACACCATGAACATGTTAACATCTTGGTTCTGGTGCTACCCTGCAGGCCCGAGACAAGAAGGTAGCCGGGGACCTGGAGGCTGCAAAGCAGTATGGCTCCAAAGCCAAGTGCTACAACATCCTGGCTGCAATGTGGACACTGGTGCCCCCATTGCTGCTCCTGGGACTGGTGGTGACTGGCGCCTTGCACCTGTCCCGGCTAGCCAAAGACTCTGCGGCTTTCTTCAGCACCAAGTTTGATGAGGAGGACTATAACTGAGAGTTCTGAGCCTGTCCTGAACCAACGACAACCATGCCAGGTCAGCTGTGCCCAACACCAGCTCTTGGGAGTTATAGCTTACTATAGCACCTCGATCCCTGCCCAACCACAACCTCAGAGGCCACCCTCTTTGTCCACCAAGTGTTTTCGATGGTGACCCACTCAGATCCCTCAGACTTAAACCTCTAACTTAGAGGGTCCTCGGTGCCTGGCTTTGCCCCTTTTCCCCACTTACCAGGCCGAGCCTCCGTTCACGATTAAAAGTGGCAGATTCCAGAAATGTGTGGGCTCCTCCTTCCTGGTGGTAGTTGTGTAGGGAGCCCCAGCACCAAATCATCTGGCCAAACCCCAGTCATCTTATCCCATCTGCTTGCTGCCCGATTACTGCTTTTGCTTAGCAGCCTGTGGCTTCTGGGGTGGGGGAGCCTAAGTATTTTAGGATGAAGTTCGGGAATTCGGACCTTTGATTGCGACTGCCCTGTGGTTTCATGGGCTGTGTCCCAGAACATGTGAGGGTGTGCCCTGACTCCTCATATGCCACAGTGGTCTTCTTCCCTCCCAGGTCAGTAAGGACTGTGGGGGGAGGTAGGCAGGATCCATTTCCTATGCAGGACTGGATACTGGACTCGAAGAGGACAGAAACATCACCCAAACAGACGTTTACAGCCTGATCCCCACATTTTCTTTCACTCACACGTGGTCAGAGGCAGAAAGGCAGTGGTACTAAGTGAATGCTCTCACGTCGCTTCCCTCTGTGTGTCACATGCCCTGGCTTCCACGGAGGTCTCTGCCTAGCTGCCCTACTTGGAGACTTTAGGTAGTCCCTCATCCTGTTCCTCAGGAGCTCCGAGCTACTGACAGTGTCCAAGCCAACCCTAGGAGATAAGGCCTTTTGCTGCCCTGTGTGTGTTTGGAGCTGGGGAGGAAGCTAGTGCTGGTTACTAGACCTATTATGGACCAGAGACAGGGACAGTGTGTAGCTGTGCTAAGAAAAAGATGGAAATAGTATGCTGCATGAGCCACTGGTCTAGTTCACAAGGTCAATTCCCACTGGCTACAGGAACGTCTGTGTTCCCGAGTAGATGTCCCCAAACATGGGATATTTTGCCACCACCACATAGAATGAGGGATTGTCTGGTTTGTGCCTCAGTGCTAAGAACAGAGTGTGTGGCCAGTCAGTGGGGCAGCAGTTTCCCTTGCTTCAGGCTGCTAGGCTAGACCGACCCGATCAGTTATGCCAGCCTGCAGGCTCTGTCACCCTCCACGGCCCTAGAAGCTTACCATACTACATGCACAGAAGTGACCACACAGATAGTATGCACACACAGGCACCGGGCTACTTCTATTCTTTAAGTGCAGTGCCACCAGGCAACCTGCCAATGCTCATGTCCTCCTGTCTGAGGCAACAGATGAGCATTCACTTTTGCCTGGGTAGCTCATGGCCCACCCTAAAGAAGGTGGAGGGAGACGCCAGGGCCCCACCTTGCCTCTAAGCTTTGAAATCACATCAGCACTCAGCCCCCAGTGCAAAGGTCCATAAATCCATCACACACTCTGACTTCAGCCTTTGCCAGCACTGACTTTAATTAGCCAAGTTGGCTTGGTATAGGGGCACAGGTTTTTACCAGGATCATGGTCCTAGGCTATGAACCTTGTTCTGAGAAACACTAAGAACCAGGAGTGAAGCCTGCTTCTCGGCACTGATGGCCAGGACTAGGGCCTGGAACCCTGTCCATGTAACTCCAGTTCCTCTGGTTGCCAGTCTGATGTTCATCTACTCTGTTCTCTGATAACACTCCCTTCCTGCTCACAGGCTGCGTGGTTAGGGACAGTTCTTACCCTAGCCCACTACACTAGATACCATCTGACGTGAAGAGAAATCAGAAACTAGGAAGTTCAAAGCCACAAGCCCTTAAGCACTTGGCTAGCCATACCTGGTGCCAACTCCCTGTCACAGGAAGCTCTTGGTTAGTGTAGCTAAGCCCCTGGCTCCATGACTCACTCACTTGCTGGTGATGCTGGGTGGAAACCCAGCCCATTGACCAGAATATTCCAGAGACCAGAGGTGTGAACAAGGAAGTTAAGGCCTAGAGAGACAGGAAGGTGGGGGTGCTAAGGGGTAGGGTGCTAGGGTCAGCTCAAAGCAAAGGATGTATGAGGCTCTAGATAGCCCAGGATTGGAGAGGGTGAGAAGAGGAAGTGGGGAGGGGAAGGGACAGAGGGAACACACTGTAAACTTGCTGGGTGAGGGCAGGATCCAGATTGAAAGATTGTGGGATTGGGGATGCAGCTGAGGGCACGAAAGTGTCCCAGAGGTACCGAAAGAATTCTAATGTCAAAACTCCTACTAGGAAACTCAGATGAATTTCTGGGCAGCTATGGAGGTTGACCTCTGTATCCGGCCAGCTGTATGGGGAAAGGAGACCTTCTGTCCTGCAAGAGAGAGGGTTAATCCTTGAGGGCATGGACCAAGACACCTGGATCACATGCCCAAAGGCTTCTCCCTACCTGGTGACAGGGTAAGCCGGGCCAGCGACGGCCACAGCTCAGCTTCAAGCAGGGGCGCCCCGGGCTCTGCACGGGCTGTGACCTCAAGTGTCACCAAGTCCTTGGAAAAGGCGAAGTTGAGCTTGTTCCCCAGGTAGGAGACACCAGAGACAGAGACTTTGGAGACCAGGTCGGGACACAGGGGGTCAAAGGTCACACCTGCCGCAGTGATCCTGTGGGGAGAGTGGTGTAAAGAGACTGGGACAAGTGGGAATCTGAGTCTGGTCACTGTACTCACCTGAATCCTGTGCACCCGAAGAGTGCTGCCTGCAGGAAGCCCCCCATGCCTGTTAAGAAGTTCACTGCACCGGACCCATTTGCATTCTCCGTCCACACCTGCAGGCAGCAAGAGCGGCTGTCACCTGAGGCTATTACCCTAGGGTCAGGCAAGACCCTTACCCTGCTGAGACTACCACAGCGGGAGAAGATTGAGGCAGTGGGTGGAGGGTAGGAGCCAGGCTGACCTTGAAGGGCTCAGTGACATTGGCGAAACTCCTGTTCAGGTGGACCTGAGCCCTTGAGGGGTCCTTCAGTTCCATCCAGCCCACAGCAAACATGCTCTGAGGTCAGAATTCAAATAGGAAGCAGTCAGACTCGCTATGTGGGAAGGAAGGTGAGGACTGTGGGGTGAGACTCCCCTGTCAGGCTCCTCACCCAGGTCATGGCAGGGCCCCGGGGCGATGTCACAGCCTCGTAAGTCTCCAAGTTTTTCCTTCGGATGTCAGGTCTCAGGGGAAAGGGGACTGGGTATCCCAGGAGCACAACATCTGCCTGCTTCACTTCTTCTCCTGATTTGGGGGAAGGGGCAGCAGGCTAGGGATAGGGTTATTGGTCAGAGATGAGAGCGTGTCAGGGTGAGTGTGGGGGTTTGACCAAGCAGAGGGCCTTTGGAGGATTCAACAGCACTCACCACGCTCATAGCCATCAAACTCAGGGTGGAAGTTCTGCTCAGAGTCAAATGGTACCTTGATCCTATCGGCTACCTCCAGCCACTGTTTGGGGACAGGCAAACCCAAGTCCTCGGCCAAAGCAGCAGCAAAGTGCAGGCTGGAGGGGGAACAAACCACAGTTGCATGGCTTCTGACTGGGCCCTCACTGCTGTGTGGGGGCTAAGGGTAAGTGAAAGGGGAAGTTTTATGTCTGACCTGTTCTGGACCAGGACATTGGTGTACACGGAGTTGTTGACTCCTGAATGGTACTCATCAGGGGGCATGACTCCTGGTCACACAGGGCCACACGAGAGTTAGTGTGGGAGCTCAGGACACGCCCTTCCACGATAAGCCCATGGTGAGCCGGTCCTCACCTTTCAAGTGGTACATCTTGTCCTGGGAGCTCCATTCTACACGGCTGCACCAAAACTCAGCCACAGAACTGACCACATCCCAGCCACCATCCTCTTGGAAGAGCTGCAGGTCCTGTAGAGTGAGAACAGGGCAAAAGACCAGGCATAGCAGAGAGCCTCTATGCAGGGACACAGAGAAAGCCATGCCTGGCTTCTAAAGTCCTTCTTCACACAGCTTCCTAGGGCCTTGGGGTGGAGTGTGATCCCATGAGGTGCAGGGGCACACATCTGACAGTGCCTCACCTGAGTGTAATAGTAGTACAGCTGAAAGGCCAACACCACGGCCCCATTGATGTGGATCTCCTGGGTCCCATAAATGTCCTCCGGGCAAACTTCCAGGCCAGTGCCTGCACTCTCCCAGGCAAACTTGGCTCCCTGTGAGGGATGGTCAGGTCTTTTTTTTTTTTTTTTTGGGTTCTTTTTTTCGGAGCTGGGGACCGAACCCAGGGCCTTGCGCTTCCTAGGTAAGTGCTCTACCACTGAGCTAAATCCCCAGCCCCGATGGTCAGGTCTTGATCTGGGGAGAGGGCAGTCTGGGGAGAGGGCAGTCTGGCCCTACCAGAGGGGCAATCCTTTATGGAGGGAAGGAAAGAGGAGATACGGGGCTCTTGTGGCCACTGAATGGCACTGGGAGACTTTGGGGTGAGGGCTTATGGGGTGGTACTCAGGCCCCATTCATTACCTGGTAGCCCAGGTTTTGGGCATTCTTCAGAGCTCCTCCCAACGTACGGATTCGGTACTCTAGGATGGCCCTGGCAGCCTCTGGGTGGAACATCAAAATATTTGGGAACATCCAGAGGTCCTGAGAGATGAACCGTTTGGGGTAAGCAGAAGTCCATACCTTCTCCCTCCCTTACTCCCTTGTTCTACCCTGCCAAGGCTTCTAACCAATATACAGCAAAGCAGGCAGCTGGGGGCTTCCTCTTTCCTACCCTCCGGCCATCCCTTCGACTCTCCTAGTCCTTCATTTCATGCTCACCCAGATCCACCTGGGGCCTCCCTAGCTTGGCCACTCCAGTGTTATCTTTCCAGCCTAGACAGCCCAAGAGTTCTGCTCCTCAGTCCAGGCAGTATCAGGAGACGCTCATGGGCACTAGTTTGCATCAGGCCTCTAGAGAAAGCTTGCTCTGTGGCTGCCTGACCTCAGCTTTCTTTGGTTTCATCTGTCGAATGGGACACTGTGCACACATCACAGGGTGTCAGACGTGGGAGTGTCCTTGAGTCCCTTTCACTACTCCCTTGGGCAGTGGCCACTGAACTCCATATGCTTCAGCACTTGCTTCCCTGCACCCAGCTACTCCTGGCAGGCAGTCACAGACCTTTCCAGCCTGTATCTCTACTTGTATCATTCCTCTACAAAGTCTCTATGGCGGTTTTCAGTCTTTTAACAAGCTCCAGGCTTGCACCTGGCTCACTCTGAGGCTCTGGTCTTGGCCTGCTGTGATGCTCCTTCTCTGCCTTCACATGTTGCATACCTTCTGTCTTTGCACCGTCTGTTGCTCTAAACTGGACCACTCTTTTCTACCACATTCCCACACACCCTTCTGAGAAACCATCTCTTCCAGGAAGCCCTCCTATCTAGAGCTCCCATGTTTGGTCTTGATCTCAGCTAGTGCAAAGGCAATACCCACAATCTTTGCACGCAGCTCTCCCCATGTAACCAGTGCAGGGTAGGATGTACCTGATCCCAGAAGATATGGCCCCAGTAGCATTCCTCCTGACTCCCATTGGAGAGGCCTCCAGGGCTAAGCCCATGGCTGGTGGATCCCTGAGTGCCGGGCTTGGGAAGTTCACTGAACAGGTAGTAGAGAGACCCACGAAGGGCCTGGCGCAGGGCCAGGGGCCCAGCCACATCCAGGCCACAGCCTGCCCAGAGCTGGCCCCAGGTGTCTGCGTGGATTGTATACAGAACACCCCTAGTCTGCAGCTGTAAGGCCTCAGCATAGCAGCCCTGGGCTTCAGCCTGGCTGCTGCCCACAACGGTCACAAACTCCCAGGTCCTGTCTTTCTCATCTTCTCCAAGGGTCAAGGCTGGGGGAACTGGCACCCATAGCATGTGCACTTCTGGCCGTGGCTCTCCAGGGTGCTCAGGGATGAGTGTGTGGCCATGCAGGTACCTGCAAAGATATAGCTGAGTCTTAAAGGACCCTCTCTCTGGGCTACATAGATTTACCCAGGGTATTCCTTACCGGAGTCCCTGGAAGTCAGGCCCCACATGTAGGTCCAGGTCTGGGCTTTCTGGAGAGAAGTCTGCCCGTAGCGGCACTGTGATGGGCTCGTTCCCTGTGGTCAAGCGTGCGATAGACACACTGAAGACCAGTACATGGGGTAATACACGGTGAGCATAGATGCATTGCGAAGCCCGAAAGCTGGAGCTTTCCAGGGTGTGGAGGAAGGAACCTAGGGGAGGGTTGGGGAAAATCAGATAGATTCTCAATACCACAGAGACCACAACCTTCCTGGGCTGGGAGCGGGGTCTTCCAGATCTCAGGCTGCATGTAGTGGGCCCACCCAGATAAAAAGAAAGCAAGACCAACCACGGAGGCCTCATCTTGGGAGGCAGCTTTTTCATGTTTTTTTTTTTTCTTCCTTAAATTAAAGCTCATTTGTTTTACTTATTTTTGAGATGGCTCTTGGTGTGTACTGGAGGCCGAGCTCCGACTCTCCATCTTCCTGCCCCAACCTTCTGAGTACCCGTTGCAAAGTTACAGGCCTGAGTCATATACTGGTGTTTGTGGCCCCTTTCTCTACTTCATGGACAAGTGAGGAGTCTCTCTCGTTCAGAGCAATAGCTTGGCACGGATCGGTGACAGCTAACCTGTGTTGGTGTCCAGGGTAAAGGTCTCTGTCAGCTGCTCTGTTCCTGCAGGGGCTTCCAGATGGACATTGAGGGGGCTGGGCAGAATTGCCCGGTGAGTGTCCCCTCCAGCTCCATTGTACACGCCGTTTATATGGATGGTGTCATGATATATACGTGTACCTAGGTATGAATTCGTTACAGTGGCCCAGAGCCTGGGGTCACTGGGCAAACAGTCGGCACTGAATCTGGTGGGATCATCTTCAGAGCAGTCCATGGTAAGTTGTCACACAGTTCAGGTGGCCTGGAGATGAGTTAACAGTGACTAGCAGGGACTTCCCTCTGCAGACTGACAGTAAACCCTCAAACTTGGCCAATCCCCACAGACGCTGAGGGGGAGTGAGGGGCTAGCTGGGTAGCTACCCAAAGGGTTGTGCCAAGAACATTCCTAAATCAAGAAGGCTGCCAGAAACTCTGTAAACAAGTTCCCTCAACACCCGCAGCAGACCTCCCTCCTGTGAAGGCCTGACCCGGCTTCCTGAAGTAAGAAGAACTGAGAGAGAAACAGGGAGTTCTGTGCTGGCCCTAAATCCTCAGGGAGGTTTGGGACCAGATGATGGAGGAAGAAGAACCCGGAGATTTGGAGAGGGACAGCAAGGAGAGCTGTTGGGATTGGGGAGGATGAACCGGATAGGATGGAGGACGACGATAGGGGAGGGGGGCGGGAAGAAGTCGTAACAGGGGAGGAGCAGAACTTCTCAGGAAATGGAAAGAGGAAGCCTGTGTGTGGGCGGGGGGGGGGGGCTTGGGGGTGGGGATGGCGGGGATGGCCGGGGTGGAGGGGGTAGGCCCGGGGTGGGAGGGTGGCGGGTTGTCAGGATGAGAGACTAGAGAATAAAGGGACGAAAAGGAGTTCAGAGTACTTGGTGAAGAAAGAGGGTGAGGTCGGGTTGGGGAAGAGGGTACGGGATGTTTTTGTAGCTCACCTCTGCCCTCTCCAAAACCAGGCCCGGGTGTAAGGAAGTTCTGTGGGTGCGAGCTGCCCCTGGCGGGAGGAAGAAGAAGTGGCCCCGCCGCGTGGCAGGTGGGCGGGGCTGAGTCCAGCGGAACCTGGGAAACTGTCAAGGTCTCTGGGGAAGAGACCACGCAATAGGAATAGGGGTTGGTTGAACTTTGGGTCTAAGATGTATGCAAGGGTGGGAGAGACCTGAGATTCCACTCTACAGTGACGTTTAGTGACTAGAAAGGACACTGGGCATTTAAGGATCAGAACACCGGTAAGAAAAGCCTACCTCCTACAAACATGAGAGAGATGGGTGCTGTGTAAAGGCCTACAGCCGAATGCTCTTTAGACTTTTCCTCAGCTCACGGACCTTTCCTAGTTAGGGAAATGATTCTGTCTTTATGTTTTATCTTATTTTTGAGTGGTTGGCCCGGAACTTGCTATGCAAACCAAGCTGGCCACAAACTCACAGAGATCCGACCTACTTCTGCCTCCTCAGTGCTGGGGTTAAAGATGTGCACACTACACTGGGCACTGTTTATTTTGATTTAATTAAGACAGAATTACATCATTCCTTCCTACTCCTCCCATATTAGTCCCGTCCACATTCACAGGACCTCTCTTTTAAAAGAATTTTTTAATTTGTATATGAATGCTCTCTCTGTATGTGCACCTCCATGGTGGAAGAGAGCATCAGAGCTTACTGTAAATGGTTGTGAGCTGCCATTGGTTGCTGAGAATTGAACTCAGGACCTCCAGAAGAACGGCCAGTGCTCTTAACCGCTGAGCCATCCCTCCAGCCCCAGGGCCTCTTTTTAAACCCTTGTTGTTACATATACATATAAATGAATAAATACACAATCTTTGAGTCTGTTCAGTGTTGCATTTGAGTATATGTTTGTGGGTCTGACCACTTGGTATTGAAACACCACTAGGAGCTGTAAAACCAAAACAAATGCCACACAGATGTCAAAGAGCCACATTATACATTGTTATTAAGTATTCCACAAGAATAGTTTCTGTTTCTTAAGTCGAATGTATCCTGCAAACCATGGCCCGCTCCTTTGTCTGGCTAAACTCCTGAACCTGTGATATGACTGTCTTTTTGCCTTACAAGAATGTCTTCCTAGATACCTTGATGACTCTCTTTCCACATGATGTTTTCTTGCATTTGTTTTTATGGCCTCCTTTCTAACAACCAATTATCCAGACATCTGTTTTCCATCAACAGTAACCCTTCTCCATAAAAGGAACCTCAAAAGCCAGTAAGGGGCTGCTCTCTGAAATCCTGACTTCAGGAGAGACAGCCAGCTGGCCAGTTGTAAATACAGCTTGCTTTAATTGGACACTCAGGAATTGTTTGTCCCCTCACCCCTTGCCCCTGCCCCCGCTCAGGTCTAAAAGAGGCTCGTCCCTGGGGGAGACCAATTCTCCCTCCTTCTGCAATAGTTAACTGATTGTAGCTCTCCTCTAGGGGAGGGGCCCCATGAGCTTTCTCTAGCTACATTTGGATGTCAACTGTGTTAGCTTCCACTAGGCTCCTCCCAGGGACCTAGCAAAGGCCAGCACTGCCAGGTGATAGACTTCCTCCCCCCAACCCCCTGTGTGTGTGTGTATTCCTCTCTCTCTCTCTCTCTCTCTCTCTCTCTCTCTCTCTGTGTGTGTGTGTGTGTGTGTGTGTTCCTCTCTCTCTTCCTTCCCACCTTTCTGTTCCCATGTGTTCCTTGACAATCTCTCTCTCTTCACCTTTCTGTCCTTCTCTGCCTGTCCCTCCATGTCTGTATGTCTGCCTGCCTGTCCACTTGTCTGCCTCTACCCCTGCTCCAGGTCTTCACTCCTCTCCCTTCTCCCTATAAAATTCCTTTATACCAGATCTGTTGCGTGGCATAATTACACAGGGGCATGCATACCTTGGCATGGGCCCACCTCCTGGCGTTATCCTTCATAGCAAATGGTTGAAACTGTGCAGGTCTTTAGGCTGAGATTTCCTGGGTGTAGCTCCCCCAAACCAGCAAGAATGCACAGTTTCACAGCAGACGCCTTGGTCTTCAGGCTCTTACAAACCCCTCCCAGGCCTTGTTCCTTGATGTATCCTGAGCCTTAAATGCAGTCGGAACTGTGTATCCAACAGTTATACTCTGCATCTTGACTAGTCGTGACTTTCTTCAATGTCCTCTTCCTGTCTTTGGGAAAAGAAATTCCTTTTCCCAAAGTCTGACCATTTAGACAAAAACTAGTATTCTCTCAGGGACTTGAGAAGACAGCTCTTGCTTGCTAAAAGGCACTCCTTACTTGGATAAAAAGAACCTACAACTCTTCCATTAACATATGCTTGTGGTCCCTATTAGTATATTAAGGACTATGCTAGCTTCTAGAGTCCCTCAATCCCTACTCACAAAGTACTTGTTATATATTTCAGTCACCTGAGCTCACAGGCTCCCTTCCTCAAAGGTACCCATTTTCTTATAACCCTCGAGGTGTATGCCTCCCCTTATCCCATCCTCTCTGCTTTCCCAAGAGATAGCCTTGGCACCGTGGAACAAACTTTCCCCCTTTCAAGCATGTAGCTTTATTTACAGTCTCTTTACTGCACCCTCACATTCGAAGAGGGATGAGATCTACTCTTACTCTGGGTCCGTGCTACTTGTAGTAGCTGTGGTATCCCTGGTAGGGAGAGATTTCTATTTCTGTCTGAGATTTTATTTTATGGGTATGAATGTTTCGACTACATGTATGTCTGTGCCCTGTGTGTGTTCAGTACCCATGAAGGTCAGAAGAAGGCATCAGATTCTCTGGGACTGGAGAAATAGATGCTTGTTAGCCACACTGAAGATGCTGGGAATCAAACCAAACCAGGTCTTCTGGAAGAACAGCAAGTGCTCTTGCCTCCTGGTCGTCTCTTGCCTGATTTTATTTTTATTTATTATATGTATGTGCCACAGTGCTAAAGTAGAGGTCAGAATGACACAGGGGGAGTCAGGGTCCCTTTGGGGGTTCTTTTTTTTTTTTTAAACATTTTTTAAAGTTTTATTTCCAGTTTACTTTATGTGTCTGAGTGTTTTGCCTGCACGTGTGTCTGTGCACCACTTTCATGCCTGGTGCCTATGGAGGCCAGAAGAGGACATTGAATCCTCTGGAACGTGAGTCACAGATGCTTTTGAGTCATCAGGTGGGTTCTGGAAACTGAACCTAGGCCCTCTGCCAGAATACCATGGATCTTTACATTACACTGTGGTTATACCGTGCCAACTCTCCAGCTTTTGTCTTTCTTGGTCTCAGTAATAAAAGAATCTAAGAATAGACAGAAATGGAAGCTCGAAGACACTTTGACTAGAATTGAAGAGAAAACCCCAGGTCAGGCCAGCTGCAAACCGTAGCAGCTATCAAAGGAGGAGGTTGGCGGAGAGAAGGGAAGAAAGCCATGGTAACGAGCAGCCATGGGGTAGAGTAGGAGGCTTTAGAGAAAGTCCAAAATGTTGCGTGTTTGTGTTGGAAGCCCAAAGTATTAGGGAAAATATGCTTATAAAAGAGAAAGAACCAGGCAGTGGTGGCGCATGCCTTTTATCCTGGCACTTGGGAAGCAGAGGCAGGTAAATCTTTGTGAGTTCAAGGCTGGCCTCATCTACAGAGCAAGTTCTAGAACAACCAGGGGCTATACAGAAAACCTTTGTCTCAAAAGACAAACAAAAATAGAGATAGAAGAAAGAAAAAGAAAAGTCGCTATGCTTTTCTCAATAATTCAGAAGATTGGACTGACATGACTCTAAGTTATGGCACTGGGGATAGGGATTCTGTGGAGGAAAAGTACAGTATCACATTGTGATGGTTTGCATATGCTTGGCCCAGGGAGTGGCACTATTAGAAGGTGTAGTTTTGTTGGAGGAAGTGTGTCACTGTGGGGGTGGACTTGGAGACCCTCCTCCTAGCTGCCTGGGGATGCTCAGTCTGTTCCTGGCTTCCTTTGGGTGAAGATATAGAACTCAGCTCCTCCTGCACCATGCCTGCCTGGATCCTGCCATGTTCCCACCTTGATGATAATGAACTGAACCTCTGAACCTGTAAGCCAGCCCAATTAAATGTTGTCCTTTATAAAGCTTACATTGGTCATGGTGTCTGTTCACAGCAATAAGATAGAAGTTAGTACCAGGGACTGGGGTTTTGCTGTGATAGGCCTTTTGTTTGGAAGAATGTGGATTTTGGGACTTTGGATTTGGAAAGCAGTGGAACGCTTTAAATGGGGCTTCATGGGCTATTTTAGTAGGAACTCGAAAGTCTTTGTTACTGAGAGTGATTTGAATTGTGCAGGCCTAGCCCAAGAGGTTTCAGAGGAGAAGAATTTTCGTATGTGCTGTAGAGACTGCTTTTGTGGTATTTTGGTGAAGAACGTGACTGCTTTTTGCCCTTGTCTGAAGAGTCAGCCTGAGGCTAAGGTGAAAAGACTCAGACTAATTAAATTGACAAAGGAAGTCTCAGAAAAGCCCATCATAGATTTTGTTCTCTGGTTAAGTCTCATGAGGAGCATTTTAATGAAAAAAAAAAAGGAAGTTGAAAATGGAAAAATAGAAAATATATGGTTCAAGTATTAAAGGGACACCAGGAAGTGGAATGGAGCTGAATCCTGTGATCAAGGATATTAAATTGAATTAAGGGAGTAATGACCTTGGGGCAAGATCCCACCCAGCTAAATTAGCTGTAGGCAACTTAGTATAAACCTTTAATCCCAGGAGACCAGTGTACAGATCTCTAAATTCAAGGTCAATCTATGGAGCAAGATCCGGGACAGCCAAGCTTAGGCAGAGAGGGAATTAGAAAAGAGGAAGCTAGTGATAACGTCATAGAACAAAGGGGCCATGTTCCAGCTCCTGCAAGCAGCAGAACTCAGCAGCTTCCGTCGTGTGCCTCTGGCTTTATACGCAAGAGAGGGAGACTACTGGGACCATTGATGCTGGTTGGCTGGAGCTAAGAAAGAGATGAGCATCACTGGGGTGAAATCTTCTGGGAAATGTTTTTAAGAGCTGTGTTTCAGAGATGTTGTACCTCGTGCTGTGGCTGGACTTGGTAATGTGTAAGCGTCACCCAGGTGGTACTGGTTTTGAAGGCATGAAGGGGTCATGAAGAGCAGCTGAGGCTGGGCACTGTGGGAAGCTGTAGAAGGCCCCTGGTGAAGGTGCAGCCTCAGTTGCCATTGATGGCCCAGGACTGAAGGGGTCAGGCAAAGGAGTTGAGGCTTCGCACCATGAAGAGAGCATAGGAGAGGCTACTGGTGAAGCCTAGATGCAAAGGGAGACCCCAGTGTACTGGAGACGCCAGTACCATGGGATGACCACCAAGAACAACAGCAACAGTGGAGTGTGGACCAACCTGGAGTTAAACTGCACAGAGGGCAGAGCTGGAGAAGTGAAGCTGAAAGACCCTCAGACAGAGGAGACTCTCGCTCCAGTCCTGAGGACACTCACCACCCCACGAACACACGGGACTCAGTCTTGATGTAAAACAAAGAGGTTTACTTGGGATACCAATGCATTGGGGCTCGACACGGTCTTCACGCAGGAGGGATGTGAAGAGCCTCGAACAACAGAAATGTACAGCTTAAATAGTCATTTAAGGTTACACAGTTTCATTAGCTCAGCTATTTCGGTGCTAAGGATAACTAGGCAGATGTTTCTCATCCTGGAATTCCTGGGACAAGGCTGTAACCATATCAATGTAGCTATTTCAGTACCAAGGACGTCTGACTTGATATATGTTTTCTTATCCTGGGGCTCCCAGGACAAGGACCAAGGATATCTGTCTTGGCAGGTGTTTCTCTTCTGGAGTTCCTAGGACAAAGCTATAGCTATGTCAGCACAGCTGCATTCAGTACCAAGGACATCTCACTTCTATAGTGGTCAGTAAGCTTCTCAGAGATGTTTCCTGTCTTGTAATTGCCCTGGAGTAAATATGTTCTATGCCATCTGTTCTTATGGTCCAGCAGCTTCCTAGAGAGTGGGTGGGAATGTGCTTTCTGTACTTTCTGGTCTATTGTCTAACATCTAGGGGCTAAGCAAGGGCCAGCTTAAAAGATTCCCATTCTTAAGAAATGGCTGCACTAATATCAAACGGGGATCTTTCAAAGCCAGCCCTTTGGAGGATCATGTGTGGATCCCAGACATTGAAACAATAACATTGAAGCTGCCTTAGACACCCAAAGATACTAAAGATGCCAGAGTCACCGGCTGAGGAAAGCTGGTGACAGGGAGTGGAACCAGCCCAGGAGAAAGAAGTTTGTTGCAGTCAACAAATATGATAAAGAAGTTGGGGATCTAAAGAACGCTTAGACATCAGACATGGAGGTGCAGAGTCCGGAGTCTGCCCAGCTGGTTGCCTGTCTTAATTCAGGGATTACAGTTAAGTGAGTGGATGGATCTTGGAAGAGACTTTGAACTTTGGACTTTTAACATTGTTGATACTGCTATAGGCTATGGAGACTTTGGAAGTTGAACTAAATGTACTTTTTATTATGCTAAGTTTAGGTATGGCCTTCATAGACTCCTGTGTTTAAACAAGCCTACGGAAGCCTGGGAGTGGAATGTGTTGGTTTGCATGTGCTTGGCCCAGGGAGTGGCACTATTAGAAGGTGTGACTTTGTTGGAGGAAATGTGTCCCTGTGGGGGTGGCCTTGGAGACCCTCCTCCTAGTTGCCTGGGAATACTCAGGCTGTTCCTGGCTTCCTTTGGGTGAAGATGTAGAACTCAGCTCCTCCTGCACCATTCCTGCCTGGACACTGCCATGCTCCTACCTTGATGATAATGGACTGAACCTCTGAACCTGTAAGCCAGCCCCAATTAAATGTTACCCTTTATAAAACTTACATTGGTCATGGTGTCCATTCACAGCAATAAAACCCTAACCGAGACACCATTACGTGACTTATTTATCCAGTCTCCTAGCTTAAGGTGAGCCTGCTGTCTGACAGAAGAATGACACAATGCTTTGTCTCCACCATGGCTGTAGGTTCTATCCTTTTGACCAGGAAGTTGTTATTTCTAACAAGAGGACAACTTTCATGAGTCAGTTCTTTCCTTCCACTGTGTGGATCCCAGGGATCAAACTCAGAGCACCAGTCTTGGTAGCAAGCTCCTTTACCCACTGAGTCATTTTGCTGGCCCCGTTTTTATTAAAAATTTGTATATTTATTTGCTGAGGTTTTGTCTTTTACTGTCTATTGTAATACTAAGTGTGGTACTAAGTTCCCCCCAAAACCTGGAGTTTGCACGTAGCCCCTGGGACACTACCCCCAAGTTAATTCTGATTGGTGAATAAGGATGCTGGTAGCCAATAGCTAGGGAGAAGAGAAGTAGGTGGGGTTGGGGTTTTCTCTGGCTTAGAGAGAGGAGACCATGAGGAGGGGAGAAGAGAGAAAAGGAGGAAGTAGCCATGGAAGAAGAAGAACCTGCAGGGGGAGAACCTGAGCCGCCATGGGCTAAAGGCCAAGAGAATGTGGCCATGTGGGCTGGCTGATTGGAGCTAAGAGTAGTCCAGATGGAACAACGAAATGCGGGAAGTGATAATTTGGGGTTATTGATAGGAAGGCAGAGTCTGACAGCATGGAGGGCAGGCAGCTGCCGGCTACTGTGCTGCCTAGGGCATATTAAAAATATAAAGTCGGTCCTCAGCGCTGAAAAAAAAAATTAAAAAAAATATAAAGGCTGTGTGTGTCTTTCATCTGGGAATATAAGTGATTAAAGGTGTCTGGGAACCCCACACGGGATTTTTTAAATATTTTTACTACAGTTATTTATTCGTTGGCACTGGTTTTTGGCTACTTTATTGGGTTCTTATAACTTCTACCCTTTCGACTCTTTTTTTTTTTCCTTTTCTTTTTTTTTTCGGAGCTGGGGACCGAACCCAGGGCCTTGCGCTTGCTAGGCAAGTGCTCTACCGCTGAGCTAAATCCCCAACCCCTCACCCTTTTGACTCTTGTCCCACCCTAATCCTTCCAACCCCCAACACCAGGTAGGAGAAAAAGGTTAAAGGGGACAGGGGCCAAGACCTCTTTAGACTTCTTCCTGCTGACTAGGGGTGTCAAGTTCCTTGGGGCAAGCCTAGTCTTCGTGTCATGATACCTCCAACTTCCTCTTCTCATCTTTGGTCATGATCACTTGCCAAATCACAACAACAGGAACCAGATTCTGCAGCCTCCCCAGAGCACTCCCCGGCCCCTGGCTCAGGCATTTGTACCCTCTCAAGAGTTCCCAGAATTCAAACATAAACTCTCTGCAGCTGGGGGAAAAAAAGTCATGCTCCTCCTAGTGCATGAGACAAATCATAGTCGCCTGCTGTAAAGTAGCTTATTATCCCACACCTGGGATTAAAACAAAACCATATTCTTGTAACATAACTGGGTTTTTAAAGAAACCAAAATTCTTAGCTACATTTGTTTAGTGTGTTTTGGGCTAGAGTAAGCACTTATGTGCTTTCATAACACGGACGACAACCTGTGGGGGTTGGTTTAATCCTGCCACCATGTGGGTTCCAGGGATCTAACTCAGATGGGAAGACTTGGCAGCAAGTGCTTTTCCCACCAAGCAGTCTCACTGGCCTTCCGTTTAAGTGAACACTCTCCTCGTTTGCCTCTCTGGATGTGCCCACTCTTTGCTGAAGTCATGCACCTCCCATCTATCTGCCCCTATTCGAATCCCCTTAGCTTTCTGCTACTTGGCTGACCTCCATTACTGAACCTGCCAGCTTTCTTAGACCCTAAGACAAAAAGGATCAACTTATTCTCGTTTTCTCCATCTCTGTTTTCTTGTAAGATTTACAGCTTGCCCATTGTGATAGCTAATCTTGGTTGTCAGTTTGGTCAAGCTGGAATCAACTAAAACCCAAGCAATTGGGTATGACTGTGAAGGGTTTTCCAGACTGAATCCTTCGAAGTGGGAGACCCGTCCTGAATCTGGGATATTTGAGGTAAGAAGACCCACTTTAAATCTGAAGCACTCCTTCTGACGGCAGCCTCCATAAAAGGACCTGGCAATTAGTTGGTATTAGATCCTACTTCTTTGGGATTCCAACATGGACTGAAAAAACAGCTGGGACATGCAGCCTCAAGGACCGAACAGTTAGGAGATTCTTGGCCTCTCCGTTAGGAGAGAACCATTGTTGAACTAGCTGGAACATGGTCATGATACATAACACGTGGTGAACACCTACACGTACGGGAATCATTCATAAACATCAATACATTTGCATACTATATATTTATGTATCACATATTTACTGGATGATGTTTGTATATCATCTATATTATCTCCAGGAGGAAGGTGTGCTGGTTTCAATGAGGAATGTATGCCTCATAAACTTGGATATTTGAACACTTGAATCCCAGTTGGTGCAACTATTTAGGAAGGTATAGATAGGTGGCTACTCAAATAAATAAATAAATAAATAAATAAATACATAAATACATAAATACATAAATACATAAATAAATATGCAATAATTATAACAATGATACATTATATTCTATCTAGAATATATAATGAGTGTATTCGTTATATATTAATTCTAATATCATTCTATATATGCTGTTCCTCTGAAGAACCCTGACTAATACACTTCCTCTGTTGACTTTCTCTCAAAATTACATGCCAAATTGTTCTCTAGCTCCCTTCAGAGTCTATTTTTAAGGAGGCTAAGAACCCAGAAACAGGGGCTGGGGATTTAGCTCAGTGGTAGAGCGCTTGCCTAGGAAGCGCAAGGCCCTGGGTTCGGTCCCCAGCTCCGAAAAAAAGAACCACAAAAAAAAAAAAAAAAACCCCAGAAACAGGGGGCTTGAGACCCCATATGAACAACAATGCCAACCAACCAGAGCTTCCAGGGACTAAGCCACTACTCAAAGACTATACATGGGCTGACCCTGGACTCTGACCTCATAGGTAGCAATGAATATCCTAGTAAGAGCACCAGTGGAAGGGGAAGCCCTGGGTCCTGCTAAGACTGAACCCCCAGTGAACTAGACTATGGGGGGAGGGTGGCAATGGGGGGAGGATGGGGAGGGAAACACCTATATAGAAGGGGAGAGGGAGGGGTTAGGGGGATGTTGGCCTGGAAACCGGGAAAGGGAATAATATTTGAAGTGTATACCCAATTTAATAAAGATGGAGAAAGAAAAAAAAGAACCTAGAAACAGGAACTCCAAATTCTCAGTTAGCACTCACATTAGCTATGTATGATTTTGTAGCTTTTGAAATTACATTGCTCAAAGGATACAGCCAGGCTGAAAACAAAAGTTAAAGATTAAATAAAGTTTAAACATTAAATAAAATGGCATGAGTTGGTTTACTAATTCTCTCAAAGAATTTCCTTTCGTAAATGAGTTTTTAAGTTGTTTTATGAGGTATGCTGTTCGGATTTATGGATGAGAGATGAATTTTAACACAGTTAAATTCGAAAGACACAGGAGCCTGGCATAGTGTCCCAGGCCACACCCTTAATCCCAGCACTAGGGAGGCAGAGGCGGCTAGATCTATGTGAGTTTCAGGCCAGTCTGGTCTACAGAACGAGTTCTAGGACAACCAGAGCCACATGGTGAGGACTTGTCTTCAAAACAAAACAAGGGACCACAAACAGGCTGGGTACATAGCATGTGGAAAACCATGGGTTTGCTGTACAGCACTGTGCAAACCACACCATGACACTTAGTTGTTTTTTTTCTTTTCTTTTTTTTTTTTTCCGGAGCTGGGGACCGAACCCAGGGCCTTGCGCTCGCTAGGCAAGCGCTCTACCGCTGAGCCAGCCCACCATGACACTTTGTAATCACAATGCTGAAGAAGTAGAGGAAGATCAGAAGTTTAAGGTCGTCTACAAAGTGAGTTGGAAGTCAACTTGGGGTTATATGATCTCCTGCTTTAAAAACAAAAACAAAACAAAGCTAGGAGGTGGTGGCTCACCCCTTCTATCTCAGCACTTGGGAGGCAGAAGCTGGTGAATCTCTGTGAGTTCAAGACCACCCTGATCTACATCATGAATTCAAGGACAGCCAAGGTCACATAGACCCTGTCTCAAAAAACCAAAAAGAAAGAGGAAAGACTTGACTCTTAACCACTGAGCCATCTCTCCAGCCCCAAGACTTAACTCTCAACACATAAAAAATAAAACTAGACCTTGAATCCTCTTTCCCTCTTCATTGTAAAAGTAACTTTTACCTCCTCTGATATATTTGTTGTCTCCAAGGCTCACTCCCTCTGTCTGTTAACCCAGGCCTAGTCCTGGAACCTTCTAGCCTCCATACAGTCTATTCTAGGCCTAGAATGTTTTCAGCCTCTGAGACTTGCTGCTGAGACTAACCCTTTCCTGGTTCTTTCTGACTCTGGCTGGCTGGTTCAACTCAACTGTTCTGACTCACTTTTCAACAAACTGACTGATTCAATCTGGCTTCTCACTTGGCCTCTCCTGAGTTACTTGGCATGGCCCTATAATAACTATGACAATATGTTCTAATCTTCTGTCTCCTTCTCATTCTCTGACTCTGTCTTTACCTGCTTGTTCTCTCTCTGCAGCCTGTCTCTGTACAACTGTCTCGGTAAAATTGCCCTCTCTCTTATGTACTGCCTCTTAAGTAGCTTCTCTTTCCTCTGTCTTCTCGTGAGTGTTGGGGCATATCCTATTCTGTCAAACATTTCTCCTATCCATCACTTTGCCACTCAATTAGACATCACTTTCAAACTTGAGTGTTTCCTTCTACAAACTAACTTTATCCTCATTGTTTGGGGTTACAGGTGTATACTAAGGGCACATATGCATTCCAGAGGGATTAAAGGTGTATGCTAAGACTGAGCCACACCACAATTAAAACAGTTTTTTTCCCAGTAAATAACACGATCTTGGGGTTCACAGTGTGATCAAATATCCTACAACATTCTGTGCCTTCTCAATTTTCCCAGTCTTCTTGCACACACTTATATTGTGTGTTAATCTATCACATGTGTCTGCGTGTCACACTGTAACTTGCTTGTGTATTGCACATGCACTTGATATATCACACACCTATTTATTTTGTGCTTCATACATACATTTAGTGTATGATGTCCTATATATTTACTGTATTTTGTTTTTGTATTGTTGGGTCTAGGGCTGCTATGTTTCAGTCACCTGGATGGGGGTTGAAGGTAGGGATCACAAGGAAAGGAAAAAGGAGGGAGAAGGAGAAAGAAGACAGATTGAACAGGAGGTCTCCATTACACATTGTGCACCAGGAGAATGTGGCCGTGTGAAATGCCCCCTGAGGACAAACTGGGGGGACAGAAATAACCCAGGCGAGACTGAAACAACAATGACTGGGGAGCACAGCTGAGAAATAGACAGTGTAGCATAGAAGACTAGACTAGACTAGACTAGCCACCCAGTAACTGTGCTAAGGCTGATTAAATAAATCTAGTAGGACTCAGCCTTGATTACTGGGGGGCTGGCCGGGTCCTATTAATAACTGATAGAGTTAATAAACACCATCTATGACAACATTGTATCATATAGACATTTACCATATTTTATGTATCACATGTATCTATGATTATACATCATATACATTTACATATTATATATTTATGTATCACATCTTTACTGAATGGTATTCATAATATCTTCTATGTACTTTTTGTCTGTCTCTATTCTAGGTCTAGAACACCAGGCCCAGAAAGACACGTATGGTGGTTTGTTTTTTTTTTTTTTTCTTTTTCTTTTTTCTTTTTTTCGGAGCTGGGGACCGAACCCAGGGCCTTGTGCTCGCTAGGCAAGAGCTCTACCACTGAGCTAAATCCCCAACCCACGTATGGTGGTTTTAATTAGAAATTTCCACCATAGATTCAGGTATTTGAACACTTGGTCGCCAGTTAGTGGCACTGAGAAGGTATAGGAGGTGCAGCCTTGCTGGAAGAAATGTGTCACTGGGGATGGGCTCTGAAAGATTCTATCTTTGCACCATTTCCAATTTGCGCTCTCTGATTCATGCTTGCCACAGAAGACGTGAGCTCTTAGCATCCTGTTCCCACCACTGTGTCTGCCAGTTGCTGCTCTGCTGTCCTGCCACAATGGACTCTTATTCCTCGGGAACAATAAACAAAAATAAGCACTGCCCTCCTTCAGTCACCTTTGATTATGTTTTTGTTGTTGTTGTTTTTTATTCCTTTGCTTAATCACAGCAACAGAAAAGTTGCTACCAGGAATGGGTTTTTTCTTCAAAGAACCTGACCACGATGGGTTCTGGAATGTGGAAGACTTTGGAACTTTGGCCTAGAAAAGTGGTTGAATGTGAAAGAGCGTACCCCTAAATGGGGAGCCGTGTCTCTCGCTCCGATCGCAGGGTGGGGTGCCCCCAGGAATCACGAGGAGCCATTCTTGATGTAACAGCAAGAGGTAGCTTTATTAACGAGATCCCAGGTCTTAGCGGGATCCCGGGTCGACACATATCTCACACAGGAGACAGAGGAATCGACCCCGAGCTTCCAAACTCGGGGGTTTTTATAGGGGAGGTAAGGGGCATTCGCGCGGTTACACATGATTGGTCAATTCAAATGGTGCACAGTTACTTTCGGCGCGAAATTACATCAGCAAGGAGTACGCGCTCTCCAGCAGCTCGGCAGGCAGGTGGGGTGGCTCATCTCACTCAGGGGGGTAAAGGAAGGGGAGGGGGTGGCTACGGATGGTCAGTGTCCTTGGGGCTGATAGCTGGTTTGGCAAATCCTGTCTCTGGCTCTCCCTCAGGCACGTCCGGCCCTGCACATCCGGACTCTGACAATGAGCAACCTTTATGAAACTCTAGTTCTGCACATCCGGGCTCTGACAATGAGTAACCTTTATGAAATTCTAGTTCTACAAATGCTCTAAGTGGCACTTAAAGAGCTGTTCTAGGGCTGGAGAGATGGCTCAGCGCTTAAGAACACTGACTGCTCTTCTAGAGGTCCTGAGTTCAACTCCCAGCAACCACATGGTGGCTCACAACCATCTGTAATGAGATCTGGTGCCCTCTTCTGGTGTGTCTGAAGACAGCTACAGTGTGCTTATATATAACAAATAAATCTTTTAAAAAAAAGAGCTGTTCTAGTCAGACCCTGTAAGACAGCAGTACTGAGAACAGTTTAGATTGTTGAGGCCCAGCTCAAGAGATTTCAGAGGGGAAAAATGTTGCCAACTGAGCAGAAGAATTTTTGTAATATTTTGGCAAAGAATCTAACTGCCTTCTGCCCTTGTCCTAAGAACTTGTCTGAGGTTAAATTTTAAAGTAATGGGCTCATTTTTCTAGTGGAGAAAATTATGAGACGATAATATTGAACTGTGCACGGTGTTACTGATAGCACTTATGCAGATGTCTACAGTGATAAAGGGCAAGTGGGTCAAAAATAATTACAAAATGCATAGTTTAGACAGGGACACCGAGAAATCTAATGTAGCCCGGGTTCGTGCTAGAAGAGAGACTGTAGTTGGTTTTTTGTTTGTTTGGCTGGTTTTGGTTTTTTAAGATAGGGTTTCTCTGTGTAGCCCTGGCTATTCTGGAACTCACTGTTTAGATCAGGCTGACATCCAACTCAGATTTGCTTCCCTCTGTCCTGAGTGCTGAGATTAAAGGTGTGTGCTACTGAGACAGTTGAGGAGTGGACCGCTCTGCCCTGGAACAAAGAGAGGGGTGCCCCTAAGACAAGACCTTACCCAGCTAAACTTCCAACTAATCAATTGTCTGTTCCTAAAAAGCAACTTAAACAAAAAGCGTCTGCTAATGTGATCCATGCCAGTCCTGGCAGTTGTCCCTGTGGCACTCACTACTCTTAGAGTATGAAGGACATAAGTGTAAAGTCGTGAATTCTTTTTTTAAATTTTTATTTAGTATGAATGGATGTTTTGCCTGCACATATGTCTGTGCATCACATGTGTGCCTACAGAATCCAGAGAGAACCCTGGATCCCATGGAAAGAGCTACAGACAGTTGTGAAATATCTTCTAGGTGCTGAGGATTGAATCTGGGTCCTCTGGAACAGCAGACCTGACTGCTGAGCCATCTCTCTAGTCCCAGGCGTCATGAATTCTTACTTGGCAGTTTCAGAGAGACCCTGTGGCTGGGCAACATGTGGCAAGGCAGTCTCTACAAAGGGACAGTGAGAGACCATTGTGTGAAGCTACGAAACTGAAGCCTGGGTTGCAGGGGAGACCTAACGATGTTGGAGATCCAGAGTTGCGAGATATTTGCCAAGGAGAGCTACATACAGGAAGTCTAACCAGCCCAACACAAAGACACATGTTTCAGGCAACAAAAACTGGAGGGGCAAAACAATCTACGCTCTTTAAAACTTTAGTCCCAGGGGGAGGGAAAAAAAAAAACTTTAGTCCCAGACACTTCATATTGGGTTACAGGATTGAATGTTTTCTCTGCTGAGCGATGGTTTTGCTTTGGCCTAATATTCTGTCACTATGCCAAATTCTTCCCTTTTGCAATAGTAAGGTGTATTCTGTGCCATTGTATGTCAGAAGTTTGTAGATTTTGCAGATTTTCATTTGCAAGTTTCAGATTTTGCAGGGGACTAAAAAGTTGCCTTGACTCTCAGAAGAGAATTTGGACTTTTAAACAGTGGTTAGACAATAAAGGACTATGGAGTCTCTTGAAGTTGGACTAAATGTATTTCGAATTATCATGTGACCTGGAGCTTAAGAGGGTCAGGGAGTGGTGCCGCGTGGCTTGAATGGAGAGTGTCCCCCACAGGCTCAGGCATTTGATCACTTGGTCCCAGCTGGCAGTGAGCGCTGTCTGAGGGAGGTTTAGGAGGTGCCTCCTTGATGAAACAGCACAGAAGACAGCTTTGGGAGCTTGAGTTCTTTCTCTATTTCCAGTGTCTTCTCTCTGCTTCATGCTCGCCTTGGAAGATGTGAGCTCCCAGCTTCCCGTTCCTGCGGCCATGCCTGCCAACTGGTGCCATACTTTCCTGTCAGGGATTCGTCTCCTTCTGGAACCATGCGGTGATTTCAATTATAAATGTCCCATGTGGGCTTGGGTATTTGTCTTAGTTGCAGGCCTACTGCAGTGAAAGAAGCACCATGATCAAGACAGGTTACAGAAGAAGGGCTGTAATCGGGCTTTGCTTGGGGTTTCTGAGGATTAGCCCGTGATCATCATGGTGAGTAGGAAAGCAGCAGGCACGGTGCTGGAGCAGTAGCTGGGACCTTGCTTCTGATCTGCAAGTTGGAGGTAGACAGAGAGCAAGGGTGGGCCTGGCATGGGCTTCTGACACCTCAACCCCTGCCTCAGTTCCAATGACGTGTCTCCTCCAACACCACACTTTCTGATCCTTCTCAAACAGTTCCACCATGGGAACTAGACATTCGAATATAAGCCTCTGAGGGCTTCTCATTCCAACTCCCAAAATAATTTCACACTTAATTTTCAGTTGATCGCACTGTTTGGGGGAATTTTAAGGGGTATGGCCTGTTTAGAGAAAATAGGTCACTGGAGGTGGGCTTAGAGCATTTATAGACTTGTCCATTTCCAGTTCACTCTTGGCTCTGTGCCTGAGATTCAAGATGTGAACTCTCATCTTCTGCTCCAATTGTCTTGTTGCCATACGTCTCAGCTATGCTGGCCCCTTAACCCTCTGGACTGTACGCTAAAGTAGACTCTGTACTCTGTGCATTGCTTCTGGTCACGGTATCTTATCACAGTAACGGGAAACTAACTAAAGCAGCAGGGTTTTGTGTTTTTCATTTTGGGGGTGAAGGGATGAATTTATGAAGGGATTGTGGAGGGAATGTACCCTGAAAAGTAAAGGGGCTCCCTGCAGAGTGCTCTGAGCCCAGCAGTGCTGGGCAGAGAAGATTCAGTTTTGAGGTATCCATGGCTTGCCCTAGCTCTGAAGGCTAAGCCTTTCTTGCAGACTTTCTGCAGTCAGGTCAGATGCCAAACCCATTTCTTCAGTGGTGGAGTGTGGATTAGACTTTGGCCTGTATTTGTGTATAGGAAACACCATGTTAACACCTACTTTGACACCTTGACAAGCATTGCAGAGACCAACAAAAGGGAATCCAAGAGAAAGTTTATTATGTTGGGAGAGATCCACCGTGTTGTGCCAGCTCCCACCATCATGGAAGCTATTGTTCTTCTGGCTCCTTTCCTGTGCCTCTCAGGCAGCAAGTGGGTTCCTCTGGGCTAGAGCCCTAAGGTTTCCGGGACGGCATTCTTCCAAAAGCCAATACCCAAAAATCCACACTGGAATGGTGATCCACCTATCTTCCGCCTCTAGAGGGTAGAACTCTGGGGTGCAGGGGTGGGGGACCACATCCACCCATAAGACAACTGGGTGCCAGATCACAGACGAGTGACATCATTAAACAACATGCTCAGTTACTGAATACTTGTGGTTGTAAAAATATAAAAAATAAAATGCTGTCTTTTATCCCCATTAGGTCTACACTGCAATGCCCCACAATATCTGCTAGATATCTTAATTCTCAGTCAGCAAAGCCTCTCACCCGCTCTGCTCCATCCCATATCACACTGCTGAAGGCCTCTCTCTAAGCCTGGCAGCAATCTCTCTACCCATCTAGTTCCCAAGTCAGGTTTCCATGCCAGAAACGCACATCCCAATTCTGTGGCGGCCCAGCGTCTCTAGCCCGCTGCACACTTTCTTACGTTTAAATCGCTACATAAAAGAGCACACAACACAATAACCTCTGATCCAATTGATAAGATATATTTGCCCACCTAAACATACAAAGCCCCATACACATCCATCCCTTAAGAACATTCATAACAACCTGTAAAGGTACAGCGTGGGATCTTATTGGAATCTTAACATCAGCTTCCACATTGTCCCGCCATGGCTACTTTCTCTGTCCCTCCTGTCTCTTTCTCCTTTCCAGTCCAGTCTCCTCCTCTTCCTTCAAACGTTTCTCCCACCCATCCTTTCTTCTCATCCAATGACAGGCCTCCTTCTATCTTGTACCTGCCCTCATTGGTATTTTACAAATTAAATAGGGAGAAGGTTCTGGTGAAATCACCCGAGTCCTGAGTACAGACTAGGCAGCCGTCCTTGGGGCAGTGGAAGTAGCATCAAAATACAGATAACTCCAGGGCAAACCACAACAAATACTTCTGTTACTGTTGGGATTATCTTCAAGGGACAGATTGGTGGGCCCAGAAAGGGAGGTATTGGCGGTTATGGGGCTGAGGGAAGACTAACCTCCGAGTGTCCGGGGCAGGACATGTGCCAGGTCTATATCCAGGGGCTCTTAAGTGCCTATATCTACCTGGGTCTTTTGCTTGCCCTTCTGTGGCTTCTTGGCTTGAAAGACTTGCCTGGAGGGAGAAGCTGGCATCTACTTGCTTTTGAATGGGGAGACATATTCAGAAGAACGTTGACTTCAGCAATATCCTGTTCTGGACTCCGGGGCTCAGAAGACACTGCTTCATCCCTTCAGAGGCTGAGGATGTGTGCCCAATTTTGAATGTATGATGGCCAGATCTGGCTTTAATGTCTTCACAGCTTGAAGCTCTCTCAGTGGATTCTCAGTCAGCTCCACAGAAGTCAGACTGCAGCCACATGTGTAAGACAGGGGGAACAAGGATCAGTCAGGGGCAAAGGCCGACTGCCTGTGGGGAGAACCCAGGGCTTGAGGTGAGAGCGGGGTGGTTGGCACTGCTTGCTTAGGATATAACAAGTACAAGGAGGCAGTCGGTTGGAGTCTATTAAAAGCTGAGGCCCTCTGAGGGGATACAGAAGAGAGCTATGCTCAGACTGTGCCCACAGCTTACGGCCCTTTGTTTGAGAGCAGGAGCTTTGGATAGGGCCTGCAGAAGGTAGGTCTTTATGGGCTGGTCACCCAGAGCTGTGTGAGCTCAATCATGATCTGTGTGATCTGTGTGAGGTCTCAGAGAGGACGCCGCCAAAGCACCTTCTCCCACTCAGGGTTCACTGGCTCTGTCCTCAGGACCATGCGTCCCCCTGCCTTTACCTGAGGGTCTTTAGGCCACATTTAGGGTGCTTCAGGGCTGAACACAGAGGTTCCACCACAGTGCCAGGCAGCTGACAGCCACTGAGGTCCAGAGTGGTTAGGACTGGGCTCTGCTGGAGCACAATGACCAGGTAGTGGATCACCTCTTGGAGGCCAGGCATCTGTATCCTGTGGGGAAAGCCAAACTCAGGGGTTGCTGTTGGGATGGTTCCCTACCCCCATCTTTCCAAAACCAGGCCTTACCTGAGTGTCTGCACCTTGCATTTGGGCCAAGCCAGGCCTTGGCTTAGTAAACGCAGGCCTGCCTCAGTGAGTCGGTTCTGGAGGAGGCCCAGCTCCCTTAGGGAAGGAGCTACCTTCAGAGCCTCAGAAAGGTCTCGACAAACTGCATCAGGGAGTTTGCAGTGTGACAAGCTGTGGTCAAGAAGCATGGAGACTGTAAGACTGGCCACTTCTCTACCTCCAGCTGAACAAACTAGCTATTCACTGGCAGACTGATGTTCAGTCAAGAAATCTACAGTTCTTCATAATTTGGTTCGGATGGGCTGTCAGTCATCCCCAATGGCTGAGCAGTCATCCCCAGTGGCTGAGCAGTCATCCCTGTGGCTGAGCAGTCATCCCCTAGTGGCTGAGCAGTCATCCCCAGTGGCTGAGCAGTCATACCCAGTGGCTGAGCAGTCATCCTCAGTGGCTGAGCAGTCATCCTCAGTGGCTGAACAGCTCTGCTATTTCTGATTTATTTATTCTTTCCCATTACAAATTATGAAGTGAGCACCTCTGTATACTTGGTTTTCTGGTAGAATTCCTGAGCCCAATGCGACTGCCTTTTCGGCTCCGTTTGTTTTATTTTCACGTTGCTGGGCCCTGACCCCCACAGAGCCAGTTTTCCTCCTCATCCTCTATCAATGCATCCCTGACTGTCTGCTTCGACATGGCCTGCCTCTATTGGTTCCTGTAATTGTCCTTACTCTTCGCTCACTGAGGATAGCTCACAGTAATAGAAAACCTAGCATATCTTAAGAACTATCTCCGTGGAGCCTCAGTAAATCTTACACTAATCCTGTGAGCTGGGATCAGCTGGGTATGTTACAGGGAGGACACCAGTGCATGGGCAGACTGACTTGCTGCAAGGCACAGAGAGGCAGGGTGCACCAGCTTCTGAGCTCCCTCAACACTTTCCTGCATAGGGGTGGCCGGGCAGTGTCCTTCAGCACTTAGGAGCTGTCTTCAAAAGGAAAACACTGTTGCTTTCTCTGCCCGTCTCCAAAGGCAGTGCAGCTTTCTGATTCCCACAAGGTCTTGCACCAGCCCTCGCCTGACAGCCCCAAATAGTGGTGAAAGCCAGGTAGGCCTATGTCCTTACCCTTCCCTAGAAGGCAAATTCTGTCCCTGTCCAGACCACCCAGGTGTAAATCCCCTCCAGAGCATGGTGACTCACGTCAGAATACTCAGACCACATTGCTGGGTAATCATTGCCTCACAGAGTGGACGCAGCAAGGAGGCTGGGGGTTGTTTCCCGGTGCTTTGAGAACTGGAGGGAGAGAAAGAACAAGGTTGACGTCTGTAGCACCCCTTCCAGGCCTTTCTGGAAAGGCCTCAATCCTTCCTGAGGTTCCAGAACATCATTTATCTCACATCCCTTGCATCCTCTCCCCCAACCAATTTGAGCAAAACCCAAGTGTGGGCTGCAGATCCCAAGGACCAGGTCCTGCCATTATCCTGGTGTATACTCTCAACAGTGGGCGAGCCTTGGGACAAGCATTGTGTAGAGCTGAGCTCATAAAAAACAAATGCCCATGTCGGTGAACCTAGGATCAGGTGGACGATGGGCAAGGAAGAAGATATGAGAATAATGTGGTCAATGGGGGTGCCTTGGGGCCAGTAGTTGGACCCAAGTGGTGGAGGCAGAGTAGGCATTGAAGACAGACAGCAAATAGTGTTGGGATAGAGGGAGCGCCAGGTACAAGGCTCAGCACACAGAGGACATGGCATATTCCAGAATGTATGAGAAAGTGCATCAGAGAGGGGGCTCGGTTGCTTCGTGGACCTACGCTGGCTGAACTTGGAGGGTTGCCTTGATCTGCATGACTGAGAGTACTCGTGGTGAGGTCATTTGAAGAGGAATAGAGACGGCTGCCTTGCAAGGGATGGGTAAAGCAGTCCTGAGGTCCGCTCTGCCATCTGGGTTACCAGATGTGGAATGCTTCTCAACCCAGTGGGCATGGGCGTGTGGGCACAGGTAGCATCGGTGAGGACGACCTCACCCTCTAGACTCACCCCTTCAGCCGGTTCATGAAGCTCTTCTTCTTCTTCTTCTTCTCCTTTGCCGCCACCAGTCCACAGCTCACCAGTCTCAGAGCCTGGCCGTCCGGGCAGCACTGCACGCAGTAGCTCAGAACCTCAAGGTCCATGCGGGTCAGCCTAACTCGCTCCAGTACCATCTCTGGAAGGCTGCTGAGAGCCTGGCGAACAAAATCATCCTCTTGTGTCTCATACAGGCAGTACAACAGCTCCAGTCCAAAGTTGAGTTCCTCCTCCTCTTCTTCCTCCTCCTCCTCCTCCTCTGCTTCCTCGTCCTTCAGCTCATCCTTCTTTTCTGCTCCTACTGTCGCCACCTTGGGTTGGCTTTGTCCTTGTACCCACCGCAAGGTGTCCTGTTTCACACGCCCTGGCACCACACAGCCAAAATGGTTTCCAATGTCACGAATCCTCTCTGTACTTAGCAGTCCAAAGAGGAATCTAGTGGTGAGTGCCAGATGACCACGCAGCCCCGCGTCAGAGTTCAGGAGCATCTGCACACTTCCTGCGGAGTTCCCTGGGGCTCCCTCAGCGTCTAGTAGGTATGACAATGCAGCCAAGAACTCCTGGAAGCTCTGGTCAATGAACTGGTAGGTGACCACAGTTTCTAGCACTCCTGGCAGCTCCTTCTTGCTGAGAAACATTGTCTGAACTTGGGAACCCTGAAGCTTCAATCTCTCCAGGTCCTTTTCTGAGAACTGTGCTTGATGCTTCAGGATGCCCTCCCGGGCCAGGCGGCACAGCATTCGCAGCTCTCCCTGAACCCGGGGTCCATTGGTACCTGCAGACTTCAGCATGCTGGTGATGAAGAGCAGGTACACAGATGTAGTGGTCTTGGAGGTACGAGACAGATCCCGGCCCAGCTCCATTTGCTGCAGCAGCACGGTGCACACGATCCAGCACACAAACGGCACAAAGCACAGTGCGTACAGCGTCTCATTCTCTTTCACGAAGCGGTAAGCGCGCTCTGCCTTCCTCTCGTCCCGGAAAAACTTGAAGAAATACTTTTTCTTGTCTTTGTCTGAGAAGCCGCGCACTTCTGCGCACTGTGGTGAGCAAAGTCTGCCCTGCAGCCTCCCGAGGGTGGCGTTGCGTGAAGTCACCAGCAAGCGAGCCGCTGGTAACAGCTCCTGGCTCAGCAGCCCGCTCAGCACTCTCAAGCCACTCGTAGCCTCGAAAGGGTCTCTGCAGGGAGTGGCTTCTGGGGCTGCTAAAGTAGGCAATTCGTCTGCACCGTCCAGGATGAACAGTAGACGATGCGGTTGCGCTAGTATCCGCCGCACCGGCGCGGTGCGGTCCGGGCACTGTTCCAGTATCAGGTCCGCCAAGCTGCGCGTACCTGGCCGCTCCAGCAGCTCGCCGCACGGCATGAAGAAGGCAAAGTCCACTTGGCTGTGGTATAGCTTGCCTCCTGCCCAGTCGTAGAGGATTTTCTTGGCGGCCATGGTTTTGCCGATGCCTGCCGGGCCCTGCAGCACCACGGTCAGCGGCCGCGGGCCCTCGTCATCATTTCCTCGGAAGAGCCGATTGAAAGTGTGTGTGTCCGAGCGCCTTGCGCGCTCGGGCTCGGGCTCCCCCGACGTTCCCAGCAGCTCGTCCTCCCCGGCGCCGCTCCCCGGCGCAATGAGCAGCTTGGTGAAGCGCTTGTTGATCTTCACGGAGCGGGCATTCCTCTCCTTCACCTTAGCATGCTGTCGTAGCACGTGCTCGCGGTACTTCTTCTTGTACTCTGTAAGGTGTAAGGCCGGGGAAGGCAGGGATGGGCTTGCCGCCACTCTGGAACCAACGCCCTGCCTGTCTAAATCTGGGCTTCCTTTCCTCTATTGTGCCATAGCTTCCTCCTCCAGCCATCTCACACCCAAGGATTCCCAAGCTGCGCCAGGAAAATTGGGCTCCACGAGGAGCCCAATAAGGACCTTGTGTGCCCCAACGAACTTACCCGACACGGTGAGAAGCGCCGAGCTGGAGCCGAGCCCTGGAAGGCAAACCTGATATGAGGCTCTCTAAGCATGAGGGATGTGGCAAGGAATTTGCCTGGGAGCTTCTGGAACTATCCCCCTGTGCATGAAACTTTGGGCAGGTTCCCGGGAAGGGGAGGGAGCGGTACAGTCTCAGGAGGTGGTAATGTGGACAAAGTTGATCTTCACAAGGAGAGCAGGAAGGATCAAGGTCAAGTCACCGATTCGACCCCATCCTCCTCTACCCAGCTTACTCTGCAGCTGCTGCTCCTTGAGTCGCAACGACACATCTCGAATATCCGCCTTCTTCAGGATCTTTCGGGTCACATCTACGGCTGGCTCTGGCGCATAGAACTCAATCAGCTTGTCTGTGAGGTCCACAGCGTCTGAGTGCTCCAGTCGCCCCCACGGGATGCTGCGGCCATCCAGGGGCGCATCCCGGAGCTTGTGGCGAAAACGCTTCAGCTGCTCCTGGCTCAGATCCTGCAGTGCGGCCAGAAGCAGTTCCCTTGCCACCGCCTCCGAGCTGGGGATGGGCAGGGTTATCACTGAGGCGACCTGAATGGGACCTGTCCCTGAACCTCCCGGGTCACACATCGCACATTCTCCACACGGAGCCCCAGGACAATAATATATTGTATAGACCCACCCGGGTGTCCCAAGGCTTCACCTCAAATTACTAACTGTGGTGAAGGGGAACACCCCATGGCTAATGGTTTTCCTGCATCTTTCCTTTCTGGCCACACCAGATAAAGTCAGTTAAGGTCCCTACCTGGGTCTGTGCTCTCCCGTGTCACATCCTCTGATAGGGCTCTAGCACTGGCCAGGCCCTAGTGAGGGTCCTGAATTCTCTGCTCCAAGCTCATACATAGCACCCTTGAATGAGTCCTTTCTGGACCACCTGCAGCAGGGGCTAAGTCTGACTACCTTATGAGGAGCAGACTCATAAATGCCCTCGTTTGCAGGGTGGGCATAAAAGATGGTCTTGAAATCCTAGCACAAAACAGGCTGTAGGGGTGAGGCCACTTAACTTGAAAGTTCTCCCTGGAAACCACACTCACCTGGAGCAGGAGGCTCCAGCGGCATCCATGGAGTCTCAGGATCTAGCTCTCAGATGCAGAGGCTGGGAACAGAGGTGAGCCTTCCTGGGCTAAACTGGTCTCATCCTGGGAGTGGCGGTGTTTCTCGGTCTTGTTCATTCTAGCTCAGCGGCGTCTTGCTGACAGTCAAGAGGCTCCCACACTCAAGCACAGTTTGTAACATCATATATGTGCTGGACTAGTGACCTTTGGTTTTCTTTTATTTTATTCTATCAATACTCCTCCCGCTGGGTGTGGCGTCCCATGCAGCTGTGAGATGATTGAGACTGAGTGGCTGACTTAAAACCGGGTCTTCAGAAATGGCCTTATGGTGCCTTAAAATTTGCCGACAGGGTGTGAAATTCAAGGGAGCAGGTGTGTGTGGGCAGGATAAGGGTGGATAGAGAAGGGGAATCAGGCCCTCAGCTCTGTAACCTGTTAATCCTCCCATGTCCAGCTAAAGGACAGAGATTGGATGTTTCTGACCCTAGGACCTGCAAGTGACTGCAGGGAAATGGAGTTCCACTGTGGTGACAGGGACGTGCATATAGGCAGGCATATATATCCCCACATGGCTAAGTTAACCCTGTACTTAGGTGACTGCTGTAGTAGACTAAATAAAGTCCGTGGAGACACAGTTCAGACAGGCATGGCTGTGTCGCTCTGCAGCGCATACATTTATTTATTTATTTATTTTTATAAATTCTCGAGAACAAGTTTGCTTTGTCCCCTTGTCATCATTGTAGAAAAGGCAGAGCCAGGACCTGTGAGACGGCTTGTAGGTTAAAGGTGCTTGCCTGACAACCAGAGTTCCATCTCTGGAACCCATGTGAAGGTGGAAAGAGAGAACCAGCTCCACAAAGTTGTCCTCTGACCTCCACACCCTAACCATGGAATGCATTGCACCCTCCCCTCCAACAACAAATGTTTCAAGGTGATGGAGGGAGGCTGGAGAGATAGATAACACTTAAGATTATCTGTCTCATGTGCAGAGACTACACTCTGGTTTTGAGAACCCACATTAGGTAGCTATCAACCACCTATGACTTCAGCTTCAGGTTATTCAACTGTCTCTGCAGGGACTCACGTGTGTGTGTGTGTGTGTGTGTGTGTGTGTGTGTGTGTGTGTGTGTGTGCGCGCGCGCGCGCGCGCACGCGTCTAACACACATGTCTAAATAAAAAGGAAGAAATACAAAGCCAAGCTGGTCTCGAATACACCACTCAACAGATGTGTGACCTTGTACAGTTTGTTTAACCTCTATGCCTTTATTTCTTGTTCTGGGAAGTAAAACACTCACTCACAGGGGGTTGGAGAAATGGCTCAGCAGTTAAAACACTGACTGTCCTTCCAGGGGACCCAGGTTCAATTCCTAGCACCCACACAGCAGTGTAAAACTATCTGTAAGTCCAGTTCCAGTAGACTAGACACCTTCTTCTGGACTCTGCAGATGCCAGGAATGCACATGGTGCACAGGCATACATGTGACAAGAAACACATACATATAAAATAAAAAAAGAAGAAACGCTTCTGTATTCCTATGACATGGTTTGAAGTATCAGATGGCTCAGCCTGTTAAGCAGCTTCACTGTAAGTCTGGCATAAGCTTGAGGAACAGAGTTTGAATCCCCAGAACCCATTTTTAAAGGCATGGTAGTCACCAGATATGAAGTATAACAGTGACAGTCTCTGGGTGACTCTCCCACACTGTTCCTTAGAAGTTGTGTTTTCGAAACTTGAGCCTCGGGACCACAGGTAAGACCAACTTGTCTGCTGCAAGAGAGCTGCCTGGTGAGATCGGGACACACAGAGGCAGAGTTCATCTAGGACCAGGCACGTCCTGTGTTTGCCGGAGGTCCCACGCCCGCAGATCCCGGGCCCGCAGCAGCTCTCTGCTCCCAGACCCTGTGGGAAAGACACCTCACTGCCTGATCAGGTGGGCACTCCTGAGGCTGCAGAGCGGAAGAGACCACCAACACTGCCCACCCCTGCCCACATCCCTGGCCCAAGAGGAAACTGTATAAGGCCTCTGGGCTCCCGTGGGGGAGGGCCCAGGAGCGGCAGGACCCCTGCCTGAGACACCGCCGGAACCTGAGGGAAACAGACCGGATAAACAGTTCTCTGCACCCAAATCCCGTGGGAGGGAGAGCTGAACCTTCAGAGAGGCAGACAAGCCTGGGAAACCAGAAGAGACTGCTCTCTGTACATACATCTCAGACGCCAGAGGAAAACACCAAAGGCCATCTGGAACCCTGGTGCACTGAAGCTCCTGGAAGGGGCGGCACAGGTCTTCCTGGTTGCTGCCGCCGCAGAGAGCCCTTGGGCAGCACCCCGCGTGCAAACTTGAGCCTCGGGACCACAGGTAAGACCAACTTGTCTGCTGCAAGAAAGCTGCCTGGTGAACTCAAGACACAGGCCCACAGGAACAGCTGAAGACCTGCAGAGAGGAAAAACTACACGCCCGAAAGCAGAACACTCTGTCCCCATAACTGACTGAAAGAGAGGAAAACAGGTCTACAGCACTCCTGACACACAGGCTTATAGGACAGTCTAGCCACTGTCAGAAATAGCAGAACAAAGTAACACTAGAGATAATCTGATGGCGAGAGGCAAGCGCAGGAACCCAAGCAACAGAAACCAAGACTACATGCCATCATCGGAGCCCAATTCTCCCACCAAAACAAACATGGAATATCCAAACACACCAGAAAAGCAAGATCTAGTTTCAAAATCATATTTGATCATGATGCTGGAGGACTTCAAGAAAGACATGAACACACTTAGGGAAACACAGGAAAACATTAATAAACAAGTAGAAGCCTACAGAGAGGAATCGCAAAAATCCCTGAAAGAATTCCAGGAAAACACAATCAAACAGTTGAAGGAATTAAAAATGGAAATAGAAGGAATCAAGAAAGAACACATGGAAACAACCCTGGATATAGAAAACCAAAAGAAGAGACAAGGAGCTGTAGATACAAGCCTCACCAACAGAATTCAAGAGATGGAAGAGAGAATCTCAGGAGCAGAAGATTCCATAGAAATCATTGACTCAACTATCAAAGATAATGTAAAGCAGAAAAAGCTACTGGTCCAAAACATACAGGAAATCCAGGACTCAATGAGAAGATCAAACCTAAGGATAATAGGTATAGAAGAGAGTGAAGACTCCCAGCTCAAAGGACCAGTAAATATCTTCAACAAAATCATAGAAGAAAACTTCCCTAACTAAAAAAAGAGATACCCATAGGCATACAAGATGCCTACAGAACTCCAAATAGATTGGACTAGAAAAGAAACACCTCCCGTCACATAATAGTCAAAACACCAAATGCACAAAATAAAGAAAGAATATTAAAAGCAGTAAGGGAAAAAGGTCAAGTAACATATAAAGGCAGACCTATCAGAATCACACCAGACTTCTCGCCAGAAACTATGAAGGCCAGAAGATCCTGGACTGATGTCATACAGACCCTAAGAGAACACAAATGCCAGCCCAGGTTACTGTATCCTGCAAAACTCTCAATTAACATAGATGGAGAAACCAAGATATTCCATGACAAAACCAAATTTACACAATATCTTTCTACAAATCCAGCACTACAAAGGATAATAAATGGTAAAGCCCAACATAAGGAGGCAAGCTATACCCTAGAAGAAGCAAGAAACTAATCGTCTTGGCAACAAAACAAAGAGAATGAAAGCACACAAACATAACCTCACATCCAAATATGAATATAACGGGGAGCAATAACCACTATTCCTTAATATCTCTCAACATCAATGGCCTCAACTCCCCAATAAAAAGAAATAGATTAACAAACTGGATACGCAACGAGGACCCTGCATTCTGCTGCCTACAGGAAACACACCTCAGAGACAAAGACAGACACTACCTCAGAGTGAAAGGCTGGAAAACAACTTTCCAAGCAAATGGTCAGAAGAAGCAAGCTGGAGTAGCCATTCTAATATCAAATAAAATCAATTTTCAACTAAAAGTCATCAAAAAAGATAAGGAAGGACACTACATATTCACCAAAGGAAAAATCCACCAAGATGAACTCTCAATCCTAAATATCTATGCCCCAAATACAAGGGCACCTACATATGTAAAAGAAACCTTACTAAAGCTCAAAACACACATTGGACCTCACACAATAATAGTGGGAGATTTCAACACCCCACTCTCATCAATGGACAGATCATGGAAACAGAAATTAAACAGAGATGTAGACAGACTAAGAGAAGTCATGAGCCAAATGGACCTAACGGATATTTATAGAACATTCTATCCTAAAGCAAAAGGATATACCTTCTTCTCAGCTCCTCATGGTACTTTCTCCAAAATTGACCATATAATTGGTCAAAAAACGGGCCTCAACAGGTACAGAAAGATAGAAATAATCCCATGCGTGCTATCGGACCACCACGGCCTAAAACTGGTCTTCAATAACAATCAAGGAAGAATGTCCACATATACTTGGAAATTGAACAATGCTCTACTCAATGATAACCTGGTCAAGGAAGAAATAAAGAAAGAAATTAAAAACTTTTTAGAATTTAATGAAAATGAAGGTACAACATACCCAAACTTATGGGACACAATGAAAGCTGTGCTAAGAGGAAAATTCATAGCGCTGAGTGCCTGCAGAAAGAAACAGGAAAGATCATATGTCAGCAGCTTGACAGCACACCTAAAAGATCTAGAACAAAAAGAAGCAAATACACCCAGGAGGAGTAGAAGGCAGGAAATAATCAAACTCAGAGCTGAAATCAACCAAGTAGAAACAAAAAGGACCATAGAAAGAATCAACAGAACCAAAAGTTGGTTCTTTGAGAAAATCAACAAGATAGATAAACCCTTAGCCAGACTAACGAGAGGACACAGAGAGTGCGTCCAAATTAACAAAATCAGAAATGAAAAGGGAGACATAACAACAGATTCAGAGGAAATTCAAAAAATCATCAGATCTTACTACAAAAACCTATATTCAACAAAACTTGAAAATCTTCAGGAAATGGACAATTTCCTAGACAGATACCAGGTACCGAAGTTAAATCAGGAACAGATAAACCAGTTAAACAACCCCATAACTCCTAAGGAAATAGAAGCAGTCATTAAAGGTCTCCCAACCAAAAAGAGCCCAGGTCCAGACGGGTTTAGTGCAGAATTCTATCAAACCTTCATAGAAGACCTCATACCAATATTATCCAAACTATTCCACAAAATTGAAACAGATGGATCACTACCGAATACCTTCTACGAAGCCACAATTACTCTTATACCTAAACCACACAAAGACACAACAAAGAAAGAGAACTTCAGACCAATGTCCCTTATGAATATCGACGCAAAAATACTCAACAAAATTCTGGCAAACCGAATTCAAGAGCACATCAAAACAATCATCCACCATGATCAAGTAGGCTTCATCCCAGGCATGCAGGGATGGTTTAATATACGGAAAACCATCAACGTGATCCATTATATAAACAAACTGAAAGAACAAAACCACATGATCATTTCATTAGATGCTGAGAAAGCATTTGACAAAATTCAACACCCCTTCATGATAAAAGTCCTGGAAAGAATAGGAATTCAAGGCCCATACCTGAACATGGTAAAAGCCATATACAGCAAACCAGTTGCTAACATTAAACTAAATGGAGAGAAACTTGAAGCAATCCCACTAAAATCAGGGACTAGACAAGGCTGCCCACTCTCTCCCTACTTATTCAATATAGTTCTTGAAGTTCTAGCCAGAGCAATCAGACAACAAAAGGATGTCAAGGGGATACAGATCGGAAAAGAAGAAGTCAAAATATCACTATTTGCAGATGATATGATAGTATATTTAAGTGATCCCAAAAGTTCCACCAGAGAACTACTAAAGCTGATAAACAACTTCAGCAAAGTGGCTGGGTATAAAATTAACTCAAATAAATCAGTTGCCTTCCTCTATACAAAAGAGAAACAAGCCGAGAAAGAAATTAGGGAAACGACACCCTTCATAATAGACCCAAATAATATAAAGTACCTCGGAGTGACTTTAACAAAGCAAGTAAAAGACCTGTACAATAAGAACTTCAAGACACTGAAGAAGGAAATTGAAGAAGACCTCAGAAGATGGAAAGATCTCCCATGCTCATGGATTGGCAGGATTAATATAGTAAAAATGGCCATTTTACCAAAAGCAATCTACAGATTCAATGCAATCCCCATCAAAATACCAATCCAATTCTTCAAAGAGTTAGACAGAACAATTTGCAAATTCATCTGGAATAACAAAAAACCCAGGATAGCTAAAGCTATCCTCAACAATGAAAGGACTTCAGGGGGAATCACTATCCCTGAACTCAAGCAGTATTACAGAGCAATAGTGATAAAAACTGCATGGTATTGGTACAGAGACAGACAGATAGACCAATGGAATAGAATTGAAGACCCAGAAATGAACCCACACACATATGGTCACTTGATTTTTGACAAAGGAGCCAAAACCATCCAATGGAAAAAAGATAGCATTTTCAGCAAATGGTGCTGGTTCAACTGGAGGTCAACATGTAGAAGAATGCAGATCGATCCATGCTTATCACCCTGTACAAAGCTTAAGTCCAAGTGGATCAAGGACCTCCACATCAAAGCAGACACACTCAAACTAATAGAAGAAAAACTAGGGAAGCATCTGGAACACATGGGCACTGGAAAAAATTTCCTGAACAAAACACCAATGGCTTACGCTCTAAGATCAAGAATTGACAAGTGGGATCTCATAAAACTGCAAAGCTTCTGTAAGGCAAAGGACACTGTGGTTAGGACAAAACGGCAACCAACAGATTGGGAAAAGATCTTTACCAATCCTACAACAGATAGAGGCCTTATATCCAAAATATACAAAGAACTCAAGAAGTTAGACCACAGGGAAACAAATAACCCTATTAAAAAATGGGGCTCAGAGCTAAACAAAGAATTCACAGCTGAGGAATGCCGAATGGCGGAGAAACACCTAAAGAAATGTTCAACATCTTTAGTCATAAGGGAAATGCAAATCAAAACAACCCTGAGATTTCACCTCACACCAGTGAGAATGGCTAAGATCAAAAACTCAGGGGACAACAGATGCTGGCGAGGATGTGGAGAAAGAGGAACACTCCTCCATTGTTGGTGGGATTGCAAACTAGTACAACCATTCTGGAAATCAGTCTGGAGGATCCTCAGAAAATTGGACATTGAACTGCCTGAGGATCCAGCTATACCTCTCTTGGGCATATACCCAAAAGATGCCCCAACATATAAAAAAGACACGTGCTCCACTATGTTCATTGCAGCCTTATTTATAATAGCCAGAAGCTGGAAAGAACCCAGATGCCCTTCAACAGAGGAATGGATACAGAAAATGTGGTACATCTACACAATGGAATATTACTCAGCTATCAAAAACAACGACTTTATGAAATTCGTAGGCAAATGGCTGGAACTGGAAAATATCATCCTGAGTGAGCTAACCCAAACACAGAAAGACATACATGGTATGCACTCACTGATAAGTGGCTATTAGCCCAAATGCTTGAATTACCCTAAGTGCCTAGAACAAATGAAACTCAAGACAGATGATCAAAATGTGAATGGTTCACTCCTTCTTTAAAAGGGGAACAAGAATACCCTTGGCAGGGAAGAGAGAGGTAAAGATTAAAACAGAGACTGAAGGAACATCCATTCAGAGTCTGCCCCACATGTGGCCCATGCATATACAGCCATCCAATTAGACAAGGTGGATGAAGCAAAGAAGTGCAGACCGACAGGAGCCGGATGTAGATCGCTCCTGAGAGACACAGCCAGAATACAGCAAATACAGAGGCGAATACCAGCAGCAAACCACTGAACTGAGAATAGGACCCCCGTTGAAGGAATCAGAGAAAGAACTGGAAGAGCTTGAAGGGGCTCGAGACCCCATAGGTACAACAATGCCAAGCAACCAGAGCTTCCAGGGACTAAGCCACTACCTAAAGACTATACATGGACTGACCCTGGACTCTGACCTCATAGGTAGCAATGAATATCCTAGTAAGAGCACCAGTGGAAGGGGAAGCCCTGGGTCCTGCTAAGACTGAACCCCCAGTGAACTAGACTGTTGGGGGGAGGGGGACAATGGGGGGAGGGTGGGGAGGGGAACACCGATAAGAAAGGGGAGGGGGGAGGGGGATGTTTGCCCGGAAACTGGGAAAGGGAATAACACTCGAAATGTATATAAGAAATACTCAAGTTAATAATAATAATAAAAAAAAAAGAAGTTGTGTTTTCTGGTCTACCAAGAACGCTGGGTTTCTAAACCTCACTCAGTTCTGATTCTACTTCACCAGCCCTTAGCACTGTCTTTCAAATGTTCTTTTCGTTGTCAGAGAGACCGAGACGGCTGCGCCTTAGACTGGAGACCGGTCCTGCTTTGGCTCTTGGGCATCTGCCACAGGATGTCTGGGACCCGGGACCCCGAGACTGTGGCTAGACTCCTCCTCTGCTTTAGAGGAGCCCTGTGAACTTTGTGTCCCATGCACGCTCAGGATTGCTGGTAACGGCTGTGGGAGTCCAGTTCCAGGGGACCAGCCGGCCTTCTCCTGATCTCTATGGACACCAGGCACAGGCATACATATATGACCATACACATAAAATAATAGTGATTTAAAAAAGAAACTAGGAAAGCAAAGGCAAATTAAGTTCAAAGTAATTAGGGACCAAAGACAATAATAAATACCAGAGCAGAAATCAATGAAACTGACAATAAAAATTAATAAAAATCAAGCTGGTTCTTCGGGAAGAATATCATAAAATCCTAGCCAAACAAAGGTAGAAAGAGGGGATCAGATAGAAGTTACCAGAATTAGAGCCGGAGAGAGTTGATCACAATTGATTTCATGAACTAAAGACTATTCAAGGAGCACTGTGGGCAACCTCTGTCTATAAATTTATCAAATGTGCCAGTCTTCTCCCTCTTCTTGTTTTGAGACAGGGTCCACTATGAGCCCCGGTTGACCTGGAACTTGCTATGTAGATCAGACTGGTGTTGAATACAAGAGATCCACCTGCCTCTGCCTCCCAAGCGCTGAAACTAAAGACAGGTACCACCAAGCCTGGCTATGCACCAGTTCTTTTGAAGAATAAAATCTTCCAAACCCATACAAGTGGTGGTTTGAATAAGGTGTCCTCCATAGTTTTTAGTTTTGACTGCTTAGCCCCCCTTTGGCAGCCCTGTATAGGCAGGATGCTGGAGGGAAGAAGCATGTCACTGGGGATGGTTTAAGAGCTATTTCAAGTTCTCTGCTTGGTGCTTGCAGTTTAAAATATGACCTCTTCGTTTCCAGCCTCAGCTGTCATGTCTGCTACCTGCTGTCCCCAACATCGTGGATCCTTGCCTTGGTCATGGTGTTTTATCACAGCAATGGACAGATTACTAATATAGCTTTATCCATTGATAAACAAAATTGGTCAATATTTTGTAACTTTCCAAACATAAGCATAGGCTGCTATTGTTTCTGATGAATCCTGTGAAACAGTTGAAGAAGTGAATAAGAATTTTCTAAATTCTGTGTGTGTGGAGGCGTTTGCCTTTAGTCCCAGCACTCAAAGGCAGAGGCAGGCAGATCTCTGTGACTTTGAGGCCAGCTTGGTCTACAGGGCAAGTTCCAAGACAGCTAGAACTGTTACACAGAGAAATCCTGTCTTAAAATCCGAACCAAACCAACCAAAGGAAAAAAAAAAAACCCCAAAAACCAAAACCAAAACCAAAACAAAAAACAAACCCACAAAAAAAAAAATCAATCAAAAAAGCAAAACAAAACAAAAAACCAAACCAAACCAAACAAAACCAAATGAAACAACAAAAAACCCTAGGCCACCACCACAACCAACAAGAAAAGAATTCTTGGGTTGGGATTTAGCTCAGTGGTAGAGCATTTGCCTAGCAAGCGCAAGGCCCTGGGTTCGGTCCCCAGCTCCACCCCCCCCCCCCAAAAAAGAAAAAGAATTCTTTAAATATTAGGGAGAAAACACTTCCTAAAGCACTGAATGAAGCCACTAATGCCTTAATATGAGAACCTAACACAGATCTCAAGACAAGGAAACTGTAGACCACTGTCTCATGGGAACACAGATGCAGGTCCAACGGCCGGCCTACGGTTAAGTATAATAAATCCGACCCACCTGTGTAAATAAAGTATATAGTACAATCAAGTGGGCTTTTCTCTGTCAACAAAGTCTGGTTTAACATTCAGATATCTGTTAAGTCCTTGCATCACATGGCGGTACCAATAGAGGCAGGGAAGAATTTGAAGCTGTTGTGTAATCTCAGTTTTCAGGATGCAGAAGGATGAAAACGGAAAGTTTGAGGCCAGCCTTGGCTACTTAGTAAAACTCTGCCCCAAACAAGTGAAAACTTAAGAACAATTCTTAACTTAAAAACAACTTTTTTTTTAGTAGAGTAAAACTGAAATGGAACTTCCTCAACTTTGTGAAGACGATCCGAGAGACACCTATGGTCAACATCATGCTTAGTGTTGACAAACTGGAATATTCCCCTGTAAAACTGAGACTAAGACAAGGCTTGTCTCTTATCTTCATGCCACACAGTAAAACCCTGTCTTAAAAAAGAAGGAGAGGGGGGCTGGGGATTTAGCTCAGTGGTAGAGCGCTTACCTAGGAAGCGCAAGGCCCCGGGTTCGGTCCCCAGCTCCGAAAAAAAGAACCAAAAAAAAAAAAAAAAAAAAAAAGAAGGAGAGGGGGGTTGAGGATTTAGCTCAGTGGTAGAGCGCTTGCCTAGGAAGCGCAAGGCCCTGGGTTCGGTCCCCAGCTCCAAAAAAAGAACCAAAAAAAAAAAAAAGAAGGAGAGGAAGAGGAAGAGGAAGAAGAGGAGGAGGAGAAGGAGGAGAAGAAGAAGAAGAAGAGGAAGAGGAGGAAGAAGAAGGAGAGGAGGAGGAAGAAGAAAAGACAGACTTGTAGATTGTAATAGTAACACATGGTGGTGGCCTATGATAAATCCATGTTCTCACACATTACTGGTTGTTGTGAACAATGGCATAGCCATCTTAGAAAACAATTTTCTAAAACATTTCTTAAAATGTCAACCTGTTGTTGGGTGTGGCAATGCATACTTTTAATCCTAGCACTTAGGAGGTAGAGGTAAGAGGCGCTCTATGGGTTCAAAGTCAGACTGGTTTGAGAGTTCGAAGCCAGCCATGTTCCATAAGTGAGATGCTCAGCTCAGCAAACAAACCCACACTGAGCTGTTCTCAGAAAGCGGTATGTTTGTAGTTTGCAAGTGACGGTATTTCAAAAGGTTTTTAAAAACAGAACCAGCTTTATATTGTCAAAAGGCCTAAGGCCCATGTGGTCACCCAGACTCCTCAGATTCCTCTTTCCTTGGCTTCTGCGTTCTTCCCCTCAGCTGAGGCAGCCTTGGTGGAGAGGGCAGGGCTGTCTTCTGGTGAGGCTCCAGCGCTAGAGCTGGTCCACCTGCTCTCATGGTGCCTGTGAGGCTCCCAACATTGGCACTGGCCAGGGCCTTTGCAAATAAAGCCAGGCCACAGTGGCTCAACATTGACCCCAGCTTTTCCAGTTTCACTGTGGGTCCTTCTCCTTTGAGTTCTGATGATGGAACCCAGGGCCTTGTGCTGACTGTATCTTTACCCCTTTTGTTTTTAAAAAAACTTACTTGGGCTGGAGAGATGGCTCAGCGGTTAAGAGCACTGACCGCTCTTCCAGAGGTCCTGAGTTCAATTCCCAGCAACCACATGGTGGCTCACAATCATCTGTAATGGGATCTGATGCCCTCTTCTGGTGTGTCTGAAGACAGCTACAGTGTTGTCTTCACTTTACTTTAAAATAAGTAAATCTAAAAAAAATTACTTATTTAAGAAATTTTAAATTACTTTAAAATTTAAAGTATGCTTTTAAGAGGGCAATGATCCCACCCTCTGTGGCTGACTGTTGCACTACAAGATGAAGGTAGATGCCTGGAAAAGGAGGCCTGGGTGAGGACCTCTGGCTGTGGTGCCACCCTGGCAGCAGCTGAGGAAAGTTTTCGAGATGTTTTCAAAAGGCTGTTTCTGGTCTGCAGTTACACAAGGGTTTCCACAGCTGAAACCCAGTGATCACAGAAGGCCCGGGAAGACTCTGTCTCCATGCAGCAGACCTACAGATCTGTAGCTGGACTGTCCACTCAGCTTGGGTGACAGCTCTGTCACCTGACATTAAGCCAAACAATTGGGCCTGAGCAGCATAAGGTCAGGGTCTAGTATGGCATCTGGGGCAGCTCCCTCCTCTGGGGACCAAACCTCAAGCCAGTGGGGAAGAAGAGAGGAGAGGGGCATGGCATCCCTTCCCTGTAGGTCACAACCAAGAATCACACAGGTTGCTTCTGCTTGTATCAGACCAGAATTACTCCTGGCCTACAAGACATGTGCCAGCCTGAATGTCATGAGTCTAGCTCCCTCACAAACCTGTCTCTCAAAACGTCACAATTCTGACTCCTTCTGGCTTCTCACTCTTGTGCATACTCGATGACCCCCATGGTTCCACTCTTGAGGAGTCAACATGGGTTCTAGCCTGAGTGGCACTGGAGATGTACTCCCCAGCTCAGGTGTAGTACGCTGCTCGAGAGGCAGCCAAGAGCCTGGAGGATAGTCCAGGGAGACCCACATATTCTGAATAGTCTCATGGAAAAGGGTATGGCCTCCTCTAGAACACTTGGTCCAGCTTTCAGCCTCGGGGCACCATGGTACCTGCATCCAAGCATCTTTCAAGATCCCAGAGAATGTTCCCCAAGAGAAACCTTGTCCTCAGAGCTCACTTTCATGCCTCCTCAGACGGTCTCCTCTGTCCTCTCTCCCACCCTACAAGGGATGCCAAGTAGCCTCAACGGGAGGAACTCATGTCTTCAGACAACCTTGGTCTGAGCTATAGCTCTGTGGTAAATCCTAGCACATGCCTGGACTTGATCCCGTGAACCCTAGAATGGCTAAATAAGTAAATTAGTAAAACAAATAAAATAAAGGACAGCATCAGAAAGAAGGAATCCATGTTTCAACCCTGATGGGCCTTGAGGATAGTACACCAAGGACATAAACCAAACACAGGACAAGTACTGTAGAGTTATTCTAGAAGTTTCCTGGAATCTTCAGAGCTATAGAAACAGAAAGTGAGACTGAGTGCAGGAGCTGGGAGGCTGGGGGTGTGGTGGGGGGTGGATTAAGTGTTTAATGAGGACAGAGTTCAGCTTTTGAAGATAGCAAGTTCTAAGGTGGCAATGGCCTCACGGCACTGTGAATGCACTTTCCAGACACTGAGCTGTGCACTTAGATGTGGGCAAGATGGAAAAAGTGTGTTTTTATTCTATTTATATTTATTTGTGTGGATGTTTGTGTGTCCACGAGAGTGTTGTGGTGTGGGCACACATCCCACGGTGTATGTAGAGGTCAGAGGATAACTTGCAGGAGTCAGTTCTCTCTGTGATGATACGCAGAGAGAGTTCTGGGGATTAGATTCAGGGAATCAGGCCACAGCGGCCTTAACTCACTGAGCCATCTTGCTGGCTCAGAAACTTTTCTTTTTGCCAGTATTTTTTTTAAGAAAAAAATATGTACATATATATTATAACTCCAGCTCCAGGGGACCTGATGTCCTCCCATGTCCTCCAGGCATGGGTACACACACATACCCTACACCCAAACTCATAAACTGAAAATAAGCAAATCTTTTTAAAAATATGTAAGAGGTCATGGGTTTCATTACAGGATTCCTTTGTTTTTGTTGATAGTCTCCCCAACTTCCCCTGTCTGCTGCCCCTCCTCCTACCACTGACTCTGCCTTTGTGTCTCATGTTCTGTTATTTTATTTTTATCTCTCCACACACTCTTCTCCTCCTTAGGATTGCTTTTCTCCTTCTCATGGTTCCCTTTCCAGCATCTTGACCTCTAATCTAGATTCCCTCATCACACACACACACACACACACACACACACACACACACACACGAATCAGGATCCACAGAAGAGAAAACATGCAGTATTTGCTTTCTAAATCCGGGATACTTCAGATAATAATTTCCAGTTATACCTATCTTCCTGTTAGTGGTATGATTTTATTTTTCTTTAAGACTGGGTGAAGGGCAAACTGACACCCAGAGAAGGCATGTGGGATAACAACAGCACCCACCACCTGGAGATGTGAACACAGGGAGGCAGCCCTCTGAAGGCCAGCGCCAGAGGCCAGCGCAGAGCCGGCACTCAGTGCAGGTCAGCACTGCAGTTACACTACGGGTGATAACTGAAGACCGGCCCCTAGGAAAGGGGTAACCTGGGATATGAGCCTCACACTGCCCTTTGCCTCTGGCTGGCCAGGGGCAGTGACAGCACAGACATTTTTCCATCAGCCCTAGGGTTCAGTGGCAAGGGAGGTGCATCAGGCCACACACACACAAGATATGCTGAAGCCACTTAGTGGTTCCCAAGTGCTCCAGATAAATAAAGCTGTGGGGTTCTTCAAAAAAAAAAAAAAAAAAAAAAAAAAAAGACTGGGTGAAACTCCTGCTATGCTATTTACTGTAATCGGATCAAATGTAGCTCCTTGGTAGACTGCATGCTCTATATGCCCCATACCCTAGATCCTGTCCCAAGTACCACGAATGAATAAAAAATACAAGAGGAGCCATTATACACGCAGTCTTGTTAATTATTAGTTTGGGACTTCTTCCCAGGGCCCCTGCTGCATGTCCGACCAAAGGCTGTAACCAAGACCTTGGGTACAGTAATTGTGCTATCCCACTGGGAGAACAGGGCCATAAAGTCGACGGTTATCACCCTCAGAGGGCAGGAACAAGTCCATGCCTGTCTTTCACTTAGTGCTGGCTGGCAAGGACCCTGAACCCTCCACAAAGTTGAATTAGTAATCACCATTGCCAGCAAAGCACCCTCCATCAACTGGCAGTTCCTGTGGGTGGGGTCCATGGGCAGGTGCTGTCTTTATAGGGATCAGACTTGAAGCTTCTGAGGACAGACATCCTTGTTTGCCTTAGCAGGTGAACAGAAGAGAGGTTCCTTTAAAGTGCCCTGGGTCAGTCCCTTGTACGTCTTAGGACAAAGGGTGGGAACAAGTGTCCTGGTGCTGTCCTGTGCACCAGGACAGAATGCCCTCAGGGTGCACAGAGCCTTTCACTGGGATAAGGGAACCACACCTCCCCACCCCCACCCCATGTTGTATAGCAGGACTGAGGATCTCCAAGCTGCTAAATTTATGGGGACTCTTCCTGTCCCCATACTGGAAAACCACTCCAAGAACCAAACTTTAGCCTCCCCTTCCTCACAGAGCTGGGTGCTCAGGGCCTCTGATTTGTCCTCCACCCCTTGGGGTCTTCTGGGCATAGTGGTCGCCATCTCATCCCAGAATGGCACTGCAGGATGAAGGCATCCAGCTTTGTGCACCTGTTCTGAGAGTGTCCCCACCTTAAAGCCCTGAGTCCTGTGTCTTCCCATGTTCACCAAGGTGCTCTGTTCCTTCCTCTCCGCTTACACCCACTTCACCCCTAAAGGCTTCTGGCGCCTACCCAAGTTCCCCTTCTAATGCTGCTGAGCGGGCAGCTGGAGATGGCTTGGGGTTCTGACGCTCATTGCTGATCTGAGACTCGTGAAGTTCTCCTGACCCGCCTGGAGTGATGACAGTTCCTCTCTTTGGTCATGAGTTTGAAGGAAGGAATCCTGAAGCAGCTGAGACCTGTTCCTGAGTGAAAAATGTCCCTCACCCACACAATATAAATCAGCTCAGCAACCACAAAACCCTTAGCAAAGAACATCTTAGAAAATCTTGTCTGGATTTGACAGTAAATGCTAAGATATTAAAAGCATCGGAGAATGGCCCATAAGAACCTCAGTAGATACAGAGCTCATCATATAACCCCTGAAGCCACATGAAGGTGTTCTTCTCTGTCCCCGCACATCTGTATGGCATGGGGATGTGCATTCATGTACACAGTAATAATAATAATAATAATAATAATAATAATAATAATAATAATAATAAAAATAAAAGTATAAGTTATTGGAACCAATGTTATTGCTTGATAGTAAAGGGTCTCTGTGCTGATAAGAATTTTATAAACATTTTTTACAATATTTTAAATGTAATTAATGCATATGAACTACATAACTCCTCAGTTGGAGGATGCAATAAAGGAACAACGGGAGTTCGAGATCACCCTCAGCTACATAGCAAGTTCAAGGCTAAGCTTGACTTCACGAGATCCTGCCTCAAGATAAATAAATAAATAGTGATAGCATGAGACTGGTCCCCATAGGCTCAGCTGCTCGAATGCTTGGCCCCCAGTTGGTAGAACTGTTTGGAAAGGATCAGGAGGTGTGGCCTCGTTGGAGGAGGTGTGTTAAGGACAGTGTGCTCTGAGGTTCCACATGTCCACATCATTTCCAGTCAGTGCTCTTCCTTCTCTCCTGTCCCTGCCTGCCCCCTCCCCCTGTCCCACCCTGTCTCTTGCCTGCAGACCAGATGTAAGCTCTCAGTTACTGCTCCGGAGCCATTCTTGCCTGCCTGCTGCCACGCTTCCTGCCATGATGGCCATGGATTCTCATCCTCTCAACTCCGAGCAAGCCCCCAACTAAGCGCTTTCTTGTAGAAGTTGCCCCGGTCGTGGTGTTTTAACAGCGATAGAAAAGTAACTGATACATTGAAAGTATTTCATCAGAATAAAAACCAGTGTGCATAAAAGGACACTGGAAAGACAAGAAAGCACAAGAAAAAAAGAAAACTTTGAATCTATCCACCTGCCATGAGATTAATACCCAGATGACACAAATAATGCCTCCCAGTCAGTATCAACGCCACCCCCCACCCCAACAATCAAATTTAAAAATGGGTGAAAGGGAACTGGAGAAATGGCTCGGGAGTTAATAGCACTGCTCCTCTTGGAGAGGGCCCGGGGTTGTTTCCCACATCCACATGGTGACTGACAACCATCTATAACTTCAGTTCTAGAGGACTCGTGCCCTCTTCTGGTCCCCATAGGCACTGCCGTATGCCTGTGCACACTGGGGCAAAACTCTTATACACTGTCTTAATCAGTGCTTCTATTCCTGGGATAAAACACCATGACCAAAAGCAGCTTGGGGAAGAGTTTACTCCATCTTTCAACTCTCAGGTCGTAGTTTGTTGCTGGGGAGTCAGGGCAGGAGCTCAAAGCAGTAACCTGGAAGGGCGACCTGAAGCAGAATCCATAAAGGGATGCTTCTTGCTGCCTTGCTTCCCATGGCTTGCTCAGCCTGTTTCTACAGCTCAGGTCTATCTGCCTAGGGTTAGCATGATCCACAAAGGGCTGGGCCTTCTAACAATCGCCAGTCAAAAACTATCCCATAGGTTTGTCCACAGGCCAATCTAGAGGGGGTACATTTTCTTAATTGAGGTTCCCTCATCACAAATGGCTCCAGTGGTATCAAGTTGACAAAACATTAGCCAGCACACACACATAAAACAAACAGTAAATAAAAATAAAAATTCTGAGCAGTATGTGCTCTTTAAAATACTGTTGTTATTATTATACGTTTTGATTGTTTTGCCTACGTGTAAGACTGTGTACTATGTGTGTCCCTGGTACTGGAGAAAGCCAGGAGAGGACTTTTGAACCTCTGGAACTGGAGTTATAGACATTTTTGAGCTGTGAAGTGGGTGCTGGAAATCAAAGCCAGGTCCTTTGGAAGAGTAGCCAGTACTCTTAACTGCTGAGCCATCTCTCTGGACCCTAATAAAGTATTTTTTAAATGGGGAAAAAGAAAAAGGCAACAGACTTGAAAGGGCATGTCTACTGGGGGAAGACCATCGTTACAAAAATAAAACAGCAGGACATGGTGGGGTATGCCATTAATCCTATCACTTGGGAGGCGGGGCAGGAGGGAGGGGGCAGGGAGCAGGGGGCAGGGGGGAGGGGGTAGAGGCAGAAGCAGGCAGATCCCTGTAAAGTTGAATTCAACCTGATTTATATAGTAAGTTCCAGAACACCCAAGGATAACATAGAGAGACCTGGTCTCAAAATAAAATAATATAAAATAAGGCACAAACCAAACATGGGCAAACCTTGAGTCAAGGACAAAGGAGCAAATGTAGAAATCTCTGACTACATAAGTGAAGCACACAACAGACACATTCAGAGATAAAAAGTAGTGAGAGGTTGAGACCCGAGGATTGCTTTGATTTAGAGGCCAGCCTGGACTAAAGAGTGCTTCTGAGGCCAGCCAAGGAAGGATACATAGTAAGACCTCAAGCAAACAAACACCAAATCAACCTAAGGGTGACAACAAAAAACCCACAAAGAAACCACACAGCAACAGCCAAAGCAAAACAAAGAAAACCTGGAAGTGACAGAAAGCAGGGAGAGCCTGGAGTTACTGCTTTATGGGTAAGGGATTTCTGTTTGAGGTAATAAGAGTTTGATAAATAGTAGTAATGACTGCACAATATTTTGGGTACAGTTAAGGCCACTTAAAATGGCAAAAACATGCTTCATGCTTTCACCGTCACTAACGCTCCCAAGCACAAGCGCACTGGCGACCTCCACTGTTGGAACAGCATCTGTGTTTCTGCACAAGTCTACCAAACCCTCCCAAACCGCAGCAGTTCCTCTGTCCAGAGGAACTGTTTCCTCTGTTTCTGTCACTGTCACGGCAGGATGTGCTGTCAGTGTGAACTTTGCTGAGCGCGCTCAGTCTCTTCACCCTGCAATTTGCCTTATTCTGCAGCACGCTGTGCACCCTGCAGTTCCCGGCACTTGGGCACACACACGCAGACTTCTCTGAACCCTGACCACACCCCATATTCTGCTGGTGCTCTCCAAGATCAGACAACAGTTCCACAGCGCCACCTGCAGGCCGCAAAGGAGAATTCCTGGGTCGCAGGCAGAGCTCATTTTATGACGTCAGTATTCCTAGATATTTGTGGCAAAGTGTTGGATTTCTCCTCCCTCCATAACACCCTATTATTTCTGTTCCCCAAACAGATTCACAGCACCCCCCTACTCTTCCTTGGCTTATACCTGAGCTAACATTTAGGAGAACAAGGTTGTAAATGTGGTTGTCCCGCCACACATCTTTTCTCCTCAACCCTTTCCCTGAGCAAATTCCACAGATCCTGTGACTCAGCTCTCCACTGTGCCTCTATTTTGTTTTATTCACAGGCACAGTCCCTGGTAGGCTGTAGAAACACAGGCTGGGTTGTTGCACAAGTGAGCCTAGTGGCTCCAACAGTCAGGGGATGATGGATTTGCCCTTGTACATTTACTTTTGGTGTTGTTTAATGGAGTTTATTTGGCTTACGGCCGGGAGCCATTGCAAGAATGGTTGCAGTGGGGGCAGGAGTCAGAAGCGTTTACATCTTCAACTGCAAGCATGAATCCGAGACTGACATTTGAAATGAAGAGACATTTTAAAGGATTTATTCATGTGTATGATTGTTTGGCCTACATGTCTATATGTGTACTGCGTGTATGCAGAGTGCCCATCAGAGGTCAGAAAAGGATGTAGAACTGGGGTTACATGGCTGTGAGCCATCATGAGGGTGCTGGGAATACCAGCTGGGTCCTCTGCCAGAGCAAACAAGCGCTTTACTACTTAGCCATCTCTGCGGCCCAAGTGCAGACTTTTCAATCATATAAGCAGTGGCTGTATGTATCAGTTTTAAATAATACACATGAAATAAGAAATTAGTTGTTATTTTTATAAATTAATATGAAGAACTAACATAAAAACCCCATAGCTTTGTTGGTCTGATTCTGTCCATGTTCAAGCCTGCCCCAGTCCTCTGTGTCCTCTGCATGCTTGTCTTAGAATCCACTTTTAATTTCCCACGGATTGAAAAGTCTTTTGGAATTTTCTTAGAATTGTACTCACTAAAGTCATGGTATAATCTGTGGGAACTGGCATTGGTAAAAGTCACATTTTTTAAAGTTCATGAACACAACTATTTATGGCTTCATTAGCTTTTCTCCGGAATATTTTGTACACTTGTCACGTCTTAGAGTTGATATTTCTGATGTTTCAGAAGCTGCTATTGTCTTGCTGATTTAGATATTAATCTTATCCAAAAATACCCTCAAGGACTTACTTAGAACAATAACGTCTGAATGAATGTCTGACACACGATGAGTCATCACACCACTGAACGTCGCTTCTTGCTTTGGGCAGTGCTGAGCACTCAGAATTGGGCTCTGCTGTGTGCAGAGGAAGGTGTAATGGGAATGGTACCAACTGCAAGAAAACCCTGTCCTAATTCGCAGCTCATCTGTGTACCTAAAACCTTCTTTAAAAACAAAGCAAAACAAGCCAGGTTGTGGAGGTGCATGCCTTTGAGTCCAGCACGTGGGAGGCAGAGGCAGGTGGATCTTTGTGAGTTTGAGGCCAGCCTGGTTTACAGAGCAAGTTCCAGGACAGCCAAAGCTACACAGAGAAACACTGTCTCAAAAAATGAAAAGAACAAAAACAACAAACAAACAAACCAACCCCCAACCTTTTCAAGAACCCAGAAAGCGCATGAGAGATTCGCTTGCTTGTCTGGATCTAGCAGTACCGCCTGGAGCCACACATGGCCAGTCCCTTCACTGAGGGTCTCAGACAGCCTTATCAGCTAGGAAATAGGGCTCAGACTAGTGTGTCAATAGTGAGGGCTCTGCTGGGACGAGTTGCTGGGAAGCGGACCTTAGGCTTAGGAGGAGCACACAGCCTGGCAGATACGGTGAATCACCTGGTGGTCCCGAGAAGGGACCCAGCTCACCTGGATTTGGCTTTGGCCCACAGGAAGGCAGAATTTGCTAAGCGCACTATGTCTAGTCGCTGGGTTGGTGGCCACTTGCTGTACAGGAACTGGTGTTCCCTGGTACCTCAGGTGTGCGTGACCGTGGAAGACGGGACGCTCTGCTCCTGCAGTGCGTGGGGCATCCATACAGCATCTGACACCGTTTACCATGTGGCAAACAGAAAAGGAGGATGGATGGGGCTTCATTGCAACGTGAAAGGACAGAAAAGCTACCCTTTTTATGGCTCACTCTCCCCAACTGTGACAGTTCAGTCAGGACTCTGCAGGGCCACAGACCCAGTGGGGAGGAAGAGCAGGAGGAGCAAGGGGAAAAGGAGAGAGGTAGGTTAATTTTAGGAACTAGATTCCTTGATTATGGGACTTGGGGGCCCGGGAGGCTGATGGGGAAGCAGTATATACCCAGGGCAGTGCTAACTTCGCATCTGCACCCGAAGTTGTCTGGAGGTAGAATTCTCTCTTGCTCAAGGATATGTCAGGCTTTGTTTCAATCATGCCTTCAACTGACCACAAGGACCATTCACGTTATGTAAGGTTGTTTGCTTCACCAAAGTTCACCAACTTGCCTGTTGATCTCACTCCCAAAACAGTCTTGCAGAAATATCTAGAATCATGTTTGACCAAGTCCTGGACTTCAGAGTCCAATCAAATTGACACATAAAGTTAACCATTACATTAACAAAACAGGGTTTTGAAGCTCTGTGGCAGGCCCATAGGGCACGTCCCTGTGAAGAGAGCTTGAATCAGTCTGTCCTTCATGAAAGGAAATCATAACATACATGTACAGGGGTTAGAAGTGCTGTGCTGAAAAACGGCACTGACAGGCTAGTGACAGGCTGGGAATAAGGTTACCACAGACAGAAGGCCACAGCTGCTTACTAGATACACTATAGCAGAACAAGATTCCCAGACAGCCAGCAGCTTATTAGATACATTGCCCCAGAGCAAGCCAGGCAGCAAAGGAAAAAGCACACAGGCTAACAACTCCTTTAAAATCTTTGTTTGTTTTTGAGACAGGGTTTCTCTGTGTAGCCCTGGCTCTCCTGGAACTCTGTTGGCCAGGCTGACCTCAAACTCAAAGATCCACCTGCCTCTGCCTCTTGAGCCCTGGGATTAAAGGTGTGCGCCACCCATCACCCAACTTTTTAATGTTTAATTTTATCTTTTAAATTTTTAAAAATTCATTTATTAACTTACTTAGTGTGTGTGTGGGGGGTGCTGCACAAGCCATAGCCTACCTGTGGAGGTCAGAGAATACTTGTGGGAGTCTGCTTCCTCCCCCTACCAAGTCGCTTGCTTCTAGGGACTGAACTCATCACTAGGCTGATCCATCTCTCTGGCTTCTGTTTTATAGTTTTGGAAACAGGATCTTTTGCATTCTAGGCTGGCCTCATGCTCTCTATGTAACTGAGGATGATCTTGAACCTATGAACCTCCCCAGTGCTGGGATAAGTACCTATCACCACACCAGGTTTATGTAGTGCTCGGGATGCAACCCAGGGGTTTCCACATGAAAGCCCTCAACCAAAGGATTCTCGTCCCTCCCTGAAAAGGCTCATCTTACGTGGGTGTCTCCATATGTGCTCTCGGTTTCTGTTTCAACGTCACAGGGCCTCGGTGTTATCAAGTAGGGCTCGTACCTGGACGACTGGTGGACATCGTTATTTGCTGAGTGCCTGTTGCTCTTCCGGTTGATTTGACAAACTGACAGCAATGGCTTAAGGATGGAAGTGCTTTACTTGGCTCAGTGTTGGAAGGTACCGTCCATCATGCTGGAGAGGCATGGCAATGAGAACAGGAGGTAGCTTGTTGCATTAATCCAGTCAGGAAGCAGAGAGAGATAAAGGCTGACACTCAGCTTCCTCCATTCAGCCTGGGGAGGTGCAGTTCACATTCAGAGCAGATCTTCCTCTCCACTTAAACCATTCTAGAAACATCCACACAGACAAACCCAGAAGCATATTTCTATGGTGGGTTCAGATCCAGTCAATAATTATGATTAACTTCACAACGAGGAATAATTTTTTTACACAGTGGATTGTATAAACTGGAAAGTAGCAGATTAGTTTTGAGTCCATGGGAAGCACCAAGTTTTTAATTAATTATGTACCTAGTGTATGCACCCATATGTGTAGGCCACACACACTGTATGTTATGGTGCACACACTGAGGCCAGAAAAGGGCTTCAGACCCCTCAGAGGTGGAGTTACAGGTAGTCGTGAGATACCAGGCTGGTTACGTGGGTGCTGGACTCTGAAGTCCAGTTCTTGTGATTGTGCGGCAAGCGTTTTTAACCAAAAGCCATTTCTCTAGCCCAACCATCACGTCTTTATGTAAATGAAGACAGTGCTGTGACGTGTGCAATAACCCTTGGGCCTATACATTCTAGTTGTTGAAAATGCTTCCAGGAGAGCCTGCTGTGCCCAAGCACGGCCTTAGTCCAGAGCTGAGTCCCCTCTAGCTGATTTCCAGCTGCTGCTGGCTTTCTTCAGAAAAGCAAAGAAGCGCAGTGTAAAGCACAGGGAGACTATCAGTGACCGCTGGGTAAGGCACCCCTCTGGGGTCGGGGAACACCACCCCATTCCTGCTCATTACCTTCCCCCAGCAGCTCCTGTACTTCCAAATCTGGGCACAGGGTGGTGCCCTGCGTCCACGATTGTCCACTCAGATCTCAAGCAGAGGGGAGCTTCATTTTTACAGGAAGAGTGTTCAGGCTGAAGACCTTCCTAGAGCCTGCACAAAGGACAGGGCCAGAATTTTCTTGACTGCTCCTTGGGGCCTTCATTTTTATTCTGTACTGCACTTTGCTGTTTTCTCCTTCTCCTGACAAAGTCATTTCCTTTAAGTATAAGGCAGACCAAGGAGGAGAAGCAACCACTTCTCTACTCTGAGTAGTAGGACAGAGACCACTTCAGTGGAGGAATGAAGAGGGTTGGGTTGTGCCTGGAGAGTTCTGGAAGGTCAGAAAGTCTGGGGAGGGTATGGGGAAGGAGTGGAGGGCTTCACTGCTGTGACCACTTGGGTTCTAGGGGGATCTGCAGATTCTCTGTGAATTGTCTACTCCCTCCAACCCTGCCCTCACTGAGGCCTAATCCACCACGGCAGGGCTAAGAGATGTCAGGAAGAATGAAGCCACGGAGGGTGGTGGCTCGCTCTAGCCTGTATCCCATTTGAAGTGCCTTTGCAGCAGGACCTGGTCTTACTCCTACTACTGTATTAGGAATGGGGGACAGTGTGGGTCACATGAAAACACTTTATGCTATTTTCCCAACTTTTCTATGAGCCTAAACCTCGTAAAAAACAAAGTGCCAGACAGATCTGAAACAGGAGAGATTCAGCTGTCTTGACATGGCTAACAGAACCTGGAGCTACTCTGAGAAGGGTGGCATGACCTGGGTCTAGGGCAGTCTTGCAATCTGGGGATGTTTCTGCCGCTAGCCTGTCAGAAAATGGCCCAAGTCCTAGAAGGCAGAGATGGAGAGCTGGGCAGAAGCAGGCCCGGACAGGTAAGAGACAGGTCTTATTTGTGAAAGAAATAGCAGTGGAAAACTGAGCCTCTGAACAAATTGCTTGGGTCTACTGCCTTATCCAAGACTGGACCCCAAGGCTGTAATTAAAGGCTTAGCACTGAGGGATTACACCAGAGGAGAGGAAGAGGCCCCCCACAGCCTGAGGCTGGAATCTGGAGCCTAGTACTGGGGGAAATGATATTCAATTAACCTCCCCATTGGAGCCCTCCCTCTGACCTCCTTGGACTTGTCTCCTTGCTGGACTGGCCTGGGCCTGCAGGGTAGGTGGTGTTTAAGGTGTCCCAGGTACACAGCCTATTTTTCTCAGGAAGAATAAAAGTAACGTTCCTAGTAGAACAGACTCACATTGTATGGTCTCCAGCAAGGGTTGTGATCTGGCTAACTTTAGGGTGCAGACAATGGCCAAGGACGAGGCTGAATGTCCCGTGACTACATTTACCATTTGAGCTCACACCAATATTGTCTAAAAGTGACTACGGGGCACATGGGGCCGTGGCCTTTACCAGCCATGACAATACCTTCTGATAATGGAACATTTTCCCGGAAGATAACCCAGCTTTTATTACCTAGTCTAGCTCAGAGCCTGGTGAACGATGGGAACATCATCCATCCTTACATCTTCTTGCCCAACTGATACACATGTACTTACTCATCCATGCATCCACACATCCTACCTGGCTGAACATTCTGCTAGGCCAGAAACTGTTCTGGTCCTAAAGACTCCGTGGAGAACATGGAGTTCCTACTGCTCACGAAACTTCTACTCTAGTCAAGGGAGGACTTGCTGGAGCAGATACACCTCAGATGCCATTAGTGACCTGGACAGATAGGAGAGAATAGAAGGGGGTGCTATGCACACCACTGAGGCCTTGGGGGCTGTGGGAGAGGCGTGGAGCCTGGAGGAGGATGCAGTGGTGATGGCTGATTTACAGGAATTGTCTGAGACAGTGTGTAGAGAGGCCGAAGTAGAAACTTTAGGGGTTAGAGTTTGGGAAGAAGGGAGCTAATCTCTGCGGTGTGGTGCTATTGGTGGGTTGGAAGCAGAGTATGAATTCCAGAGCAAACAGAGGCTGCTGCTGGAGAAGGAAACTTCGGGGTCACAGAACTTGGCCCTGCGGTGGGCAGAACCATCGCTGGTTAGTCTGTCCTGATCACAGTCAGTCTCAGATGACTGAGAAGCTGGCAGTGCTAAAGCACAGTGGGTCAGGGCCAGAGGAGGTCTGGAAAGAGAGAGACCCAAGAACTTGGGGCTGACCAGAGGTCAGAAGACGGATGAGATGGAGGGAATCCAGCAGCCGAGCGACACAAGGCTAACCACACAGTGCTGAAAATGGCCCTTTGCATTTGGTAGGAGTCAGCTGGGCTAAGAGGATAGCTACTGCCTGGGGATAGAGGAGAGGAGCACATGGAAGGGAGAGTGGGGTCTGCAGGGTGATAGCCTTCCAGGGAGCAGGATAACAAGGCACTAATGCAAGTCTGGGGAGAAATGGACAGCACACTATCTGTAGAGAGGCCTGAGTGTTAGAGCTCACCCAGCCTGGTACCCTGACTGGGGACAAGGGTCTGGGGACAGACATGGTTCCTGCCTACAGTTAGCACCCAGAAAGTACCTGGTCTATACTCTATTTTTGTTCCTTTGCAGTACAACTGTGAGGCCATTCACCACGCAGGAATATATGGAGCCCTGGAGAATCCCCCAGCTACGCCTAGACCTATGAAGAATAGAACATGACTACTAGCTCAGTGTGCACCATTTGAGAATGGGAGAGCTGCCTCTCATCCAGAAACCAGGTTGTAGGACTTCAATGCAGGCTCTGTATGCATTGTTGATACCCCAGGATTTCTTTCTTTAACGTATGCTGCATCTCTTGCATTTTAAAGCCTGACTTTCCTGGGCTTATCCCATTGAAGTCTCTTTCTGCAAAGAAGTGAATCCTATATGGAAGGGCCCAGCTCATCACCTACGTGTTGAGGGGTCACAGCACGTTCCTGGGGCAGACTGGCTCTCTCCCAGTTACCAGCTGCTGTCCTTTCTGCCAAGTCTTGTGACAGGAGACAGCTGCAGTTCTCCGCCCCAACTATAAAAAGCCCTAGCTACCTAAGTGAGCAGAGGACGTGCAGCAGACATTCAGGGTGCCTCTTTGGGGCCAAGGAAAGAGTGCGACCCCGAGAATCATGCCAAGGCTTCCCCCTATCCTGCGGCTGCTCCAAGCGCCCGAGAAGTACACAGTGATTCCTAAAGCCCGTATCTCTTCCAAGCCAGCCAAATCTCCCACTTCCGCCATGGTAAGTAACTCCTAAGGTAGGATTCCTTGGGCTTCAGGGCAACAGGGAAGATTAAAGTGATAAAGGAGAGGGGTGGGTGTGGTGCTAGGTTATCAGTATTTTATGCAAGATGGTGTCTGAGTGCCAGAAGAGCACCCTGGCACCACTGCCCGTGGGCCAGGCTCTCAAAGGGCTACAAATGGTGGGGTAGGGACGTCCTCAGACCTCACATACCTCTGGGCCAAGGTCGACAATGACAGAATTAGGGGGCAGAGTTAGGATACAGGACTCATATCGGTTTGTGTTTATTCCTTTGTTATGGGGCAAGGAGGGCTGCTCTGAGGGGAAAACTAAAATGGCAGCAAATCTGATGAAATTTGACATATAAAGTAGGTCTGTCTCACATGTACAAAAGACTCATGCATAGAGCTACGGCTCAGCCCAGACTAAGATTCCTAGTCTAGGCTGAATTTGCTTAAACTCGGGATTAAGGTTAATAGGAAGGACTGGTTTTCAAATGAAGTACTGACTCAGCTTCAAGAAGGCCTGGACACAGGCCTTGTTTTGAGAGAACTCAGGGTGTCACACAGTTGATAGCTCAGAATGTGTCTCTACCTAAAGCTACTGAGAACACAGGGCTCCTGACGGGGGTCATCACTGCACATGGGACACTCAAGGCAGGTGTCCGACCTCACTCACTGTGGCTTCTGAATGGGGCTGCTTTTGAGAAAAGCCCAGTGTTCGTTTGTAACAATGGAAACCTTAGCTGCTCTGCTATTCTGCATAGCCCCCTGGGACATAAGACTGGACAGGAGCTGAGTGAACCTCTGCCTCACTGGGAGCTGCTTCAGCTAGGCAGGATCCTGGTTTCTGAAGCCCAAGGTCGTTGCTCCTGATTTCTGAGGTCACTCTCCCTGCCAAGGACTCCGAGCTGCCAAGCTCTCTGACACGCAGAGCCTGCTTGCTCACAGACTGCCTAGAGAAGCAGAAGGGAAATGGGGACTATGGCTGGTCAACATGCAGAGAAGAAGAGCAAGGGCAGTGACCTCTGGTTGCTTCTGACCGAGACAGAAGCCCCACACAGCAGGATTCTAAGGATGGCCTATGGCCAAGCCCAAGCCTTCTAATGGCCAGTGGACTCATGTTTGGTTTTCTTTCCACAGGATCAGGCTGTGGGGATGTCAGTCATAATCGCTGGCTTCATGGTTCCAGCAGGATGGGTCTTATCCCACTTGGAGAGCTATAAGAGAAGCTCCGCAGCATGAGGAGCTCGGCGCATCCCTGAGAGGCCAATTAAACGCTTCCAGTACCTCCTGCTCGTGTTGATTCTTGAGGGTGGCACTCATAACACCCAGTGCCTTAGTGATGCTCGGCAGCGAGTGTGGATGCCCGAGTCTGAGAGAGCACTGATAAGGACTGCAAGGAGGAACCAACGCCGCCTCCTTGTCTGACAATACAGGGCTCACTACTTTGGTGGCGGTCCTGTCATATAGTGACGGGGGAGAAGGCGAGCCCCCACCAACCTGAGTCCCAGCTTACATGCTCATTTTTTCTTTAGGCACAGGATTGGCTAAGAAGCTAAGTTCAGGAACAGAAGCACCAACAGAACAATGCAAAGGCATTTATTATAGAAGCACTCTCAGACCACACTGGAAAGGTCCACTCAGGTGGATTTGGGTGGAGACTACTCTGTCCCCATTCCCATTCATGCCCTTCCTCATCACCTAGGCCTGGAGCCCCCCTCCCACGGCTTGCGGGCTACAAAAGACCCCACACAGGAGCCTTCTCCAAGTAGTCACACCCCCATCAGTGACAGATCTCTGCATTTATAGCAAGAACAGTTCCCACTCCTAGCAGGATCCCAAACTCCATCCCAAATGAATACAGATCTCTGCTGATGGTTTCGGGGGTCACCTTGCAGGGTGAGGCAGGGTGAGGCGGGTCTGCAGGACCCTGGGGCGTTAGGTGAGGATGTCTTGAGCCTGGTGTTCTACCAGCAGCTCCATGCTCTTCACATCAGTGCACCAGAGCTCCAGACGGTCCTTCATCCCCTTGATCTAAAGGCAAGTCAGGATCACATGGGTGTCAGGCTGCACGGGAGTCTGTGTGGGAGTACTAAACCTCTAATGCCTTTTGGGGAAATGCTAAGGGCGACAGAGCTGAAGGTGGGGGTGTGATGGAATCACCGTGCCAATTCTGATCACGAGGACATTCTAAAAACTCACATGAAAGAAAAAGAATGGAGGAAATCACAGGATTAAATGTCCGGAAAATATGATAGGGCGTGGGATCAAATCACAAAACCAGGAACATGTCTGTGCAAGCACCAATTTGAGGATTAGGAGGCAGCAGCAGCACAGCAGCACTGTTGTCACAGTAAGCCTGTAAGTGCAGGGCTCAGGCCTCAGGGCTGCTCCCCTAGGCCCCCACAGCAGTAATCCCATCTGCAGCACCTTGTGTGGGACAGTGTCCGCTTCCTAAGTGGCTTCCGTCCACATAAAACTAGGACAGCACTGGTGTACCCAAGTCCACAAAGGGCAGGGGCTCAGCCCCCTTACCTGCTGCAAATCCAGCACTCGAGGCTGCACCCACGTCATGTGAACCCGCTTGTCCACCTCGTCTATGCTGCCTCTCACCAGCCCCACCGAGAGTGCCTTCATCACCAACAGCTCCACCTGTGCAAGGGGCACATGAGACAAGCTGGGAGCACGGTGCTCGCTGAGACCAGGTCTCTGTTGGGGGTGGTAGCATTGCTGCTGCGAACCCCTAAGTCCAAGAACCATACCTTGTTGACAGTGATCTTGGCACTTTTGGCAATTTCCTCAAAAGTGAGTTGTCTGTGGTTGGCAGGCCGTGTGAACGTCATCTGAAAAAACAAAACTATTTTTCTAAGCAAAAGTGGTCATCAGAGAATTGGTTTTTTAAGATTTTTTTTTTGGGGGGGTGGGGAGTAGTCAGGGCTGGAGATAGGGCTCAGTAGTTAAGAGCACTGGCTGCTCTTCCAAAGGATCCAGGTTCAATCCTAGAGCCCACATGGCAGCTCACAACTGCCTGTAACTCTAGTTCCAGAGGATATGACACCCTCACACATACATACATGCCACATATGCAGACAAAACATCCATGTATGTAAAATAAAAAGTTTCCGGTTTCTAGCTGTTGTGAACATAGCTGAGCAGTGTTCTTGTGGTGTGGTGGATGGGGGTGCAGAGGGGGGATGGGAACAGGAGGGATCAGGTGTGGGGAGGATGAAGGGGGAAAGTACTCGGAGAGAAAACTGGAATGGGGGGTGGGCATCCCTGGGATAAGCTAGAAACCTAGAACAATGGGATCAATGAGGTGACCCTAGGGACTCCTAGCAATGGGGGGATATGGAGCCTGAACTGGCCATCTCCTGTAACCAGGCAGGACTTCCAGTGGAGGGACTGGGACACCAACCCAGCCACAAAACCTTAGATCCACAATTTGTTCTGCCTACAAGATGTGCAGGGGTAAAGGTAGCAAAGAAATTATGGGAGCAGCCAACCAATGACTGGTCCAGCTTGAGACCCATATCATGAGAGGGAGTCTACCCCCCCCACCACTGCCCAGAGAGCCAGGGGCTGGATAGTCCAGAGAGCAAGGAGACAGAACCAAACATGAATGGTGCGCGCACACACACACTCAGTGTAATGATTCCTAACGATATTCTGTTGTACTCACAGATTGGCATGTAGCCCAACTGTCCATCAGAGAGGCTCCACCCAGCAACTGATGTTGTACAGACTCAAGAGTCAAACATTAAGCAGAGCTTGGGGAAATGGCAAGGAAATATGATGAAGACCCACAAATTACCCGACCTGAGCCCATAGGGGCTCAGAGACTGAACCACCAATCAGGAAGCCTGCAAGGGACTGACCTAGGCCCTTGCACGTTTCAGTTGTGTAGCTTGGTCTTCCTGTGGGACTCCTAACAATGTGAGGGGAGCAGGAGCTGTCTGAGTCTGCTGCCTTCCTCTGGGACCCGTTCCCCTGCTGGGTTACCTTGTCTAGCCTGAGAGAAGAGGAGGTACCCAGTGCTACCGCAGCCTGTCATGCCATGGCCTGCTGATAGCCATGAAGGCCGACCCTTCTCTGAAGAGGAAGGGAAGAGCGGATTGGGGGTGGGGTGGGGGGGATGGAAAGTATGGGGATGGGCTGGGAAGGGGAACTGCAGTTGGGTGAGAAAATAAACACAATTTATATAAATAAATATATGTGTATAGCCAGAAGTTGCAGTTGTTCTGTGGGGGTTTGGTTGCACACACCTTTAACCTCAGCTCTCACAAGACAGAGATAGGCAGATCTCTGTGAGTTTGAGACCAGTCGGGTTCACAGCAAATTCCTGGCTAGGGTCAGGATTACATAGTGAGAGGCTGTCTTATTTAAAAACAAACAAAACTCTGAAAATATAGATCATCTTATTAATCCTGTGTTCAAGTACTCAAGCTTTCATAAGGTAGTATCTACTGCAAACAAGGTTTCAATGCTCAGAGAAGCTCAAAGGTCCAAACCAACTTTGAAGGAACTTTGACAAGAACACTCATTCCTTGATGACAGCTGAGGCTGCCAAGTCCCTTGTACAGTGTTGAGCACTGTAGGAAACCGGAAATGCACTCGGCATTCTTCCACAAACTCATATCCTATTGGAGGACACAAAAGCATATGCGCAGAAAGGGTGTCAGGAAGTGAGTGGCAGGAGGGAGCGGCTTTAGGTTCACATGGGCAATGACAACTTACAAAGTGTCTATTGGAGCCTGTCTAAGAGTCAAACTCATGGGCCAGAGAGATGGTTCAGTGGGTAAAGGTGCTTGCTGCCAAGCCTGGCCACCCAGCATTTGATCCTTAGCACCCATCTGGCAGAAGGAGAGAACTGACTCCCATAAGTTGTTCTCTGATTTCCACATGTGTGTACCCCTCTCCCACAAAAGAAAGGTTACAAAAAAAGTGTAAGATCCAAATTCAAACTTAATGAGCAGAGGCAGAAGGGAGGAAACAGGTAAGAGTGGGACCATGAGAGGTGGGAAAGAGCACAGGCGGCCCTAGCTAGCTCGTGAGCACCGTTCCAGCACTGTGGGCAGGGATTCCTCAGTGCTTCTTACCTCCATAAGGCACAACAGCTGGATCTTCCTCAGAAGCTGGGCCTCGTTGGCTGCTAAGTCAGGCTGCAAGGTACAAAAAGACAGAAATGTGGGCTCTGAAACTCTACTATGGTTCAAGCAAAAAATAAACCAGGCAAGCCAAACATTTTACATTGTGGGTAGCTGAGGCTCACTGATAGTTCAGAGTGATACTAAATCCCTGTCTCAGACAAGTTAAAGAAGAAACTGACTGTCTTTCAAGATAGGAGTGTAGGAAACAGGATTTACACTGATCTTCCAAACACCAGCAAACTCAAGACTCTTGGCAGAGGCACCACCAGCCAAGAATAAGTCTTGTGTCTTGAAAGGTTTTGGGTGGCACTGCTGTTGGTCAGTTCAATGCAAGCACAGTTGGCTGAAAGGCTGAAGGCCTAATGGCTTGTGCTGAGTCTAAAGAGCCAGCAATTAATTTGCAACAGATGATCTCACCATGGTGAGAATGAGAGCTCATCTTTTTGCAAGTCTGCAGCTGGCGTGATGTTCCAGCACTCTGGAGCTAAGGCAAGAAGTGCCTCGGAGTTCAAGACAAACCGGAACAACACAGAGACCGTGTCTCAGAATAAAAACAAAAACAGGTTATATGCTGCCAAAGAAAGTTCCATTTCTACAGGGACATTTCTACAGATATCCCTGAATCTTTCTTCTCCTTATAAATTGCTATAGCAAGCTAGTCTGTCTGTCTGTCTTTTTTTTTTTTTTTAAATTGGGGTCTCATTCATTATGCTGAGTAGGCTGGTTCTCAACTCTTAGTCTCCAGTGATCCTCTGACCTCAGCAGGGACTAGAGGCACAAATCCCAGTACCTGGCCCCACCTTCCTTTGAGGCGGCATATTTTGCTGACAGGTCAATCCACAATGAGACTACAGTTAAGGCCTGCTGGATCTGGTATTTTCTGTCTTCCCAAAGCCCCTTCATTCATTCCCACCCCACTCCATTACACACGCTTACTTACACACATGCACACACACATTAATTAGCTACAAGTTTTTATTAAACACTAGGAAAATCCAAAGTTTCAGGAAATATGAGAACATAACCATAGTTCCTACCACACTTAGTATTTTAGGACTATTTACTTCTAATGATTTCATTTTAGAGGAGATGCTACAGAGCTGAGGAGAAGGCTCAGAGACTAGAGTGTCACACAGACGAGAGGACCAGATTTTAGATCCTCAGGACCCAAGTGAATGCCACCGGGGCTGGGTGGCATGGCTACTCACTTGTAACCCCAGCCCACAAAGACTGAGACGGGCTCTCCAGAAAAGCTGTCTAGCAAGACTAGCCATACAGGCTAGCTCTGGGCTTAAGTGATAGAGCCTATCTCAACGAATAAGGTGGAATGTGACGGAGAAAGACTCCTGATATCAACTTTGTGTCCCATATGCAATTGCACAAACGTTAATGTGCACAAACACACATATGAATGCACACTACGCACATATGCATGAATAAGAAAAATGCAAAGTAAAGAAAGTAAGAAAGAAAGGCCTAGCTAACTTATTGTTAAGCACCTTTGGCTAATGGCTACTATTTCTCTTGGCTCTCTCCACTGCTCTGTGACCCTTGGTCACACACACACTCAGCAAATGTGCTAAGTTTCCTTGTCCTGTGTTCTCCTGCATCTCTTCACCCATTCAAGGTTACACAGACACTCTTCCTTTGGGAGGTCTAAGATGCACCTTACCCAGCACAGAAAAGCATATTGTGCCTTTCATGAGCAGCACTGCAGCAACCAAGACCTCTACTGCCCTGTTTCTGAGAGAGCAAGCCTGGCCTACCAATGTCCAGTCTATGCCTAGACCCTCTTGGGTATCTGATCTGGTATGTGTAGGGAAGAGGCTTAGTGAAGCCTTGCTGGAAGAGCAGACACGGGGGTACATGAAACCTACCTGCTGGCCCCAGGCAGACTTCAGTGTCTGGAACCTATCTACATCACCACTGTTGAAAGCATACAGGGTGTCAATCAGCCACTGCCGGTCAGTGTTCCTCAGTGACTCCAGCACAGGATGCATGAGCTGTGGGCACAGAGACAGTTAGCTGGTAAAGTCAGACTTTCCTCCCCCACGCTGTCAAGTGCCAGGCCAACTTACAAGTTCTCCAAAGTTAAAAACTCCCTCTCCGAGAAGTCCAGCAAGCCCCAGTGTGAAGGCTCTTTCTTGCTGTTCTGATACTACAAAATGATACAGCCAGTCATATCCCGGTCTTGTCTGCTTTTATAAATCTCACATAATGAAGCACAGAAGCTGTTCTTAGAATAGTTCTAGTACAAAACTTCATCATGAGCTGCCTCTTCAAAGGCACTAGAACTCAGGTTATGCCAGGAACCATGCATATGTAAATTTTGTGGAAATACCACGTGTATACTGTTTAGCTTGTACTATGACTGGAATAACATCCTTTGCTCCCACCCCAACCCCCTGCCCCTCAGCCTGTCATGGTTTTAACAGTCTATAGCTCCTCAGACTGGAATGTGTCTGCTTTCTCCTCTCTTGGCTGCAGTTGTTGCTTTTCTAATGTACTCTTATTAACAGCAATTGAAGCTTTGTCTGCATTTTTAGGAGTTGCCAGTCTCCTCACCACCAACAGCACATTCAAGAAAGTAGTCAAATTTTCTTTCAAACACACTCTCCCTATATTTTCACGCAAACTCTCTGACTACTTTTCCTTCCGTCCTCAGACTCTCCAGAGACTGTAATTTACTCCCACAGGTATGGACTCCTTTCAGAGCACAGGTCTCAGCTATGGGCATTCACCCGCCCTTCACCCTGTGGCAGGTCAGAGAGGTCCATCACTACAGTCTGACTCAGCTACTAATACAGGCCTGCAGGAGTAACGGGGCTGAGAAAGATGAGCCTGCATGGGCTCTGACGCGGTGCTGGAGACGAGTATAGAAAATGTAAATGTACACAAAACTCCCCCTTAAGAGCGATGAACCCCGACAGAGCTAAGACCCACTCCTTTCAGCACCCCATAGCTGCTGTGCTCAGCCACGAATTTCCTGAGTGCTGAGAACTGTGGGGCCTGGGTTACCTGGCAGATCCTTTATGTCTACACAGCCCAGAAACCGTAGGGCATCTTTGTAGTAGGACGCGTGGTTTCCGATTGTTTGATAGTATTTACTGGAGAGATCGTAGAAACGACTGTGAACTGACGTCACACCAGGGAGATTGTTGAGCATCTCTTCAACATCTTCAATGGTTTCCTATACACAAGAAGTAAAATCGTCTTCCAACTTACAAGATCTTTCAAGTAATAAAAGATGGAAAAGTCTGAGCTACCAGGGCAAAGACGGATAACATTAGTTAAATTGACTATGTTAAAATAGAGAACTTTGGTTAATCCAAAATACAAAAGAAAATACAAAGACAAGCTGTAGACTGGCTTTAAGCTGTAACTCCATATCCTACAGGGGTAATGAGCCAGGAAATAAGGACACAGTAGAAAAAGACAGTAACAGGCAATTAACCAAGTAGACATGTGAACGGAGTTGCTGGTAAACCACTACCAACTGAGAAATCAAAATTTAAACCACCACCACATGACCTCCCCTGGGTCATGAAGAGATAAATAGTGTGAAAATAGCCACGGCTGCCAATGGGGAGCCACCCTGGGTGGTATATTACTGTTTTCCAGCATATGTATCTGGTCTCCTACAAAAGGATTGAGGTCATGTATTCTAACTGCTCTTCATGCTAGCATTTCTGTACCTGGTCTCCTTGTGCATGGGCAGTCCCCTCGGTGTGTGAGTGAAGGGGCTACTGTGAGTTGTACTACAAAACCTTACAGGTACCTCTGCAGCTCCCCATTGGCAGCCGTGGCTATTTTCCCAGCCAAGTGGACTATATCCCTTCCAACTATAAGACAAAATAAACTATCCCCTAAGTCCCTTCTTCTCAGGTATGAGGTCATGGCAATAAGAACAGTAACTAGTACACGGGGCCTGAGATGGACCTATGGGGGGCTAGCATGGTCTGCCTATGTGCTGTTCTACTCTCAGACTGGCTGAAGTCTAAGGGTGCCCGTTGCAGCACTCCTCACTGTGTCACAGATAATACCTCCGAACAAAATGTAATCAGGATGGATGTGATCTGGGACTAGGAAGCAATAAGTAAGACCTTTTTAGGGCAATGAAAACAAACTGTCAACTACCACTTCTGATATTTTTGTTAACATTATAGTTAACAAAAATAAGCCAAAACAAAAGCACACACAGTCTCTAGATAAACAAGTGGACCGACAACATTATGTTGGCTCACTGCTACCATTATTATGCCTGTCTCCCAAACTGGACAACAATGCAAAGGGGCACAAATGGAGCTGAGGAGATGGCCTAGTCATTGAGAGTATTTGTTGCTGCTGCAAAGGACCTAGGTTCAGTTCCTGACACCCACATGGCAGCTCACATCTGGCTATAACTCCAGTTCCAGAGGACACAATGCTCTCTTCAGGCCTCCACTGGCACTGCATGCATGTGATGTAGATACACCACAACACATAAATGCAGACAGAAACCTTTAACAATTCAAGAGGGAGAAAGAGAACAGAAACACACTGCCTGGTATGATGAAAGCCCACAGGTTTTGTACACGGAGACCACACGGAGTCCTGGCTGGACAGACAGCTGTGGCCACACAGGGGATCTTTAAGAGTAAATATCTTATCAGCAGTTTAACCCTGAATGGGAAAACAAAACAAAACCCCAAACCAACCAAACCAAGCAGAGGGTGGAATAGATCAGACAAAGGTGGCAGTAAGTAAACAATGGGGACAGCTTGGTTAGCCTAAGACAACTCTGGCTTTTTTTCTCCTTGTAACTTAAAATATCTTCAAGCAACAGGCAAAGAGGAAGAATGCCTGCATTACTCTCTCTCACCTTTGTAGCCTGCAGATCCCCGATGTTCAATTTTAGAGCTCCGATTGCTGTCTTACACAAGATCACGGCTTCATCACTACTTTTTACCTGAAGAGATTAAAAAATTAGGGAACCTCAGAAATTTAAGCACCAAATTTGCAAAGCAGGCTGGCTGCTCCTTGGGCACTGACTTGACTGACACCAGGAGCATGACTTCCGAGGGTGTAGACATAAATTACGAATCACATGAATACCAGAAAATGCTTTGCAAACTCCATACTCACCTTCTCACGAGTCTTTTCCAGAAAAGTAAGAGCCACATTAGGATCTAGAATAGAAACAAGAACAAAGTCAGACCCACAACCAGCAGCTTCTTACCAATTAAGACATCTTTAGGAAAGATAAACAGTAACATTTCTGTTTCTCCCAAAAATCTCCCGGTGTACCCCACAGCGGCCTATGTAGCTCATGTTGTACTTACTGCCTCACCCCAGTGCTGGGGTTACAGGTGTGCAATACTAAACCCGGACAATTTGGTATTTGCTGTTATGAAACAGAGGCTTACCGGTCATCTGTCTAACCACATGAAGAATTATTTCTACCAGGGACAAAGGGTTTACCCTGAAAAAAGGAAACAAACAAACAAACAAAAAACCCACCAGTTTTTTAGTGTTAAAAGCACTAATGTATTCATTTTCAAAGTAAAAAACTGACAAAAGGGGATTACCTGTGCTCAAATTCACTGATGAAGTTTTCATAGAGCTGCACAACCAAAGATGGAGAATTAGTACAGAATGCGCTTCCCTCTGAAAAACTAGACTCCGAAAGCTGTGTCTAGTTACAGATGAGCACTAAGACTGTTAAGTGCGAGTGTGCAAACCACAATGCCCATCACAAGAGAGCACTGCCTAAACCTTTGCTGAATGATGGGCTTATTTGAGTTCATATAAACGATCACCAATGGATTATTGAAGAAAACCAGAACTCATCGCTTTGAGACCCAGAACACTGGTCTATAAGAACCTTCTAGGCTGCGGATTTAGCTCAGTGGTAGAGCGCTTACCTAGGAAGCGCAAGGCCCTGGGTTCGGTCCCCAGCTCCGAAAAAAAAAGAACAAAAAAAAAAAAAAAAAAAAAAAAAATCCGTTTAAAAAAAAAAAAAAAAAAAAAAAAAGAACCTTCTAAATAGGGGGGTGTGGTGGCTCACGCCTTTAGTCCCAGCACTTGGGAGACAGAAGCAGGCTAATCTCTGTGAATTTGAGGCCAATCTGTTCTACAGAGCTGGTTCCAAGTCACCCAGGTTACACAGAGGGACTCGACCTTGAAAAAAACCAAACAATTAAAACAAACAAACAAACAAACAAACGAGCAAACTCCTAAATATTAATTCCTACATCCTGCCTTCCTTCCTCCAGTGAATTTCAAGTACAATAGCTGGACCAGTGTGAAGTGTTCCAAATCAAACAGAATTGAGTTCCTTCAGATTTCAGAAGGCTACAGGTCTTCTAAAGGCTCCTACTACCAAGTTTGTTAGTCGGCCAGCACACAGGAGTTATGTCTTCAGGCTAGTACTGTGGACACACCATGTGTGTTACATGCTGAGCTTCCAAGGTGCTCCTGCACTACTAAAGACGACAGAACACACACATGACAACTCATGGGAATCTGAGGAAGCATGGGGAAGAGTGTGTTATTTTTTTCTGCTGACAAAATTTTAAAACGCTCCATTAGCAAGATAGCATAGTGCGAAGTTCCCCTCAACCCTCTCACCTTCAAATGAAGAGGCATTCTCTTTTCTATACTACTCTGGCCAGACATCTCTGAGCAAGTGGAACCCTTGAGCGAAGATGGGCTAGGAGAGCTGTGAAGTGAGGGGAGCCCTTTAAATAGTCCCTTTCCCTACCAATCTTGCTGTGTAACCCAGGTTAGTCCTGAACTAGTGATCTTCCAGATTTAAGTTTCTAAGTGAGGGACTGCAGTTCAGTTTCTGCCTTTCTTTCTCAGTGCTGTTGTGCAGGGCACAGGGCCTTGTGGATGGAAGCGCATACTCCCATTGAGTCATTTTCCTAGATCTAGTCTAAATTTTTAAAAACCAGAAAATCTGTTTCAATGTTGTGATTTATTAGCTGTAACCTATGGTGATTTATCTGTGTCTGATAGTATGAGAGACTTTCATGAAGGGCACAAAGTGATTGCTGAAAGATGCAGCTTAGTGTGATCACCATGACATCTACCCCACCTCCTTTTTTGCCTTTAAAAGTCTATGAGCAGGGGTTGGGGATTTGGCTCAGTGGTAGAGCGCTTGCCTAGGAAGCGTAAGGCCCTGGGTTCGGTCCTCAGCTCCGGAAAAAAGAAAAGGAAAAAAAAAAAAAAAAGAAAAAAAAAAAGTCTATGAGTAGAGTTGGGCACGGCACTGCATATATTTAATGACAGCACTTGGGACGCTGAGGCTGGTGGACTGTGAATCGGATCCTAGTCTGGTCTACAGAGCAAGTTCCAGGCCAGTCAGCTACACAGTGAGACCTTATCTCAAACAAATACACAAACCAACCAACCAAGCAAAAATTATGAGCAGGTGCTGGAGAGATGGCTCATGGATGGTTAAGACTCAAATTGGGTTCCTCGTACCTACACCAGCTGGCTTACAACAGCCTGTAACCCTGGATCTCTTCTGGCATGTGTGTGTGTGTGTGTGACCGAACCCAGGGCCTTACGCTTCCTAGGCAAGCGCTCTACCACTGAGCCAAATCCCCAACCCCTGCTCATAGACTTTTAAAGGCAAAAAAGGAGGTGGGGTAGATGTCATGGTGATCACACTAAGCTGCATCTTTCAGCAATCACTTTGTGCCCTTCATGAAAGTCTCTCATACTATCAGACACAGATAAATCACACCACCATTAAAAGTAAATAAAAATTAAAATAATAGTTTGTAAGTATACTCAACATAATCTGACCTGTATGGTAAGTCATTACCTTAATGAGGCCATCTCCTTGGGCAAAGCATGGGTCCTGCACAAAATCAAGCACCTGAAGTGTCAGCTGATGCCATAACCTACGAAACAAAAAGCCCTTCAGTCCCATATACAAATGTGAAGGAACAGATGCCTTCAGCCTTGATGGTCATGAAACACCAAGTACTACCCAGGTTCCACTGCACAGTACAGGAGTTAAAGCAAGTGCCAGCTAATTCAAGCTTATTTCTCGACTGACTCTGCTACCCCATAGTCACTTATCCTCTCCAAGACTCAGTTTTCTTAGTAACCTAAGAAATGGAGAACATTTTTTGAGACAGCTTCAACACCCACTCGGAATGCCAACTGGAAGACTTTGGAATTCTACAGCTATATTTTAACTCCATGCCCTCTTACTTATTAGCTGATCACCTCACAGAAGAATAGAAAACTGACATTCAATCTCATCTGTCAATGGGGAGGATGAAATAAGCTAATACTTAAAAAAAAAAAAAGAAACCCAATATATAAACCTTTGAGACACTAAAATAGCACATTTTACACCAAGACTAAAGGATAATATTTAATAAAAGAGATAAAGTGTTTTGAAAAACACAGAATGTTGTACCATATATAAGCAGTTACATATTTAACACTGAAAAATTTGTCTTGAAATCACTAATAAGCTTTAACTGCTGGAACCTTACCATGTGGAAAGGTTCTGAAGAGGTGTTTCTTCATAGGAAAGCTCTTATATCAATGTCAGCAACTCTTAATTGGAGGCTGTAGATAATCCCACCATGGCTTCGTACAGGCTACAGGGGCTATGTCTCAGACGGTGTGACACCCTAGCTTCAGAACTGTTTGCTTGTTTGAACTAAGAGCTAGCATCCCAGGCCAGCTCGGGCCTCCTTTAGTTAATTAAGAACATACAGAAGACAAATCTTAGCAACTTATCATAGCCGGTAAGGCTGGAACGCAGGGAGTCTAGATTCAGAACCCCGGCAACAGCTCTGCTCCTGAGGCTGTCGACCCTTTTCCTCTCTATCCCAGACCTTCCGGACAGATCGGAGCCTCTGGCCCTCTCTTCCCGCCCCAACCTCGGTGCTTACTTCTTCGTGTATAGCTCTTCCAAACGGTGCCAAACGGCGGCCTGGCCCGGCCCGGAGCTCTGACTCTGCTGTAAGAAGGCCGGCACATCCTTCATGATTAAAGAGAGCTGGGAACACAAATACCAGGCAGTCGGAACCGGCAGGGATGGCGGACGGAAGTGCTCACTCACTTCCGGCGCCGCGCCGCGCCGCGCGGGGCATGCTGGGAGCGTCCCAATAGCCCCACGGGTTGCGGTCGTCAAGGTAACCGCGTTCTTGGCTTCGGCCAAACTTCTCCGAGGTTTCTGGCCTTGCCTTTGAGGCGTTATAGAGGTGCCTGGGTACAGCTGGCCACCGACTGGTCACGCAGCCTCAAGCCTTCAGTCGTGGGTCCTCTGAAACCGGATGGTGTCTGACGAGGACTAGGTGTGATGTAATTCCTGACCGCAGTAAGCGCTCAGAGAGCGTTAGTTATCACCCGCCTGCTCAAGGAGGTCGAGCGCGGTTAAAACAATGAGATCTCCTGATTTGGCTCCCCAGCCAATAAGTCAGAGTCTCACAGACGGAGAAGCTGCCAACACCAGGCATAAACCCACCCTTCGACACATAGGGTTAACGTTCCGAGGGCTGGCCTGGGAACCGTGTGAGAGGTGGAGCGCGGGGGGGGCGGGACTTGGCGAGAATAGGGCGGTGCTTGGCCTACGGGGGCGGGGATTCGGATGGCACTTGACCCTCTAGGCGCCGTAAGCCTGCAGAGCATCATGGCGCTGAGCTGTCGACTGGTATTGGCCGCGCTTAGACTGTGGGGTCCGGGAGGTGAGCCACAGCAGGGGAGACACGGGCCTCCGCAGATAAGCTGTCAACGGTGTTTTAGGGGCGGGTAGCTGGAAGCAATTGCGGGAGAGAGGACCCGGCAGGTGCACCCTGTCACAAGGTTCTGCTGACCGGCCATCTGTACCTCATCTCCTTAAAGATGTTTTCCTATGTAGCTGTTTCCATTGCAGCCCAGTCTTTGAACTATTTTACAGAAGTTCATTGTATGGATGTCTTATAATTTATATCACCATTTCCTTATTGAATACTTTCTAATCTTGAATTATTACAAATAACGTGACGAATAATCTTGCTTGCACCCCATTTTGAGCATACATTCCCAGTAGACGGCCTTGTGTAAAGTTACATGGTTTGTATTGTTTTGAGACTGGGTCGCGCTCTCTCTCTCTCTCTCTCTCTCTCTCTCTCTCTCTCTCCCTCCCTCCCTCCCTCCCTCCCTCCCCCTCCCCTCCCCCATTTTCCAAGACTGGGTCTCTTTCTTGTTCAAGCTGGCCTTGGGCTGGCTAGGTGAAGAAGGATGACCTTGAACTCCTGATCCTGCTTGCTTCCACTTCCAAGCTACTGAGATTATGGTCACATGCCACCACATCCAGCTGTTACTTATGTTTTAATTGTCCCCTATAAAGGTGGTGGAGCCAAAAATTTCACCAACAGTCATTCTGTCTGCAAAATAGTTACGTGTTTCTATTGTATACTCTCCTGTATAATCCTGAGAGGGATCAATAGCAGTGATATTTTCAGTTGGAAATGAGTGAGTTTATTAAGTTAGAAAGAAATCATCACATTGCATATTCAAAACAATCCAGCAGAAATCTATTGAGGAAGCTCCTTTAAGGTAGCCAGCTGGGACTTCCAGTAAAGGGAGTCCCTGGCAGAATAGAGTGACCACTTCAGTGAGGTTTTTTTTAGTAAAGCAACAGATAGAGGTAATATCAAATTGGACACTTGTCACATCCAACAGAAACTGATAGAGAAAGTAAAGCCGGGATGGTCAGTTGGAGTTGCCCGATGAGCTTTCCCCCATGTCTGAGCTTCGGGTTTCCTTCCCACGGCAGGCACTTTCCTATACTGGGATAAACAAAATAACCTCCCATGGAAATGGGTCACCTTCTAGCTGTCCTCAAGGGCACAAGTGTTTTCACGCTTGGGCTGTTTTGCTGTTCTCTCTCCATCCTATCACACAGTTAGGGGACCAGCTCTCCAGACTTTGGACTTTGAGACAAACATGGGCCTGATATGGGGTTGTTGGCCTTGCCTTCCAAAGCCATCTTCTCAGTGAGCTCAAACAACACACAACACAGGACAATTTATCATATGATGTGCAAATTTTGTGTGTATTAGTGCTGGGTTTCAAATTCAGGCTTTGCACTTTTCTGGTAGGCTAGCATGGTACCACGGAACTAGAGCCTGGAGTCCTTACATTTTTAGGGCTCACAGTTGTTAGCACCCTATAATGGATGGATATTCAGGTAGACAGTGGTATATGCACTTGATGCAGGAAAGAATTTAGTAAAGAGTTGTTCATTTAAGCTACTGCTACAGAGCTCTTTCTCTATACCAGACTTCTGGGTGCTGAGGTAAAGCAGGGATCAGAAAAGACTAATTTGTGGAAGCATTTCTAATACAAGATCATCTGTGGGACTGTCTGGCTGTCATCAACCCGAACACAGGAGCTCTGGGATGTCTGAGGAGGGGGTACCTTTACAGAACACTTCTTCTGCTCTTGATTTTAGATTTTGGGACTCTTTTATGACTTCATCCTTTGTCTCTTTGCAATGTCTTGGGTAGTACTCAGTACTAGCCTCAGGGTCTCTTCATCTCAGGGACTTTATAGGGGCTGCTTCAGATTGTCCGTAGCAGCTGACTATGATTTGCCTCATGCTCTGGTGTGTGTGTGTGTGTGTGTGTGTGTGTGTGTGTGTGTGTGTGTGTGTGTGTGTGTGAGAGAGAGAGAGAGAGAGAGAGAGAGAGAGAGAGTGAAATATTGCCAGCTGCAGATAGTTTCTGTGATTGCATGACATTTGGGATTCTGGGGACTTTTCAGAGGGTATATAAATGGTAGGACCCCAAGAGGTGGGTGGGTTTTTGTTGCTGGTCATAGTCGGTTAAGTAGTCATGCTCAAAGAAGAAACAAGAAGAAATTAGATATCCTGATGTCAAAGATCAAACTTGCCACAAGGAACTCGATGACCCTAATCAGCAGGAAAAACAGTCTAACAACAACACTGTCCCCTTTCCGACCCAGCTTTATGCGTGGCTCTCTTTCCTTTCCTCTCCTCTCTACCCTTTTCTTCTCTCTTATCTAGTGTTTGGGGTTAAAAAGGGTTGAAGAAAAGGGGTACAGAAGGGTGGAAGAAAGAACCCACAAAGTAGCGAATGCCAGCTACAGGCACTCTAACAGGAGTGAGAGCCAGCACTGCTGCCTTTAAGAGGAGGCCAGTGATTATTTTTGGGATTCAGCAAGGCATTTGACCCTGAGGGATTATGGTACTCCAAAGGGGAGGTCATGCTTCTCAGGCAGAGTATGCTGATGGGGAAAGGGTTACTTAGATTTCGATATTAACACACCCTCCCTTTGTTTGGCTAAACTGAAGGGTTAAAACTATCAGTAGAATGGCATTCTAGGAGAGCTTCTGGGAAAGCAGGCAGCAGGATATGAAGTTGATTCTGTAAGGAGCAAAGGAAGTGACGAGAGCAAACACTGCTAGGATCATCTTGCTAGAAGACAGGCTCTGAAGTGTCTAAAGGTGTGCTTATAACATCTTGATTTCTGGATTGTATTTGAGTAAAAGAGACATGCTCAGATGCCTGTTTTATGTCAGTATTAACTTTAGACTAGTCATTTATTTGGGGGAGGGTTGTCAATTTGATCTGTTTGATCTGTTCCCACCAGTGTGGAGAGGCCTCTGTACTGGTGACTGGGGCCATCTGATGGGAGAATTGATCTGGTTCTCCAGCTCTCAAGATGTGAGGAAAGTACCTGTGTCCAGAGGCTGATAGTCTTGAATTCAGAGCAGAATTCCATGGTGATGGGGACATTGCCGCTTGGTTAGATTTCAGGAGAGTCCTGAGTCAAGGCTGTAGACTCAGGAACCTTCCAGGGCCAAGTGAAGCTGCCGTGCCCAGTGTTTCTCTGGCTGCAGAATTTGATGGGGTGGGATGGGGTGGGTGGGAGGCATTTTCAGGCTAGGTTGCAGACTCTGTGCTCTTTGTATTGTACCCCCTCCTCGTATGTGTTTTTAAACAAGCAGGTGTGTGTGTGTGTGTGTGTGTGTGTGTGTGTGTGTGTGTGTGTGTGTGTGGTGTAGAGGCTATAGATTGATGTAGGAGATCTTTCTTTTTTTTTTTTTTTTTCTTTTTTCTTTTTTTCGGAGCAGGGGACTGAACCCAGGGCCTTGCGCTTGCTAGGCAAGTCCTCTACCACTGAGCTAAATCCCCAACCCCAGGAGATCTTTCTTGATCACTTAGTTTTTATTTTTATTAAAATCATTTCTAAAAGTTTATGTATTTTATGTGTATGAGTGTTTTCCTTGCATGCATTTCTGTGCACTGTATGTATGCAGTACCTGTGAAGACCAGAAGAAGAGCATGATCCCCTGGGAATGGAAGAACAGTATATGCTCTTAACTTCTGAGCATCTCTTTAGCCCCTCTACCTGTTTTTTTATATTTTTATTCCTTTTAGTTATATGTAGTTGTGTGAATGTCTGCATGTGGATGTGTTCATATGGAGTGCTGGAAGAGGTCAGAAGCTACAGGCCCTCTAGAGCTGAAGTTATAGACAAGACCACGTGGGTGCTAGCAGTTGAACATGGGTCCTCAGGAAGAGCATCAACTGTCCTTGACTAAGGAGCCATCTCTTTAACTCCTGTCTTGTTTTTTGAGACAAAGGCTCTGGATGAATTTGAAACTTAGCAATCTGGCTAGGTTGGTTGGCATTTAAGGCAACTCCGGAGCCTTTGAGAGCTGTGTGGGGAGAGCCCTGATTTGCTGCACACGTGGCCTTGCCTGACTGTATAGGTTTGGCTGCTGAGTCTTGCAAGCTGTCCTGAGGAGCTATTTACCCCAGTACCTCTAGCTCTCAGGTAGGGATTTTTTTTCTAGAATCATTTTTAGAGCCTCGTTTTTATCCCAATTATATCATGGTGTAAAGTCTGAGCATTTTAATGTTCTTTAAACATCATGGTATCTATTACATCCTGGGGGAGTACTTTGGTACTACAGCACGGAGTGATTTCCTTGTTAACAGGCCCCCTTAGCATTAGCATCTGCCTTGCTAGGCTTCAAAGGAGGCCTTTCCCGCTCTGCTAATGAAACTGCCCATTTGCCTTGTTAGGAACTGAATTAGGCAATGGTGATCCGAAATTCTTTTTTTTTTTTTTTTTTTGGTTCTTTTTTTTCCGGAGCTGGGGACCGAACCCAGGGCCTTCTAGGTAAGCGCTCTACCACTGAGCTAAATCCCCAGCCCCGTGATCCGAAATTCTTAAGGAAATTCTAGAGAGTCCTAATATAGATTAAGAAATCTATAACCAAAAAAATTTAGCCCAGGCTTTGTCCAGGGGTAGAGATAGTTTTATGATACTTTCTTCCTCTAGGCTTCTTATTTTCTACAGAAGAGTAAGCTTTATTGTTATTTTTAAAATGTAGTTGGTAATTCTTTGCAATCCCAAGGTCAGAAAGCTATCCCTTTGATAATTTTCTTAGAATTCTTATTGTTCAACACCATGATGCATCATCTTTTGAGATGAGATCTTGCTATGTTGCCAAGGGTGGCTTTGAACTCCTAGTCTTAAAGGGCCCTCCTACCTCTTCTGAGTAGCTTTTGAGTAGCCATGATTACCAATGTGCTTGGCTTATCTCTAATCAATATTTATATATGCTGTGAAGGAGGGTGTCAATTATTCTGTCCGATTGACATCTGTTTATTCCAGCATTTAAATATAAAGCAAGAGCGACACAACGAACTTTTCTCCACTGCGGAGCTCTGGATACCTTTGCTGTAAATCACATCACTATTTCTGTTTCTGGATTCTGTACTCTGTTTTGTGGTGTAAGTCCAAGAACTTCACCTACCCTTTCTACAACTGTCCTTTGCATGTAGGCTTTCTCCCAGAAGAGGCTGTCTTAGTCACTGTTCTATTCCTGTGAAGAGACACCATGACTGTGGCAACTCTTTTTCAAGACAGGGTTCCTCTGTAGCTCTGCCTGTGGTCATGGCAGCACGTCTAAAGGAAAGCATTTAACGGAGACTTGCTTATAGTCAGAGGCTTGGTCAGTCTGTTATCATCGTGTTGGGGAGCATGGCAGCAGGCAGAAAAGCATGGTGCTGGAAAGGTAGCCGAGAGTTTCATCCTGATCCGAAAACAGGGACAGATTGGGCCTAGTATAAGCTTTTGAAATGTCAAAGCCCAATCCCAGTGACACATTTCCTTCAACAAAGCCACACATATGCCACACCTCCTAATCCCTCTCAAGAACTTCCTGGTGCTGAAACAGTCAAATCTATGAGCCTGTGGGGGCCATTCTTATTCAAACCAACATAGAGGTATAACCATTTTTTCCCTTTGATACAGAATTTTTTTTATGAAAAAAGAAATATAAAAGGAAAGAAAAGGACATGACTGCCCCTAGGTATGATGGAGGAGAGTTTATTACAAGAGAGCATAGGCAGAGGCAGGTAGATCTGGGAGAGTCCACAGTGGTCATGACCCTGAACCATGTAGGGAGAAGGGGAGGGGAAGGGAGAGAGGGAAACCAAGTACAGCTTCCAGGAGGCCAACGGTACAAAAGAGAGGCAGGCACCCAATGTCTGGATTATATAGGGAAGAGCCTCTTGGGGGAAGGGCAGTGCAGACTCTGAGTTGGAGAGTTCAGGTGAGATGTGGCAACCATAGTGTTTATCGATAGGGACTGAGGTGCTGGGAGAACCTGGAGGGCAGATCTCTGCTTTGATATGTTAAATAGACATCTCAGCCTCCTGACTCAGGTTTGAAATTGAATATTTTTATTTATTTATTTTGCTATTTGATACAGAGTCTTTCTGTGTAGTCACAGCTGGCATAGAAATAACAGGGATCTGTCTGCCTCTGCCTCCCAAGCACTGGGATTAAAGGTTTGAACCACCACAATGGCCCTGATACAGAATTGTTTTCCTCTAGATAAGACAAGAAAGGGTGATACAGGAAGAAGTGGGGATAGTGGCACACAGCTTTTTGCCTTACACTTGGGAAAGCAGAGGCAGGTGAGCTTTGAATTGGAGACCAGTCCAGTCTACAGAGTGAGTTCCAGGATAGCCAGGGCTACACAAAGAAACCATGTCTCGAAAAATAAAACAATAAAAAGAAGAGGCAAGTTCAGAAAGCATAGAGGAGACTGGAATGGAGGGGAGTTAGAGTCCTTGGAGTTTGTCTTTAAATTCTAACACAATCTCTAAGGTTTATTTCCTATTGTTTTAACATTAATTAAAAAAGTTTTGCTCATTTCTAAACCTTTATTTCACAGAAATCAGCAGTTTTAATAATTTCTTCCCTGAGATGCTTTGAAATTCTAATTAGTTTGCCTATTTTTGCCTTTTATTCCCTGGGACATCTGGTTTTGCACAGAAAACAAAACCAATTTAGAAATATCAAGTGTTCCCCATTGTTCAGATACTTTTAAGTTGAACTATTGTAATTCTCAACCTATGACAGTTGGAGTACTGACTGGCAGGTGTTCTCCAAAGCCTGCTCCTTCCTCGGAGCTGTCTCTCCGTTAGTACATTTGTCCCTGGACCTGGCGCCCGCTTTGCTTGCTGCTGGGGTCTGCATTCGGGCTGTTGTAAGTAGCCCCTTGCTTCTCACTGAGCAGTTCCGCCCACTGTATTTTGTGCTTATCCGGTGTGCTGGCAGGAAAGAAAGGGTGCCTAGGACACAAAGCGATTGCCTCTTATGTATTCTTCCCAGCTGGGAACAAGGTTTCTTCCAAGGGAACAAAATCTCTTGTCAGAGGCTTCTCTGTGAGGCTGTTGTGCTTCTTGGGGAGTTTGAATCCTCTGCCCTGATGGACTAGAGAGAGCAAGTGCCTCTTATCTTAACCATCTTTATGACTAGACCCCCACAGGAGTTCTAAACTAAAAGGAAGGGCCAGGTTGCAGTGAGGAAGAAAGGAAAGCGTGAAGGCTGAGAAACAGATTCTGATAAACGTTCTATTACAGATGTTCAGATATTCTGACGGTTGCTCTGCAAAAGAGGCGGCCAGTACAGTACTCAGTGAGATAAGCCAGTGGACCATCAACCAAACCAAGGCAGGCCCAGACTCTGGACCCCAGGGAGGACTCTCACGCATCTGTCCAAGAAGGCAACATAGACAGTTGGACACAAAGGCCTGTTCTGGATCCTGATGACTCCTCTGATGGGATGGGATCATCTATGGGCATCTCACTCTGAGTGCCTAGACCTTGGACACAAAGCACAGCTCTTGCTTCAGAGCGAATAAGGCATAGATTATTGTGAGCCCAGTATGAGTGACCATACTGGAAACATGGACTCAGATTACACGAAATAAAGTCTCACTTAGGGAAGGAGTTATACAAACTTTCAGTCACAGAATAAAAGACAGTCAGAAATTCATGTATTTACTGAATACATCAGGGGAACATCAGGTAGGTGGGTTAAAGTCAAACAGTAAAATCTGCTGTAGGTTTCAGATACTACCTAATGAGAGTCTAGCTCCTGGATTGGTGGAAGCTTGTATTCTTTGAAGTCAAGACATTCCAAAGGTCTTACTTCATAGTCAGAAGGATGTTACCTATCCTATCCAGGGGACTAAAGGTGACTCAAGATAAGTTTAGCTCTGGATCTGCAACATTCCAACTCTAAAGTTCCAACTGGCCAAGCAGCTGTGGTTTTTCAGAGCCCTCTAGCTCACGCCATTGATGATGGGACTGTGTTGGTTCCTGGATGTAATCAGTGAACCTGTCTGTAAACCAGAAATGTTTTGCCCCCAAGTGAATCTCAATTCCTGATGCGAGATGGTTCTGTGATTTAGTTGGTAGTCATGCGTGTTGGGAAAGTGGTTGTTTGGATGCACTGGAGAGGCCAGGTCCACCTTTGATGGTGGGAAGAGTCCAGCCGAGGTCACTCTTGCTAGCCTAAGACTGTTGCCTGCTGCCTTTCTTCTGTGCTCTTGCCGTCAGTATTACAGGTGGGAGAAGGCCCATATCCCTCTCTGTGGGAGCCTCAGGCGGCTTTGGATGTGGAGGACACAGTGAGAAGAAGCTGTCTCTGCAGGACGTAGCTGAGCTGCTTCGGACCAGAGCCTGCAGTAGGGTTGTGGTCATGGTGGGGGCTGGCATCAGCACACCCAGTGGCATCCCAGACTTCAGGTATGCTGCAGTTCCCTTGGATGCCATTTCCTCACTGTCTTCTGTAGGGCGGCTCAACCTTTCCCTTCTCTCTACAGATCCCCAGGGAGTGGCCTCTACAGCAACCTTCAGCAGTATGACATCCCGTACCCTGAGGCCATCTTTGAACTAGGCTTCTTTTTTCACAACCCCAAGCCCTTTTTCACGTTGGCCAAGGAGCTGTACCCTGGGCACTACAGGCCCAATGTCGCTCACTACTTCCTTCGGCTGCTTCACGACAAGGAGCTGCTTCTGCGGCTCTACACACAGAACATCGACGGGCTTGAGAGAGGTGAGCCTTGGCCCCTTGCATGTCTGTGCCTGTTTCTCAGGCCGTCCATGGCCTAGTGTTTATGTTGGCCCTGGGACTGTTGCTAGGCAGCTGGCTATGCCTTTACCACTTCTGTGTTTGGGGCCACATGGAAACCTCTCTGCAGGCCTGTCTCCTACACACCTTCTGGGTTCTGAGTTTAGATGGAACTAAAAGTCTTATTATTTTGAATCTAGTGTTTCTCCCTCTCTCTCCCTCCCTCCCTCCCTTCTCTCACTGTCCCTCCATCTCTGGCTCTCTGGCTCCCACCTAAGGAACCCTTAGGCCTTTCTCTCAGTTCCCATGTACGACACATGGCCAGTCCTTATTCTCTGTTCCCTCCATCTCTTTCGCCCTCAGATTATTTTCAGGCAGATCCCTCACATCATGGCGTTAATATAGAAACAATGTCTAGATGTTTATGGATATCTATGAAAGATAAAGCCTTGTTGAAGCACAACTCTGATGCCGTTGTACTGAAGAGCCTCCAACATTTCAGTGTTGTCCCAGTCAGTGACATCTTGGCTCAGCTTCATACCGAGATAGCAATGGTTAGAGCCTGAGTACCCTGAGGGAGGTGCTAGTGCTTCCCCAAGATGCAATCTGCAGGCCCATGGCAGATCCACCCACTCTGCCATTCTGTGGGGTGCTGTGGTCTGAAGTAAGACATCACATTGCAGGGATAGAATCCTGTGAGAAGGAGTCTACAGCCCAGCACCAGAGGCAGTAGTGGCTACCCCAAGTTCCCCTAAGCAGAAGGAAAGGTTTTAGGGGAAGGTAGGAAATTCTTGGCTTTGGGTTTAAGCACTGCAGTTACCAAAGAGCAGTAATAAACTTCATGAGGACTGTTTGTTGTTGAGGAGGTTCTGCTACAGCTCCCCCCCCCCCCATAAACCTCGAATTTACTCCGTCGTAGCTCAGGCTGTCTCGGAATCTCAGTTTTTTAGCCTCAGCCTCCACAGTGCTAGGGTTATGTGTTTGAGCCACTACATGCAGCTAAGAAGTCTTTGCTCATATACAGGTTTTTGAAACCTAGTTTCATCAAGCCCAGCAGGTGTGCTTGTATACTTGCATAGCCATCCCAGAGGCTGTGACACTGAGATTTGCTTTGGATTTCAGCATCTGGTATCCCTGCCTCAAAGCTGGTTGAAGCTCATGGGTCCTTTGTATCAGCTACGTGCACGGTCTGTCGAAGGTCCTTCCCAGGGGAAGACATACGGGTGAGTCACCTCCCGAAATGGACTCTGCCTTCTGCAGTTCTTGGGGGTGGAGGATCTTATAATAGTTTGTTTTGTGCTTGTTTATTTGTTTGTTTTTAAAACAGGATGCCCACGGAGGTCTGAAACTCACTAAAATAGCTAGGCTGGCCGGCCACGCAACCCTAAGGATCTGCCTGTCTCTGCCTCCCCAGTGCTGGGATTACAAGTGTATCTTACCAGGCTTGGCTCTGCTCGCTTCTTTGCTTGCTTGTTTGTTTCCGACAAGGTCTCACTATTTAGAGCAGGGTGACCTGGGACACAAAGAGATCCTCTGCTTCTGTTGGGTTAAGGATGTGCTCTACCGTGCCTGGCTCCTGTATCTTTGACTTAGAAAAATAATACATACTTTTACTTAAAAGAAGTAAAGCTGGGCTGAGGACGAGACGCAGCTCCATGGTGGAGAGCTTGCCTGGTGTACTCAGGCCTGGGCTCTATGGCCAGCACTCCCTCCACCCCAAAAATGCAGGTCAGAAATATATAGGGAAAATGAGTCTCCCAGGCAGGCATGATTGCGCATGCCTTTAATCCCAGTACTTGGGAGCAAGAGGCAGGCAGATCTCTGTGAGTTCCAGGCCAGCCAGAGTTATGTAGTGAGACCCTGTCTCAAAAAACATGGAAACGAAGACACAAAGAAACGAAGGAGAAAGAAAATGAATCTCTATGTAGTCAATCCCTTTTGCCTGCCATTCATGACTGGGGGATAATGTAATAGTCTGGTTTTTTAAGACAAAAGCTATACATACATATAAATATGCATGCAGGTATCTATACAGACATACCTCTAAGTATTAAAATTAGCTCACTAATTCCTATTAAGTTTTTTTTCCTAAATTCTCTATATTCCTGTCTACTTTAATGGGTATCTTATGTTGATATCTGAGACATGTTTACTCCTTTTGTTATTCAATATAAGGCATTTTTAATGTTATGATTTTGTCTATTAAAAACAATATGGGAGGGATAGGAAGATGGCTCAGTAGGTGAAGTGCTTGCCATGTAAGTGCTAGGCAGGCATGACAGCCCACCTGGAATCTTGGATTTCTAGAACAAGCTAGTATGTAGACTAGCTCTGCTGAGCTCAAAGACCTGTGTTCGGATCCCCAACACCCTTGTACAAATTGGGCACAGTAGTATATGTCTATAACCCTGGGGCTGAGTGGTTGGAGACAGATATACCTTAGAACCCGCTGGCCAACCAGCCTCGCCTAACTGATGAGCTGCAGGCAGAGACACTGAAATCAAAAACTAAATTCAAACTTTTACTCCCAGCGCTTGAGCCGAGGCAGGCAGGTCGTGGTGAGTTCCAGGCACACGCACACGCACACGCACACGCACACGCACACGCACACGGTGGAGAGTGACTAAGGATGGTGCTCAGCACCTACCTCTGTCCTCCATATGCACACATTCATACGCGGGTCCATATTCACTCACGCATACTATTCTGTGAGGTTCAGACAGCGTGGAGCCAGCGTTGGCCGTTTGCAGCTGGTAGGGATGATGGATGGTTCCATGCTAGGGAGAGGTGAAATCTATGGGCTCCAGGGCCCAGGCTTTCAGGTGATCCAGTGACCCTTAGGAGAAGGGGATGGGCAAGGGTTGGCATTCTTCAGCTAGCACCTTTGAAGCCTGGAAACTGGAAGACATTAACCATAAACAAGCAAGACCCGAAACCACAAGGCAAGATGGAGACGGTGAGAGTAGTAGGGTGCATGACTCTCCAGGGCCAGCGTGTGGAATTCTGGAAGAAACAAAGCTCAGTGGCCATTTCAGGGTGGCATACATGGCTTTGCCTGCTGGGCACTGGATTTACCTGAGGTTGGTCTTTGGGGTCCCTCCTGAAGGGAAAGCATGTGTTCTCGGATTGGTTTATTTGTCTTAGTAGTTTCTCCTTATTTCTCCTTTATTGAACTCAAGTCTTCAGCAAGAGCAACAAGTGCTCTTAATTGCTGAGCCATCTCTCCAGTCCCCTTTCTAATAATTTTTAAGTTAAGTTCCAAGGTATCAACCAGTTCTGCCATGTCTTTCTAGAGCAATCTTTATCATACCAAGTTGTTACACACCAGCCTATTGTCACCTCAGAACTGGATCATAGAGTCACTCAGTCCATGTCCTTTTGTGACTGGCTTGTTTCAGATGTACTGTCTTCAGTTTACCCATCTCCTGGTATGTGTCAGACTCCCCTTCCGTTTTAAAGTTGGGCACATTTTTTACCTGTATTCGTTTTTTGATGAACGCTTGTGTTGCTCCTCCCTTTTGGCCATTGAGAATGTGGGTGTGGGTGTGCCGACAACTCTTGGAGACCCTGCTTTCGATTCTTTTCATTATATTCACAGGAGTGAAATTGTTAACGTCTGTGGTGAACCTGACTTAAATTTCTGAGGTTTCCTTGACCTTTCCAAAGAGGCTGACCCATGTACATCCCTGCCCTTTGTCTCCTGCTCCTGCACTGCAGTTACGCTGATGACTTTGTCCACTGTGCAGAGCATTGGGCAATGCTCAGTGTTGTCAGGTTGTTTGGTTGGCTGGGCTTTTGGCAACTATCATAGTTTTTCTTGTGTTTTCTTCTCAGTGTTTAAATGTTCCTTCGTTTATGAATTTGATCCATTTTGAATTAATTTTTGTATACAATACATGCACAGTTCCAACTTACCAGCTGAGATGAAGTCAATCTAGTCTAGAACAAAGAATTACATTTATTTGAAGCTTCCCCCAAGCCCCAAGACAGGCTTTCTCTGTGTAGCCCCGGCTGTCCTGGGACTCACTCTGTAGACCAGGCTGGCCTTGAACTTCTTTGGATCTTAGTATTCTGATCTCAAAGACAATTCAGGAAGTAGAGAATGTGACATCTGATCGTGACCCGTTTTCATAGCTTAATCTCAGAGGGTTTGTTTTGGGGTTGTGAGAGGTGTGAGGGGTGAACTTGTCTCCCGTGAAGCCTTGTTTGGCATAGTTCATGAGGTCTGCATGTGCTGGTGAGTGCATGTTCGTCTGCAGACCTGCCTGCCACCTGCCTTACAAAGACACACATTCCATTTAAGGACTCACAACAGGCTGTTCAACTGGGACTTTCTTCCTTAAAGAATTCATCTTTTCACTGTACCTATCCACTTTTTTTTAGCACTTTAAAATTTGATATTATTTGTTTTATGTGCATGGGTGTTTAGCTGGATGTATGTCTGTGCTCTGTGTGTGTGCATGGTGCCCAAGGCTAGAAGGGGAGTCAAATCCCCTGGAATTGGAATGTGGACAGGCTGTGAGCCACCGTGTGTGTGCTAGGAATTGAACTCAGGTCCTTTGGAAGAGCAGCCAGTACTTTAAACTCCCCTGTTTCTCCAGCTTCTCTCAGGCTCCCCTCAACCCACTTTGTGACAGGGTCTCACTCTGTAGCCCTGGCTAGCTTGGAACTTGCTATGTAGACCGTGCTGGCCTTGAACTTGCAGAGATCCACGTGCCTCTGTGTCCTAAATTCTAGGATGACAGGTGTGCACCACCATGCTACTATAGTGCCCAAACTATACTTCCTCCCCAATAATAGGCTTGATATCCTTTTTTAAAAGTATTGATCATGTATGTAGGGATTTGTTTGGGGCTCTCTGCTCTGTTCTATTGAGTTGTCCATCTTTTTTTTTTCTTTTTTTCTTTTTTCTTTTTTCCGGAGCTGGGGACCGAACCCAGGGCCTTGCGCTTGCTAGGCAAGCGCTCTACCACTGAGCTAAATCCCCAACCCCTGTCCATCTTTTTTTATGCCAGCATCACTGCTTTGGTTACTGTAGTTTGTAGCAAGTTTTAAAGTCAGGAAAGGTAGTGGTAAATAATAAAAAAGATACACTATTCCGTGCTTTTGTGGGCACCAGAGGGCCTCATGGCATCTGTGGGGCATTTTCATCTCAATCAGCAAAATGTCTCCACCTGACTCTCTAAGTTCCCAATTTCCATCCCACACTGCTGTCAGCTACTCTCTGGCCCCAGCAGCGGCTGCCCTCTTGAGACTCTGCTGCGAAATCTGCTCATATTGCCAGCATCCACCCCTTACGGTTATAGTCACAATTCCCAGTATCTCAGTAAAATTGACGCTTTAGAAGCTTGTAATTTATCAATCAGATTTTTATTAGTAAATCCTCACTTCACAAAAACATCCCCACAATAAACTCACAAGCAATTGATAATGATATAAACTGCCTACCTAGACAAGACAAATTGCCTATAAAAATCCATCCCTTAAGGATTTTCATAGCTACCTGTGGCCATTTAAGGCCACGCGGATCTGGGTTGTCCTCCTCTGCCTCCATCTTGGTTCTTCTCTCCTCTCTCTCTCCTCTCCAAACTCAGTGCCCGCCTTACTTTTTCACTGCCCAACCACAGACCTTGCCTTATCTTGTGCCTGCCCTCACCTGCATAAAGACATCAATTCACAAGGAAATATGAATTAAAGTTCTTTATTTCACGAATGTGTGTGAGTGTGTGTGTGTGTGTGTGTGTGTGTGTGTGTGTGTGTGTGATGTACAAGGTCAGAAGAGGGCATTGGATCCCCTGGGACTGGAGTTGCAGATAGTGTGAGCCACCGTGTGGGTGCTAGGGATCAAACCCAGGCCCTCTGCAAGAGCAGCAGTGCTCTTAACCACTAGGCCATTTCTCTAGCCTATGCAATATGAATTTTAACAAGTTTTAGGATGGCCATGTCAGCTTTTGTTACTACAAGAAATACATCAAATAATAAACTTAGAAGACAAAAGGTTTATCTTGGCTCCAGTGTCAGAGATTCTGGCCCATGTTTCCGGACTGTGACAAGGTAGCACTCCATGATGGGAAGTGTTACAAAAGTGCCCATCCCATGGTTACAAAGAAAAGAGAAGAAGGAAGAGGGAGGGGTCCACCCCTCTTTGAGGACGTGCTCCATATGACCTGTTCTCCAGTGAGTCCTGTCTTCCACGGGTTCTACCCCCACAGCAGTACCACAGGCGAGGAGTGCGTCCTCAGCACATGGCCTTTGGAGATCAGCTTTTTTGTTTTGTTTTAGAATCTTTGGAGTTTTGGCAGAATTAAGTAGGAAGTCAGATAGTTACCATGCACCCATACTTTTACACGTACAGCTTCCATCACTGCCAGCATGCCCACCAAAGTCAGATACCTTGAGCTGATGGACTCACGTGGAGTGGACAACACACTCCTGGAGCCCGCAGTAACCTTAGTGTGGCGTTTTCTGTGGGTTTGGACTACTGCCGCTCTCCTCAAGCTCCTTTGGGTTCTTCGTGTTCATCTTACGTCTACTTCAACCCTTAGCAACTCTGATCTTGTTTTCTTACTGATCTGTCTTGTCTAGAATGTCATAACATTGGGATCATACAGTATGGAGACTTTCGTACTGGCCTTTTTCGCTTGGCAGCGTGAGTTAACGGACAAGACATTGTTCACCCCTCACACACACACCTGTCACAATCCTCGAATAAACCCTCTAGGATTAAGCCTTGAAAACAGCCACCATCAGACCGCCCATCCTCTATGTATTTTTCTGGCCCAACAGCTGACTTCTTATTAGTAATGTGTAATTAGTCTAGATTTGCCATGGTTCATCCACTCTGCAATGTGAATGCTTATGCTTTATGCATTTGCTTTATGCAGGTTTTTGTGTGAATGTAAATCTTCAAATTCATTGGGTAAATATTAAACATGATTTTTGGATCACAGTAGAAGTGTGATTAGTTTGGTAAGAAGAACTAGGGCTAGATATAGCTTAGTAGTATATGTATGGATATAGCTTAGAGAGCTTGACTAGCTCATGTGAGGCCCTGGGTTCAGTTCCCAGCAACACACACAGGCATGCATGCACATACACCCTGTCTTTCAAAGTTACTATGATACTGTGCTTTCCAACTGGCAGCCAGAACCCCTACTGCTCCATGTCCTCATCAGTATTTTTTAATTATCCATGTTCAGGATCCAGGTCAGATCTGATCAGTGATACGTGTTGATTTAATTTTCAATTCCTTGGTGGTTTTTAATGGTGAGCATCTTTTCAGGTGGTTGCTTGTTATCTTTTGTTCTTTGGGGAGGTCTTTCTCTTTCCTGTCCCTCTCTCTCTCCCCTCCCTCTCTCTCTCCCCTCCCTCTGTCTCTCCCTCCCTCTGTCTCTCCCTCCCTCTGTCTCTCCCTCCCTCCTCCTCCTCCTTCTTTCTCCCTTCCTCTTCATCCTCTTCCTCCTCCTCCTCTTCTTTTTATTTGTTTTGTTTTGTGTTTTTGTTTGTTTTGAGACAGGGTTTCTCTGTGCAGCCCTGGATGTCCTGGAACCAATCTGTGGACCAGGCTGGCCTCAGACTCAGAGGTCCACCTGCCTCTGTCTCCTAAGTGCTGGGATTAAAGGTGTGCTTCTCCACCACCCAGCTGTGGTTTGCTATTTTCAAAATTGATTTCTTCTAGTTGAACTTTAGGAGTTCATTGTAGGAGCTAGCAGGATGGCTGCACAGGCAAATTTACTTTTTTTTTTTTTTTAAGATGCAAGGCAGTTTAAGACCAAGGCAGTTTTAAAAAAAGACTTTTTGTTGTGGTTCCAGAGGGATAAGAGTCCATCCTGGTTGGGACACAAGGCAACAAGAGGCAGGCATGGCTGCAGGAATAGGAAGCCAAGAGCTCACATCTTTAAAGGCAAGCATGAAGCAGGGTGAGGATAACTCTCAAAGTCTGCTCCTACTGCTATGTCTCCTCCAGCCAGGCAGCACCTCCTAAACTTCCCCCTAAGCACTGCAGCTGAGGCCAGGCGCTCCAGGGCCTGGCCCTATGGGGTCATTGCTTTTTCAAAGTACCACAGGGAAGGTGCTTGGTGCCAAGCCCGACAACTGAGTTCTGTCCTTGGGCTTCACATGCTGAGGCAGAGAAACAGTCCCTACATGCCAACTTACATGGGCATCATGCCCTATACATACAAAATAAAAGTGGAATAAAAAGGTTCTTTTGGTATATTTTAGTTAATAGTTCATTATCAGATACGTCTTTTGTTCTCTCTCCTCTCACCAGTTCGCAGTCTCCTTTGGCTTTGGAGTCCTAATAATCTGGGAGCTCTCTGACTTCACTTTCCTTCTTCCATGCCGAAATTGGCTCTCCTAAATCCATTAGCTAATCATGTTTTCTGCATATTTTTCAGACTTTTTCCTTAAGAATTTGCAGCTTCCCTGTGTTGTGTTTCCATATGCGTCCCTTTGATTCATTCTGCTTCTGTCACTGCAGGGGAATCCCCAGCCAGGCTCACCTTAGCTGCTCATCACTTCCACCCCCTTCCTCCCCTCTCCGTGTTCCCGGAGTAGATGAGCATTCACCTTCTGTCCGGCAGTCCAGTCGTGGCTTCTCTGCAGTGTACGCTGTTGCTACTGCTTGTGTTGCATTCTGGTGATTTCTTCTGGTCTATTTCAAGCTTATCAATACCTTGTTGTGTTGTAGAGAATAAAGTTCTTTCATTGGAATTTATCTTTGCTTTTTACTACCAGAAGTTCTATTTGGTTCTTTTAAAAAATAATCCATAATATTCAAAAATTTTCTTTTCCTAGATATCTTAAGCTGGCCATTTTCCCCCTTTTAATTTAAACACAATATCGTTTTATTACCTGTAGCTTATAATGTCTGGCACCTGTTAGCAGTTGTTTCTACTCATTCTTGCTGAATTTATTCTGCTAAAACCTACTTAGTTAGCTATAAATCTTTATTTTACAAGGATGTTTCTGTGGCCTTGTCAGAAAGTGTATTGCCTCCTTTTCTGTTTGGCGTGAGACATGGTCTATGGTCAGTTACTAGAAATTGTCATCTACTTTATCTTAGCCTCTGAGGAGGCAGTCTGTGGCAGCGCTGGTCACTCCTGACAGTGTCAGCAGTGAGTTGCAGCTGACATCTAGGGTGGAAGCAGAACACTGGGGACAGGCCCGTGCTGCCTTTCTCACTGTGTTCAGGATGCCTACAGAACACTCTAAGGGCTGTGGGCCATCCAAGGTGGAACCTACAGGAGAATTTGTGGGTAAAACTAGGACTTGATTTGACATATTTCAGAACACCCCCCCCCCAATTTAAGAAACAGTTGACAAAAATTGCTAAAGCCACATGTGGTCTATGACAAAATTGCCTTGAAAAGCCATTGCCTTTCTATCTTTTAAAAGTCATCTTCCTCTCCCTTCCTCTCTGATTCCCCAGGCTGACGTGATGGCAGACAGGGTGCCCCGCTGCCCTGTCTGTACTGGCGTTGTGAAACCTGACATTGTGTTCTTTGGGGAGCAGCTGCCAGCAAGGTTCTTACTACATGTGGCTGATTTCGCCTTGGCAGATCTGCTACTCATTCTTGGGACCTCCCTGGAGGTTTGTTGAAATTCATGTGGGGATGGATGGGAGGGGGGTATGGAGGGCTAGGGCCTGGTTGATGGTGCTACCTTTTTAGGTGAGTAGAGTCTCTCTGGTGGTGACACTTGGGGTTTGAGAGCAATGGCTATGTAGGAGGTGTAAGGGCGTATTAAAAGGTTAGCCATGAGGCCGGGCTGAAGGACTGATCTCGGCACAGAGCTTGTACTATGGGATGGGAAGCACATGGCAGTCCTGAAGTGACCTTTGGTGGGAGGAGGTTTGGCTGCGCATCAGCAGTTAGCTGGTGGGGACCAGTGGGGTTGGGGTCTACATGTGGTATGTTTGTGGCTCTGTATGGAGGTGACCACTGGAGGGGTACAAGCTGTTGATCTGCATCAGAGTCTGAATGCCAGGAAGTTTCCAAAAGGTGTAAAGAGGGAAGACCACGGGCTGGAACCCATCCATGTGTAGACACAGGGGCAGAAAGTCCAAAGGCTGTGTTCAGGAGGCCAGATGTGCGGAGGCCGAGGTCTGTGCACTCAGCCTGTTACCGTTCCTGCATGATGTGAACCAGGCCAGTCTGGTGCTTTATACCACTAAAGTGAGACTCAAAACTAAGGCACCATTATGGATGGGTGTACAGAAGGGAAGTGTGAGAGTGAAGGAACAGTGTGGCATGGGCTGAGGAGGGGTGAGCCTTATCAGTAGGTTTCAATAAAGAGGTAGGACTTCCCGCTTAAGGTTTGGTGGGGCACCCCACAGTGGCCGGCAGTGAGGCCTGGGCTGTGGGGGCGACCACAGGGAAGCCTGATGCTCTGCTTTCTGCTGAGAAGGCTCCTGTGGGCTGTGCTGTGAGTTGGCCAGGACAGGGCTCCACAAAGGCCCTGCTGCTGGGCTTGGATGGTCTTGGCAGATGGTTAGATAAACCAGCAGGGGCCCAGGACTGTGGTGTAAAGGCAGAAGGCACTATGCCACGTAGGACGTGGGAGAGAGTACGCTACCACAGGACTACGGTGGGGCCTGTTCCCATCGCGTGGGTCTGAGGACACCAGCTCAGCCTTACACAGGTATCTGGTAGCAACGCTGGAATACCTTTTAAAAGTACATGGTCACGAAATGCGGGCGTGGGAAGCAGAGTCAGGAGGGACCTGAGGAAGGAACTGGGTGAAAGGTGAGCAAGCAGGAGATTCCAGAGTGCTGTGATAGACACAGGTTTGGAAGGAAGGACAGACTTCCAGAGTGCTGTGATAGACACAGGTTTGGAAGGAAGGACAGACTTGGGTGGGGGTAGAGGGGCAGTCAGGGGTCAAGGGTTGGGCCTCTGGTCTGTGGTCCTCAGTATATGGGCCCAGTTCTTCTGATTATGGCGCTATCAGATAAGGATACTAAGGCCATCAGTCACCTTTATTTTTGAAGTAAAATGAAAATAGCCACTTCTCCCTGATTATAAATGTACCATCTGATTTCTTTGTTTACTTTGAGACAGGGTCTTTCTACATAGCCTATCTGTCCTGGAACGCAGTATGTAGACCAGGCTGGCCTTGAACTCACAGAGATCCCCCTGCTTCTGTATTCAGAGTGCTGGAATTACAACCACTCCGAATACAGAGTGCCTGCCAACCGTATGCTTCTACTCATTTCTGCCAGGTGGTGGTGGCACACGCCTTAAATGCCAGTGTTTGGGGCACAGAGGCAGGACAGCCAGGACTGTACAGAGAAAACCTGTCTCAGAAACCAACAACCAACCAGTGACTCATTTACAACAGCAGAGGCAAAGTCAAGAATCAACTTTATTTTCTTTTAATTTTTATTACCTGCCACATTTTGCTACCATATGTGGGTGTTATGTCTGCACATATTTTTGGTGCCTGTGGAGACCAGAAGAGGGCATCTGAGCCCCAGGAACTAGATGTGGAGGTAGCTGTGAGCTGCCATGTAGGTGCTGGGATTCTCTGGAAGAGCAGCTAGTACCCTTAACCTCTGAGCCATCTCTCCAGACCTAAGACTCAGCTTTAAAGACCAGCAGCTACTAATATTTTGGCCTATGTCGTCTTGGGTATCTTTTCTTGGGAACAAAGGGCAGCCAGAAGCTGCGCACTGTGTTATGTGGGTGGTGTGAGCGTCCACCTGAGCAGCCTTGCTAGTGCCCTGCTAGTGTGTCTTGTGAGTGTGAGGGCAGACAGGACAGGCCTCAATCCATTACCAGTGTGGGGTGACAAATCTACAGTGTTCTATACCCCATGTTTGTGAAAAAATAGTGACATGCTAGACTGCGTAGCGCTCAGGAGCTCTACTGTGTCTGGACCTGTAAGAAAATGTCTCTAGGCAGTTTCTCATTGGTGGACAGTAGAGACACACAGTAATTTGTGTTGTCTGCCTGCAGTGACTCTCCTTGTATTTACACCTCTGCACATCTTCTGCAGGGCAAATGCTGATACTTGGTAAAGAGTCCAGTTTCTCCTATATTCACCAATATGAAAATGACCTATTTTGGTTTTCTGCCAGTCTGAAAAGTAATAAATAGGTATGAGGGGCTGGTGATGTGGCTTTGTGGGTTGCTTGCCTAGCAAGTGCAAAGCCTGGGTTAGTTCCCTCCACAGGCGCTGTGAGATCTTAGATCCCCACTTGTGATCATGTACCATTTGTTAGTTCCCTCCACAGGCGCTGTGAGATCTTAGGTCCCCACTCGTGTTTATGTACCATTTGCTTTCTTTGCCTAGTTGTACCCTTCACCCACTTTCCTCTGCGCTGTAGATTAGCAGCATAACTGATGTGTATAAAGCACCCCACCATACACTTTTCCACAGTGGCTCTATGTAGACGTCAGTGTGGCAGTGCTCAAGTCACCTCTCCTCTCACTGAAGGTTCACGTCTAGAACACCTTTCCCTCCTCACACCTACAAACCCATTTGTCTTTATTCTTATGAACTTTAAAAAAAATTTGTTTCTATGCATGTGTAGGCCAGAAAACAATTTGTGAGACTCCATTCTGTCCTTCAACTATGTGGATTCTGGGGATCAAACTCGGCTTGTCAGGATTGGTGGCAAGCTCCTCACACACTGAGCTGTCTTGGCCTTCCCTTACTTTTTAAGAGCTGTTAAGGTCTTTTGGCCTGTTTTGCCTTTTATTGAAAATTATATATATGAATATTTGCCTGTATGTATGTATATATTTATGTACATATGTATGTGTGTATACCCTGTGGGTCTGGTACCTATGGGCAGGATATTGAATACTCTAGAACAGGAGGTACAGTTGTGAACTGCCATGTGGGTGCTGGGAACCAAACCCAGCAGCAAGTGCTCTTAACTGCGGAGACATCTTTCTGGCCCCTTATTTTGTTTTGAGGTGAGGGTCTGGATGACCTTAAAACTTGCTGTGTAGCTGAGGATGACCTTGAACATCTGACCCTGTCTCCATCTCTGACTGCTGGCATTATAGGTGCACCACTCTCATACTTGCTAAGCAGCTGTGTTGTTCACATTTAATCTAGAATCCATTTCAAAGTTCCTTGGTGAAAGGTAAAAACTGGCTTGTCCCTTTAGATAAGAGCCAGGCTGGTATCTCCCCAAATGCACTCATTTCCCAGTTATTCTTGGTGACAGTAGCATTGCCCTTTAGGACACTGATGGGGACCCAGGAGGTGGGACAGTAGCAGGCTGGTAAAGGATGCTTGCTCCTCTATGTCCTGAAAGTATAGGGGGTGCTCAGAGCAGGGACCAGGCTGTAGAGTGGACGATGCTTGGATGCTTGCAGGCAGAGCACACAGACAGGGAGGAAGGACGGAGTATGGACAGGTCAGGGTTTGTGTTGGCCCACTGAGCAGAGAGAGGCTATAGATGGGAAAGAGATCACCCAGACCAGAGTGTAAACAACCTTCAGAAACTAAGTGGCAGGCTCTGTGTCACAGTGTCAGCTTTCTCTCCAGCTCTAAGGCCTCAGTGACTGTAGTTCTCAACGTCTTCATGTGCATGGACGCCCTGCCCTTCACTTCTGGGTTATCTTTCAGGTGGAGCCTTTTGCCAGCTTGTCTGAATCGGTACAGAAATCAGTGCCCCGACTGCTCATCAATCGAGACTTGGTGGGGTCCTTTGCTCTGAGTCCTCGAAGGAAAGATGTGGTCCAGCTAGGGGATGTAGTCCAGGGTGTGGAAAGGCTGGTGGACCTCCTGGGGTGGACACAAGAGCTGCAGGATCTCATCCAGCGGGAAAATGGAAAGGTACGAAACTCAGCTCTGGGCTAGTCCGCGCATCCTCTTCTGGTCACTGCCCTCAGCACACGGTTTAGGATGGCTTTCTGCTTCCTGCTCTACAACTCTGCTGGGACTTGGGTCTGTGACCTAGGGGAGGGCAAGGGCTGAGAAGCGGACATTCGCTGCACCCTGCATGGGACAGAGTCAACCGGGGATGGTTTGTTAATCAGTGTTGTTACCCATTACAGCCATTGGGACTAGGAAGCCAGGGAACACTGTGTTCTAGGCTTTACAGTTCCTGTGAGTCACAGAAAAGAATCTTCCTGTGAGAACCATGTTATATGTGGTTCTTATAAGCAGGTGAAGCAGTGCCCAGAGGATCTCACCCAAATGTATCACAGTTATGTTATGTGGCTCTGGGCCTTGGCCTGTGGTCTCCTCACTTTCACTGGCAGAAGCTCCCAGCCTCTTGTTTAGCCTGAGCTCTTAATGAAACTGGACCAAACTGAAGCAGGACATATTGAGAAGGAGCCTTGGCATGTACTGCTTCCACAGATGTAACCACCAGGATTACATCGTCTTGTTCCAATGTTAGGCTCTTAGAGCTAAATGTACGCAGGTGCCATTTATTAGAAAACAGTCTTGATTTAGCTGCCTATGCGCTAGGCCTTCTGGGATCCCTTTTCTTCTTCAAAGACAAAAAGTTTGTTCCATAAAATATTTTTGCTTGACTTCAATGACTGATCCATGTGTGGGATATGCTAGCCTCTCGGCGTGTGGTAGTAACTGCCCTTCTGTCTGTTCTAGCTGGATGGACAGGACGGATAAGACAGACTATGGCTTACTTCTTCACCTGCGGGAAAGTCGCACAGGAGATCATCCTATTCCCAGGGAGACCTCATGTCTGAAAACAGCTCCGACAGGTTTACAAACATGGGCCAGACCACAACATGTGTCCTGGGCAGTAGTCCCAAGGCTGCCTTTGTTAAGGCTGACCAGGGACCTTTACCCTTGGGGCCATGTGTTACCATACAAAGGAGCTCCACGTGTGTGCTCTGTCCACCCATCACTGCTGAAGCTTGCAGTACAGTGCTGCTTTCTGACAGAGGCCTTAGTTACCAAGAGGGCAGGGCAGCATGCCCATCGCTAGACAGCTGATACGCTAGGCTAATCTAGCATGTTGGTCGGTAAAGTGGCATCTTTAACTGAAAAATCATTTTTCGCATGAAATAAATTTAGTATAAAAATGTGGCATCCTTTCATTTGTCTCTTTGGGATAGTAAGTGTTGACATATTTCAGGTTGTGTGGGTATTCTCCTCTGGATGACAGAATTGAGCCCATTTTTCCCTTGGCTTACCCTGGTGTTAACTCAGGCCCCTCTCATACATTCCCTCAAAAATACCCCGTCCTTTAGAATCCCCATCTGCCCAGCCCCCCCCCCCCCCCCCCCGGGAGCTGAGGACTGAACCCAGGGCCTTGCGCTTGCTAGGCAAGCGCTCTACCACTGAGCTAAATCCCCTCTCTAAGGCACTTCCCACTACTCCACCCAGACTTCTTCCAGTAACGATGCTAAAGCCAACGGCAGGCATTACTCTGGGAAACCCCACTGGGCTCCTGTTTTCCCGTCCTGTATGTGGTTATGACTAAGCACAGGCTGCTTCCTCCCTGACTCCTACTCAGAAAGTTTAGGCTGTTTGCAGGTAGAAGCACCCCATTACTGTCACAGCCCATTTTGACTGCGGCTGACAGTATGTAGCTGACCCAGCAAGATTCCAGGGATTGGGGTCTTGCCTTCTATCCTTGATCTTCAATGAAAGCAGATGTGTAGTGGTCTAGGAAATCTTGAATGTTAAATAGAATGAAATCAGTTTCTATTTAATATTCTTTCACCCGGCTACTTCACAGATATACAGTCTTGTCCCAAACTCTTTATTCTGTGCCTCAGAAATCTCAGATTTTTACCTTGTCTTACAACTTGTGCCTTCATCTAATTACTAAACCAGTGGTTGTCACTGACTTAGTGGTCACAACCAGTGAGGCTTGGGTATGTGGATACTGCAGTGGGTGGCTGAGCCAGGACCAAGAATTTAGAAGAGGCCACTGACCCTGTGCTCAGTGGGGCCAGAAGCAGAAACCATGATGCTTGGTGTGTTTTCTGACATACTTAAACAATTTCAACAGATTCTAGAATGTTTGAAACACAGCATATGCCCCACATACGGGCTCTGGGCTGGTACCAGCCCAGCCATGCTTACACCGTGTGCACCCTGCTCAGCTACCGCCCTCACACATGCACGCTCATTTATGTGCCAAGGCAACTCTGCCCATGGCTGCAGCCACATCCAAGAAACAACTTCACTTGTGGAAATGAAAGGTGGGTTCCCTGTCTTCACAGAGGATAAGACTACCACAGTCCTAAACACAAGAAACTGGACCAAAGGCAGATGACAGATATGTGAGGAGTAGAGAGAACGGCTCCCCAGCTGGAGAGGGGTGTGGCTTCTCGAGGCAGCACCCCAGGCATGTCTGGAAACAGCACCAGTTCTGAAGGGGAGCAAAGTGGCTGCCATCTTCAGTCGGGGTCTGAGTCGGGGTCTGAGGAGAGCTGTCCCTCCATAGTTTCACACATCGCATCTTGCAGAGAAGTGAGGTGACCCCTGGGACTCATCCCCATGGGTTGGATGAGTCTGTGCCTGCAGGGAAAACACAGTGTGGTTGGGGAGGGACCTAGTGTGCAGGGCAGGGGCTCTTGCTCATTTCTTGGCTGCTGCTTGGACTGGGTTAACTATTAACTAGGCCTGGATCCTAACCACCACCTAATTAACTTGGAGACATTAGCCAGTCCTTCACATTCTTGTCCTCATTTTCATCCTCTAAAAAAGAGGGCTCAATGCTGACTGTACCCTCCTCTCTCTTTGCCAGAAGGTTACCTCTGGGGCAAGTTATCTCAAATGCCCAATACAGCCTCACTAGGATCTGAATCTCTAAGCCATTCTCCTTGGGCTCACAAAACAGAATCATTCCCATGTCTTCTAGCTACAAGCCTTCCTCATAACATACCTGGAGAGCTTGTCAAACATGTTCACTAGCTTCATGGCCTCATGTTCCTTCTGCTCCTCTGTCATGCCTTCCATAGGATTAGGCGGCTTCTCCTCTACCCTTCCAGTCACAGGGTTGATGCTAATTCCCAGGAACAGTGTATGAGAAATGGGTTAGTGCTGCTATAGGAAAAGCAGTGCTCAGTGGGGCAGCAAGTCTCCATCTTCATGCCTAGGGCTGGGTTAGCAAGAACCCACCTTCATGGTTTTGGTTTTGGTGGTGATGGGACTTCAGAAGGGAGATCCCCCTTGAACACCAGGCAGACAACTCTTGCCCAAGACCTACTGGATCCCAGAGAGCTCACTCACTGGGCCTCAGTACATGACTTGTCATCAGAACCCAAGTTTTTTTTGTTTTTTGTTTTTTTTTTTTTTTATTGAGTATTTCTTATATACATTTCGAGTGTTATTCCCTTTCCCGGTTTCCGGGCAAACATCCTCCTCCCCCCTCCCTTTCTTTATGGGTGTTCCCCTCCCCATCCTCCCCCCATTGCCACCCTCCCCCAACAATCTAGTTCACTGGGGGTTCAGTCTTAGCAGGACCCAGGGCTTCCCCTTCCACTGGTGCTCTTACTAGGATATTCACTGCTACCTATGAGGTCAGAGTCCAGGGTCAGTCCATGTATAGTCTTTAGGTAGTGGCTTAGTCCCTGGAAGCTCTGGTTGCTTGGCATTGTTGTACATATGGGGTCTCGAGCCCCTTTAAGCTTTCCAGTTCTTTCTCTGATTCCTTCAACGGGGGTCCTGTTCTCAGTTCAGTAGAACCCAAGTTTTTATCCATTCCTTATCCTGTCCTACGTACTACTGGCTGTGGTTGAGGAGGGGCAGATAGGGGGATGGGGGTTACGAGGGAACCCAAGTGTACACTAGGAGCACATACCTGGCCTTAGCTTCCCTGTACTCCTCTGTGTCGGTGTCCTCATCCTCTGAGTACTGGCCCTCGGGCCGGCCCCCAGCCATGAGGCCCCTGGCAGCCAGGAGGCCAGCAGCATTCCCGTAGCCTGTGTACTTGATGAATCGGGGCACTGAAGACCAGGGCAGAGGTCAATGTGTGAATATGGCTGTGGCAGGGGAGGCCTGGGGCTTGGGCTCCCCCAACTCACCACTCTCAGAGCATAAGACAAAGAGGAACTCAGCAGCTACTCTCTTCACATCTGTATCCAGGTGTGTCATGAGGCGGACAAGCTTGTTTCGGAGCAGGTCCCCCACCTCAGGCCGAGTCCTCACATCCCTCAGAGGGGGCAGGACCTAGGGAGGCAGCTGTCTCTAAGTGTTGGCTTGGAGCAGCCAGAGCCCTATATAAAGGATCCCCAGGTCCCCCAGATCCGTCTCATTTTTCAAGTACCTGGGCCTTCAGGAACTTCCTGGCAGGACGGTGCATGCGGGCACATTCTGTCAACACGCTCAGCACCGGTGCCACACACTCCTTCAGCCTGTGGGTCTGCAGAAGGGCTTCTGTTACTGTCATATGCTCCCCAGGCGAGATGGGGCTACACTGCACCCTTCACCAGAGGTTCTGACAATCGCTTATAAAGAGGCCATGCTGTAGAAAGTTAGCTAAGGGCCAAAGACAGTGCTGGGCGTTTATTAGTTTAAGAAGGTATGGAAACATTAAGCCAGTCATGGGGGTACCAGCCTGTAACTCCAGCACTTGGGAGACAGGAAAAATCAGAAGTTCAAGTTCACCCTTGCCTGCACGGGGTCTAAGAAGAGAGAGTGATGGAAACCAGACCTACTTCTGGAAGTGACTGAAACTTTGTGACTTGGGGGCCAACAACTTGCTTCTTCAAAACCAACTGTTACAAGTATGAACCAGGGCCAGGAACAAAACAAACGGAATTTGAAGCTGTCCGCACACCTGAGGTACACCCTGCCCTCAGGAAACAACAAATAGCAGATTTCCTATTCAAAGTGCCTCCCGGACAGCAAACAGTGCACCTATCCCTTCTCTGCCTAATGCCAGCAGCTGCAGCAAGAGGAGCAGGCAGCTGATCGAACTCACTAAGCTTAGCAACATGGCTCCTCAGATGGAGTGAATCTCAATCTAGGGCTTTCAGCTGTGGGGGCTCCACAAGGATAGGCTAGACCACCCGCTCTCTGTATGTCCCATGGAAACCCATAGGAGTCAAGAAACTGGGTTATGCCTCTTTAAGATGCAGAGGACAGCTGGGGGATGACGGTGACGTCGGTGCACATTTTTAATTCTAACACTCGGGGCAGAGGCAGACAGATCTCTGTGAGTCTGAGGCCAGCCTGGTCTACAGAGTGAGTTGTAGGACAGCCAGGGCTACTGTCTCAAAAAAAAAAAAAAAAAACATAAAAAATAAAAAATGCAGAGGGACAAAACTGATGTCACCTCTGGCTGCCTATATATAGAAACAGTTGGAGGCTGAGGGTCACAAGCAAGAACCAAAGGCTTCTGAGAACCACTTAACAGGACCACAGAGACCTAAAAGGTAACTGTCACCTTAGTAGACCCTGAGAGGCTTGTTTTTCTTTGGTAATCAGCAGCAGCAGGGTTCACACACATGGTGTGTCCGCAAGCTTCTGAGAGGACCTGACTGAGCGGCCACCATCTAGCTATACCACGGAGAATCAGAAGACCTGTCCTGGATATACCATCAAGCTGAGCTCTACTTGCCAGTACCAATGGTGCAGAAACAGTAGCCATAACTGGTACCCAAGCCCCTGGGCATCCACATAGCAGGTCCCCCTCCTACCTGGTGCAGACGCTTCTCTAGGAAGGCAAGGAGGGCATTGATCACATCCATATTAACTCCCATAAACTCTAAGGATCCTTCGTGTAGCTCCAGAGCGAGAAGGACATCCAAACATTTGAGGGGCAGGTTCCCCAGGAGATTCACGGTGTGGCTGGGGACAGACAGAGGCCTTGACACAGTAACCATATTTAGCACAGATACAATTCCTGGCCCTTCTCCTGGGGTACACATGATATGTGGGCCCGAAGGATAGCACTGAGGCAAGGGCAGTTGGTACCCCAACTCGAGTTTGGTGGGGAGACACTGTAGACTCTATCTGCACCATTCTGTCTGAGCTGAGATGCCAAGCAATCTCTCGGTTTCGAGAGACTGGCTGAGGCACCAGCAAGAGACCATGCGGCCTCCACCTAAGGCCCTGTCTCTAAGTTCAAAACTCTTCTTAGTCATACCCTGAGTTCCCTAGGCTCTCTGAAAACACACCGGGATCCCGTTCCCCATGATGTCACACTCAAAGGTGGGGCCCGGGCTCCCAGGTGCTTGAGTCACAGCTAGGGTTAAGGACTTCTGTACCCATACCTAGGCAACTCCTGCCATCCCCAACATAGTAAGTCCTGCTCCTCACCCATGGAACTCCTCTGTGCGGTCTCCAGCAGCATCAGCCATCACACAGTGCCGCAGAAGGGTCCCCAGGTACCGGTAAAGGGCAGCGTCCTCCTAGCCAAAGACGGAAAGGGGCTCCCGTGAGAATAAGACCCTATTCTTATGACCCAAGGCCACATGGTGATCACTAGGCCCTGTCCACAGCACACTTGGTCACCTGAAGCATTATGGAGAATACCCGTCCCCAGCCCCATGCACAACACAGCTCAGAAACCTTGAGTTCCTGCCTAGATTGTCCTCTAGTCCTTGCCATATCCGACACCCTGCAACTTGAGGCACACAGGGAAGCAAACCCACAAAATGCCCCAGCTGAGCTGAGTCCCACCCATTGACTTCAGACTACAACCTACCTCATCAACCTCCCTCTTAACAGAGTCGAAGGTGATGTTAAAGAGCACTTTGAGGATTTCCATGGCCCGCTCTGTCTCTTGGGCTGGAAGTATCACCAGAGGGTTTTCTTTGGGGGCCACACCCAATGTCAGTTCCAGCGCATCGGTCAGCAGGCGCACGCCATGCAGCTCCTGAAACAGCTGCTGGCGCACATCAGTGCGAAGGGCTGTTAGCAGGAAAAGGAGCCTTAAGTCAAAGAACTGGACTTCGTGGGGATAGCTCCTTTTGCGGTACAGTCCCACACGTTCCGCTAGCCTCACCACCAGTCGAGCCTCTGCTGCTAGCATCTGTGCTGTAGGACTGCTGAGCACAAGATTACACAGGCATTTGAGAGACTCGAGGAGGACATCCATGTCTGGGGGCTGTGGGATGGGCTCCTCTGAGATGGCAATGTCGGCATAGCAGGCTAGTGCGTGTAAACTCTGGCGGCTAGCAAATGAGTCCAGGCAGCTGCGGTCTCGGGATAGGATTCGGATAGTCTGCAGCCAGGTGACACGGTGTTTTGGTGACAAGCCCTGCTCCAGTACGGAGACCAGCAGCTTTGCGAGTCTCTGTGGGAAGGGACAAAAATGGTTCCACTAGGCCCTCTTCTTGGGGCAGCCCGTGCTTGCCCTAGGAACCCCCTTGGGCTGACACCTACCTTCCTGTCCTCCTGCTGTGCATCATCGAAGGTGAAGCTCTGGGAATGCTGCAGGGAGACCCAGGAAGCTCAGTTCCACACGCAGGTAGGACCTGTGCTCCTCGAGAAGCAGCAGGTCTGCTTCTACCTCTGAAGCAGCAGCCATCGCTGTGTACGTAAAGCAAGGCCCACCCTCGCCACCCATACACCTGACTACCACAGAGGCACCGCCGTGGCCCAGCCCACCACCCACCGCCGTGCTCCCTGCCACACTCGCACGCACACCCCAGCCGAGTGGCGAGCAACCGGCTGCTTCCTCACTTCCTGCAATTTCCTCGGCAGCTGGATGCCTCTCACCTCTCGGTTAAACGACCGCAGAGCTTCTGTCACCGCATCTTCCTCTCCCGTCTCCAAGGCATCCGCAACTGCCCGGGGCTCCATGGCCCCTGGCACGGGGTGCTAGAAGACTTGGGCTGGGAAGACGCAATCGGCCAAACCCGGGGACTCCGCCCAGGTCCGGAAGCCCAGCGTCCACGCGTGAGGAATGCTGGGAGAACAGCCGAGCCTAGGGTGTGTACAGGCGCGGGGCTGGCCTCCGGCTTAAGGTGGAGCAACCCGGCTGTGGCCGCTGAGCGGCTTGTCTTGGAGCAGCGATGCTAGCTAACTAAGCAGTATCCTCCTTTTGAGCCCTTCTCTCTAGCCCGACTTCCTGGCGGGCGGGGGTGGGGAGTGGGGTGTGGCTTGGCCGGCGCGTAGACCTTTCTCCTTACACTCTTGTTCCCGTACTGTGATAAAAGAGGGAGCGCCGGCTCCTGGCCGCTTAGTCAGTTGGGGAAGACGATTCTCGCGGTCATCTTCCTGATGCTCATCTTCCACGGGAAATAAGGAAAGAGAAGTACGACTTGGATGGTCAAAATAATGTACGTGGTTAGCCGGGCATAGTAACGCACGCTTTTTTAAATTTCAGCACTCGAGAGGCAGAAACGGGCAGACCTATCTAAAAACAATCAAAAAACCAAACCACCAAAATAATGTGGTTATCAAAAGAAAAGGGCAATTGCAGAGTGTATGAGGAAGGATCGGAGAGAAGGAAGTGAAGAACACCGGTGGAAAAGCGACTCCCGCGGGAGGAGCAACGGAGGGGCGGCTAGCCGCGGCGTGTCTGGGGTTAGAAGCGTAGGAACGTTGTATAGTGGGGAGCCAGGTCTGCATGCCACTTAGCTTAAGGCAGAGTCGGTGCACCCCACGGTGACACAAGCAATGTTCCAGAGGATAATGCCGCCCGCTGTGCTAACCGGCGCTTGCCTCTACTCAGTGTCAGGTCCTTTGCCAGTCTCTTTCGCTTCTGCTCGTCCTCCCCATCCTGTCGTTCTCACTTGGGGACTTTGCAGCGCCCGAGGTACCCGACCCTCGGCTCCAGGTTGGGGTCTGAGCTCCTGCTCCGGGTAATACCCACAGCGCGGGACTAATACTGCTGACCAATCCGTAGGCCCGAATGCTGGCGGCCCGCCCTTCCCTTATTTACATTCCAGTGTAGAACTACAAGTCTGTTTCTTCCGCTTCAGACTCTTCTCCCGGAAGTTATTAGACCTGAGGCGGAACCGGAAGACCCAGGTAGTGGTGCCACGTCCGTCGCTGTGTTGCCTACTCCCGGAGTGGGACCTCGGAAGGCGCGATGGCAGATTGGACTCGAGGTGAGCGCACCTGAAGGTAGTTGGGATAGGAGGCAAGGTCTAAGTCTGGAGTACGAGCCATCAATTTTTCCTCGGTGGAGGGATCTGCGTGGGATGGCGCTTACGTATTCCAGGAAAAACAGGGCCAGATTTCAACTGGCACTGCCTTGGAACCCAAGCCGGCATGACATCAGTTTGTGTGTATGGTTGATGCCAAGGGCTGGAAGCAGAAGGTCCAAGCAGGGACTTACAGGGCTCAAGTGCCTCGGTTCACACACACCCTCCGCCCCCGTGCCTGTGTTCAGTCTGACAGTTGTGATACTGAGGCTTCTACTATACTAACTATGTAGTGGTTGGTAGGACACAGCCGTCTGTCTTTTAGAGTCTGGTCGCCCCTGTTTGCTGGTGCTGCTGGCTTTCCCCTTAGGTGGGTCATATCGAGGCTGGATTTTTATGCTTCAGACCAGTGCCAGTCACACTTAGGCAGGTGATTCTCAACTACATACCGTGACAGAAATTCTTCATGTCTAGTCTCTGTCCGTCGGAGTAAGGTTTCCACAGGAGAGTGCTCTGGGGCTTCTAGAGATCCTGTGTGGGTTGTAGCAGTAGGGATTGGTAGTTTCTACAGTAAAAGGCCTTTCTTACACTTACCTTGGACTTGATTCCTAAGTCATCCCCACACAGCCTTCCTGTCACCTGCTTTGTTGTTCTGTTCTGTTTTCCCTATAATCCCTACCAGATTGAGACCTGTCCCATACTCTCAGATGGTGATTTCAGCTAAGGCAATATTCATTTTGGTCCAGGAACAGTATACAACAGGGTAGTGTAGATTGACCTGCTGGTTCCCCTGTCTCTGCCTGGGCATTGCACACAAGTACTCCCATGACCCATGCTTCCTGTCTGGTGTGTAGGTGGTCTAGCTGTTGGAACATAGGGTGGAACATGCTAAGTGAGCAGAAGGATATGGGTGGAATGCCCTTAGAGGTCTCACCAGGCCAGGCTCCACTGGAGCAAGGAGCCAAGGACCACATTTATGAGTGAATTCTACCCTTCAGCCTCTTTGTCTTGCAGCTCAGAGTTCTGGTGCTGTGGAGGAGATTCTAGACAGAGAGAACAAGCGGATGGCTGACAGCCTGGCCTCTAAGGTCACCAGGCTTAAATCGGTTAGTGGTGGCCCTTTTCCCTTCCATGAGACACTTTGGTGAGTGGGGCTGAGTGGGTAGAAAGGAAGCCATGCTGTCCGTGGGTGTGCTGACTGAGGAATGCTTCAGGTAATACCTTGGCCTTTTTAGCTTTTTCTAGTAATAGGTACCTAGCAGAATCTGAAGGGAAGATGGGCACTGCACTCTGTGTCCTTGCTTGACTGTGCCTTCTGTATCCCAACCAGCTGGCTTTGGACATCGACAGGGACACGGAAGACCAGAACCGATACCTAGATGGCATGGTAAGTGCCTGTATTACGTACAAATCATAGTCAGCTCTACCCCCATGCCGCCTGCTCTTCTGCCTCTAACCCTTCAGCGCTAGTACAGTTGGGCCGTCACAGATCCCAGCTCTATGTGATCCCGTTGGGTCTCTCCCGCAGGACTCAGATTTCACAAGTGTGACTGGCCTACTCACAGGGAGTGTGAAGCGCTTTTCCACGGTGGCACGGTCTGGGCGAGACAACCGGAAGCTTCTGTGTGGTATGGCTGTGGTCTTAATTGTGGCCTTCTTCATCCTCTCCTACCTCTTGTCGAGGACAAGGACGTGAGCCAGTGGGAGCCAAGGGCAGCCAGACTCTTGTCCACCTGGTATCCTGGCTTCCTAAGGACCTGACTACAGAAACAATATTCCTTTGAAATTATCATCACGGGTCATTCGTCTTCCTAAGTCAGGACGACTGTGGCTGCCTCTGTCGTAACGAGCTCCTCTTGGCTTGTCCTGTGTATGAAGGAAGAAGAAAAAGGCAAAACCCAGTGCTACTCCCTGGTGCTAAAGACACTGGCAGAGTCAGAGCCATGTTGTATGAGAATGAGCCAGTTCTATTGAGAGCATCTGAGAGTGCTGAATGCGCCTACCGTGGCCAGTGGCCACACTCCTCAAGGGCCTTCTGTTGTGCTCTAACCTGTTTATGTCTGGTTTAAACCATGTCCGTGTTCTTGAAGAGTCTGAAGCTGACACCAGAAGGGAATGTGGCCGTGAGCCCTCTCCAAATGATGGTCGTCGGGATGGGGTTGACAGTGACACCAGGCTGAGACTGCTGGTCAGGAATGGACCTGTGCAGTCTGGCTCAATTCAGACCCCAGGGAAGAGGCAAACTGTGGATAGAGGAGCAGACTGCAGTCCAGAGGCACTGGTCTAAGATCCTTCTGGGCTGTAAGACCATGTTTCCAGGAGCACAGATGTGTGTCCTTGGCATTGAGAATCTTCCCAGTATCAAAGATGCCTCCATCCCTGGGTAGCTTTCAGTCAGGCAGTGCTGGAGTGGTCTCTCTGCTGGGAATCCTTATGGGGCTGGAGGCCACCCATGAAAGCATTTGTGTAGTGGGAACTTGACCTTGTACTGAACCTTGCCCTACCCCGTACAGCCAGTCTCCCTTGTGAGGGAGATTGAGCCACCTCCTTGTTGCACAACTCCATAGACTCACCCGCTCTGCCGGCCCTCCCTGCCACTGTGGCCAGCCCCATTTGCACACAAACTGACTTGCGGAGCTGACAGGGCCGACAGGACCTCGCACCTTTTGTTTTCACATAAAATGTCTTTAAGAAATGAGCCTTGAAGTTCCGTGCCCTTCTCTGACTGTATTCATGTCTGTGTTCTTCTCTCTCCCTCTCCCTACACTGGCTTACCCTCTACCTATGAGGCCATACATGTAGCTCATCGGCCCATAACCACTACCTCTGAGTTCTAAGCCAGTATGATTCTGCCATACCCTGGCCTCTTAATGCCAGTCGCAGTGCCTTGCTGTAGCACCAGGTACCCATCCCCTTATCATTTTCTCTGAACACGTTGACCTTATTTGGCCATTGCATTGTGTCTGCCTGAGCCCCAAACCTTATGGAGGAGGAGCGCCTGTCCTCTGTTTTGCCTACCCTGCAACCTTTACAAGGTAGAGCTCACTCCACACTGCTGCTCTGTGGCTTTGCTGTTTGCCCACACACTTCCAGCTGGACTCTTCTAGCTTGTCCCTCATTCTGTGGCCTCCCTTCGTAGCACTTCGTTCTTGCCTCCCAGCGTCTGCGGACAGGGCTTTGGCTTTGCCCTCTGCTTGTAACCAAGCAGGGTGATGGCTGCCTGCATCATTCTTCGATCTAGACCCACAGCAAGACTCCCTGGAACCATGAACTGCTGACTTGTACTTTCTGGGAATGTCTCCCCGGCACTTTGCTGTTTTGTTTCTGTGAGGCAGTGGCTTGCCGTGCATCCCAGGCTGCTCTTGAACTATGTGGCCTAGGCTGGTCTCCAGCCAATGATCCTCTGGCCTTAGGCTCCTGAATGATGACATTACAGGCATTCATGCCTGGCTTCCTAAGGCACTTGGAACAGCCAGCGCCCTCTTCTCATGCTGGTGCAAACCAGATCTAACTTTCTGCTTTTGGCGGTAACCTCCTCCAGAGCAGCGACCTTGCCATCCCTCTGAGACATCCGCACTGCAACCCCAAATGTGGCTAGTGTTCTTGGGTCTGCACCCTGCTCCATCGTCCCCATGACTGTAGTTCTCCAGGTACTTTGAGGATCGGCGTTGTAGCTCCTGTCACATTCAGTTCTTGTTCTTCCTTGCATGACTCTTGTGAAGGGGGGTACCAGCTCCATAGCTACTAGGTCAGACCAACTTCCTGAAGGTCATAACCTTACCCTCCAACCCAGGCCTGGCACTAATGCATTGTTGGATCCTGAACACCAGCCAGTGGAAGAAGTGCTGGTACCAGGTGAGGGGCTGTGAGTGCAAGCGACCAGGTTCCTCCTCTACTTCAAGGCCTTGGTAATAAAGACTTGTAGCCAGTGCATTCCTCATCCTCGTTTCTGAGAAATTTGAGTTATTTTGAGTCAAGCCTAATCTGTGGCTGGCCTTGGGCACTGAAGTCTACCCTTGCTCATCCTCCAAAAATGCCGTATCTCCCTGGCTTTGGGCAGGACAGCCACCGACCCACCAGCTTCCTTCTGTGTGACCCTTCTCTGCCAATCTGAGGGTAGGGTGGTGATAGTGTTACCTCCTAAGGGCTGAGGGACTAAGAGCAAGTTGACTGGGACACCCAGGCTTGTGCAAGTAAAGGCCCCCACCAGGTGTGTTGTACAGACTGCTTGTTTTGACTGACCTGCTGCAAAGCTGAGATCATACTGCACCCCTGTTTCCCGAAGCTGGGCCTGAGACTCTGAGAACCTCTGCAGACACTGTCCTCAGGGCCAGCTGAGATGCCAGCTTTCCTACACACATCCTCCTACTGGTTGCCATGGAAACAAGTTCCCCTGAGGTTTGTACTTAATTAACAGTAAAGAGGTCATGTTGAGGAGGCTCAGTGGAAATGGCTGTGTTTGGCTGAGCCCAGGCTCTCCTGGCAGGCTGACTGGAAGTTGTACCCACTTTGAAAGCCTGGAGGCCTGTACTGACATGAGCTGCCCTGCCGTGAGGTGGTTGCAAAAGTTTCTTCATAACACACACACACACACACACACACACACGCACGCACGCACGCACGCACGCACACACACACAGCACATCGGTCAGCACTCTTGTACCCCATTTTCAAGCTGTTCTGGATTCCCGGCTTGCAGAGGCAGCCTGGGTGTAGGGGAACCTGTGAAGGGAAGCTCAGATATCAGGTGGAACTCTGAGCCTCCAGACCTTTCTAATTTCTCTGTCGGCCTCTCTAGGCCAGGGAGCCAAGACAGGACCTGTCTGGAGAGGCTTTGTCCTTTTCCCAAGATAAACCCTTGCGAATGCAATCTGTGGTTTATTTAATAATTTGGACATGGCAAGAAACAAGATTAACAAACAAGAGATAGCATAGAAAAAAATAACTTGTCAAAACCGTCCAAACTAGCGTGCTCTGTGATGCAGGCCCAGGCTGGCAGCAGCCCCCATTGGTGAAGTGCCCAATCATTGCCAGCCCAGCACATTTCTGTGGGAGGATCTAGTCACAGACTGATGGGATGGAGAGCAGGAGCTATTCCACATCAACCACCAGGGGTGTCATGTAGTCAGAATGCTTGATGCCAAAGGTGACTGTCGGGGCACAGGGCTTGTTCAGGGTCACCTAGGAGGAGGAAGAGTGTGAGGAGGAGTGTTCGAAGCCTGGGGCTGCGGTGAGGGGCTCAGTTCCTCCTGAACTTGAGCCCAAGGTTGCCAGTGTAATGGTCATGCTGTGTTCTGTAGCTGTGTTACTGGGGACAGTGGGCTAGTCCCTGGGGATGAGGCTACAGCTCAGGTTTGCTGTGACTGAAAGGTTACTGTGTGGGTCACTGCCGCAATTGTCCAAGATCCTAACGGTACATTCCCCCCTCCTCACACACTTGCAGAGTGTAGGCCCTCCCTATACATATGGGATCATTTCCCCTGACCCTTATCTGACCCTTCTAGTTCCTGAACCTTTTCAGGGCTGTGGGCTCCTGGTCCTGGCTTCATGGTCTTATCCCCTGGGGGCTCCACACGGGCAGCCATGGTGTACTGTGGAGCCTTGAACTTGGTCACTTGAACCTCAGTCTGACGGTATGCTGCAGGACCTGGAGTCTGGAAGATGAAGAGGGCTCAGACAGGCTTGGCTTTCCCAGGGCATAAGGCCCCAGAGCATAGGGTTAGGTTTGATTCACCAAAGGCATCCTTAAGCTGCCCGTCAGCCATGGGACCAAACACTCTTCTGTTTATGGGGTAGGATGTCACTATCAGTCTCACTCTCACTGTGGCAGTGGCATTCCCAGTGGGTCAATCCATACCTCGTGGGTTATGTGCAAGGCCCCTTTCCCTGTTGGGACACTATCGTCTTGCTCTTGAGGGCAGAGGCCAGGGGCTGGTGAGGTCAACATACTCCTGGGCGTAATGTGCCCAATAAGGGGCTTTGCACTAACTGTTAATATGGGCAAGACATTTCTTCCCCTAAGTATCTCAAGACTCTGTTTCCCGCCTTGCTTCCATATCCTCTATGTAAAATTAGTGTTTGCTCTCCGGGCAGAACCCTACAAACACCTTAATTTGTTCTCAGTATTATCACATCTCCCAAGTTGGTCTCCTGCCCCTCCCCACTACTGTCTGTATCCTGAGCATGTGGAAGGTATCCAGAGGTGAAGGGGACCCAAGAGCTTCTACAGGGCAGTTGTTGGCTGGGACTCGGGGGTCTTGGGGAAGAGGGTCAGAAAGGTCATTGGGGCCAGGCCTTGTATTCAGCTGGGGTGACCCTTGCCTTGTGCAGGTCATCGCTGAAGCTGCCCAGCTTGCTGCGGCCCTTGATGGAGAAGGAGGGCTGGGAGACCTTGCCCACCGTGTGGGGCCCCATCACCACAGGCAGCATGTATGCGGCAGGGCCTGCGGGCGATGGGAGCCTCAGGCTGGGACAGGTCCGCTACCTCCCATCTGCGATGCCCTCTTCCTTTTGAAGTTCTCTGTTGGGCTACCCTTCCTCCACCCCTGCTGGGACCCCAACTCCATTCCATCGGTTAGTTGATTGGGCTGCAGCAGACCTGGAGTGCTGTCCACTCGGAAGGTCTTAGTCCGGGCAGAAATGGAATGGCTGGGTGCTGAGTCGAACACATGCTTGGTAGATTTCTCTGGAAAGTAATCACCTGGAGAGGAGGGAGGGTGTGCAGGAACAACAAGCATCTGGGGTTCCATATCCCACCCCCAACACTTGGGTGCCCATGAGGGATGTCCCAACAGTTAAGACACAAGGCTTCTAGACCCCAACATTGTGGTTGAACAGATTTGGTCAGGGATGTCCACAGTAGAAATACTGGCTCCAGGGCTGTTTTGAAGCAGTGAGCATGAGATCTGGTGTGGGCCTTGTCCCTGGACTCCAGGTAGAGTAGGATTGGTGGGCTTCAGGCTCTGCTGTTCAGGCCTGACAGTGTCTGAGAAGCAGGAGAAGTGAGGCTATCTGGCCTTCACATAGCTGGACATGCGTATTAGAGCCTGGAGCAGAAGGTAGGGGTCACTCACCCGGGCCGGGGGTCAGCAAGGTCTTTGTATGGTAGCGCCCCAGGATGGAGTAGGCAGGGCCAAGGTCCTTGCCAGTCCTCAGGATCTTGGGGTTCACACTGTAGCGGGGCCCTGGGGAGCAATTCTCCGCCAAGAGCATGGGGGCCCCACGGAAGCTGTAGGCCGGTGCTCGAAGCTTGGTGGGTGTGTGCTTCACAAAGCCTGTGGGCACAGGGGCTCAGGGCTGCTGGAGCCAGGCATCCTTCTCTCTGACGAGAGTTCCATCCCAGGCCACACCAGTCCTGGCTTCTTCCCCTGTCCCTAACGAGCCCGCCCGGCCTTAGGCAATCTTACCCGTGGTAGGTGGAATCAGGTACTTGGGTCCAGGACTGGTGTAGAGGGCCATGATGGGCCCCCGGGGACGATGGGGCCTCCAGGTGCCCACCCATACCTCCTCTGCCATGGCTGGCTCTGTCCCTGGACGAGAGGGTAACCAGGTGCTGGGGTGCCCTCCCTGGTGCATCTCATTCCTGGCCCTCATGTTCCCAGCCCTGGTGCTGCTGATACTGCATCTTGCAGACCCAATCCTTGCCCCGTGAAGACATGGGAGTCTCAAGCTGTTACAAGCAAAGGGAGCTCCCCATTTGGTGTGGTAAGCTCACCCCTTACCCAGCTACAAGATATGGGTGGGAGTCATGACTTCAGGACAGGCCCAGAGGAGATGCTTGTTCTGGCCCTGCGCTGACTATTCCTTTGGCTCTGAGGGAGCTTGGGCTGGTCAAAGAGCCCTGGGTGCAACTTTTCAAAGAGCTGTCTGACAAGGGTCCAGAGCTTCTTGGCTGAGCTGTGTCATGGACAGGAGGGGAGCAAATCGAGAGGCCTCACCTCCTCCGTGCAGGAATGGGCTTAGAGCAGCTTAGGACCTAGCCTCCTCACCGATGGCCTGTCCCCCTGGCGTCTGTGCCAGGCAATTCCCTAAAAAGGAGCATGGAGAGAAAGCTTCTCTTTCTCCCCCAGTTTTGAGAATTGGGGAGGGGTCCCTGCCCCTGAGCTCTAGAATGTGACTGTCCCACAAGGAGTTCTAGATCATAGTGTGTGTGATGGCGACAATGGCTTCTACCCAAGGCCTCTCTTCAGACCTTCCCCTTTCTAGAGACCCTGCTTTTGGGGAACTAACCCTCCCCAGGGCACCCCCATCCTCTCCCCGGACCTCTCCTTTAAGGGCTACGCACGTCTCCAGTGACCACATGCCTCTCCAGGAACTCCTACCTCTTCAGGGAGTCCCCAGCTCTCCAGGGAGCTCCCGCTGTCTCCAGGGAATGCCTCTTCCAGAGACCACCCCGGACTCCTCAGTGACCCCCTTACTTTCCAGGTTCTTTAACTCTTTGTGGTGCCTGGGTCAGATGTAGATACAGTGAGGTTGCAGGTTTCTCCTTAGCTTTGGCCCAGTCCAAGCCACTGATTTGGGGAAACTGGGGGCAGGGCTTTCTGATTATTGGGGATCTCAGAGTGCAGGTTTACGTTGAGACTGGGTTGATTGTGGTGGGCATATGCCAGAGAGGTTGCTTTCTCCCTACAGCTTCTTGGAGCTCTCTGTCCTTTTAGTTTCCCTCCTGGCAAAGCCCACCTCTCAGGACCCTGGTGTCCTCATGAGCAGTCAGGGTTTCCACACTTGACCTCAGTAAGGGTCTGGCTCTTAAGGTTCTGGCTCAGGTTGGACTCTCTTTCCTGGGTAAGTTTGGGAAGAGAGGTTTTCAAAGCTCCCAGAACCTATGTGTCAACTGGCTGTGCTCTTGCCTTATGTTTTATGCATAAGCCCTGCCAGCCTGCCTTTGTGTGTTAGGCTCCTCTATCCTGCCACTTTAGGCCCTGTGCCCCAGTGTTCATGTGATGTCCCGAGGTCGAGGCCGCTCTCACACATTGCTTCTGCAACGTGACCCTCATAAGAGTTTGTACCTCTTGGTGTATCTCTCAGGGTGCCCCTGAAAGGACTTTTTTGTGTGTCCTGGCTTTCAGGGAGAGAGAGAAGCTAGTGCATGGACTGCATTAGACTTTATTGATTTAACAGTTCGAGGGTGAATTTACTGGTGAAGAAGCACTGGTCTTAGCACATCCATGGCCACGTGTACGGCTGGTCCTATTGCTCGCAGAGGTCAAGCCATGTTTTGGGGCTGCTTATGTGTCCTCTTGAGCATCTAGCACTTGCACCTGAAAGAGAAATGTGTGGGGACCAGGAGAGCTGGTAACCAACAACCAGAGCCCCCAGTCTCAGAGGCAGACAGGGCTGTGCACACCAGCGGAGTAGACAGGTTCCTGCGCACTGTGGTCTACCCCTCCTAGCACCTTGGGGAGGGATTGTGTGCACATGCACTCCCTAAGTGGGACATAGTTCTTGGAGTGGGAGAGCAGTTCCAAGAGATGTTGGAAACTTCTCTGTGAGGTCTCCACCTCTGCCTCCTGATGGAGATCTAGGGATCAGGGAGGCCTGGTGATCAGGTATCATGCATGGGTGGGTATGGAAAGAGCTGCAGACGTTTGGGGATGGGAGTCCCAGCCCGATTACCAGCAGCTTGACCAGTTGCTCCTTATGCACCGGCTGCAGTTCATCAATGCAGGACTTGAGCTCTGTCAGCGCTGCCTTGGCCATGTCATTGACATTGTACTTGCCCAGGGGCCCTTCATAGAGCTCTTCTGGGGTCCCCACCAGGAGTGTTTGCAGGAATTCCATGAAAAACTCATTGTCATCCTCTGCTCTAGTCAGCCCTGTATTGCAAAGGGGATACAATGGCGAGGGAGGGACTTGATCTCCTGTCCTTCACTCCCAGGGTGACCTTCTGCAGATCCCTTCCCCATCACCACTAGTGGGAGCTGCTGTGGTTTCCCCTCTAACTTCCTGACCTCACCAGGGAAGAAAAGGGGGATTTCCCCCCGCCTGGGTTAACTGGATCCAGAGGGCCAGGTCAGATTGGATTGAGCCAGGGTGGACAGCATTGGCCTTGGTGGTTGGTGTTAGGTCAGGGTGGGTTGGGATAGGACTGGTGTCAACAGATTCCCAGCGCTTTGGGTGTGGGGTCAGTGACACAGGTAGGCACCGTCCACCTGGTCCCAGGATTCCAGCCTCTTGGTGCCCCTTACCTACCAAAGTGCTAGAAATAAGGCCCAGACTTACCACAGATGCAGAGCACGGTTAGAGCCACCAGCAGAAGAGCGCTGCTCCCTTTCATGATGACAGTCACAAGAACTGCTTGGGGGATACCAGGCTTTTATGCTGTAGAAGATGGCTTCTTGCCCAGAGGCGGGGCATACCTCACAGGATCTGGCAGGACAACTGGGCCGGGCATGTCACTGTGCTCCACCAGGTGCCAAGAAGTGCCAAACTTGAGTGGATCATAAGGGGGCTGTTGGCAAACATGTTGGGGTAAGTGGAATAAATCCAGGTCTGGGTAAACCTAGTGCTAGTTAACATGGAGGAGCGCCAAAGGTCATGGGTGGCTCCATGGTGCTGTGAAAATTTCTGGGATGGGTCTAGATCTCTGTGGTTGGGACCTCCACTTCTGCTTAATGAGCTGCCTGTCCTAGTCTGTGCTCAGGCTGAGACCACCCTACTACTACAGGCAGGAGAGGAGCGTGGGAACGTGAGGTCAGAGGGGTGGGGGCCTCTCAGGGTGGAGGACGCAGAGCCACAGGAGGTCTGAAGTTTGGAGGCAGTTCATTCAGCTGAGGTTGGCCTGAGAAGAGTTGCAGCTGCGCGTCGTCCCGCCTCTCTCCTATCCTCTGCTGCCACCTGGTGGCATGATGGCCTTTCTTACATGGTGCAGGTTGCAGATGTGCTCAGAATTCTGCAGAATTCTCCCTCTACCCACTGTCAGAGTGGGCCTCACCATCCCATGTCTGAGCAGGGCATCACGGCCTTCATCAACCCACCCTTTCTTTGATTGTACTTAGCCTTGCGTTTGCTCTGCCTGGCATAATCCCCGAGCCTTGCTCTATGCCCTTCAAATACTGTTCCAGTGTTCGGAGTTCTCGCCTTCTTAGACTCCTGCTTATAAGGAATATTCTCTAACCTTTGTTAGCATGAAACTAATCTATAGTGATGGAACCTGTTTGTGTGTGTAAGTCTACGAATGTGGGAGCAGTTGTGCAATGCGGCATCTGTCACCACAGTCAGTGGAGTGCAGATGGGCCTCCTCAGTGCTGTGGCGCTCACCTTGGGTCATCTTTAAATTCTGGCTCTGGGGGCTACATAGATAGCTTAGTGTGCTGGGGATAGCATACCACGACAGGGACTGCCAGCAACAGGCTGGGATGGAGACATCTTAGAGGCCTGCAGCAGCTCTTTGTAAAAAAATAAATAAAATAAAATAAAATAAAATAAAATAAAATAAAATAAAATAAAAGTTGTTCACATTTCTCCTAACCTTAGCCCTGGACAGTGGCTGTAAAGATTTCATTTGTGCATGACTGCTTTTCAGTTGGCTTTGGTGTGCATAATTATTCTATTATATCTGACTTTCCTACTCCCTTCTCCTGCTGTGGTGAATTCTGTGAAACTAGATGTTCCTTGATGTAATGATTCTTAAACAATTAAAAATTGAGGCATAGAAGTACAGCACAGCACAGCCCTAATGGCCCAGGTACGTGCTGTGTGTTCTCATCTTGGAAACAATGTAATAACTGCATAATAGTAGCTCCAGATTAATGCTTGACTTGTAAAGAAAGTTTGACGAAATTATTAGAAAATGAAATAGAGCCAACATTGGGAGCCTGAGAAAGGTAAAAGTTATTGAAGCTATGAAATAAATTTTGCACAACATTTGAGAGTGGTTCCTGGATAAGAAAGTATGAAGGAATCAGAGAAAGGACCAGAAGAGCTTGAAGGGGCTCGAGACCCCATATGAACAACAATGCCAACCAACCAGAGCTTCCAGGGACTAAGCCACTACCTAAAGACTATACATGGACTGACCCTGGGCTCCAACCTCATAGGTAGCATTGAATATCCTAGTAAGAGCACCAGTGGAAGGGGAAGCCCTTGGTCCTGCCAAGACTGAACCCCCAGTTAACGTGCTTGTTGGGGGGAGGGCGGTAATGGTGGGAGGATGAGGAGGGGAACACCCATATAGAAGGGAGGGGGAGGGGCTAGGGGGATGTTGGTCTGGAAATCCGGAAGGAGAATAACAATCAAAATGTAAATAAGAAATACTCAAGTTAATAGAGATGGAAAAAAAAGAAATAAAAAAATGACATTTCAAAAAAAAAGAAAGTATAGAATATATAAAATTATATACTAGTAAAACTAAGTCAAAACACTGGGACCCTTTGGAGAGTCATTGTGGGCAATGTGCAGAAGCAGAAAGTTAGCAGAACCACTGAGCTAAGGGTTAACTTGATTCTTTCTGGCCACTGCCTGGCAGCTTTGTCCATGTCATTTATCACTAGAGCTTCACAGGAAAATGCAAGTAGCTGACCTCGGAGCTCTGAGCTCTGAAGTATAATAAGTCAAAAGTTAAAGTTTAAATAATGATAAGTTTGCAATTATTATTATTTTGGCCACAGGCCTGGGAATAGGGGAAGCTTGAAACTTTGGGGAACAATTGTAATTCTTAGTTTTTTGTGAGATGTGGTTATTCTTTTGACTTTGATTTGGCCATGGTTATATAATATCCTTTTTCCTACCTGCTTTTATTTTATTTACTTTTTTTTCTTTTTTTTTCGGAACTGGGGACTGAACCCAGGGCCTTGCGCTTGCTAGGCAAGCACTCTACCACTGAGCTAAATCCCCAACCCCTTATTTACTTATTTTTAAAGGAAATATTGACATTTATTTTTTAAAATCTTACATTTTTATTTTTTCCATTTTTATTAAATTGGGTATTTCTTATTTACATTTCAAATGTTATTCCCTTTCCTGGTTTCCTGTCCATCAACCCCCAACCCTTCCCCCTCCCCTTCTATATGGTTGTTCCCCTCCCCATCCACCTTCCATTACCACCCCCACCCAACAATCCCCTACACTGGGGGTCCAACCTTGGCAGGACCAAGGGCTTCCCCTTCCACTGGTGCTCTTACTAGGCTATTCACTGCTACCTATGCAGTTGGAGCCCAGGGTTAGTCCATGTATATAGTCTTTGGGTAGTGGTTTAGTCCCTGGAAGCTCTGGTTGCTTGGCATTGTTGTTCTTATGTGGTTGCAAGCCCTTTCAGCTCTTTCAGTCCTTTCTCTAATTCCTCCAACAGGGGTCCCATTCTCAGTTCAGTGGTTTGCTGCTAGCATTGACCTCTGTATTGGACATGCTCTGGATGTGTCTCTCAGGAAAGATCTATATCCGGTTCCTGTCAGCATGCACTTCTTAGCTTCATCCATCTTATCTAGTTTTGGTGTCTGTATATGTATGGGCCACATGGGGGGGGGGGGGAGGCTCTGAATGGCCATTCCTTCAGCCTTTGTTCTAAACGTTGCCTCCCTATCACCTCCTATGGATATTTTTGTTCCCCTTTTAAAGAAGGAGTGAAACATCTGCATTTTGGTCATCCTTCTTGAGGTTCATGTGGTCCCTGCACTGCATCTTGGGTAATTCGAGTATTTGGGCTAATACCCATTTATCATACAATGTATGTTTTTCTGTGATTGGGTTACCTCACTCAGGATGATATTTTCCAGTTCCATCCATTTGCCTGTGAATTTCATAAAGTCATTGTTTTTGATAGCTGAGTAATATTCCATTGTGTAGATGTACCACATTTTCTGTAACCATGTCGGTGCAGGCGCCGACATATCCATTCCTCTGTTGAAGGACATCTGGGTTCTTTCCAGCTTCTGGCTATTATAAATAAGGCTGCAATGAACATAGTGGAGCACGTGTCTTTGTTACATGTTGGAGCATCTTTTGGGTATATGCCCAGGAGAGGTATAGCTGGTCCTCAGGTAGTGCAATGTCCAGTTTTCTGAGGAACCTCCAGACTGATTTCTGGAATGGTTGTACCAGTTTGCAATCCCACCAACAACAGAGGAGTGTTCCTCTTTCTCCACATCCTTGCCAGCATCTGCTGTCCCCGGAGTTTTTGATTTTAGCCATTCTGACTGGTGTGAGGTGGAATCTCAGGGTTGTTTTGATTTGCATTTCCCTTATGACTAAAGGTGTTGAACATTTCTTTAGGTGTTTCTCAGCCATTCGGCATTCCTCAGCTGTGAATTCTTTGTTTAGCTCTGAACCCCATTTTTTAATAGGGTTATTTGTTTCCCTGCGGTCTAACTTCTTGAGTTCTTTGTATATTTTGGATATCCCATTTGTTGATTCTTGATCTTAGAGCATAAGCCATTCGTGTTTTGTTCAGGAAATTTTCTTCAGTGCCCATGTGTTCTAGACAATTCACCACTTTTTCTTCTGTTCGTTTGAGTGTATCTGGTTTGATGTGGAGGTCCTTGATCCACTTGGACTTAAGCTTTGTACAGGGTGATAAGCATGGATCGATCTGCATTCCTCTATATGCTGACCTCCAGTTGAACCAGCACCATTTGCTGAAAATGCTATCTTTTTTCCATTGGATGGTTTTGGCTCCTTTGTCAAAAATCAAGTGATCATAGGTGTGTGGGTTCATTTCTGGGTCTTCAGTTCTGTTCCATTGGTCTATCTTTCTGTCTCTGTACCAATACCACGCAGTTTTTATCACTATTGCTCTGTAATACTGCTTGAGTTCAGGGATAGTGATTCCCCCAGAAGTCCTTTTATTGTTGAGGATAGTTTTAGCTATCCTAGGTTTTTTGTTATTCCAGATGAATTTGCAAATTGTTCTGTCTAACTCTCTGAAGAATTGGATTGGAATTTTGATGGGGATTGCATTGAATCTGTAGATCGCTTTTGGTAAAATGGCCATTTTTACTATATTAATCCTGCCAGTCCATGAGCATGGGAGATCTTTCCATCTTCTGAGGTCTTCTTCAATTTCTTTCTTCAGAGGCTTGAAGTTCTTATCATACAGATCTTTCACTTGCGTGGTTAAAGTCACACTGAGGTATTTTATGTTATTTGGGACTATTATGAAGGGTGTAGTTTCCCTAATTTCTTTCTCGGCTTGTTTCTCTTTTGTGTAGAGGAAGGCTACTGATTTATTTGAGTTAATTTTATACCCAGCCACTTTGCTGAAGTTGTTTATCAGCTTTAGTAGTTCTCTGGTGGAACTTTTGGGATCACTTAAATATACTATCATGTCATCTGCAAATAGTGATATTTTGACTTCTTCTTTTCCAATCTGTATCCCTTTGATCTTCTTTTGTTGTCTGATTGCTCTGGCTAGAACTTTGAGAACTATATTGAATAAGTAGGGAGAGAGTGGGCAGCCTTGTCTAGTCCCTGATTTTAGTGGGATTGCCTCAAGTTTCTCTCCATTTAGTTTAATATTAGCTACTGGTTTTCTGTATATGGCTTTTACTATGTTTAGTTATGGGCCTTGAATTCCTATTCTTTCCAGGACTTTTATCATGAAGGGGTGTTGAATTTTGTCAAATGCTTTCTCAGCATCTAATGAAATGATCATGTAGTTTTTTTTTTTTTTTTTTTTTTTTGGTTCTTTTTTTCGGAGCTGGGGACCGAACCCAGGGCCTTGCGCTTCCTAGGTAAGGGCTCTACCACTGAGCTAAATCCCCAGCCCCGATCATGTAGTTTTTAATCTTTCAGTTTGTTTATTACGTTGACGGTTTTCCATATATTAAACCATCCCTGCATGCCTGGGATGAAGCCTACTTGATCATGGTGGATGATTGTTTTGATGTGCTCTTGGATTCGGTTTGCAAGAATTTTATTGAGTATTTTTGCGTCGATGTTCATAAGGGAAATTGGTCTGAAGTTCTCTTTCTTTGTTGGGTCTTTATGAGGTTTAGGTATACGAATAATTGTGGCTTCATAGAAGGAATTCGGTAGTGCTCAATCTGTCTTAATTTTGTGGAATAGTTTGGATAATATTGGTATGAGGTCTTCTATGAAGGTCTGATAGAATTCTGCACTGAACCCATCTGGACCTGGGCTCTTTTTGGTTTGGAGACTTTTAATGACTGCTTCTATTTCCTTAGGAGTTATGGGGTTGTTTAACTGGTTTATCTGTTCCTGATTTAACTTCGGTACCTGGTATCTGTCTAGGAAATTGTCCATTTCCGGCAGATTTTCAAGTTTTGTTGAATATAGGCTTTCGTAGTAGGATCTGATAATTTTTTGAATTTTCTCTGATTCTGCAGTTATGTCTCCCTTTTCATTTCTGATTTTGTTAATTTGGACGTACTCTCTGTGTCCTCTGGTTAGTCTGCCTAAGGTTTTATCTATCTTGTTGATTTTCTCAAAGAACCAACTTTTGGTTCTGTTGATTCTTTCTATGGTCCTTTTGTTTCTACTTGGTTGATTTCAGCTCTGAGTTTGATTATTTCCTGCCTTCTACTCCTCCTGGGTGTATTTGCTTCTTTTTGTTCTAGAGGTTTTAGGTGTGCTGTCAAGCTGCTGATATAAGCTCTCTCCTGTTTCTTTCTGTAGGCACTCAGAGCTCTGAGTTTTCCTCTTAGCACAGCTTTCATTGTGTCCCATAAGTTTGGGTATGTTGTACCTTCATTTTCATTAAATTCTAAGAAGTCTTTAATTTCTTTCTTTATTTCTTCCTTGACCAGGTTATCGTTGAGTAGAGCATTGTTCAACTTCCATGTATATGTGGGCGTTCTTCCCTTATTGTTATTGAAGACCAGCTTTAGCCCGTGGTGGTCTGATAGGACGCATGGGATTATTTCTATCTTTCTGTATTTGTTGAGGCCTGTTTTATGACCAATTATATGGTCAGTTTTGGAAAAAGTACCATGAGGTGGTGAGAAGAAGGTATATCCTTTTGTTTTAGGATAGAATGTTCTATAAATATCTGTTAAGTCCATTTGGTTCATGACTTCTCTTAGTCTGTCTATGTTTCTGTTTAATTTTTGTTTCCATGATGAGAGTGGGGTGTTGAAATTTCCTATTATTATTGTGTGAGGTGCAATGTGTGCTTTGAGCTTTAGTAAGCCTTCTTTTATGTATGTAGGTGCCCTTGTATTTGGAGCATAGATATTTAGGATTGAGAGTTCATCTTGGTGGATTTTTCCTTTGATGAATATGAAGTGTTCTTCCTTATCTTTTTTGATGACTTTTCGTTGAAAATTGATTTTATTCGATATTAGAATGACTACTCCAGCTTGCTTCTTCAGACCATTTGCTTGGAAAGTTGTTTTCCAGCCTTTTACTGTGAGGTAGTGTGTGTGTCTCTGAGGTGTGTTTCCTTTAGGAAGCAGAATGCTAGGTCCTCATTACGTATCCAGTTTGTAAATCTGTGTCTTTTTATTGGGGAATTGAGTCCATTGATGTTGAGAGATATTAAGGAATAGTGATTGTTTTTCCTGTTATATTCATATTTGGATATGAGATTATGTTTGCGTGCTTTTCTTCTCTCTGTTTTGTTGACAAAACGATTAGTTTCTTGCTTTTTCTAGGGTGTAGCTTGCCTCCTTATGTTGGGCTTTACCATTTATTATCCTTTGTAGGGCTGGATTTGTAGAAAGATATTGTGCAAATTTGGTTTTGTCATGGAATATCTTGGTTTCTCCATCTATGTTAATTGAGAGCTTTGCAGGATACAGTAACTTTGGATGGCATTTGTGTTCTCTTAGGGTCTGTATGACATCTGTCCAGGATCTTCTGGCTTTCATAGTGTCTGGTGAGAAGTCTGGTGTAATTCTGGTAGGTCTGCCTTTATATGTTACTTGACATTTTCCCCTTACTGCTTTTAATATTCTTTATTTGTTTTGTGCATTTGGTGTTTTGACTATTATGTGACGGGAGGAGTTTCTTTTCTGGTCCAATCTATTTGGAGTTCTGTAAGCTTCTTGTATGTTTATGGGCATCTCTTTCTTTAGGTTAGGGAAGTTTTCTTCTATGATTTTGTTGAAGATATTTACTGGTCCTTTGAGCTGGGAGTCTTCATTCTCTTCTATACCTATTATCCTTAGGTTTGATCTTCTCATTGAGTCCTGGATTTCATGTATGTTTTGGGCCAGAAGCTTTTTCCGTTTTACATTATCTTTAATATTTGTGTCGATAATTTCTATGGAATCTTCTGCTCCTGAAATTCTCTCTTCTATCTCTTTTTTTTTTCGGAGCTGGGGACTGAACCCAGGGCCTTGTGCTTGCTAGGCAAGCGCTCTACCACTGAGCTAAATCCCCAACCCCTCTCTCTTCTATCTCTTGTATTCTGTTTGTGATGCTTGTATTGACGGCTCCTTGTCTCTTCCTTTGGTTTTCTATATCCAGGGTTGTCTCCTTTTGTGCTTTCTTTATTGCTTCTATTTCCATTTTCAATTCCTTCACCTGTTTGATTTTGTTTTCCTATAATTCTTTCAGGGATTTTTGTGATTCTTCTCTATAGGCTTCTTGTTTATTTATGTTTTCCTGCGTTTCTCTAAGGGAGTTTTTCATGTCTTTCTTGAAGTCCTCCAGCATCATGATCAAATGTGATTTTAAATCTAGATCTTGCTTTTCTGGTGTGTGTGGATATTCAGTGTTTGCTTTGGTGGGAGAATTGGGCTCCGATGATGCCTTGTAGTCTTGGTTTCTGTTGCTTGGGTTCCTGCGCTTGCCTCTCACCATCAGGTTGTCTCTGGTGTTACCTTGTTCTGCTATTTCTGACAGTGGCTTCACCATCCTATAGGCCCGTGCGTCAGGAGTGCTGTAGACCTGTTTTCCTGTTTTCTTTCAGCCAGTTATGGGAACAGAGTGTTCTGCTTTCAGGCATGTAGTCTTTCCTGTCTACTGGCCTTCAGCTGTTCCTGTGGGCATGTGTCCTGAGTCCACCAGGCAGGTCACTGGGAGCAGAGAAGTTGGTCTTATCTCCGGTCATTGGCCTGAAGTTGCTCCTCGGGGACTGCATTTCATCTCTCTGTGAGAGCAGCAACCAGAAGGACCTTCCCTGTCTTTTCTTGGGTCCCTGTGCATAGGGGTCCCAAATGGCAGTAGGTGTTTTCCTCTAGAGTCAGAAATGTGCGCAGAGTATAGTCTCTTCTGGCTTCCCAGGGGTGTCTGCCCCTCTGAAGTTTTAGCTCTCCCTTCTACAGGATTTGGGTGCAGGGAGCTGTTTGACTGGGTCTCTTCAGATCTGGGCGGTGTCTGGAGCGCAGGGGACCTGCAGCTTGAGTGTCCCTATCTTCCTGTTTCCAGAGGCCCTATACAGTTTCCTCTTGGGCCAGGGATGTGGGCAGGGGTGGTCTGTCCTGCCCTGCAGTCTCAGGAGTGCCCACCTGTCTGGGCGATGAGCTCCCTTCCCAAGGGGTTTGGGAGCAGGTAGCTGTGGGCTGGGATCAGTGAGGTTCAGGCTCCAGCTAGAAACCGGAAGTGTCCAGTCCCAGAGGAATTTTGCCTGTGTGTCCTGAGTCTACCAGGCAGGTCACTTGGAGCCAAAAAGTTGTTGTTATCTCTGGTTCTGGGCCTGAAGTCGCTCCTCGGGGGCTGGGTTTCAGCTCTTTGTGAGGGCAGCAACCAGAAGGGCCTGACCCGCCTTTTCTCGGGTCCCTGTGCACAGGGGTCCCAGATGGCGCTAGGCGTTTTCCTCTAGAGTCAGGAATGTGGGCAGAGTGTAGTCTCTTCTGGGTTCCCAGGCGTGTCTGCCCCTCTGAAGGTTTAGCTCTCCCTCCCACAGTATTTGGGTGCAGGGAGCTGTTTGACCGCGTCCCTTCAGATCCGGGCGGTGTCTCCTCATGTTGCATCTTATACACCCTCTGATCATCCAGTCTCTCTCCCTCGAGTACCTGAGTGCTGCAGCCATTTGGCATCATACTTCCTGACCTACATCATGTCCAGACACCAGTATTTCTTGTATCACCATTACAGTTACTCCTTGACCAATACCATCTGCCTTTCCTACTGTCTTGTTCTGGTTGGCCTTTTTCAACTTGACATAAGCCTAGACATATCTGAGAAGATGGCATCCCAGTTGAAGAATTGCCTCTATCAGATTGGCCTGTGGGAAAGCCTATGGGGTATTACCTTGACCACTGATTGATGGGAGAAGTCTCAGCCCTCTGTGGGTTGGGTTTGTCTCCTGAGCACCAGTGGTTCAGAGACTAGGCAGATAGATTTGGGATCTAAGTTTAGTTTTTAGTTTTTATTTGTGTGTGCATTTTTGTGAATGTTTGTGCGAGTAAGCGAGCACACACACACACATACACACACACACACACACACACACACACACACACACACGGAGACCAATAGAAGGCAGTTGATCCCTTGGAATTGGAGTTATGGTTGGTTGTGAGCCACTTGATGTGGGTTTAAGACCCAAATTCCGCTCCTCATAATTGAGCAGTAAGTGCTTTCAACCACTGAGCTATCTCTCCAGACCCAGTTCTAAGTTTTTATACTCAGTTTCCTTTCCTTTCCTTTCCTTTCCTTTCCTTTCCTTTCCTTTCCTTTCCTTTCCTTTCCTTTCCTTTCCTTTCCTTTCCTTTCCCTTCCCTTCCCTTCCCTTCCCTTCCCTTCCCTTCCCTTCCCTTCCCTTCCCTTCCCTTCCCTTTCCTTCTCTTCTCTTCTCTTCTTTTCTTTTCGAGATGGGTTCTTTGTGTAACAGCTCTGGCTGTCCTGGAACTAACTTTATGGACCAGGGCAGCCTCTGTCTTCCAAGTTCTGGGACTAAAGGTGTATGCACTACGTCTGGTTTTGAATTGTCTTTGGTTGTAAGTAAAAGCAAAGTGATGATCTGTGATGTATCAGATTACAATTTTTGCAAATGTGCAAATATGCTACATTTGTTAGATTATAGAATTCTTTGTAGCCATCTGCACATCTTCTGATTAGTTTTCTAATATTCATTTATGGATTTGATCTGCCCAAATGAAAACCATGTTGCACTGAAAACTCTTGTGGAAATTTGTTTTGAGACAGGAGTTCTCCCTATGAAGTCCTGGCTGTCTTGGAACTTGCTTTGTAGACCAGCTGGCCCCGAATTCTCAGAGATCCTCCTAATCTACCTCCTGAGTTCTGTGATCAAAGGTGTGCACCACTATGCCCAGGCTCTTGTGGAAATTTTAACATCATTAAAATACTGAGGATATAAACCAAGTCCATTTCTCTATGCTGTTAAAAAGTTGGGATCAAACTGACTTTGTTCAGAGAAACATTCATTTCTACAGTCGTCTTGTAGAAGGCTGTCTTCTGAGCCCACCAGCCATTACCACCTTCATGGGAAGCAGCTATGACTATTCATGAATGATCCTCAAGGTTGGTCATGTTGACCTTCCCTATAGAAGAGTGAGGGTCCTCAAAGCCTCACCTGAGATCTCAGCTACTCCTTCTGAACTTCCCTGCCAGCTGTATGTAGCGTGTCCTAGTTGCATGTGGTTGTGTGCTAGAATACATAGAGTGTGGAAGAGTAACGGGAGGGAGTCCATCTACTCAGCTCTGGGTATGTCAGGGTCCATGCTGGGCAATGCCTTGTTGGTCAAACAGCTGTTCTAGTCACCCACACTTCTGTAACTAACTCCTCACCCATGCCCTGTATGTAGGCCCAGCAAACTCCCTGGATTGCCAAGTTGAACCTGTGTGGAACGTACTTTGGTCTGTCGTTGGCACCCATCTGGGGTGCGTAGGTGTAGGAAAAGTTCATGTAACAAGTCTTGGCAGAACTTCTCTGGTAACCAGCATAACTAAAACCGCACTGGCAGTTGCTTACAGCTAGTTTTGACATTGGAATGGCTCATCTAGGATGCAAGGCACTGCTTTCTGTGGCAGTCGCAGTGCTGGTACACTTACAGGCACATGCTTCTCACCAGCTGGTGCCGAATTTATAATGGCGCACTGTTAAAGTGAAGGAGACAGATGGTCCACTGACTTTAGAGCTCAAGATTCCCTCCATGGTGGCTGTGCCAAAAGAAAACAGCACAAGGAATTCTCTCCTAAGTTACGTGTCTCTACCCTCTCAAACTGCCATCCCACAAACATGGATCAGGTAATGCAGTTTGTCGAGCCAAGTCGGCAGTTTGTAAAGGACTCAATTCGGCTGGTTAAAAGATGCACCAAACCTGATAGAAAAGAATTCCAGAAGATTGCCATGGCCACAGTGTTTGGATTCGCTATCAGGGGTTCATCGGCTTCTTTGTGAAACTGATCCACATTCCTATTAATAACATTATTGTGGGTGGCTGAGTCCTTTCTCATCATGGGACTGGTGAACCAATGAGGGGGTGACAAGCTCATGAAGTAAAAAGTTGCCTGGATGCTTTGTGGTTTTTGTTCCTTTCCTCCTTCCTATGACATTTTCTATTTCTAAATTAAAATAATTTCAAAATAAACATTTTTCCATAATAGGAAAAAAAAAAAAAAAGAAGACAGCACAAGGCTAAGCCTCAAATCACACCTGTTGGGAATGGAATCCTGCACAGGACCATACACCTCAGAGCCACTCATTTCAGTGACAACAAAACTGAAAGCAAATTTATTTCAAGTCACCATCGTATTCAAGTAACACACACGACAGGAACTGACACGTCATCAAGGACATTACCTGGCATGGGAAGGGTTGGCTAGGGTTCTGTGAGTGGGTGGTCTTAGTAAACCTAGTAGCCACATTCTTGGTATGAGCTATGGAGTTTTACAAAAAGGAGCCCAAACTAGTTTCTGTGCTCTTAGTTTTGGTGGGGGGTGGCATTTGAGACGCGGTCTCTCTGTATAACCCTGGCTGTCATGGAACTCATTCTGTAGACCAGGCCGCCCTGGAACTCAAGAGATCTACCTGCCTCTGCCTCCCAAGTGCGGGGATTAAAGGCGTGTGCCATCACCGTCAGGCTGGATTAACCGGTATTAATACTTTCAGGCTTTAGCTCAGGTTTCCATAGGTGTTTGGTCTCAACATCCTCAACCCTACTTTATAGAAAGATACTTTATATGTAAGATAATGAAAATCTGTTCTGACAACTTTTTGAGCAGATTTAACATAGATTTACTGAGGAAGTGTGAGAAAGTACTCCATGAATTGGGCATTTGCAAGGGAGAAATACTGCCTTTGCTAACTGTAAACTTTGTGCCCTCTCTTTCAAAGAACTCCTTGGGAAGTGTGTTAGCCACAGGCGGAGGCAGAGAAAGCTGAATGCTTTCAGAACCTTATTTCCAAATAAATTCTTGTCAAGGTCATTCAACAAACTCTCCTCACCCCACTGACCTCTCCTTCTGTGTCTCCTACTACTTTATTTTGCCTCTCTTCAAAGCCCTCTGTTAGCCACCATTCCTCCATGGTTCCTCAGTTGCCAGTGAATCACCCCCATTGCAGCCCATTTGTCCCTGTGACCAGCCAAGTCCTCCTTTGGAAGCCAAACTCTCTCAACCTCTCCACACCAACTCCCCAAACCTGTTACAGACCCTCCCTCTCACTGTTTGCCAAGAGCCTATGTTCCTAAAATATCCTATGTTCCTAAAATATTTCATTTTCAGAACCCATTTGGACATCCCAGAAAAGACTATTCTGATGTTACAAAAACCTCTCAAATTGTTCTCCCCAACACAACCATACCCTGGTTTCAGGTAACAGATGTTCCCCATTTAACCTTATATAGCCAATTTCAATTTCCATGGCTCCTCTAAAAATTTCTGACTCCAGATAAGTATTCCTGACAACCAACAGCCTAGTTTTCCTGTCTATTGCTTATCCCAGAGGGCTGGATCTCTCCCACTTTCCTTGGTTTTGGGACTCCTCTTTCTGACCACCAGGACCACAAAACTAACAGTTTCAAATGTACATCCAAGATAAAACAAATCTTTTCTAAACTCCTTAACTTTACCTCTGTTCCTAGTCTGTCTGCCTCCACAGATTTCAAATCAACTGTAGACTGCTCCAGGAACTCCAGCCATTTCTGCTCCAGCCATCCTGGCCCAGCCTTACAGACTACACTTTCCTGTGGTACACAACTGAAACAGCCTACTCTTTCTGTCCTTGACCAGCAACCCAGCTTCCTTGGGGAGTGGAGCCACTTTCCTGTCAGACTCAGCTCAATGGGCCTGCTTCGAGGGGAGCCAACTAGAGAGGACTGGTAGAAAATAAAGATGTCGATTGCCTTGTACCTGACTGACAGCCAAGCACTTATTTCTCTTCTCTATTCTTAATAACTGTGAACTTGTAATTAACCTCCTTTATAGAGAGAGGCTGAGATAATAGGACTGAGGTAAAACCTAAGACTCACTGTCAGTGGCGAACTTCCTGCTCTGCTCTTTGAAGGGCCTCATGAGTGGCCCATATCCCCATGCCCAACTCTGCATTGCCCCTGTGACCTCAGCTGTTTCTCCTCAGAGGCCTCCTCAATCAACTGGTGTGACGGTTAGGATTGTCAACTTGACAGAATTTAGAATTATCTGAGAGAGGGGCCTCTGGGCGTGCCTGTAGGGTGCTAGCCTATGTTCATAGATGTGGAAAGACACATTAATTGTGAGAAGGGCCATTTCCTGGGCAGGGGATTCTGAGCTGTATAAAAGAGAAAGCAGTTGACTACTAGCAGTGCATTGCTCTCTCCTCCTTATCTTCCTTCCCCTCCCCCTCCTCCCTTTCTCTTTTTCTTTTTTGGCTTTTCAAGACAGGGTTTCTCTGTGCAGCCCTGGCTGTCCTGAATTACTGCAGACCATCTCTGTAGACCAAAGATCTACCGGCCTTTGTCTCCCAAGCACTGGGATTAAAAGCATGCGCTACCAACTGCCTGGCATTGCTCTCTGCTTCTTGATTGTAGCAGCAATGTGACCAGCTCCCTCAGCCTTCCTTTACTGTGACTTTCCTACCACGAAGAACTGTAACTTGAACTAATGCAGAATAAAACCCTTTCTCAAATTGCTTCTGTCAGAGTATTTTATCACAGCAGCAGGAAAAGAAACTAAGATACTTGGGGCAGAAGCAAAGTTCTGGTTTATTGTCCCTGTCCCAGTGACAGATGTGGATTTGCAGGTGTTGGAACTCTCTTTATTGACACCAACTCACAGCTTCCTACTATAAAACTCCAGAATGTTCAGCAAGCAGCAGCTTCATGTCCTTTGATGAGGACAAAGCCATGATTTGTGTGGGTGGCTAAGTCTGGGAAAGGAACCGGCAGACAGATGGCTTTCCTCGGGTAACACGCTACTTTAACTCCCCCGGTAGGTGGTGTAGGACCATGGGCTCAGCAGCAGAGGTACGTGGAACTTCTGGGTCTCCTTTGTAATAGTGAAAACAACCTATGAGAAGCAGAGAAGGCACTTAAAGGCACTGAAGATGGTGAGTCCTTCCTGCAACAGCCCCTGGGTCTTCCAGACAGCAGGAGTTCTGGTGCCTGGAAGCTGGAGATGCTTAGATAAAATCTGATGTTACCGTTTGAATAGTGTCTCCAACAAGAGATGCCTTGTTGCTAGTTGGTGGGCTTTGGGGAAGTGATTTGATCCTGAGGGATCTGATTGGATCAACTGGTTAAACTCTTGGAATTAACTGGATCCGTCATATGATGACGTCATTAGTAGTGTACTGGCTGGTTTTGTGTGTCTGCTTGATACAAGCTGAAGTTATTGCAGAGAAAGGGGCCTCAGTTGAGGAAATGCCTCCAGGAGACCCAGCTGTAAGGTATTTTCTCAGCTAGTGATCAAGTGGGGAGGACCCAGCCCATTGTGGGTGGTGCCATCCCTGGGCTGGTAGTCTTGGGTTCTATAAGAGAGCAAGCTGAGCAAGCCAGAGGAAGCAAGCCAGTAAGTAACGTCTGTCCATGGCCTCTGCATCAGCTCCTGCCTCCTGACCTGTGTGAGTTCCAATCCTGACTTCCTTTGATGATGAACAGCAATGTGGAAGTGTAAGCCAAATAAACCCTTTCCTCCCCAACTTGCTTCTTGGCCATGATGTTTGTGCAGGAATAGGAACCCTGACTAAGACAAGTAGGTACTGAAACTTGGAGGTGGGTCCTGCTGGAGGAAGGTCTCTGAGCAGAGTCTAAGGGAACCATGTCTTTTCTTGTGTTCCTTTCTGCTGCTTGTCCACCGTGAGGTGACAGCTCTCTTTCACATGTACCCACTGCCATAGTGAGTGCACAGAGCATCATGGGCTGAAATAATGAGACCAAATAAATAATTCTCCCTTATGCTGCATCAGGGCTGTAGAAGTTACTAACACACCCAGTGTTCCTGGGTCTGGGTTCAGATGAGAATCTGTCTACAAAGGAAGAAGAGACAGCCTCAGTGTGGCCTCTCCCTCCCACCCACCTGATCCAGGGGCAGCTCAGTGTGTCATCATGAAGTATCATGGTGCCTTAGGTCCCTGGACACCTTCTGAGAGCACAAAGGAGATGAGTTCACTCGCTTGTTACCACCCTGGGAGAGGTAGGGCCAGTCTGACCCTGGTCTGGTCAAAGTGAATCAGGGTCCAACTGCTCTACGCACCCATGGCACTCACCTCTACATATGGGTAAAAGCTCTCTTGACCCCGCTCTTTCCAGTAGCGCTCCGTGTCGAAGGACAGCTTATAGGTGCCTGGCTTCATCTGGCTTTGTGTCAGGAGCCCAGGACAGCGACCATCCAGGTTTGTGTAGCTATGAAGAGACAAGTGAGAGAAGAGCTGAGAAACCTCCCTCCCTAGCTTTTCTGATCTGCATGCCAATATCTACAGATGATTCCCACAGTCTCACAGAAGGAGCACAGACGCGGCCAGGATAGGGAGGGCAATGGTTCCTAAGGATATCGCCATGCTGCCTATTTAGGAAATCACAAAGCAGAGAAGCAAAAGATAAAACCTCAGGTTTGTGAAAGACTGAGCCAGGAGGGGACAAGCCACGCCCTGTTCTCACAGGCAGGTCAGAGGGAGGAGATGTGTGAGCCTGTCTCCCTTAAATAGAACATGCTCTCAAGGCCACAAATCTACCAGCTTCGGCTGGCTAAACCTGAAACAAGCCCCCAACAGAGCATGTACCAGGGGCATGGCCAGGGCCAGGACCAGAGCCTGGCTCACTGAGGTTGAAAGGCCCAGTCCTGAACCAGAGTAGGATCTTGGTTTTACCTCAGTCCTATTATCTCAGCCTCCCTCTGTAAAGGAAGTTAATTACAAGTTCACAGCTATTAAGAGTAGAGAAGAGAAATAAGCGCTCTGCCTTCACCCTGGCACAAGGTGATTGCAGTCTTTATTTTCTGCCAGTCCTCTCAGTTGGCTCCCCTTGCAGCAGGCTGAGTCTGACAGGCAAGTGGGTCCCCTCCCAGCAGGCCCACTGGGCTGAGTCTGACAGGCAAGGACCCAACAAAGCTGTCTCTGACATCCTATGACATTGTCCCAGGTATGCACATCTGGTGAAAAGGCTATTTCGTCACCATCCCTGTTATCTGAGATGAGGAAAAGGAGGCTCAGGGATCAAGAGGGCAATGGTCAGTCCTGCCTTCCAGCCCCCAGTGGTCACACAGGACCACTCAGTGTTGTCCTGGTCTTACTACTCCACCTCAGTACCTGCCTAAGATCTTCCCCAGGGGGGGACCCAGGAAGGGCACTGCTGCTGGAGATAGTACTTACGGATTCCAGCCCAGGAACTGTCTCCTACCTTGTTCTCAGCTCCATCCACTGCTGACTGGGGGCCTCCAGGCGGCACAAACGTAGGCAGAGGCCTTGGGCAGGGAGCCCTGAGGCAGTATCTAGTACATGAGTAGTCAGGGGACTGCTTTCTGTAGCCATGTTGCCAGCCTGAGCAGAGAGAGTGAGCGTGATCACCTCGGCGCCAGTATGTACAGGCCCAGCTAGCTGCCTCTTCGATCTTGTTGCGAGGAAAGCAAACAAAGAGCTCTACTGCCCAGAGGCAGGCTGAGTTGCAGGATAGGATGCCAAGTGCTAAACAAAGCTGACCTGTGCCCTCTTTTGCCCCTGCCTGGACACCACCCTCTTTCCCTTGTGTAAACCCTTCAGTTTCAGCAGGCCTTTAGTGTCCGAGAACCCAGCTGTCTGATGCCTCTGGCTCATATGTCTCCTAGGAACAACCCTGCTCCCAAGCTCCCACACCCGCCTCCGTCTCTGTCTCCGTAGGTATCAGACGGGGTACAAGCCAACTCCTTACCTGTGGCCCGCCTAGGTGTCTCTGGAGCGTCATCAGTCGCGGGGCGGTCCTGGAACTCATGCCCTGCCCTGGAGCTCTGGTCTGTGCAACTCTGATAGTCACCCTGCCAGCCTCAACAAGCTCCTCTGGTCAGCCAGAACCTGCTCCACCCAAGGCCCCGCCCCAACTCCTGGGGCCACCTATTTGAACTCTTCTGGGAAAGCCACTTCCTTCCGCCAGAAGAGCCCTGGCAGCCTCCTGGGTTTTTTGGGCCTGAGGGGGTGTTGATTTAAAGGAAAAGAATGGACCCGGTTGGGAGCTTGCTGTGGGGAGGAGTCGGGGAAGGGGGTTGCTGGGGACCGGTAGTTCTGAGAGAGGCGGGGCCAGTGGGGCCTACTGCAAAGACTGGTGGGAAATTGGTTAGGTTGCTGGGTCAGGGAAAGGGAAATAATTGAGTGGTTAAAACACAGAGGATGCTCAGAGTCATTTTGATTTGCATTTCCTTGGTGATTAAGGCCATTGAACATTTCTGGAAACAGCCTAGAAGCTCCTCAACAGAAGAATGGATAAAGAAAATGTGGTACATTTGCACAATGGAATACTACTCGGCTATTAAAAACAATGACATCATGAAATTTGCAGGCAAATGGATGGGACTAGAAAATATCATCCTGAGTAAGGTAACCCAGACCCAGAAAGACATACAAGTGGATATTAGCCATAAAATACAGGATAACAACGCTACTTACAATCCTCAGACCCAAAGAAGGTAACAAGGAGGGATCAAGGGAGGATGAATGAATCTCACTCAGAATGGGGAGTAAAATAGACATCGGAGGTGGATGGATGGAGGGAACTGGGTGAGATGAGGGTGGGGAGGGGAACAGGAGGGATGAAGTGTGAGGAGGACTGAGGGAGAGAGAACTGGGGGAAAGAACAGAAATTGGGGGCGGTGGTGGGCTGCTCTGTTTGAGCCACCTCCCCATGGCATGCTCCTCCTGGGTTCCACTCTTTTCCTGTAAGTCTACACCCTTCAGGTCCCCAAACTGAGCAAGTTTCCAGGGCTCATCTGGCAAAAGGTGGCTTTCTTTGATGTGTTCAAATAGGGTCAAGGGAAACTCTCAGGAATCTATGAGGGTGACCCTAGCTAAGACTCCTGGCAACAGGGGATGTGGAACCTGATATGGCCGCCTCCTGTAACCAGGCACACTTCCAAATGGAGGGATGAGGACACCAACCAACCCACAAAACTCTCAACCCAAAGTTTGTCCTGCCTACAAGGCCTTCTGGGGTTAAACATGGAGCAGAGATTGAGGGAATGGCCAACCAATGAATCACCCACCCTGAGACCCATCCATGAGAGAAAGCCTACCCCTGGCACTGTTAATGATATTCTGTTATACCTGTAGACAGGAACCTAGCTAGCATAATCATCCTCTGAAAGGCTTCACCCAGCAGTAGATGGAAACAGATGCAGAGACCTACAGCCACACATTAGTCGGAGCTTGGGGAATCTTGTGGAAGAAAGGGAGGAAGGACTAAAGGAGCCAGAGAAGTCAAGGACAGCACAAAAAAGTCCTACAGAATCAACTAACCTGGGCTCATAGGGGGTCACAGGGATTGGACTGCCACTCAAAGTCAAGCATGGCATGGACCTAGGCCTCCTACACATAGGTAACTGGCGTGCAGCTTCGTCTTCGTGTGGGTCTCTGAACAACTGGAGCAGGGGCTGTCTCTCGCTCTGCTGCTTTCCTTTGGAACCTTTTCCCTTAAGTGGGCTACCTTGTCTACTCCTACTGCAACTGGATATGCCACGGCGGGTTGCTATCTACAGGAGGAGAGACTGAGAGGAGAGGAGGGAGGGGAAGCTGTGATCAGGATGTAAAGTAAATAAATAAACTAATTAATGGGTGTGGGGGAAAGCACTGAGGAAGAGAGTTCAATTCTGGGACCCAGGAATTGTAATAGGGGAAGTTGAGAACTGACTCCACAAAATTCTCATTTGATTTCCATTCAAGAGCTGTGGCACCCCCCCCTCCAATCACACATACAATACCGAGTTAAGTTTTGAAAAAATTGAGGCATCAGTTGGCCCACGTTCGCCTTCTCGCTAATGTTGGATAAGGCCACACTGAAGAGAGCAGGAAAGATTCCTAGTCTTTACTGCTGATGGGTCATGTGCCTTGCCTCAGTTTCCTCAAGGGTACAGAGCAGTAAGCACTCCTAGTATGGTTGAGGTTCCAAGCAAAGTTGTCTGACTCCTCAAGACCCTCTGCCCATTCCACGTTTTTGGTACAGTTGGGTGGGAGGGCAAGGCTGTCTGAACCTGTGACTTTACCCTACTCCTCTGTGACAGGGTTATATAGTACATGGAACACATTCTCAAGGTATCCTGTGACCTGTGAGAACCAGAGGTGGGCTGCTGTGGTAACTCAGCAGGTAGAGGCTTTCGATGTCAAGCCTGATGATTGGAGTTTGATCCCAGGATCCTACAAGGTGTCAGAAAAGAACTGACTCCTTAGAGCTGTCATCCTATCTCCCTGATTCCTGCTGTCCAGAGAAGAAGCTGAGAGGCCATCCTTAGAATATTTCTAGATGGGTCAATGACCACCTTAGACATGACAAGGTAAACTGAGGTAGGGTGTAAATTTGTCAATTGATCACTCAGCAGACTTTTCTCTGAGTGAACAAAGCTTGATTTTTCTGTGCTAGTGACTCACTCCCTGGGGCCATCAGAAAATTCAAAGGGGCTGATGGTAAACTCCCTGGGGCTGGTGGTAAACCCTCAGGGGCCAGGGGTAAGGGTGCATGGGGAAAAAAACCACACATGTGCACATGTATGTACACATGTGCACACACACATGCACACACATGCACATACACTTGATGGGTGAAGCAAGCTCCAACAGACTCCAATAACTTTACATATACATACAGATACATTTGGTAGGCGGAGCAAAGCTCTGACCATTTTGCACACACGCACACATTTGATGGATGCGGCAAAGCTCCAACAAATTTGTTTTTATCCCAGGGTTTATATATCCCAGCAAAATCTTCCAAGCAGTACACAAATTGAAAGAATAAAAGGAAAAAAACCCCTAAAGTTTTACAAAGTCCCTAAAGTTTTACAAAAGCTATGGGAACATAATAAACCTCTGAAACTTTGCAGGAAGAGGGCCATTGGCCAAGGACATCTGGTACTTGATAAACGATTCTCAGAAATTTAGAGATAGGAGCTGTCAGATGGGCAGGGACGGTTCCTTGAATCCAGGTTGTAATTTAGAGATAGGGTCTGGAGCTGTCAGATGGGCAGTGATGGTTCCTTGAACCCTGGCTGTGGTAAGCTGATATTTGCTTAAGTTTAAATGAGCCAACCAGGTGCATTCTCTCGCTCCCCTCCCCATCTGCAGTTTTTATGCTTAAAAATTCAAGTGCAGTGGAGCTTGGGGCTCTTCTCCTCTGCTCCTGCGTGAGTTATGGGTTGGGCCTCAGTGCACTGAATAAAGCCTCTTGCTGATTGCATCAAGAACCGCCTCTGGCTGGTGATTGGGGGGCGCCGATATCCCGAGTGACCGAGTGTCTCCCTTCAGGGAACTCTTTCAAAATCACAATGTGGTTACATTGTATTTTTCTTTAGGTGGACAATTACAATGAGTATATGTAAGACAAACACATTCTCCAATACTCTCTGTGATGGTTTCTATATGCTTGGCTCAGAGAGTGGCACTATTAGAGATGTGTCATTGTGGGTGTGAGCTTAAGGCCTCCACCCCAGCTACCTGGAAATCAGTACTCTGCTAGCAGCCTTCCAGTGAAGATGTAGGACTCTCAGCTCCTCCTGCACCATGCCCGCCTGGAAGCTGCCATGTTCCCATGTTGACGATAATGGACTGAACCTCTGAACCTGTAAGCCAGCCCCAATTAAATGTTGTCCTTTATAAGAGTTGCCTTGGTCATGGTGTCTGTTCACAGCAGCAAAACCCTAACTAAGACACCCTCACCTGATCAAATGTTTTACTTAGTATGGATTAAAAAACCAAATTATTCTCAAGAGCTCACATTTATAACTAAGCAATTTGTTACAGATTAACAAAGTGTAAGCAAGAAAGGTAATTTTCTCAGTATTTTTTCTTTTTACTGGCAGTCTGCAATTTGCAGTGACAAAGGAAGGATCAATTGTTTTATTAATTTTAAAATGTAATCTTATAAAAAATATTAAATGAATCACAAATCTAAACTTTTATATAAAAACAACCAGCCATTTCTACTTTAAGTCCTCAGGGTACACACTGACTCATTTACAATTTTAATTAAATCATATCAGGAAGATGAGGGTAAAAATGGGTACATGAATTAATCATCGCCTGGATCACCAGCCCAGTTTAGCAAGAGAGGCAGGTCAGGTAGTACTAGTTGGGCCACCATTGTTCTTGTTCCCTGACCTCAAAAAATCCCTAGCTCAGGTATTAAGAATGTGCATTTCTGAATTTCAGATTGTTCCCTAAGATTTTTCTATGTCAAAGCAAAACCATCTTGACCTAACTTTACTGGCAATCTACTTCTCCAAATTCTTTCTAAGGGTGGTGGATGAATCATTAATCTACTGCAGCAGTAATGTTTGAAATAGATCAATCACTATTATTGTGAGTGCCAATGAGACTGCCCAGTGAGGGGCTGGAAGCCCCATAGAGTTGTCACATAAGCCCTGGACTATGAGGGATGTGATGTGAGGGCAGCAAACAGAGCAAAACTCCGTAGCAGTATGAAGTCCTTAGGGCATGTAGTCCTTGGGTCTCTGCCTCTCCAAGGCTCACCCATCATGGTTGTGCTAAATGGTAGACCACACTGCACGAGTTCTAAAGCTGTTTTGGAGTTCCTCTTGCAGGGATCTCAACATAGAAGGATGCATAGGAAGTTGAAAGTGGTGGCCACTGCCCAAGATGAGCTTTTGTGGACTATGACCCTTATTTTACCTCTTTACCTTTTGTGCTCTTGGTGCCTTTCCCTTTAGAGTCATTTATTTTCATTTTATGTGTGTGGGTGGTTTTATGTGCATGTTATATCTGTGAGCCACACGTTCACAGTGCCAGCAGAAGCCAGAGGAGGGGGACTGGTCCTCTGGAACTGGAGTTACAGACCACTGTTAGCTGCCACGGGGGTGGGAGGGTGTTTGGAAACCAAACCTGGGTTCTCTGTAAAAGCAGCCAGTGCTCTCAGCTCCTGAGCCTTTTCTCCAGCCCCTCTTGGCACTTTTCAATATGGTCTCAGGTCACTTCTTGTAAAGTCTCACATGTAAATAAACTGCAAAACAGCAGTCACCTCTTTTTGAAAGTTCTCTTTAAACCCTCCCTAAAAGAGGGCCTGATGCTGTCTACCTTGGACAGAATGGTGTAGAATGGGGGTGTAGAAGGGTGGCAGAATACCACATTGTTCTGGGCCTCCTGTTACCAACCAGGCTCATCCCCCACAGAAGGCTCTGCCTATCAGGGCCCTATGGTGCTGGTAGGCGAATTTGAAAAAGAGTCCTCAGTATTTATTTATTATGCTGGGTATCAGAGCCACAGCTGTGTACATGCTAAGCACAGGCTCTACCGCTGAGCTTTACTCCCATCTCTGAGGCCTCGCTTTTAAGGGAATTAGCCACCAAAATTTGTCATAATAAACACTTTGACCTATTTTTAGATGCAAACAAAAATAATAAAATATGAAAAAATTGGAAAAAATTGGAAAACATTCAAACTTATAAAGACACCTGCAGCATAGACATAAGATGTCTAGTTACAGCATTCTGTCAGATAATAGGTCTTTTTTTTTTTTTTTTTTTCCGGAGCTGGGGACCGAACCCAGGGCCTTGCGCTTCCTAGGCAAGCGCTCTAACACTGAGCTAAATCCCCAACCCCCAGATAATAGGTCTTATAAACAGAAAGAGATACTTGGAGCTGGCAATTCTTCTCCCATAGCGTATCATGGTTTAATTACTTATCAAAGGGCCAGGGAACCAACACAACAATAGAGCAATTGCCTAACAAGGCCAAGGTCTGCAAAAATCTCAAAACAGAAACAAAAAAAAAGTAAGATACACATATCTGGATCTTTTCCATTTTTCCAAATTGAAACCACCAAATGGAAGCTTGTTATTAGGGGAAATTTTCAAACATACAAAACCAGAACCAATACTACATCATTACTTTGTATCTGTCTGTCCATCTGTGCAACGCTCAGCATTGGTTATCTGTTACTGCACAACAAATTTCTTTACACTTTCCCATAAAACAGTATATGTCTAGCTCCATTTCAGGAAGCCAGGAGCCCGGCTTGGCTAGATCTCTGCTCCAGGGTCTCACAAAGACACAGTGTCATACAAAGACTTCCAGGGAGGGTCTGCTTCTATGCTTGCACAGCTGATGCAGGAATCTTTCTGGATAACACTCGAACACCAAAGAGAGTGGAATTGAGGGGTTGTCATCAGCACAGCGAAGCCAGGGCAGCTCTTGAAAACCTTTAACAGGTCTAGTCTGTATTCTTGTTTCATATTCTAAGACCAGAAGGTGGGGTGGGCAAGCAAGGGAGATTTTACAGACGCCTACGTGGCAGTCAGCAGGTTGTTCACGGCAGAGACCCAGTGTTTTAGCTATTTCTCCAGGTCATTTTGTTCCAGGTAGCAAGTTGAAATCATGCTTGGCAAATAGACAGTATAAGCAGTGCTTTAAGTAAATCACCATGTAATTCAATCTATACTTGGGTATTCCCTACTTTATTCTATGTCTCAGTTTGTTGGCAGGATTCATTTCCTGGTGGGTATCATATGGAGGCTTCTATTTTCTGGTTGGTTGATGGCTGGAGAGTGTCCTTGGCTCTTGCCCAATGGCTCCCTCCACAGGCTGTTGATGATACGGGTGCTTGATTCTCCTGGCAGGAGGATCTTTGGCTTCAGATAAGGAAATCTTATATAACATCACCACAGAAGTAGCATCGTGCCATCTGTGCTCTTGGTTAGAAGCACACCCACTCTCAAGGAAGAGCTTATGCAAAGGCTTGCCTCACTGGAGTCACCACACTACCTACCTCCATCCTTTTCCCGGTGGTAACACTTATGGGGCATCCCTTTTCGAACAGTGCCCATTCCCTTGATGTCTACAGTAGCACCCTTCTTGTGGATTTGCATGCGTGTTGCCATAGGAACAACTCCGTGTTTCCTAAAGGAAGGCCTAGAGAACATAGACTGAGTGCCTCTCTCTGTTTGTGTTCGTCATTTTGGTGAGTTAACTGGAAGATGGCTGCCAGGGCCGAAAGGCAGAGGGCGGGGCTGCTTTTTTTTTTTTTTTAAAGGCAGCTTCTCATTTTGTAGCCTTGGCTAGCTTGGAACTCTCTATGTAGACTAAGCTGGCTTGGAACTCATAGAGATCCTCCTGCCTTTACCTCACAAGATGAGATTAAAAGTGAGTACCACAATACCCAGCTTAATTTTGAAAAAATACTTTAAGAAATCTTTAAATTAGACAACTTTTTTTTCCCAATAAAAAAGAACCTTAATTAGGAATTTGTGTGCTGATACATACCTTTAGTTCCAGGCAGAGACAGGCAATCTCTGTGAATTGGAGGCCAGCTAAGCTTTATAGATAGACCCTATGTTAAAAAACCAACTAACCAACCAACCAAATTATTTTAATGAATAATTAATGCCACTGTCACAATCAGTTCTGAATCTCTTCATCTTTGAGCAAATTAAGAACTCTGTCAATGTTAATGGTTGATGTATTATTTCTGCTTCTTTTAGGACCTGATGACATTTGATGATGTGTCCATTAACTTTTCTCCAGAGGAGCGGGAATGTCTGGACTCTGCTCATCGGGACTTAGACAGGGATGTGACGGTGGAGAATTACAGAAGCCTGCTGTTTGTGGGCTAAGACAGCCTCCCTCAGGGGTGTACTGCCAACGCTAGTTAGCTTCCTTTGGGGAAGATCTCCTGCTTACCGTGTATTCCAGATCGCTGCCTTTCAGGAAGAAATGAGGTATTTGTTGGTATTGATAAGAAAATATTCATGATGTGCTTATAACCCACTCTGTTTCTTGAGGTAATACACACCCTTCATTTATGGTCTTATTAGGAACTCACTGGTTTAAAATACTGTGACCTACATCCAAAAATACACTGCCTTCCCTTTGCCTTTGATTTGGTAGTAGCCAGAAGTAGATTCTAGGATTTGCCAGTTTGAATCCTTCTGTAAGTATTAGACCAGGTTTGAAAAAAAAAATCAATGTTTGGAGAAACAGATTTCTAGAATCTTATTATATCTTTTAAAAAAAATATTTTATGTGTATTGAACGTGTGTCTGAGTCAGTGTCTGTGTGGCCATATGTGCAGGAGCCCACGGAGGTCAGAAAAGGCATTGGATCCTGGAACTGGAGTTAAATGTGGCTATGAGCTTCTGTGTGGGTGTTGGGGACAGAACCCAAGTCTGTTGCAAGAGCAGTAAGCGCTCTTAGCTGCTGAGCCATCTCTCTAGTCCCGTTTAATCTTTTTTTTTTATTAATTGCAACTGTTATAGAGATGTCATTGCTTAACTTTGAGACTCCCAAGAACTGTATTCTGTTTTCCCATAAACAAGTCTTGCCATCTGTAAGCCGTGCACGGTTACTGTTGTAGAGCAAAGGGAAGAGCCTTGTGTGGAGCATTAAAATACACAAGACAGTAGATGTATGCCCAGGTCCTTCTTCAGGGACAGGTTCCTGAGAGAGAGTGGACCGGGGAATGAGAGGATAGAGTGGATAGAAAGCTGGGCCCAGGAGGTCCTGCATAAGCTGCTGTATAACCAGGCAAGCTTATTAAGTACAGCATCTTAGGTATTTTTTTGTATGAGAGGAATGGGCCCAGGTCAGCAGAGAGCTAAATCAGGTGTTGGCAGAGAGAACACGGGATACCTCAGACACAGCTGTCTTAGGAGTGATAACCACAGCCCTTTGGGGGAAAAGCAATGGCAACAGTGTTTCAGAGGCCTTGCTTTGGTTCTCCGGCTGTTACAGAAGGGCCTCTCTGTATCAAACTTTGAAACCTCTTAAGTCTCCTCCTTTCTGTCTAGTGATCACCCTCCATACTCATCAAACCTCACCTCTGTGTTAAGCTATCTTGATTACTATAGCTTAATGTTTCACAATGATGACGGGATGTCATTATAACAGAGCAGGATGGTGCCCCTGTGCTATTACTGAGTTCTTCAGGGATCTTTGAGGTTGCACATAGGTTTTACAATTGCCTTTTCTAGTTTCGTACAAAAAAAAAAAAAAACCCAAAAAAGTGGTACTGGGATTTTTTTTTCTTTTTTTTTTTTTTATTAACTTGAGTATTTCTTATATACATTTCAAGTGTTATTCCCTTTCCCGGTTTCCGGGCAAAATCCCCCTCCCCCCTCCCCTTCCTTATGGGTGTTCCCCTCCCAACCCTCCCCCCATTGCCGCCCTCCCCCCATAGTCTAGTTCACTGGGGGTTCAGTCTTAGCAGGACCCAGGGCTTCCCCTTCCACTGGTGCTCTTACTAGGATATTCATTGCTACCTATGGGGTCAGAGTCCAGGGTCAGTCCATATATAGTCTTTAGGTAGTGGCTTAGTCCCTGGAAGCTCTGGTTGCTTGACATTGTTGTACTTTTGGGGTCTCGAGCCCCTTCAAGCTCTTCCAGTTCTTTCTCTGATTCCTTCAACGGGGGACCTATTCTCAGTTCAGTGGTTTGCTGCTGGCATTCGCCTCTGTATTTGCTGTATTCTGGCTGTGTCTCTCAGGAGAGATCTACATCCGGCTCCTGTCGGTCTGCACTTCTTTGCTTCATCCATCTTGTCTAATTGGGTGGCTGTATATGTATGGGCCACATGTGGGGCAGGCTCTGATTGGGTGTTCCTTCAGTCTCTGTTTTAATTTTTGCCTCTCCCTTCCCTGCCAAGGGTATTCTTTTTCCTCATTTAAAGAAGGAGTGAAGCATTCACATTTTGATCATCCGTCTTGAGTTTCGTTTGTTCTAGGGATCTAGGGTAATTCAAGCATTTGGGCTAATAGCCACTTATCAATGAGTGCATACCATGTATGTCTTTCTGTGATTGGGTTAGCTCACTCAGGATGATATTTTCCAGTTCCAACCATTTGCCTACGAATTTCATAAAGTCGTTGTTTTTGATAGCTGAATAATATTCCATTGTGTAGATGTACCACATTTTCTGTATCCATTCCTCTGTTGAAGGGCATCTCGGTTCTTTCCATTTTCTGGCTATTATAAATAAGGCTGCGATGAACATAGTGGAGCACGTGTCTCTTTTATATGTTGAGGCATCTTTTGGGTATATGCCCAAGAGAGGTATAGCTGGATCCTCAGGCAGTTCAATGTCCAATTTTCTGAGGAACCTCCAGACTGATTTCCAGAATGGTTTTACCAGTCTGCAATCCCACCAACAATGGAGGAGTGTTCCTCTTTCTCCACATCCTCGCCAGCATCTGTTGTCCCCTGAGTTTTTGATCTTAGCCATTCTCACTGGTGTGAGGTGAAATCTCAGGGTTGTTTTGATTTGCATTTCCCTTATGACTAAAGATGTTGAACATTTCTTTAGGTGTTTCTCAGCCATTCGGCATTCCTCAGCTGTGAATTCTTTGTTTAGCTCTGAGCCCCATTTTTTAATAGGGTTATTTGTTTCCCTGTGGTCTAACTTCTTGAGTTCTTTGTATATTTTGGATATAAGGCCTCTATCTGTTGTAGGATTGGTAAAGATCTTTTCCCAATCTGTTGGTTGCCGTTTTGTCCTAACCACCGTGTCCTTTGCCTTACAGAAGCTTTGCAGTTTTATGAGATCCCATTTGTCGATTCTTGATCTTAGAGCATAAGCCATTGGTGTTTTGTTCAGGAAATTTTTTCCAGTGCCCATGTGTTCCAGATGCTTCCCTAGTTTTTCTTCTATTAGTTTGAGTGTGTCTGGTTTGATGTGGAGGTCCTTGATCCACTTGGACTTAAGCTTTGTACAGGGTGATAAGCATGGATCAATCTGCATTCTTCTACATGTTGCCCTCCAGTTGAACCAGCACCATTTGCTGAAAATGCTATCTTTTTTCCATTGGATGGTTTTGGCTCCTTTGTCAAAAATCAAGTGACCATAGGTGTGTGGGTTCATTTCTGGGTCTTCAATTCTATTCCATTGGTCTATCTGTCTGTCTCTGTACCAATACCATGCAGTTTTTATCACTATTGCTCTGTAATACTGCTTGAGTTCAGGGATAGTGATTCCCCCTGAAGTCCTTTTATTGTTGAGGATAGCTTTAGCTATCCTGGGTTTTTTGTTATTCCAGATGAATTTGCAAATTGTTCTGTCTAACTCTTTGAAGAATTGGATTGGTATTTTGATGGGGATTGCATTGAATCTGTAGATTGCTTTTGGTAAAATGGCCATTTTTACTATATTAATCCTGCCAATCCATGAGCATGGGAGATCTTTCCATCTTCTGAGGTCTTCTTCAATTTCTTTCCTCAGTGTCTTGAAGTTCTTATTGTACAGATCTTTTACTTGCTTGGTTAAAGTCACACCGAGGTACTTTATATTATTTGGGTCTATTATGAAGGGTGTCGTTTCCCTAATTTCTTTCTCGGCTTGTTTCTCTTTTGTATAGAGGAAGGCAACTGATTTATTTGAGTTAATTTTATACCCAGCCACTTTGCTGAAGTTGTTTATCAGCTTTAGTAGTTCTCTGGTGGAACTTTTGGGATCACTTAAATATACTATCATGTCATCTGCAAATAGTGATATTTTGACTTCTTCTTTTCCGATCTGTATCCCCTTGATCTCCTTTTGTTGTCTGATTGCTCTGGCTAGAACTTCAAGAACTATATTGAATAAGTAGGGAGAGAGTGGGCAGCCTTGTCTAGTCCCTGATTTTAGTGGGATTGCTTCAAGTTTCTCTCCATTTAGTTTAATGTTAGCAACTGGTTTGCTGTATATGGCTTTTACTATGTTTAGGTATGGGCCTTGAATTCCTATTCTTTCTAGGACTTTTATCATGAAGGGGTGTTGAATTTTGTCAAATGCTTTCTCAGCATCTAATGAAATGATCATGTGGTTTTGTTCTTTCAGTTTGTTTATATGATGGATCATGTTGATGGTTTTCCGTATATTAAACCATCCCTGCATGCCTGGGATGAAGCCTACTTGATCATGGTGGATGATTGTTTTGATGTGCTCTTGAATTCGGTTTGCCAGAATTTTATTGAGTATTTTTGCGTCGATATTCATAAGGGAAATTGGTCTGAAGTTCTCTTTCTTTGTTGTGTCTTTGTGTGGTTTAGGTATAAGAGTAATTGTGGCTTCGTAGAAGGAATTCGGTAGTGCTCCATCTGTTTCAATTTTGTGGAATAGTTTGGATAATATTGGTATGAGGTCTTCTATGAAGGTTTGATAGAATTCTGCACTAAACCCGTCTGGACCTGGGCTCTTTTTGGTTGGAAGACCTTTAATGACTGCTTCTATTTCCTTAGGAGTTATGGGGTTGTTTAACTGGTTTATCTGTTCCTGATTTAACTTCGATACCTGGTATCTGTCTAGGAAATTGTCCATTTCCTGAAGATTTTCAAATTTTGTTGAATATAGGTTTTTATAGTAAGATCTGATGATTTTTTGAATTTCCTCTGAATCTGTAGTTATGTCTCCCTTTTCATTTCTAATTTTGTTAATTTGGACGCACTCTCTGTGTCCTCTCGTTAGTCTGGCTAAGGGTTTATCTATCTTGTTGATTTTCTCAAAGAACCAACTTTTGGTTCTGTTGATTCTTTCTATGGTCCTTTTTGTTTCTACTTGGTTGATTTCAGCTCTGAGTTTGATTATTTCCTGCCTTCTACTCCTCCTGGGTGTATTTGCTTCTTTTTGTTCTAGAGCTTTTAGGTGTGCTGTCAAGCTGCTGACATATGCTCTTTCCTGTTTCTTTCTGCAGGCACTCAGCGCTATGAGTTTTCCTCTTAGCACAGCTTTCATTGTGTCCCATAAGTTTGGGTATGTTGTATCTTCATTTTCATTAAATTCTAAAAAGTTTTTAATTTCTTTCTTTATTTCTTCCTTGACCAGGTTATCATTGAGTAGAGCATTGTTCAATTTCCACGTATATGTGGGCATTCTTCCCTTATTGTTATTGAAGACCAGTTTTAGGCCGTGGTGGTCCGATAGCACGCATGAGATTATCTCTATCTTTCTGTACCTGTTGAGGCCCGTTTTTTGACCAATTATATGGTCAATTTTGGAGAAAGTACCATGAGGAGCTGAGAAGAAGGTATATCCTTTTGCTTTAGGATAGAATGTTCTATAAATATCCGTTAAGTCCATTTGGCTCATGACTTCTCTTAGTCTGTCGACATCACTGTTTAATTTCTGTTTCCATGATCTGTCCATTGATGAGAGTGGGGTGTTGAAGTCTCCCACTATTATTGTGTGAGGTGCAATGTGTGTTTTGAGCTTTAGTAAGGTTTCTTTTACGTATGTAGGTGCCCTTGTATTTGGGGTATAGATATTTAGGATTGAGAGTTCATCTTGGTGGATTTTTCCTTTGATGAATATGAAGTGTCCTTCCTTATCTTTTTTGATGACTTTTAGTTGAAAATTGATTTTATTTGATATTAGAATGGCTACTCCAGCTTGCTTCTTCTGACCATTTGCTTGGAAAGTTGTTTTCCAGCCTTTCACTCTGAGGTAGTGTCTGTCTTTGTCTCTGAGGTGTGTTTCCTGTAGGCAGCAGAATGCAGGGTCCTCGTTGCGTATCCAGTTTGTTAATCTATTTCTTTTTATTGGGGAGTTGAGGCCATTGATGTTGAGAGATATTAAGGAATAGTGGTTATTTCTTCCCGTTATATTCATATTTGGATGTGAGGTTATGTTTGTGTGCTTTCATTCTCTTTGTTTTGTTGCCAAGACGATTAGTTTCTTGCTTCTTCTAGGGTATAGCTTGCCTCCTTATGTTGGGCTTTACCATTTATTATCCTTTGTAGTGCTGGATTTGTAGAAAGATATTGTGTAAATTTGGTTTTGTCATGGAATATCTTGGTTTCTCCATCAATGTTAATTGAGAGTTTTGCTGGATACAGTAACCTGGGCAGGCATTTGTGTTCTCTTAGGGTCTGTATGACATCAGTCCAGGATCTTCTGGCCTTCATAGTTTCTGGCGAGAAGTCTGGTGTGATTCTGATAGGTCTCCCTTTATATGTTACTTGACCTTTTTCCCTTACTGCTTTTAATATTCTTTCTTTATTTTGTGTGTTTGGTGTTTTGACAATTATGTGACGGGAGGTGTTTCTTTTCTGGTCCAATCTATTTGGAGTTCTGTAGGCTTCTTGTATGTCTATGGGTATCTCTTTTTTTAGGTTAGGGAAGTTTTCTTCTATGATTTTGTTGAAGATATTTACTGGTCCTTTGAGCTGGGAGTCTTCACTCTCTTCTATACCTATTATCCTTAGGTTTGATCTTCTCATTGAGTCCTGGATTTCCTGTATGTTTTGGACCAGTAGCTTTTTCCGCTTTACATTATCTTTGACAGTTGAGTCAATGATTTCTATGGAATCTTCTGCTCCTGAGATTCTCTCTTCCATCTCTTGAATTCTGTTGGTGAGGCTTGTATCTACAGCTCCTTGTCTCTTCTTTTGGTTTTCTATATCCAGGGTTGTTTCCATGTGTTCTTTCTTGATTGCTTCTATTTCCATTTTTAATTCCTTCAACTGTTTGATTGTGTTTTCCTGGAATTCTTTCAGGGATTTTTGCGATTCCTCTCTGTAGGCTTCTACTTGTTCTCTAAGGGAGTTCTTCATGTCTTTCTTGAAGTCCTCCAGCATCATGATCAAATATGATTTTGAAAATAGATCTTGCTTTTCTGGTGTGTTTGGATATTCCATGTTTGTTTTGATGGGAGAATTGGGCTCCGGTGGTGCCATGTAGTCTTGGTTTCTGTTGCTTGGGTTCCTGCGCTTGCCTCTGGCCATCAGATTATCTCTAGTGTTACTTTGTTCTGCTATTTCTGACAGTGGCTAGACTGTCCTATAAGCCTGTGTGACAGGAGTGCTGTAGACCTGTTTTCCTCTCTTTCAGTCAGTTATGGGGACAGAGTGTTCTGCTTTCTGGCGTGTAGTTTTTCCTCTCTACAGGTCTTCAGCTGTTCCTGTGGGCCTGTGTCTTGAGTTCACCAGGCAGCTTTCTTGCAGCAGAAAATTTGGTCTTACCTGTGGTCCCGAGGCTCAGGTTCGCTCGTGGGGTGCTGCCCACGGGCTCTCTGCAGCGGCAGCAACCAGGAAGACCTGTGCCACCCCTTCCAGGAACTTCAGTGCACCAGGGTTCCAGATGGTCTTTGGCTTTTTCCTCTGGCGTCAGAGATGTGTGTGCAGGGAGCAGTCACTTCTGGTTTCCCAGGCTTGTCTGCTTCTCTGAAGGTTTAGCTCTCCCTCCCACGGGATTTGGGTGCAGAGAACTGTTTATCCGGTCTGTTTCTTTCAGGTTCCGGCGGTGTCTCAGGCACAGGGGTCCTGCCGCTCCTGGGCCCTTCCCCATGGGAGCCTAGAGGCCTTATACAGTTTCCTCTTGGGCCAGGGATGTGGGCAGGGGTGAGCAGAGTTGGTGGTCTCTTCCGCTCTGCAGCCTCAGGAGTGCCCACCTGACCAGGCGGTTGGGTCTCTCTCTCACCGGGTCTGGGAGCAGAGAGCTGCTGCGGGCCGGGATCCGCGGGTGTGGGACTTTGGTACTGGGATTTTGATGGCTGTTGCATAGACTCTTTAGATCTGTTTTGGCAGAATACATATTTTTATTAATGTTTTCCAGTTTTTGAGCAAGACCATTTTCTATTTAATTGCCACGAATTTGTTGATTTTCTGATTTTTCTTTCATGATTGACTTTTTCCTCTTTAGTTTTTATTTTTTCCTTTGTGGTTAGAAAAGAATTTCAGCATGTTAATATCCATCTTGGCCGTTTTGGGCACAACACTTGGCGTATCTGGGATGCTTTTTTTTTTTTTAAAGATTTATTTATTATGTAGAAGTACACTGCAGCTGTCTTCAGACACACCAGAAGAGGGTATCAGATCTCATTACAGATGGTTGTGAGCCACCATGTGGTTGCTGGGAGTTAAACTTAGGACCTCTGGAAGAGCATTTAGTGCTCTTAACCGCTGAGCCGTCTCTCCAAATCCCTGGGATACTTTTTATTTGTTGTATATTTTGAAGGACCTTTTCCCATGTCCCGACTCCCATGCTATCTGACTTTATTTCTGCTATAAGCGAGGGATTGAATCCTATTATTAACATGTTGCTTTTCATTTTTTTCAGTTCAATCAGTGTCTGTTGCTTATGTTTAGAGTGTATAACATGATATGTGTGTATATGTGTGTCTAAATATATATATGTATATATATACATATATATATGTATATATGTATATATATGTATAAATATATATGTATATGTATATGTATATATATGTGCGTGTGCATATATACATATTTCCAATATCCTAAAAAATGGTCTTTTTATTGTTTATAGTTTGTTTGTTTTACTTTAATTGTAGTTTAATTTAACTTAATTTTATTTGAACAAGGTCTCCTTCTGTAGCCTGGATTTCCTGGGAACTTGTGACAACTGTTTTTCCCAGTACTAGAATTACAGGCACAAGCTACCAGCCCAGCTCCCACCCTTGCCCCCATATATTCTTCTCTTGTCTTATTAGAGCTTTAGTCTTGAAGCATATTCCGTCTGTGTAGGAGCTTTAAAATGTAATTTATACAATGTAATTGCAGCCACTCTGCTTTTCTGTGATCACTTATTATGGGCAGCTCCTTTTTTATCCCTTTGCTTTTGGCCTTCTTGTGTCTCAGGCCTAAAGAGTTTACTGGTGGCTCCTATTTAATCTTCATTGCACTGCACGTGGACCAAAGGCCATCAAAAAAGTTTACTGTAGACAGCATATGATTAGACATTATTTTTTTATTTTATGAGTATGAGTACTTTATCTGCATGTATGTCTGTGTGCCACTTGTGTGTTTGGTACTCATGCCAAAAGAGGGTTTTAGACCCCTGGAACTAGAGTTACAGATGGTTGTGAGCCACCGTGTGGTTGCTGGGAATTGAACTCAGGACCTCTGGAGGAGTTGCCAGTGCTCTTAACCACTGAGCCATCTCTCCAGCCCCATGATTAGAGTTTTGTTTTTCTTTAGAGGTTTAATCTCTTCAGTGAATTTATATATTTTGACTAGGAATTAAATATAAAACAATTTTTATTTAACAAACTTACTGAAAAAGAAATGATTATATTATTTTTTATAATTGTTTTTCCTATTTTTCTTACTTTTTGTCACTGACTTTTTTATTATGTTTTTTCTATTTCCTTTTTATTCCATGCTTATGTATTTGTTCTTCTCAGAGAACTTTAAAATTTCATATGATTTGTGTAACCTTCCAGCATTATTTTATTCTTTAGTGGTAAGAACTTCCTCGAGTAGTCAAGGGTAGGGCCTTTCCCGGCTGCATGAACTCCTAAGTGCTGCGATCACCTGGGGTGTTCTGGAAGGTTTACAGGCAGATTTGTTTAGCATGTTGTTAGCTGTGGATAATGAGTGCCTTGGCTTTGAATGGCTTTTCTGCTGTTCACATCTGTCTGCTGTGATCTCATATATTGTATGTGCAAAGTGTTTTCACCCCTGCCCAGTCATTTGTTTTTTACTTCTTGCAGTGTTATTTTCTCGTTATACCCAAGACTTTTCATCAAAGCAGCACATGAAGTATTCTTTCCAAGAAGAAGTACACAGAAGACCTGACAAGTGTGGCACTGAGAGCTTCCATCTAAGGAAACAGTGGAGCGTGTGAGGAAGAGTGACAGTCAGGAAGTACTTTCCAGTGGACCCTGTGTGACAGCTAACAATAGCACGGAGAAAAGTGTCTCTGCCAACAGAGACCAAGAACAGACAACATCTCAGGTTATGGCAGTTACTGACGAAGAACCCTACCTTTCAATAAGCGAACATTCCCAGCCACATTTGAAACATACCTTTCCTCTGAAAGGAAACTGGGAATGTCTGAAAGAGGGCCTGGGTCATGACACGACCAGTAAGCTGTTTAAAATGCAGTGTGGTATTGCACTCTTATTCAAACATTTCTGTAGCTAGACTAGAAAATGAATGTATTTCTGAATGTGATCACTTTGAGAGCTCTTCTACCAAAAATGCATTGTTTTCTAGTCAACAAACAACTCTTTGTGCCAAAATATACAGTGTCAATAAATGTGGGGAGGATTTTTCTTATCCATCCTTGTTAAACACAGACACAACGATTTGGGGAGCAGAGAGCATGTGTGATGAGACTGCCCAGAGTGTTTGATGGAGCTGTACCCTCAATAACTGCCGGGATTTCTATACTGGAGAGAAAACTTACGAATGCACTGAGACACATAAGAACTTCAGTCATGGTTCAGATCATGGGAAATGTATTTCTTTTCCAGAGAATGTTTACAGAGGTAACAAATTGGAGAAGTCTTTCATCAGAGCTTAGAAGATCTTCGGAGTTCCCACCTTCAAGACGAGGCTTACAGCAGTGAAGAATGCGTCCTGACTTTTAGTCAAAACTCAGATCTCATAGGACACCCGAAAACTAGTAGAGCCAAACCCTACAAATGTAAAGAGTGTGGCAAAGCTAACAGTTGTTCACACCTTAATGTACACCAGAGAGTTCATACTGGAGAGAGCCCCCTTGAATGTAAAGAGTGTGGCAAAGCCTTTCTTGACTGTAGAACCTTAACTTACCACCGAAGGACTCACACAGGAGAGAAACCTCATGGCTGTAAAGAGTGTGGCAAAACCTTCAACGAACATTCAAACCTCAGACGACACCAAAGAATCCACACTGGAGAGAAACCTTGCAGATGTCAGGATTGTGACCAAGCTTAGACCCCAAGCTCTCATCTTATTCGACACCAGAGAGTTTATGTTGGAGAATGTGGCAAATCCTTTATCAAGTGTCCCACTCGTAGACAGTGTCATGGCATTCATCCTGGACTGAAGTCCTACAAGTGGAAGGAGTGTGGTAAAACCTTTGTTCATATTTCAAATCTTACTCAACACCAAAACATTGGGACTGGAGAAAAGCCATTCAAATGTAAAGAGTGGTTTAAGCCTGAAACAACATCACATACATAGTTTGTACTGGAGAGAAGCCCCACAAGTGTAAAGAGTGTGAGAAAGCCTTCACTCAGATTTCAAAACTTACAGAGCGTACTGGAGAGAAGCCCTGTGAGTGTAAGGAATGTGCAAAGCCTTTCACAAGTGGCCAGTGTTCGAGTACTACCATAGAACTCGTACAGGAGAGAAGCCCCACGAGTGTAAGGAATGTGGCAAAGCTTTCACCAAAGGTTCGGATCTCAGAAGACATCAGAGTTCATAGGGCAGAGAAACCTTACAAATGTAATGAGTGTGGCAATGCCTTTACCACGAACTCAGGTCTTAGAGCGCATCACAGAGTTCATACTGGAGAGAAGCCCTACCAAGCCTTCAGCCGTTGTTCACACCTCACTGTACACCAGAGAGTTCACACCAGAGAGAAATGGGATACAAATAAAGTATGTGGCAAAGCTTTTCCCAGGTGTTCAAGCCTCAGACATCATAACAGAATTCATACTGGAGAGAAGTGCTCCTCATGTAAAGGTTATGGCAAGTGTGCGTGTGTGTGTGTGTGTGTGTGTGTGTGTGTGTGTGTGTGTGTGTGTGTAAGCCTGAGGTCAATATCGTATGGTTTCCTCCGTTGCTCTACCTTTTTGTCTTTTTAAATTACGTTAAACATTTTGTTTTGTGTATTCATGTGTGTGTATATACATGCAGGTGACATGGTTGGAGGGTTGGTTATGCCCTTTCACTGCGTGGGTCTTGCGGATCTAACTCAGAGATCACTCCTGGCTGTGGTTCCTTTACCTGCTGAGCCTCCCCTTATTTTTTGATACAAGGTTTACATTTTTAAAAAAAGATACATTTTTATGTGTGTAATGTGTGTCTGTGCATCACATGCACTGCCCACAGAGGCCAGCAGAGAGCGTCCGGTTTCCCCGCAGTGGTCACAGGCAGTTCTTAGAGCCATCTGGGAAGCAAATGGCTGGGAAGCAAGAGCAAGTGCTCTTAACCACTAAGCCAACTCTCCAGTCCTGTCTTCAAACATTTTAAAATAAATAACCTATTTATATACTTATTTATTTGTGTAAGCACACACAGTTATTATGTACAGAGTTAGAGGACAACTGGCAGGCGTCAGTTCTTTCTGCTGTCTGTCTCAGGGATTGGACTTAAGTCATTTGGCATTGTGGCAGACACCCTTATCTTGAGCTGTCTCACAAGTCCTGAGCCAGGCTTTCTCGGTGAACCTGGAGTTCACCAATTGGGACCAGCAAGCCTTCAGAATCTTAGTTGTTTACACCTCCAGAGCTGGCACCATACAAGTTGTGCTGCCATGCCTACCTTGTTTCTATATAATTAAGAAATATTTGTTTTGTGTCTTTGCCCCATCTACTGCGAGAATGAAGACCATTCTCAGCCATCAGACTGTTGACACTCCAGAAAATGTCGACATCACTCTGAAGGGTGCACAGTCATTGTGAAGGGCCCTAGGGGAGCTATGTGGAGGGACTTCAGTCACATCAGTGTAGAGCTGAGTCTTCTACGAAAGAAAAAGAAAAGGCTCCGTGTTGACAAGTGGTGAGGTAACAGGAAGGAGCTGGCCACTGTCAGAACCATCTGCAGTCACGTTCAGACCATGATGAAGGGTGTGACACTGGGCTTCCGTTACAAGATGAGGTCTGTGGATGCTCACTTCCCTATCAACATCGTTATTCAGGAGAATGGGTCTCTGGTTGAAATCCGAAATTTCTTGGGTGAAAAATACATCCGGAGGGTTTGGATGAGGACGGGTGTTGCTTGTTCTGTCTCTCAAACCCAGAAGGATGAGTTAATCCTTGAAGGAAATGATATTGAACTTGTTTCAAATTTAGCGGCTCTGATTCAGCAAGCCACAACAGTTAAGAACAAGGATATCAGGAAGTTTTTGGATGGCATCTATGTTTCTGAGAAGGGAACCGTGCAACAGCCTGATGAATGAGACCTCAGTTTCCTAGCTCCAGAAACAAGATCCTGATCACAAGTACAATTTGGGCTCTATGGGAACAATAAAAGACTTATATATTGAAAAAAGGAGAAATATTTGTTTTGAGACAGGTTCTCTGTAATTCTGGGTGTCCTAGGACTCATTATGTAGACCAGATTGGCCTCAAACTCATAGAGATCCACCTGCCTGTGCCTCCCTAGTTCTGGGATTAAAGGCATATGTCACCATACCTGGACTATGCCCAGCTTTGGGTGTGGGTGAGGGGATCTGGATTTGGGTCCTCATGTTTGAATAGCATCTGTTGTCTCCATTGTGTTACATTGAAATATATAACTATTACAATATAACGGTCAAGTTTTGGACTAAAAACCATGGAAGAAATAAATAGCGCATCTTTGAGTGGATGGGTTTTGTGTTTACCTATCTTGATGGTGACTACTGACACGAAAGACAATTCAAGTCACTTCCTGCTGTGATTCTAGACCTGTATTAGTGTCCTTTCCTTACATCCTTCTGTAATCTGAGGAAAAGAATGGAGACCTCGTCTTCCTGAAGTATGTGTGGGATAACTGGGTGTAACTAAGAGGCTTAACCCTAGCTTTCCTAAGGTCCTACATTCCACAAATAAAGAAAATATCCTCTCCATTCCTCACAGATGCCATTTTGATTCTGCAAAGTCCTCATCTTTAGTCCCATGGGCAGTGAAATAATTTCCCAGTTGTAACAGCCCAGTCTAACACTCTCTTTTCTAAAGGGGTTAGAGTTTGTTCTAATAGCAGGATGATTCATATGTCTAATTTAATTGCTAAAAGGGTTGAATGTTCTGCCCTTAGTTCTCAGTATAATTTCTCAGTGCTCAGTTCTGTGAGCATACAGAAGACAGGGCCTATGGGCTCCATCATTCAGGGAGTGTGTGGGAGGGGCAGCAGAAGGGCTCTTTAGTTTCTCCTCAGCATAAGGGAGCAGGCACAGAGATTCGAGGCACTGAGGCCTTGGACCTTCCAGAGGTCAGACCAGCACTTTGGGGACTTTTTACTGAATGCTAATTTCTCCTAATTTCGCCGTTTCACATGTCTCCCTGACTATAGCTATTGCTATAGCTTTGACTGTAGTCTTTTGAGTCCATCCTGTATTTTCTACTGAGTTCTGCTGATCTTGCAGGAAAATACAGTTGGACAGGGAATTTCAGGCAGCTTTCCTTATTTACAGAATAAGCAATTGAAGGGTGGTATAATTCAGAGTTTCCCCTGGGCTGGGTGTGGTGGTGCATGCCTTTAATCCTAGCTCTTGGGAGACTGAGGTATATGGATGTCTGAGTTTGAGGCCAGCCTAGTCTATGTAGTACCTGAACAGTTAGTGCTGTGTAGAAAAACCCTGTCTCAAAAAACAACAAAAAGCTCTGAGGCCATTTTTAAAAATCTGCTCTCCCACGTGTTTTAACCTTTTTAGGCCCTGTTTGTATTGATTTTCTTCCTAAGCCGTTGGAAGTGTAATCTGCAAGCCAATAGTCCTAAAGAATCTTCACAGCATCTGTCCTCATCTGTACAGTGAAACCAGGACTGGGAGACACTAATGGAGTCCCCTAATCTTGAGTCAACTCGGTGAAGGGGACGGTGAAGGGGACGGTAAAGGGGGAAGTTAGTGCACCAGAGCACTTCTAAGATCCATTCCCAGCGTGGGACTGGTTCTGGTAACCCACACCTGTCAGTCTGGTCCCCACCAGTTTCTCTTATACCTCAGACATCCCTGATGTCTCCCTTCTAGGAAGTGCACTAATTCCCTTCTCACCTCATCAATAAATGGAAAGATCACGGTGAGAAGCACCTTCAGCCTCAGAGGTGGGAGTCTTCCTTTGGAAGCAATATAATGATTTAAGATCCTATCATTTGAAGTGATGTAAGCTTAGAGGGGAGCGGGACCCAGTGCCTCTCAATGGCCTGAAGAAATGATTGGCCAGCAGGAAGATGCTGGACCGATTGGCCAGCCATGCACTCTGGAAGCTCCTGGTCAGCCAGTGAAAGTGCATAGTGTTTGAGGTGGAACAGGAGGAGGAGGAGCTACTCCTGCTCTGGGTTGATTTGTCTCTACCTTTTTTGAATTGGATATTTTCTTTATTTACATTTTTTCTACCTTTTGGAGGTCGCGGAAAGGACAAGGGCGAAGATGGATAACGGGAGGGAGAAATGAAAGGGTGTGGATTGTTTTCAACTGATAATGGCTGCCCAAATACCTTTTAAAAAGGTTGTCCATTTTTATTGGTGACAATAGAGACAGCCATTCTTTTTTCCCATGAGAGTTGTGACACAGCGCCACCCTCTTGGCCTCGGGTGGGTCTGTATAAGCCCTGTACTGGTGTCACTGAAGGTCACTGAATGCTGTAGGAAGGTGGTCTTCAGATCAGTCTCTTTTAAGTCCAGGTTTTTTTTTTTTCTAAAACTTCATTGATTTTTAATTTTTTGGTGTGAATTTTACATCATGCGCCCAAATCCCACTTATGCCTCTGTCCCTTTGTATCTGCCCTCCACCCTTGTAACCTCCCTTCCCAAAGGAAACCACCACTGACAACCAAAAACCAAAACCACCGTGCCCTGGAAGCTGTAGTGTGTTGGTGTGTCGTGGTGTATTAACAGTATACTGTTCTGCCCGAGCGGCTCTATGGTTTGAGGCCTCTGGTTTCTGCTACGACATCAATACTGGATCCTCAGGAGGATCCTCTAGGATATCTGTTGTTGCCCTGGGACATAGGGATCCTGCAGCTTTGGTCCTGCAGGTCCAGCCCCTTAGGATCCAGCAGTTCACAGGGGGAAAACACGGGGGTAGGGCAACTCAAAGTCCTGGATCTGGGCTTGAGTGGTAGCTGAATTAGTTCTTCAGCCTGCCAGCTCTCCGGTGCCACCAGGGCCAGGTCTCCTGCTTTGCCCAGGCAAGGGGCGGGACTAACTCTCCCATGCTCAGGTCCTCTCTCACATATTCATGCCACCAGAGCCAGCTCTAGTCTGACCCCCAGTGGAAGTTGCATGGCCAGCTCTCCCGAAGGCCGCAGCCATCAGGGGCAGGGCCATTCTGAGTTTAGGTCAGTAGGAGGAGCTAGCTAACCTGATGGGGCTGGTGAATGGTATCTAGGTTACCCAATGGCTTGATTTAAAGAACTGGATACAGTCTTAGCTGCTTGCCTTCCTTCCTTCCTTTCTTTTTTCCTTCCTTTCTTCCTTCCTTCCTTTTTTCCTTCCTTCCTTTTTCCTTCCTTCCGTTTTTCCTTCCTTCCTTCCTTCCTTCAATTTATATTTAGATTTTGATTTAGAGACAAGTACAAAGAGAAAAGATTATTCTGTCAGAATCCTGCCACTAATGAGGAATAACAGAATAAAGATGAAAAATTCAATCTCCTCAGTGGTAAAATTCATGAAGTCTCCTTGGAGTCAGCTGAAGATCCCTTTGCCCACTCCAGGGGTAGTTTAAGAGGTCAGAGCTATCTGAAAAAATTCTCTTGCTCTCTCAAACACCACGAAGCTGAGGGGGATCCCTTCCTGAAATAAGGGAGAAATAAATCAGTTTGGGATTTCTACCATGCCCAGACACACACACTTATTCCAGGATTGGGGAGGGTCTGGAAGCTCAGCCATTTTTCCTACCTTTTCATGGTCAGTAGCTCTTAGAAGAAATCCTTGACTCTAAGACCCCCAAATGGGGGTTGGGGATTTAGCTCAGTGGTAGAGCGCTTGCCTAGCAAGCACAAGGCCCTGGGTTCGGTCCCCAGCTCTGAAAAAAAGAAAAAAGAAAAAGAAGAAAAAAAGAAAAAGAAAAAGAAAAAGAAAAAAAGGGAAAAAAGACCCCCAAATGTTACTGTATAATGGTCTAGATCTGGTTCCTTTTCTTTGCCAATTAGAGAATTAAAGGCAGGACCAATCTTGAGCACAGCAGGTAACAGCAGTGAGAATTTCAGACACATCAGACGTGAGGTTAAAAAGTGTGACTGAAGGCAAAGACGCACACAGCAAGGCTTACGTAGCAACCCCTTCCAGAGCACAACGGGGTTTTTAAAAGCTGAGGTTCACATGATCATTTCATTAGCTGTTGAGAAAGCATTTGACAAAATTCAACACCCCTTCATGATAAAAGTCCTGGAAAGACTAGGAATTCAAGGCCCATATCTAAACATAGTAAAAGCAATATACAACAAACCAGTAGCTAGCATCAAACTAAATGGAGAGAAACTTGAAGCAATCCCACTAAAATCAGGGACTAGACAGGCTGCCAACTCTCTCCCTACTTATTCAATATAGTTCTTGAAGTCTTAGCCAGAGCAATCAGACAACCAAAGGAGGTCAAAAGGATACAAATTGGAAGGGAAGAAATAAAAATATCACTATTTGTAGACGATATGATAGTATACTTAAGTGACCCCAAACGTTCCACCAGAGAACTACTTAACCTATTAAACACCTTCAGCAGTGTCTGGGTATAAAATTAACTCAAACAAATCAGTAGCCTTCCTTTACTCAAAGGGTAAACAGGCTGAGAAAGATATTAGGGAAATGACACCCTTCACAATAGTCCCAAATAGTATAAAATATCTTGGTGTGACTTTAGCCAAGCAAGTGAAAGATCTGTATGACAAGAATATCAAGTCTATAAAGAAAGAACTTGAGGAAGATCTCAGAAGATGGAAAGCTCCTCCATGCTCATGGATTGGCAGGATTAATATAGTAAAGATGGCCATTTTGCTAAAAGCAATCTACAGATTCAATGCAACTCCCATCAAAATTCCTACTCAATTCTTTATAGAGATAGAAAGAGCAATTTGTAAATTCATTTGGCATAACAAAAAACCCAGGATAGGGAAAACTATACTCAACAATAAAAGAACTTCTGGGGGGATCACCCATCCCTGAGTTCAAGCAGTATTACGGAGCAATAGTCATAAAAACTGTATGGTACGTGTACAAAGACCAGCAGGTAGATCAGTGGAACAGAATTGAAGACCCAGAAATGAACCCACATACCTATGGTCACTTGATCTTTGACAAAGGAGCCAAAATCATCCAATGGAAAAAAGATAGCATTTTCAACAAATGGTGCTGGTTCAACTGGAGGTCAGCATGTAGAAGAATGCAAATTGACCCATTCTTAGCACCCCGTAGAAAGCTTAAGTCCCAGTGGATCAAGGACCTCCACATCAAACCAGATACACTGAAACTAATAGAAGAAAGAGTAGGGAAGAACCTCAAACACATGGGCACTGGGAAAATTTCCTGAACAAAACACCAATGGCTTATGCTCTAAGATCAAGAATTGACAAATGGGACCTCATAAAACTGCAAAGCTTCTGTAAGGCAAAAGACACTGTCATTAGGACAAAACGGCAACCAACAGAGTGGGAAAAGATCTTTAACAATCCTACATCTGATAAAGGGCTAATATCCAAAATATAGAAAGAACTCAAGAAGTTAGACTACAGAGAGCCAAATAACCCTATTAAAAATAGCTTACAGAGCTAAACAAAACATTCTCAGCTGAGGATTATCGAATGGTCAAAAAGCACCTAAAGAAATGTTCAACATCCTTAGTCATAAGGGAAATGCAAATCAAAACAACCCTGAGATTCCACCTCACACCAGTCATAATGGCTAAGACAAAAAACTCAGGTAGGATGTGGAGAAAGAGGAACACTCCTCCATTGTTGGTGGGATTGCAGACTGAGACAACCATTGTGGAAATCAGTCTGGAGGTTCCTCAGAAAATTGGACATTGCACTACCTGAGGACCCAGCTATACCTCTCTTGGGCATATGCCCAAAAGATGGTCCAACATATAACAAAGACTCATGCTCCACTATGTTCATAGCAGCCTTATTTATAATAGCCAGAAGCTGGAAAGAACACAGATGCCCTTCAACTGAGGAGTGAATTAAAAAAATGTGGTACATCTACACAATGGAGTACTACTCAGCTATCAAAAACAATGACTTCATGAGATTCATAGACAAATGCATGGAAGTAGACAATATCATCCTGAGTGAGGCAACCCAATCACAGAAAAACACACATGGTATGCACTCACTGATAAATGGATATTAGCCCAAAACCTCGAATTACCCAAGATGCAATCCACAGACCACAGGAAGCTCAAGAAGAAGGATGACCAAAATACAGATGCTCCCGCTACTTCTTAAAAGGGGAAAAATAACCATAAGAGGGAATATGGAAGCAAAGTTTAGATCAGGGACTGAAGGAACGGCCATTCAGAGCTTGCCTCACATATGGCTCATATATATACAGCCACCAAAACTAGATAAGATTGATGAAGCTAAAAAATGCATGCTGAAAGGGACCAGATATAGATCTCTCCTGAGAGACACATTCAGAGCATGTCCAATACAGAGGTCAATGCTAGCAGCAAACCACTGAATTGGGGGGAATTAGAGGAAGGACTGAAAGAGCTGAAGGAGCTTGCAACCCCATATGAACAACAATGCCAACCAACCAGAGCTTCCAGGGACTAAACCACTACCGAAAGACTATCATGGACTGACCCAGGGCTCCAACTGCATATGTAGTGGAGAACAGCCTTGTTGGGGCACCAGTGGAAGTGGAAGCCCTTGGTCCTGCCAAGGTTGGAACCCCAGTGCAGGGGAATGTCGGGGGGAGTGGTAAGGGAGTGGATTGGGCGGAACACACATTTGGGGGAGGGGGTGGGGATGGGGAGCTTATGGACAGGAAACTGGGAAAGGGAATAACATTTGAAATGTAAGTAAAGAAATACATCTAATAATAACAATAATAATAATAATAATAATAATAATAATAATAATAATAATAATAATAATAATTAAGCAGCTGAGGTTCATTTTCTCCTGAGTGCTGGGAGTGGGGTGTCTTAAGAGTCTTTTGTGGCCAGGGATAGGCCCTATTTCCTTAATTTTTTTTTTATTAACTTGAGTGTTTCTTATTTACATTTCGAGTGTTATTCCCTTTCCCGGTTTCCGGGCAAACATCCCCCTAATCCCTCCCCCTCCCCTTCTTTATGGGTGTTCCCCTCCCCATCCTCCCCCCATTGCCGCCCTCCCCCCAACAATCTAGTTCACTGGGGGTTCAGTCTTGGCAGGACCAAGGGCTTCCCCTTCCACTGGTGATCTTACTAGAATATTCATTGCTACCTATGAGGTCAGAGTCCAGGGTCAGTCCATGTATAGTCTTTAGGTAGTGGCTTAGTCCCTGGAAGCTCTGGTTGCTTGGCATTGTTATACATATGGGATCTCGAGCCCCTTTTCCTTAATTTCTGACTGCTCAGTTTAAACAAAGAAATGGAAGTTGTTAGACCCACAGCTTTGGGTTAAAGGGGGATAGTAATGGGGGAAAGAGCCTGCCAAGCCTTTGTCTCAGATCATGAGGGTGAAGGAGTATGCCACCATTTTCTGTTTCTTTCTCTCTCTGTCTGTCTGTCCACCAGTGGTCTAACTCCCAGTCCTTAGTTTGAAGGTTAGGGTTAGAATTAGGTTTGGAGGATTAGGGGTTAGGTTTAGGGTTACTTAGGCTTGGCTTTGAAGGTGAGGAGGGTTAGGGTTAGTGATAGAGGATTAGGGTTACGGTGCTAGGGATAAGGGACTAGGGTATGGGGTCAGGCCTCGTGGTAGAATTAGTTTTCTATTCCTGGACAAAACACTGTGACCAAGACAACTCACAGAAGAGTGTACATTGCTGTAGTGTTAGAGGGTGGGCCTACGGCACCATGGCAGGAAGATGGCTGTCAGTCAGTGTGGTCCTGGAGCAATAGCTCAAAACTACTTCCACATGCACAAAGGCAGAGGGAAGGAGGATGGGCTTTGGATGACACGGGAATGACAAGGACTTTTGAAACCTCCAAGACCTCCTAGTGACACACTTTCTCCAACAAGGAGCAATCCTTCCCAAACAAGCCTACCAACTGGAGAGCAAGCATTCAAACATGCTCATTCAGACCACCATAGGGAGGCATGGGGTTTAGGTTAGGATTGTGGGGTTATATGTTTGCTAACCTGCACCAATGCTGTTGTCCTCCCCGTGCTAAGAGCCATGGAGCAATTAACTAATTAGTGGAACGGAGGCAGGGCTCCAGACAATAAAGTCAAAGAACAACAAACCTGAGGATTACAATTTTTTTTCTCTTTTTCTTCTTCTTTGGTGGGGGTGTGTTCAACACAGGGTTTCTTTGTGTAGCTTTGGTTGTTCTGGAACTTGCTCTGCAGACCAGAATGGCCTTGAGCTCAGAGATCCACCTGCCTCTGTCTTCTGAGTGCTGGGATTAAAGGCTTGCACCACCAACTCTGGCTCAAGATATTTTTTTAAAGCTATGTTTCACTTTTAGTCAGAAAGTAAAAATTTTAATTCAAGTTAATAGTAGTCATGAAGAAAAAGGAGGAAGAGGTGGTGGCTTTCTCAGACAGCTCCCTAGGTGTTTTCATGAGGAAACAACACACTTTTTTTGCCTGCCTGCCTGTATTTGGTAAGGTATTGCTCAGCAGACTCTAACTCAGCCAAGCATAAAAACAAGTAGTCAATTTTAATCTCAGTAAGATGTTTATATACATATGCATGTTTACACACACACACACACACACACACACACACACACACACACACACCCCTCATTGGGACTATTTTCCACCAGGTTACTACAGATCACCACTCTTATTTCCAGGAGAACAGTAACCCCAATATTAATGCTTCCATTGAAATATTAGAGGTTAACTAGGATTGGAGTCAATACTCCTTATTCCTTGGTGTTGGCTGACACATATCTGTTCCGACAGTCTAAGAAAACACTCTTGCAGGGTCATCTTTCTATGCCCCACAGTGCTAGGATACGAAAAATATCTGTGCACATAGCTGATATTGAATGAGGGTGGGATAATTACAGCTGTATGCAGGAGGATGTATATGTCTATGTGTGTATATGTATATGTAAATGTATATGTATATGTATACACACAATGAAGTTTGAAAGTCTTCTAACTTCTAATCTTTTTTTTTTCTTTTTTTCTTTATTAACTTGAGTATTTCTTATTTACATTTCGAATGTTATTCCCTTTCCCGGTTTCCCGGCCAACATCCCCCTAACCCCTCCCCCTCCCCTTCTATATGGGTGTTCCCCTCCCAACCCTCCCCCTATTACCGCCCTCCCCCCAACAATCACATTCACTAGGGGTTCAGTCTTGGCAGGACCAAGGGCTTCCCCTTCCACTGGTGCTCTTACTAGGCTATTCATTGCTACCTATGAGGTCAGAGTCCAGGGTCAGTCCATGTATAGTCTTTAGGTAGTGGCTTAGTCCCTGGAAGCTCTGGTTGCTTGGCATTGTTGTTCATATGGGGTCTCGAGCCCCTTCAAGCTCTTCCAGTCCTTTCTCTGATTCCTTCAACGGAGGTCCCGTTCTCAGTTCAGTGGTTTGCTGCTGGCATTCGCCTATGTATTTGCTGTATTCTGGCTGTGTCTCTCAGGAGAGATCTACATCCGGCTCCTGTCGGCCTGCACTTCTTTGCTTCATCCATCTTGTCTAATTGGGTGGCTGTATATGTATGGGCCACATGTGGGGCAGGCTCTGAATGGGTGTTCCTTCAGTCTCTGTTTTAATCTTTGCCTCCCTATTGCCTGCCAAGGGTATTCTTGTTCCCCTTTTAAAGAAGGAGTGAAGCATTCACATTTTGATCATCTGTCTTGAGTTTCATGTGTTCTGTACATCTAGGGTAATTCAAGCATTTGGGCTAATAACCACTTATCGATGAGTGCATACCATGACTTCTAATCTTTTTAAAGATGGTAGACCATATATAGTTTAGTGTCATAGGCACAGTTATTATTTTTTTTCCAAGACAGAATTTCTCTGGAACTCACTCTGTAGACCAGGCTGGCCTTGAACTTCTAGATCTGCCCGCCTCTACCTCCTGAGTGCTGGGATTAAGGTGTGCACCACCACTGACCAGCTCATGGTTATCATTTTTTAGTAACCAATTTATGGTCCAGTTTTCTCATCTGAAATGTAACAGCACATGACCCAAAATTTTCAAATGATTAAATTCTAACGTGTGTTTAGGTTGGTGATTTGTTTGTTGCCCACATTACTTAAGGGTTAACTGCAGATACTGAAATATCATGAAAGTGCAGTCTATCCAACAGTGCACAGGAGGCTGGAATGAACAAAAACTTAGCCCAGGGAACATAAGATCACTGGGTTCATAAACCCTTTCTGCAAAGAGCCATATAAAACAGTAAATATCTTACGCTTAGCCCTATGCATAGCTTACTTATCGCAAAAGCTAATGGTTTGTATTTGTGTATACTTTACCTGTTAAAGTTGAACAACCAACCGTTAGATCATGGGCCTAGCTCAAACCAGCAAACCTGGTTAGCCAAGCTGGTAACATGATAAAGTGAGTGCTTGGAAAGGTCACACAAGAAAATGTGAGCTATGTAAAAACTAATGAAAACATGCTGCTCCATACTTAAAAATCTTGACAGGGTTGGCTTGGTGGGGTTGTCACGGCTGGAATTATTGTAACCACTTGGCACACTTCCAGCTGCAGGCGTGCAGCCAATCACAACATCCCTAGGTGCAACTGGTGCCATAAAACCATCTACTTGACTCTCAGTCATGCATGGAGACTTAGTCCCTTGTTCCAGAGGCACCCGCAGGTGGGGTTAGGGATTGGGTTTAGGGTTAGGATTAGGATTATGGTTAGGGGTTAGGGCTAGAGTTACAGGGTTAAGGTTAAGGTGAGAGGGTTAAGGTTAGTGTTAGGGTCACAGGGTTGAGGTATTAGGGTGTTAAAGTTATAGTTAGCATTACTATGATTCAGGGTTAGGTGTTTCAGTTAGTTTGAGATTCTGGTAGAATTAGTCTCAGGTCTTGGCTCAGGATTAAGGTTAGTTTTATCAAACTCAGGATTAGACTCTGGATTAGGGTTGAATTTATGGTTACATTCGAAGATCAGGACTAGGGTGAGGTTTATGCAGCTCAGAACTAGGTTTAGTGGTAGGGTTAAAGGTTTATAGTTAGTTAGATTAAAGGTTATTGCTTGGTTGGGTTTAAGGTTGAGATTGGGGTTAGTGCTAGGTTTAGAGTTAGAAAAAGTTGTAGGGATAAAGTTAGGGTTAGATTCGGGATTAGGGTTAGAGAGTTATTGTTATGTATGGGTTAGGCATTAGGTTTAGTTTAGTGTAACTCTGCCCAAACCACTGAGTGTCTAACCCTTATCATAACTCCTAATAATTACCTTAATCTTAAAAATCCAGCTCTTTACCGTGGAGAGCTCTTGGGGCCACTTCTAGGAAATTGGCAAAAATATTTGACATTGGGCTAGGACAAGAAAATAAGCTCAAGAAAAATACAGCCAAGGAATGTATTCCTTGTATCTTGATCATCTTGATACGTCACTAGGAACAGTGACCTTGGGACCTTTGTTTATCCCTTATTTGTTCCCTGACTACTTTGTTTATGCCTTAGAAGTGGTCATACTCTTCGCATGTACCTAGAATGATATAAAAGAGACTGGAGAAATAAACACACCCTTCACCATTTGCTGGAGTCACAATATAATGTTGTCTAATTGTCTTTTTTTTCTTTAATCCTTGCTCCCTCCTCGAGACCCAGTTGACTGACTGAGCTGGCTTGGTCACCAAACACTGAACCCCTAATCCTAACCACCAACCCTTATTTTAAGTCTCCAATCCTTTCCTCCTTTATCTCTACACTTGATTTATTAAACTTAAACATTAAATTTCACTCTACAGTAATCCTGTACATCTAACCTCTAACCCTAATCCTTTAATCCTGATCTGTTTAACTAAAACCTTAATTCTAAGCATAACCCTGACCTTAACTTTAACTCTGAATTGTATAACCCCAACTTAACCAATAGCCCACCTCTAGTTTGAACACAGAGAGGCAAGAAGTGCATTCTGAGATTGGTAGTTTATTTTGGTGTAGGTGTTCTTTTGTTGAGATGTGCTGGGCGGTGGAGGAAAGGAACTTGCCGATAGTTCTGAGGAGCTATAGCAATTAAGCTAACGAAAACCACGGTATGGTATAAGGCAGAGAGCAAGGGAGAGGGCTTAGTCTGTGAAGTGCCTGTGCAAGCAAGAGAATTTGAGTTAAAGCAGGCAGAGGTAGAAAGAACAATGGGGTTTACTGGCCGGCTAAGTGAGCACCAAGTCAGGAAGAGATTCTGCCTCAAAGAATAACATAGTAACTGGGGAAGACACTTGCTTCTTTTCTTTGCTGGATAGAGCACCAAAAGCCTCCTAGGTGATTCTAGATCTTTTCAAGTTGGCAACACAACTTCACAAAGCCTTTGCTATACTTTTTTTTTTTTTTATTAACTTGAGTATTTCTTATATACATTTCGAGTGTTATTCCCTTTCCCGGTTTCCGGGCAAATACCCCCCTCCCCCCTCCCCTTCCTTATGGGTGTTCCCCTCCCAACCCTCCCCCCATTGCCGCCCTCCCCCCCATAGTCTAGTTCACTGGGGGTTCAGTCTTAGCAGGACCCAGGGCTTCCCCTTCCACTGGTGCCTTTGCTATACTTTAATATATTTAATATATTTAAAATAACTTATTTTTAAAATAATATTTTGTTTAACTTAAGTAACAATATATTAATATATTATTGAAATAATAATTTATTAACTTAATAAATTAATGTTTAATATAAAATGCTAACTCAGCTGGTTGGAAACACTTAATACTCTTTCAGTTTTCTTACTGTGAAATATTGTTTTTGGGGAGTCTAGAAAGTCGAATTTAAGGTAGTGGTACCCCAAATGAGTTCCCTTTAGAAGATTTAATACAGACCTTTGTGAGATCATGAAAGACTCAAATCTTTCCAAAAGAGATAGGAGTAGTTCTGTGTAAAAAGACCTAATTATGAGAATGCATAACACTACTATCCTTATTAGTTTAGTTCCAGTAAAATAAACTAGCTTCATAGATATACTTTAATATACTGTATCCTAGAATTGAAGACCCAGAAATGAACCCACACACCTATGGGCACTTGATTTTTGACAAAGGAGCCAAAACCATCCAATGGAAAAAAGATAGCATTTTCAGCAAATGGTGCTGGTTCAACTGGAGGTCAGCATGTAGAAGAATGCAGATCGATCTATTCTTATCACCCTGTACAAAGCTTAAGTCCAAGTGGATAAAGGACCTCCACATCAAACCACATACACTCAAACTAATAGAAGAAAAACTAGGGAAGCATCTGGAACACATGGGCACTGGAAAAAATTTCCTGAACAAAACACCAATGGCTTATGCTCTAAGATCAAGAATGGACAAATGGGATCTCATAAAACTGCAAAGCTTCTGTAAGGCAAAGGACACTGTGGTTAGGACAAAACGGCAACCAACAGATTGGGAAAAGATCTTTACCAATCCTACAACAGATAGAGGCCTTATATCCAAAATATACAAAGAACTCAAGAAGTTAGACCGCAGGGAGACAAATAACCCTATTAAAAAATGGGGTTCAGAGCTAAACAAAGAATTCACAGCTGAGGAATGCCGAATGGCTGAGAAACACCTAAAGAAATGTTCAACATCTTTAGTCATAAGGGAAATGCAAATCAAAACAACCCTGAGATTTCACCTCACACCAGTGAGAATGGCTAAGATCAAAAACTCAGGTGACAGCAAATGCTGGCGAGGATGCAGAGAAAGAGGAACACTCCTCCATTGTTGGTGGGATTGCAGACTGGTACAACCATTCTGGAAATCAGTCTGGAGGTTCCTCAGAAAATTGGACATTGAACTGCCTGAGGATCCAGCTATACCTCTCTTGGGCATATACCCACAAGACGCCCCAACATATAAAAAAGACATGTGCTCCACTATGTTCATAGCAGCCTTATATATAATAGCCAGAAGCTGGAAAGAACCCAGGTGCCCTTCAACAGAGGAATGGATACAGAAAATGTGGTACATCTACACAATGGAATATTACTCAGCTATCAAAAACAATGACTTTATGAAATTCGAAGGCAAATGGTTGGAACTGGAAAATATCATCCTGAGTGAGGTAACCCAATCACAGAAAAACACACATGGTATGCACTCATTGATAAGTGGCTATTAGCCAAATGCTTGAATTACCCTAGATGCCTAGAACAAATGAAACTCAAGACGGATGATCAAAATGTGAATGTTTCACCCCTTCTTTAAAAGGGGAACAAGAATACCCTTGGCAGGCAATAGAGAGGCAAAGATTAAAACAGACATAGAAGGAACACCCATTCAGAGCCTGCCCCACATGTGGCGCATACATATACAGCCACCCAATTAGACAAGATGGATGAAGCAAAGAAGTGCAGGCCGACAGGAGCCGGATGTAGATCGCTCCTGAGAGACACAGCCAGAATACAGCAAATACAGAGGCGAATGCCAGCAGCAAACCACTGAACTGAGAAGGGACCCCTGTTGAAGGAATCAGAGAAAGAACTCGAAGAGCTTGAAGGAGCTCGAGACCCCATATGTACAACAATGCCAAGCAACCAGAGCTTCCAGGGACTAAGCCACTACCTAAGGACTATACATGGACTGACCCTGGACTCTGACCTCATAGGTAGCAATGAATATTCTAGTATGATCACCAGTGGAAGGGGAAGCCCTTGGTCCTGCTAAGACTGAACCCCCAGTGAACTAGATTGTTGGGGGGAGGGCGGCAATGGGGGGAGGATGGGGAGGGGAACACCCATAAAGAAGGGGAGGGGGAGGGATTAGGGGGATGTTTGCCCGGAAACCGGGAAAGGGAATAACACTCGAAATATAAATAAGAAACACTCAAGTTAATAAAAAAAATATACTGTATCCTTGGTCCTGTGGAGACTCAATGCTCCAACACAGAAGAATGCTAGGGCAGTGAGGTGGTAGTGGGTAGGTGGGTGGGGGAGATCTCTCATAGAAGCAGGGGGCAGAGCAGATGGGATGGGGGTTTGCAGAGAGGAAAGGGAGATAACATTTGAAATGTAGCAAATAAAATAACTAATAAAAAATTAAAAAAAATTCGAGTAGTAGAGGACACCTTTAAAATACCTAAATGGAAAATGATTTAAGAAACATGTTCAAAAGAGTAAGTAAGAGTAAGAGTAAGAGTTGTCATTGGAAGGAATTTATGTACCAGGACACTAATTGGTATCATTAAAAATGAGCATAATCTCATGTTTCTGATGTCTCTATGGGTATCAAAAGAAAGTGGCACAATTTTGAAGCTAGATATTAATCCCAGAGTTTATCATTTAAGGTTTTATAGCTCAAGGTCAACACAATCTTAAAAGATTTAAACGATGGAAGAGAAAGTTAATGTTAAGATAAATCTTTTATTTTTGTTTTTTTTCCATCTTTATTAACTTGGGTATTTCTTATTTACATTTCGATTGTTATTCCCTTTCCTGGTTTCCAGGCCAACATTCCCCCAGCCCCTCCCCCTCCCCTTCTCTATGAGTGTTCTCCTCCCCATCCTCCCCCCATTACCACCCTCCCCCGCAACAATCACGTTCACTGGGGGTTCAGTCTTGGCAGGACCAAGGGCTTCCCCTTCCACTGGTGCTGTTAAGATTCTTTTTTTTTTTTTGGAATGATCAAAGATGTCTTTATAAAGTTTTTCACGACTTCATTCTAAATATACAGAATAAAAAATGGTGTACTCATTTGTGAGACACCAACCAGATTTTCCTTATACTGTCTCAAAATTTAAAGATCAATTTCCCCAGAGGGTGTGCAATGCATCATAAAATGGTCTTTTTGAGGGTGGGAAAGGAAGGCATATTACATTGTTCCATGATAGCCATGCAAGACTGCTATCCAATACACACACACACACACACACACACACACACACACACACACACATATGTATATATATATATATGTATATATATAAAACTTATATACATTTGGTGACTTAGAAAAACCAATCATTTGTGACAAGCCTGAAAAGCCTGGCATATTTAACATATGTCAGAAGGTTCTGTGTGGCCGAAGTTCTCCAGTTGGACCATGTGGCCCTGTGAAAGTATCAGAAGGCCAGTTTTGTTAAGTTTGCAGCAGAACATCATATCCACCCTAAGGAATACAATGTGGATTGAATCGAGGGTCGAGACCTTACCTTAATAAAGAAAGCAAGAGTATGTCAGTGTAAAATGTGGACTAAACTGCTTTCAGGGAGAAATGTTTTAAAAATCAGTACAGGTTGGAAATGGGGATCTTCCTTCCTGGTGAGAGCCCTCCCGATGTAAGGCGGGCTCCACCACGCTAACTTCTGCAGATAAAAACTCTCTGCTTATTTAGTTTTCTCCTCTGAGTTCAAGCGCTGCTGGATTTGTTTGACATAGCTCTGTGCCATGGAGTTAATGATAGACAGGGTAAAGTAACACACTATGGCAATGACCAGCTCCTCAAACGTCCAGGATAACCAGTTTTCTCCCTGCACTGTGCCTGCCTCACTTCTGTGATGGAGCTTCTGTTGCTGGGCCTCCAGGTATTCCTGAAAAGGCTTCTGCAGAGACGGATCTATGCCGGGTACAGCCCCAATGAAAGCCACCATCTGCTCCACGATGTGCTTGCTGAAAGTTACTATAAACAAAGATTTTCTGGATATGCATTTTAATGATTGCTTTTCCAATCAGAGTTGCACCAAAGAAGGTCCAAAAAGGTACAAGGAAGTGTCCACATGTTATTCCAGCCAGGTCGAACAGGGGATTTGGAATAGAAGCACAGGCCAAAATTCCAAAAAATCCAACTTTCTGTACTAGTTTTTGAACTGCCAGTTTAGCTCGTGATGCAAAGTCTTGTGCAGTCTCTGCGTGTTCCAGCATTTCTTCAAATTCCTGATACTCTTCATCATCTGGTTCAGCACCTGAGAGGCGAGCTGCCCTGGTCATGAAATACAGAGGCAGCTCCCCAATGGCTGTCCCAGTGCCCCACATGCAGGCTTCAATTCTAACTTTTGAGATGATACTCCACAAAGATATGACTCCTTCAGTGCCTTCTTCTGGGCAGATAATCTGGTCAGGATAGGGTGGCTCAGGGAAATTAACCGAATTGCATTCATAAGCAGCTAATGTAACTGAGGCTATATGTGGGCCCAGATAAAGCAGGAAGCTGTGCAATCCTGTTCCGAGACCAATGGAGGACAGAATCCCCAGGCCTATCCAGCAGGCATATAAAAGAAACTACTTCTCTATCCGCTGCACATACTGCTGGTGTGCTCCTTCCACATAGCTACAAGCGCAGCAAGCAGCAGGAAAAAGGACACCACCGTGCTTTGACGATGCCACAATTTTGAGGTCCATTCCTTCAAAACTACAAGTTTCCAGAGAGAAATACTGCAAGGTAATGAGCGGCTGTCTCCAGAGGACGACATTCTGTCTTTCTTCCCGATCCCTTCTCTTCTTCTCATGTACTGAAGAGGGGTCTGTGAAACTCCCATTATGCTGTTCCTTACTCATTGCTCCACGTCTCTGGCCACAATTTGTTCCATTCTCTGCCATTTCATAGATCAGTAACTCTGAAGGAGCCGCTCAGACCATGGCTTCTCCGGATCGCAGGATCCTGGAAGCCACTCACAACACCGACTCTCACACTCGCTGCTGGGCTCCAGCCAAGATAAATCTTAACATTACTCCTCATAGGCCAGTTCCTACTGCTGTGCATCTTCTGCAAGTTCTCAGGAACACGACAAGGCTCACAGTCAGTCTGATGTGTTTGTCTTCCCAGCGGAATCACTAAGATGCCTTCAAACACAAGATCAAGGTCATGCTTTCCCGCTAAGAATGGTGCGTGCTGCTTATTTTTCTGTATCCGTGGCTGTGACACAACACCCTGATGAAAGTTACATAAGGAGGGAAGGCTTTATTGTAGTTCACAATGCAGGGTACCATCCATCATGGTTGATGTCAAGGCAGCAGGAGCTGGAAGCAGCTGTTCATGTTGTGTCTGGAGTCAAGAGAAGAGAGCAATGAATGCATGCATGCTGGTGCTAGCTCATGGTCTCCATTGTATACAGTCCATGAACCCTTGCCCAGGAAGTAATCATGCCTACAAGTAAGGTGGGTCTTCCCATATAAATGTGACATAATCAAGGAAGTCTCACGGGAATGCCTGAAGGCCCGTCTCCTAGGTGATTCTGCCAAGGTGATAATTACCTCCACCAGGTTTGGCTGTAGGAACAATGGCAGTGAATTTTGGGATCTTTGTGATCAGACACTCATACGACTTCTGACACTACAATCATCAGGAGAGAAAATAGAAAAGTAGGAGAAAGTGGCTGCAGAAATGGCTGAGCGCCAACAAATTCATGAAGACTCTGGGCTCATGCTTTGAGAGCAGGCCAAGATAAACACCCGGTCCAAAAGTCCCGCAAACAAAGCAGGCGGCACTCCAACAACCAGCTCAGAATAAACAACCAGAACAAATATTAGCCAAACCATACGAAGATCTGGCCCCAGAACAAACTTCCTAACCCGTGTCCAAAAGCAACAGGGATGACCGAGCACAAAAGCAGCAACAATCTGTATTCTGTTCTCAATTGAAAAGAACTTTTTCACACAGTATCCACATCATAGTTTCTCCATCGTCTTCTCTCAGACTCCCCCTACGCCTCAATCCTTCCAACTCCATGCCTTCTTTTTCTTTGTAGAAAACAAACAAGTGGGAAGAAAGATCCCCAAGCACCTGTCACGGGTGCCGTTGTGACGGGCTAGTGTGTGATGGGAAAGGTGGAGCATGTGGTGGAGAGATGGACGAGAAAGCGAAGCCAAGTGTGCATACGCTGTGGAGAAAGGTGACGCTGAAGAGTCAGCTCTACAGTGGTGAGGAACTGGCTGATATGAGGAGGCTATTGTGAGGTCCTGGCCTGGGCTGCTGCCAAGGGCCATGTCTGGGTCTGTGGTCCTGGTGCAGCTGAGGTCTATGTTGATGTCTGTGGCCTGAGTTACCACCAAAGGTCAGTTGGATGCTTGTGCTCTGGTCTGCCACCGGAGACCATGTGGATGTCTGAGGGCTGTGCTGCCGAGGCAGGACATGCTGATCTAAGTGACATTTGCTGCCACTTGAGGCCATGAGGATATCAAGGCCCATTCTGCTGCTGGCGCATGTTTGGGTCCTGGTCCTATAGCAGCCAGGGACTGTGTTGATATCCCAAGCCTATGTTACCACCAAAGGCCATGCAGATGTCCCTGGTCTATACTGCCACCTGAGGCACTGTGTTGGGTTCTCCCCAAACCCCGCCCACCCCTTTACCAGCCACCACACTCAGGACAAATGGCTATGACCTTCACCTGGGCAGCAGTGTAGAGCTGACTTTGGTGGAAGGGTATAGGTGAGCTGGCCCCAAAGGCATGAGGATGCCCCAAGGGTGTGAGTTAGTACCAAGGGCATGAGCACAGGAGAACTGGCTCTGCCCCTCATCTGCCATGGGGTGGTATGGGTGAAGGAGACATGACCTTTTCCCTCCTCAACCCTTGCCGCCTGTGGCAGGTTAGCGAGCTGGCTCTGAGGTCATAAGAGTGGGAGAATTGCCCCCATCATCTCTGCAGCACTTGGTAGATCAGGCCCTGCACCTTGCCTGGGCAGCACAGTAGAGATGGCCCTGGTGTTGAAGGCACAGATGAGCCAGCCCAGAGGGCAGGGGAGCAGGAAAACAGGGAGGTAGGGGGAGGGAGCAGGGGAACAGGGGAGCTGATGCAGGTGGAGCATTGGGTGAGCTAGCCAGGGCAGCGCTACAAGGCCCAGAAAGGTTGGTGGGCTGACCAACTCAGCTACCTTCCAGGCCCAGATCCAGGGCTTTGGGTTGGCCCACCCCAACATCTGTATCATCTAGGATCAGCTGGAGCATGTGAAAGGGCTGGTCCTGCAGATCCAAAGCTTCAGCAGGATCTCCATGACACAGGGCAACAACAGGATATCTGAGAGGAGAACCAGTGAGGATCCAGTATTGATAGTGCAGCAGAAAGAAGCCAAGGCCTTGAACCAGACCAATGACTCACTACAATGAACATTTGCAAGGAAAGATATGTGGACAAAATGATAGACATATATTGTGTGAAACACTGCAGCCTCTTCCATGATGAGATTTATTCTTTATTAATCATTTTAAATGATATCCTTCTTCCCACCTACCTTTTCATAAAGCCCATCCCATCCCCTTCCCCCCACCTCTTTGCCTCTATGAGGGTGCTCCTCCGTCCACTCACCCACTCCTGCCTCACCCCTCTAGTATCCTCCTATGCTGGGGTGTCAAGCCTCCCTCCCTTCCATGAGACTTTTTGTTTGATTTTGTTTTTCTTTTGCAGGGGAAGTTGCAAGGGTGGAGGATGAATATGAAGGGACAGAGAGATAAATGTGACTGGGGTGCATGATGTGAAATTCATAAAGAATCAATAAAAAGGTAAAAAATAACAAAAGAAAACAGGCCAATGAAAAATCATAATAATACACACACAAATACACACACACACATCAAAGAAAAAACACTAGAAATACATATTAACGCAGAATCAGCCCCCAACACAAACAAAACCCATAAAAATGAAAATAGAAACCTATAATATACAAGCAAAAAACCAGTAAGGTAAAAAAATGGCCAAACATAGCAATATGAGATGAAAAATCTTCAAAAATACATTGAGATACTGTGTGTGTCTGTGCATCTGTCTGTGTGTCTGTGTGTCTGTCTGTCTCTCTCTCTTTCTCTTTCTCTCTCTCTCTCTCTCTCTGTGTGTGTGTGTGTGTGTGTGTGTGTGTGTGTGTGTGTATGTGTGTGTGTTGGGTATTTAGTTATGGGGCTGGCCCTTAAGTGTGGTTTGTATACCCAGGGAGATTTCATTGGAGAAACTAAGTTTTCCTTTGTAAGTGGGTGTTAGTTGGAGATAGCTTCTTGGTTAGAGATAGGAGCTCATGTCCACTTCCCTTCTCAGTCCCAAGATCCAGGCTGGCATGGACCTGTGTAGGTCTCAGGCATACTGTGACACTGCTACAGTCTTTGTGAGTTTATATATGTGTATCAGTCTTATTGTATTTCCTTGGTATCACCCACCCCCACTCTGGCTCTTAAAAATATTTCTGTTGCTTCTCCCTGAGCCCTGAGAGGACAGGTTTGATGAAGATGTACCATTTAAGACTGTGTGTTACAAGGTTTCTCACTCTCTGCACACTATCCAGCTGCAGGACTCTGTATTAATTTCTGTTTGTTGCTAGAGACAGCTTCTCTGATGATAGCTGATTGAAATATTGATCTGTGGGTACACAGATGTCATTAGGAGTCATCTTATTGCTATGTTCCTTTAGCAGAACAATAGTATTTGGTTTCCCCCTCATTCCACTGCCTATATAGTCTCAGGTTCTTGGCCACCTAGGCAGTGTCAGGCATGGGTTCCATCTCAAAGAGTGGGCTTTAAGTCCAGTTAGATAGTGGTTGGTTGCTTCTACAACATTTGTGCCACCATTGCACCAGGGCACCATGCAGTGGTGGCACAGAATTTGTGGGAGTAACCAACTAACGGCTGGTTTGACTTAAGGCCCATTTTGCAATAAGGAACACATATGTGACACTGCTTGGGTAACCAAGAACCAGAGACTAGATAGCCTAAGAACCTAAGGTAAAGCAAAACACTACTGGTCAAAAAACCAAACCAAACCAAACCAAACCAAACCAAACCAAACCAAACCAAACCAAACCAAACCAAAGCGAACCAAACCAAACCAAAGCGAACCAAACCAAACCAAAGCGAACCAAACCAAACCAAAGCGAACCAAACCAAACCAAACCAAACCAAACCAATCCAAACCAAACCAATAAAACAATTCCAAAAGATATTCTGCTATATTTGTAGTTCATAGATCCATGCCTTATCCAGTCCTCATTAGAGAGGCTTTCTCCTGCAGCAGATGGAAACGGATGCAAAGATCCACAGCCAGACATTATGTGGAGAGAGAGTCTACATTGGAGATTTCCACCAAATCCCTCCCCTCGGATCTCAGGGGAAACAGGAGGTGGAAAGAGTGTAAGAGTCAGGGGGGACGGAGGACACCAGGAGAACAAGGCCCTCTGAGTCAACTAAGCAAGGTGCACATGAGCTCAAAGAGCCTGATCTATACTATATGCCAGGTCCTCAGAAATACTAGCTCAGTATTTTATGAGACTTCTGGCTATGAGAACACGTCATATTATTTTATATCTGTGAGTTTCTATGTGCCTGCATGCTTGTGTTCCGTGCCATGCAGGTGTCCATAGAGGCCAACAGAGAGTGCTGGGTGCCCTAGAACTGGAGTTCCAGGTGGTTGTGCTATCATGTGGGTGCTGGCAATTGAAGCAGGTCTTCTGCAAGAACAGCAAGTGCACTCACTGTACCTCCGATCCATCTCTCCATCCAGCCTGCTCTTTTCTAATGAGAGACAGAAAGGGAGTGGTTCCGGAAGAGAGGTGAGGAGGGGAGGAACTGGGAGGAGTGGAGGAAAGGGAAATGGATATAATCATTTGTGAAAAATCCGTTTTCAATAAAAAGGAAAATACTCCATACACATGCCCACAGTCTTCCCTGATTGAAGTCCCCCTTTCCATCTGACTCTAGTTTATGTCAAGTTGACAAAAGCTAACCGGCACAGGTGGAAAGACTAGGCCATAGTCTAGGAGTCCTAAAGTGTGTGGAGAAAGGGATCTGATGTAAGCATGTATGTGTTCACCTGTGACTCACTGCTTCTTTACTACAGATGTAATGTGAATGGCTGCCTCAAGATCCAGTAATGTGACTTCCCCATTATGATAGTTCCCCTGGATCTGTGAGATGAAGTAAGTTGTTTTTTTTTTTTCTTCCCAGAGCTGAGAACCAAACCCAGGGCCTTGTGCTTACTAGGCAAGCGCTCTACACTGAGCTAAATCCCCAACCCCAGTAAGTTGCTTTTGTCAGAGGATTTTATCACAGCAAAAAGGTGTTGATATTTTACATTTACTTTATCAGAATAAAAAGCTACCTCTTGGGCTGGAGAGATGGCTCAGAGGTTAAGAGCACCCGACTGCTCTTCCAGAGGTCCTGAGTTCAATTCCCAGCAACCACATGGTGGCTCACAACCATCTGTAAAGAGATCCGATGCCCTCTTCTGGTGTATCTGAAGACAGTTACAGTGTACTTATATATAATAAATAAATAAATCTTTAAAAATAAAAATAAAAAAAGCTTCCTCTTACCCAAATAGAAACTGATGTCCCTTGTGTATCATCTTTTCCACAGAAAAAGTAACTCATCAGTGAAAGCCATTTCTCAATGTTGGTGTCTCATTCTGGTAGACATTTTCGTCCTTTGCTACAATCTCAGAGAATCAAATCCACGGCTTAGAAAAGGTACATTTTTAAAATGGTGACTATAGGTTCATAGGTTTGAATGTCTGACTCTGAAGGCTCTGTGATGATGTGTTTACTAGAATATATGGGGGAAACAACACTTCTTTCTTTTTTTTAAAAAATGATTTGTTTGGTGGGCCGGGCAGCCATTTTGGGAAGAGCTTTGTTATGGTTGTGGGCTAGTCACCTCTGCTGGTCGGAGAAGCTGGGGACGCGTCCTTAGACGCCGCGAGTCATCCTTGACCGTAGCCCCGCCGCTGCCGGATTTGCAGACTCAAGTGGCCTTTTTAATGTTTGTGTAATGATGGAGATGGACCCAAATTAGAAAGTGATTTCTTCAATAAAGCAATAGAAGATTCTTCATATCACTTCTGGAAGCACAGTTCAGTTTTTGGGAAAGAGGAGAACAAGTGAAATACAGAAAATTAATAAGAAGAAAACCTCATTTTGGAATTCTCTTTCTCCTTGACCCTTACCTTTTCTACTTATAATTTTGCTTTGAATGTATAAATAGTAAAGACCAAAGAAATAGGATATATATTTAGGAGCTTTATACCAAGACATTTGCCTTGAAAGCTGCTATTCTGTGGCAGGAAAAATATATCAAGTTTCTGTTGGATTCCTTTTACAAAAAACAAAACAAGACTACTTATATCTTTAGATTTTGAAGGTTAAAACCAATGAAAGCATTTATCTGCACACTGCTTTAAGCAGTTGTGTATGATAATGAGATTTCTGTTTTAAAAGCTTTTGTTGTGGATATTGTGCCACTGGAACTGGTTGTGCAGAAGCTCTATCCCAGTGCTTTACTATACAGTTTTGACCTGTCACCCTGATGACATTTCCTGTTCACACCTGAGACCACTTGTCTTTTTAGCCATGACCTTGTTATGAACAGTGTTTGCACTCCCTGTGCAGATGTCCATGTTTTGCCTATTTAAGCAACATTATAGTGCCATTACTCAAGGAAGTTGAATGAGGTGAACATAGACATAGCTTTTCCCCCTTTCCCCCTTTTTTAAATGTAACAAATAACTTTTTATGTTCCCCTTCCCCCTTCCCCTTCCCCTTCCCCCTGTGGAAAAGTGTTGGGAACTAGGTATTGAGGATGAGCGATTGAGAGGATTCAGAGGGTGGGCCACACAGAGCTGGGCTTCTTTGTGCTTCATCACAAGGCGTGCTGCTGCCCAGGCTATTTTAGACCCTTTTTACAAGAAAACCTCGTGGAAGATACAGGTGGCAACTTGGATACAGGACCACAGAGGTGACACTCTGAGGATCCTGGCCATGAGGTTGGATGCCTCAACTTGCTGAAAAGACACTGGACCTAAATGGCGCAGCATGACTTTGTTCCTGCTTGGCTAAATTTTTCAACGCCACAGTCAGCTAAGTCATCTACAGCCACCTTTGACAAACACGGAGAGCACCTATCCCGTGGAGAAGGTAGATTTGGAATAAGCCGTCGTAGACATAATTCCTCTGATGGCTTTTTTAACAATGGACCTCTGCGGACTACAGGAGATTCTTGGCACCAACCCTCCCTATTCCGCCATGATTCTGTTGACTCTGGTGTCTCTAAGGGAGCGTATGCTGGAACCACAGGGAATCTGTCTGGTTGGCATGGCTCTTCCCGAGGTCATGATGGCATGAGCCAACGTGGTGGAGGTAGCACAGGAAACCACCGACACTGGAACGGCAGCTTCCATTCCCGGAAAGGCTGTGCCTTTCAAGAAAAAACACCAACTGAAATTAGGGAAGAGAAAAAAGAGGATAAAGTAGAAAAGTTGCAGTTTGAAGAGGAAGACTTCCCTTCTTTGAATCCAGAAGCTGGCAAACAGAATCAGCCATGCAGACCTATTGGGACCCCTTCTGGAGTGTGGGAAAATCCACCTAGTGCCAAGCAACCCTCAAAGATGCTAGTCATCAAAAAAATTTCCAAAGAGGATCCTGCTGCCGCCTTTTCCGCTGCATTTACCTCAGGATCCCACCATGCAAATGGGAACAAAGTGTCAACCATGGTCCCGAGTGTTTATAAGAACTTGGTTCCCAAGCCTGCACCACCTCCCTCTAAGCCCAACGCATGGAAAGCTAACAGAATGGAACACAAACCTGGATCACTTTCCTCCAGCCGGGAGGCTGCTTTGACCAATCCAGTTTCTGTTACTAAACCAGTGGTACTAGCTGCTGGTGTAGTTCTCAACGCTCCCAAAGAGAGTCCCTCCAGTACTACCCCTCCGATAGAGATCAGCTCCTCTCGCCTGACCAAATTGACCCGACGAACCACAGACAGGAAGAGCGAGTTCCTGAAGACTCTGAAGGATGAACGCAATGAAGACTGCTCCCAAAGTAGAGACTGTGACAAGCTGGAGGGGCTAAGATTGGAGGGCAGCCACACACCTGAACCAAAGGAAAATGGAGAACAAGGTTGTCTTCAGAACGGGCTTTCTCTACCCATGGTAGAGGAGAGGGAGGTCCTGTCACACTCTCTAGAATCAGAGCACAGGTTATTGAAAGCAATGGGGTGGCAGGAGTATCCTGAAAATGATGAGAGTTGCCTTCCACTCACAGAGGATGAACTCAAGGAGTTTCACACGAGAACAGAACAGCTACGAAGGGACGGGTTTGTAAAGAATGGCTTCTTACAAGGCCGTAGTTCCAGCCTGTTCTCCCCATGGAGAAGCACTTGCATTGCAGAGTGTGAGGACTCAGACACGGAAACAAGCAGCAGCGAGACGTCAGACGACGACGCCTGGAAGTAGAAGTAGAAATGCTCGCAGCTGCCCTGCCCCGCTGAGCTCGGCCTTGTGTTAGAGAATATAAAGTTCTTTCCTTTCTTCTGTTGTTGAATACTTCGTGCACAAGGGAAATAGTCATATCCCAAAGACAGAGCCATTGTCCTGCTTAGCTTTTGTTGTTCTTCCCTGTTATCTGCTCAGTAGACATTTGTGTGGTGGGAATTTTTAAGCACACACAGTACCTGTTGGGCTGTGCACAAGTGGGAGCTGTGCAGGCAAAGATGCAGGGAGGGGCGCTGCGCTGCTCAACAGCTTCTGCTCCCAGCCCTGGGCACCCAGCCTGTGCTCACACAATCATTGTCAATGACAAAGTGACTATTGAAGTTATAATTGTATTAAATTAATGCTAATAATTTGGATATTTTATTTTATTTTTGGCTGCTGGGGTAACTTAGCCCTTAACCAAGCATATGTGGTTGTTTTTGTTTGGGTTTTTTTTTTTTTTTCCTTTTTTTTGGGTACAGCTGTAAAATATTTGGATATAGGAAATGTTATTCTTGCAGCCTTGATATTCAGGGTGGATTGTAAAATATGAATTTTTGTGAGATTCAAAGATTAAGATTATTTTGATAACATTATTTACAGATTTAAAAGATGTGGTTACCACAAGTCTGTTGAGGGGAAAAACTACTGCATAAAATAACTAACGTGGAATAAATATTTTGCATCAGTTTGGATTGTCTTGTGTAAGAAATATATTTTCTTTAAAATTAGAGGGTGGATTCCTTTTTTTAGGGGAAATATTTTTAGAAATCTTGGGGAAAACTGAATTCAGGCCCACCTGTTTCTCTTTTCAGCAAAAATTCTTGATGTGGAAAAACCTGTGCAATAAATTATTAATAAACTTCAAAAAAATGATTTGTTTATTATATGTAAGTACACTGTAGTTGTCTTCACTAGACACACCAGAAGAGGGCATCAGATTCCATTATAGGTGGTTGCAAGCCACCGTGTGGTTGCTGGGAATTGAACTCAGGATCTCTGGAAGAGCAGTCAGTGCTCTTAACCACTGAGCCATCTCTCCAGCCCAATACTTCTTTACATATAAAATAAAAGACATCTCTTTGAAGGTAACACATACCTGAAAATCAACAATAAACTGTGCTACTTTTCCAAAATTCCAGTGATTGCATTTGGCTTGACAAGAGGCAACTCTCAACTATAAATTAATATAACAACATTATTGATTATTTAATTTATTTTGGGATTATGCTATAATCACATCATTTCTACTTCCCTTTCCTCTATACAAATTCTCTCATGTGAACACAAAGTAACACTAGGCATCATGGTGCATAAGTGTAATTTCAGCATCCAGGAGGTAGTGGCAGGTGGATCTTTGTGGGTTCAGGCCAGTCTGTGCTACATAGTGAGTTCCAGGACAGCTAGACCTACATAGAGACCTTGACTCAAAAACCAAACCAAACCCCAAACCAAAAATTAAAACAAACCCAAAAACCAAACCAAACCAAGATAAACCAAAACAACAACCAAAACCCCAAATCGAAATCAAGAAAACAAAAACAAAAAAGAAAACAAAACAACCTAAACCACAAAGTACCACTTTGGGTGGGAACCCAAACAACGCCACCAAACATCAACAACATGCCAGCAATCAAAAACACATTTCAATAGGAGCTTTAAGTACCAAAGGCCTCAATTCTCCAATCAAAAGTCACAGGCTGAATGAATGGATCAAGAAACAAAATCCATCACTCTGTTTTTTACAAGCTTTAAGGATAGGTACCACCTTACTGTAAATGACTAGAAAAACGATTCCAGTAAAATGAGATCAGGAAGCAAGCAGACATCACAATCCGATAAAACAGAATTCAAACTAAATATAAGCAGAAGAAATAGAGAGATACTTAATCCTAATCAAGGTAACAATTAACCAAGAAGACTTTACTATCCTAAACACATGTGCACCAAACTCTGGGACACCCAATTTCATGAAAAACATACGACTGGATTTAAAGGCACAGATTAACATCAACACATTAATAGTAGATGATTTAAAAAAATAACCCACTTCTCCATCATCTGAACAAAAAATAAACAGAGAAATATCAGGAAAAGTGACCTCACATGTCAAAGGGACTTAACAGATAGCTAAAGAATACTGTAGCCAAACATTGAAGGATACACATTCTACTCAGAAGCACAGGGACCAAAATAGACCACACCCTGGGACACAAAATAAATCTTTACAAATTCAAAAGGAATGAAACGACTCCTTGTTTCCTATCTGACCACAGTGTAATACAACTAAAAACTGACAGAAAACAGGTCTCTAGTAAATACACAAACTCATGGAGATTGAACAACTCAGTACTGAGTGATCTCTAGGTGCCTACGGTAAAATAAAATAAAATAGATTATAAATAAATAATTTAATGATGTCACTCAAATATTTGGAGAAACAAGAACAAACCAAATCCAAACCCAGTTGTTGGCAAGAAATAATAAAAATCAGAGTGTAAACCAATGAAATAGAAACAAAGATAACAATAAAAAGAATCAATGAATTTGAGCATGTATTTTAAGAAGATAAACAAGATCCATAGGCCATTTTTCAAGGAATTAAAAGAAAGAGGACCTAAGTTAGCAGACTCAGGAATAAGCAGGGAATTCAGAATATTATAAGGTATTGCTTTCAAAACCAATACTCCATTAAGCTAAAAACCAAGAAGGAGTCATTGATCTAGACAGACCCAATACAAAGGAGGGGGTTGAAACAGTAATAAAAAACATTCCAATTGAAAAATATGGTCCAGGCTCACATGGATTCACAGCGGAATTCTTTCAGTGATGATCTACACCCAATTTCTTTAAACTATTAAAACAAAAAACAGAAATAGAAGGAGCACTCCCAAACTCCAACAAAGCCTGTATCACTCTAATACCCAAACCAGAAAAGAAGGAAACACAGACTCAAAAATGCTTGCTGTGATGGCTTGCATGTGCTTGGCCCAGGGAGTGGAAGTGATAGTTTGCATATGCTTGGCCTGGAGTGGTACTATTAGAAGGTGTGTCCTTGGTGTGGGTTGGGCTTGGAGACCCTCCTCCTAGCTCCTCCCAGGATGCTGAGGCTGTTCCTGGCTTTTTTCCAGTGAAGATGTAGAACTCAGCTCCTGCTGCACCATGCCTGCCTGGATGCTGCCATGCTCCCACCTTGATGATAATGGACCACATCTCTGAACCTGTAAGCCAGCCCCAATTAAATGTTGTCCTTTATAAAACTTGCATTGATTGCAGTGTCTGTTCACAGCAGTAAAACCCTAACTAAGACCCTTACTGAAACATTACAAATAAAACATGGGCATATATCAGAAAGATTTTACACTATGACCAAGTTGGCTTTATTCCTGAAATTCATGGATATGCAACATACACAAGTCAAAAAATGTAATAAATCACATAAATAGACTTAAAGACAAAAATCACACATACATCTCAATAGATGCAGAAGAAGCCTTTGACAAAACCCCAAATATCTTCATGATAAGGTCATAGAAGATGTAGAGCTATAGGGAACAAACCTCGACATAGTAAGAGCTATGTAGAGACAGTCACAGCCAACATCATCCTAAATAAAGAAAAGCTTGAAGCAATGCCACGGAAGTCAGGAACTAGAGAGGGATGTCCACTCTTGCTTCTTTTCAACTTTGGGCTTGAGCTACCAGCTGAAGCAATAAGGCAAGAGAAGGAACTCAAAGGCAGACAGACAGGGACAGAAGTTAGACAATCCTTATTTGCAGATGACATAATAGTATGCATTAGTAATCCCAAAACTTCTACACGAAAATATTTCTAGAAATAATAAACAAATTTATTAGTTGCAGATACTTAAAACCTACAAACATATGCCTATACCTATAAGAAAGGCTAATTTGTAAATTAGGCCCAGTAAGAGACCCACAATGTGTTAGCTGCTTTTCTAAAATACAAAATGCCCGACAAGAAGCTATTTAAGGGTAGACGATTCCATTTTGGTTTCTAGGTCAAGGAGACAGAGTCCATCAGTGTTGGGGAAGAGTGTTGGCAGCAGCAGGACATTGTTGGTCACAGTACTTCCAGGGTCAGGAGGAAGAGGACGCTGGATGTGTGTGCTCAGTTCCTTTTCCTTTTGTTCAGTCCAGGACTTCACTACCAATGGTGCTGTCCACATTCAGGTCAAGTCGCGTTGCAGTTACACCTCACTCAGAGCTACAACCAGGAATGTGTTTCCATGGTAATTCTTAAACCAGTCAGGTTAACAATGAAGATTAACCATCATAAGTAGGAAAGGAATGTGTGTCTATTTGCTTCCTTTTAAATTCTACAAACATGTAACTATTACATTCTCACATTTCTAATCATGGAAGAAAATTCATGGCCCTCATAAGGTATCTTATACATGTATAAACAATCACCCCCGCGCACATATATATATATATGTATATATATATATATATACAACATATATATATATATGTATATATATATACATATATATATATATATACATATATATATATATTTGTGGTCTGACAATCCTATCAGTATATCAGATAATCAAATCACAAGGAGTGATTTCATTCCTTCTGAATTTGTAAAGATTTATTTTGTGTTCCAGGGTATGGTCTATTTCAGAAAAGATAAATTAATTATATATATATATATATATATATATATATATATTAGTCTTGGTCCTCAATAAAACAGAATCCATAATTCTTAATATATTATATTATTTATTTCCCTATGACCATCTAATGCTGGGTTATTTATCAACACAATGTATATTAAGCATCTCTATAAGCCTTCAGGAACAATCTGAGAACCAGGAATTCATTCGCATTTTTAGAGTGACTGCTGAGTGGAGTCCAGTGGCCCTTACTTAACATCTGTACAGGGTAGGAGTTCATAAGAAACACGCGCTCCCCTTCCCCCCAATGAAGAACTCTGAGAGCCCAGTGTAATCCAGGGCAGATATTTTGAGACCTTAGACTGGAACTGCGGCCAGTAAACTACCTGACACATGGACTGTTGGAGTATTGTGGTATAAGAAATTTTTTACCTGAGTCATGGATGAGCAAAATGGGACTCCTCAGGTCGGTGTAGAATGTGCCAGAAGTGCTCAGACCTGGACTCCACCTTGGCATATGGCTTTAGGCACAGCGTGGATGGAGACACCCAGGTTTTTTGGAAGTTGTGGTGGATGGTCTTTTGGGGCTGTTTAGCATGTTCACCGCAGGTTCTTGGGGTTCTTTTCAGCAGGCATTATGAATCTGCTCAGTATCACCGTTCTGTCTGAGAGTAGAAAAATTTCACATTTTAACCCCAATCCTAACTTTGACGACTTTAATCTTCTAACCCTAACCTTTGTAGAAGGTGAGGCCTTCACACTTGTTTCTGCACTTGCCTCTGAAACTGGCCAATCACTGCTTCTAAGTCTTCACTCCGACTATCGCGTTTAAAAAGGATTTGTGTTTGGTGGTGATGTGGATAATGTTTTTCGCCTGCGCATGCGCACGCTCTGGCCACGTGGTGGTCTAGATTTAGCCGCGCAGTGTACTGCGCAGGCGCAGTGTTTAACAGTCTGGAAGCTGCTGTGGCAGCTGAAGAGGTGGAGCAGTATGGCCACCAGACCGCAGCCATTGAGTGTGGAGCCCGAGGGATCAGCAGACCTGCTCCACGGGCCTGAGGGGGCCAGAGGTAGTGGCTGACGGGTGCCTGGGTTGGCCTGGTGAGCTGGCGGGGAGAGCAGGCCGCCTGTCGAGGACTGAGGAGGTCTGCGCGGGTGGGCGCGAACCCGGGCGGGGGCTGACTGGGATCGCTGACTGGGATCGCTGACTGGGACAGTCGCTGAGGAGAAGCCAGCTTGCAGTCTTCCTGTGATGCCAGTCCTAGTGTGTGGTTGTTGTAAGTCACACACCTGTCACCTTCAGAGCGGACCTACACCCGAGCCCTGTGGCACTACGCCTCAAGTCCAGTGACCATACCTGAGCTGGACTCGCCCTTTTGCTGTCCTGAACTTGATGCCATCGCAGCGCCCCTGGCATGGGGGTGCTGGGACCGTGTCCGAACAGAACTACCGTTTTCAGAATATTTCTACAGTTTTCTGTGTATGGGGCGATAAAACGATATATTTACTGTGATAAACTTAAGTTTCTACAAAAGCGTAGAGCCAGGTGGGCTAACGCTGTGACCCTACTACCCAGCTTAGAGTTTATGATTGTTTGCCAGTCTCCTCCCCACCACTCAGTTTTATGACCGACCACCTCAGACAGCAGTGTCACCCATAAATGTCCATCGTATCTAAAGGACAAGTACTCCAGAGAAATAGCAGTTGCACCCAAATTTCCTCAATCACTTAACATATCTAGATGCTTTTAAAAATCTACTATTTTTTTAGCATTTTTTTTTATAAAAGAAAGCATTTCTTTTTTTATTGGATGTTTTTAAAATTACATTTCAAATGTTATCCCCTTTCCTGGTTTCCCGTTCATAAACCCCCTATTCTATCCCTTCTTCCCCTTTTATGAGGGTGTTTCCCCACCCAACCACTCACCCCTTGCTGCCTCCCCACCCTGACATTCCCCTACACTGGCAAGACCAAGGGCTAAAAGAAAGCATTTAATTGGGGGCTTGTTTCCAGTTTCTACAGGGTTAGTCCATTTGTATCATGGCAGGAATCATGGTAGCAGGCAGGCCACTAGGCAGGCAAAGTGCTGGAGCAGTAGACCTGAGAGCTTACATCTTGTTTTTTAATATTTACACACACACACACACACACACACACACACACACACACACAAACATTACTCTTTGCTCCCCCTCCACCGCCCCTGTCCCACAGTTCCTCATCCCATCCTCCCCCCCACTGTTTTCTAGAGGATGCTCCCCCTCACCAGGGTTTCCCTCTCCCTGGGGCCTCAAGTCTCGAGGATTAGGCACATCTTCTCCCACTGATGCCAGACCAGGCCCTCTTCTGCTATTTATGTGCCAGAGGCCTCGGACCAGGCCCTGTATACTGCTTGGTTGGTAGCTCAGTCTCTGGGAGCTTTCTGGGATCTAGTGAGACTACTGGTCTTCCTATGGAATTGCCCTTCACTTCAGCTTCTTCAGTCCTTCTCCTGAATCAACCATAGGGGTCCCTGACTTTGGTCTAATGGTTGGGTGTAAGTATCTGTGTCTGTCTCGGTCAGCTTCTGGAAGAGCCTCTCAGGAACAGTCATGCTAGGCTCCTTTCAGTAAACACACCATAGTATCAGTAATAGTGTCAGGTCTTGCTTTACCCCTGCCCCCCCTCCATGAGATGGATCCCAAGTTGGACTGGTTATCGGACCATCTTTCCTTCAGTCTCTTCTCCATTTTTGTCCCTGCAGTTCTTTTAGACAGAAACAATCCTGGATCAGAAATTTTGACTGTGGGTTAGTAACCCATCCTCCCACTTGAGGCTCTGTCTATCTATTGGAGGTGGACTCTTGGAGTTCCCTATCCCCACTGTTGGGCATTTTGGATAAGATCACCCCCATTGAGTCTTGAGAGTCTCTCACATCCCAGGTCTCTAGTATTTCTAGAGGGTCCCCTCACCTCTTTAGGCTACATATTTTTATTCATTCTGCTGGTTCTCTGGGCTTCTCTCCTGTCCACCCCCTATACCTGATCTTATTCCCCCTTTCTCCTCCTCTCCCCTCTTCCACCCAGATCCCTCCCTCCATCTGCCTCCCATGATTATTTTTCCACCTACTAAGTGGGATTGAAGTGTCCTCACTTGGGCTTTCCTGCTTGTTAAATTTCTTGCAGTCTATGGGTTGTATCTTAGGTATTCTGTACTTTTGGCTAATATTCACTTATTAATGAGCACATACCTCCCATGTCCTTTTGGGTCTGGGTTACCTCACTCAGAACGATATTTTCTAGTTCCATCCATTTGCCTATTAATTTCATGAAGTCATTGTTTTTGATGGCTGAATAGTACTCCATTGTGTAGATGTACTGCATTTTCTGTATCCATTCCTTGGTTGAAGGATATCTGAATTCTTTCCAGCTTCTGGCTATTACAAATAACACTGCTATGAACATAGTGGAGCACGTGTTCTTGTGGTGTGATGGGGCATCTCTTGGGTATATGCCCAAGAGTGGTATAGGTGGCTTTTCAGGTAGATCTATTTTCAATACCAGCAATGAAGGAATGTTCCTCTTTCTCTACATTCTTACCAGCATCTGCCGTTGCCTGAGTTTTTGATCCAGGTCATTCTGGTTGTTATATGGTGGAATCTCAGGGTCATTTTGATTTGCATTTCCCTGATGCTAAGGACTTTGACCATTTCTTTAAGTGCTTCTCAGCATTCGAGATTCTTCTGTTGTGAATTCTCTGTTTAGCTCTGTACCCCATTTTTCAATTGGTTTAATTGAGTTTTTGGAAGTTAATTTCTTGAGTTCTTTATGTTTTGGTTATTAGGCTCCTAACAGATGTGGAGTTAGTGAAGATTTTTTTTCCCAATCTGTAGGTTGTTGATTTGTCCTATTGATTATGTCCTTTGCCTTACAAAAGCTTTCCAGTTTCATGAGGTCCCATTTATCAATTCTTGATTTTAGAGCGTGAGCCATTGGCATTCTGTTTAGGAAATTGCGCCTGCCCCTATGCCGCCAATGACTTTGAAGCTCTTTCCTACATTCTCTTCTGTTAGATTCAGTGTATCTGCTTTCATGTTGTGGTCCTTGATCCACTTGGACTTGTGCTTTGGGCAAGTTGGCAGATATAGATCTATTTGCATTTTCCTGCATACCGACTGACAGATCAGCACCATTTATTGAAGATACTTTCTTTTTTCCACCGTATGGTTTTGACTTCTTTGTCAAAGATAAAGTGTTAATAAGTGTGTGGTTTTATTTCTGGGTCTTCAATTTTATTCCATCAATTAGCCTGTCTGTCTTTGTACCAACACCATGCATTTTTTTTTAAATCACTATTGCTCTTTGTAGTAAAGCTTGAGGTCATGGATGGTGATTGCCCCAGAAGTTCTTTCATTGTTGAGAATTGTTTTTGCTACCCTGGTTTTTTTTTTGTTTTTCCAGATGAAATTGAGAATTGCTCTTTTCAGAAGTCTTTGAAGAATTAGGTTGGAATTTTGATGGGGATTGCACTGAATCTGTAGATTTTTTTGGTAGGATGGTCATTTTCACTATGTTAATCCTACCAATCCATGAGCACGGGAGATCTTTCCATCTTCTGAGGTCTTTGATTTCTCTCTTTAGAGACTTGAAGGTCTTGTCATACAGAGTTTTCACTTGTGTGGTTAGAGTTACATCAAAATATTTTATATTATTTGTGACTAGTGTGAAGGGCTTTGTTTTCCTATTTTTTTCTCATCCTGTTTATCATTTGTATAAAGGAAGGCTACTGATATGTTTGAGTTAATTTTATATCCATCCACTTTGCTGAAATTGTTTATCAGCTGTAGGAGCTCTCTGGTTGAATTTTGGGTGTCGCTTATGTAGACTATCATCTGCACATACTGATATTTTGACTTCTTCTTTTCCAGTTTGTATTCCTTTGATATCCTTTTGTTGTCTTATTTCTCTAGCTAGAACTTCTAGTACTATATTGAATAGATATGGGGAAAGTGGGCATCTTTGTCCTGTCCCCGATTTTAGTGGGATATCTTCAAGTATATCTCCATTTAATTTAATATTGGCTATTGGTTTGATGTATATTCTTTTTATTATGTTTAGGTATGAGCCATGAATTCCTGATCTCTCCAATACTTTGAAGGGGTGTTAGACTTTCTCAAAGGCTTTTTCAGCATCTAATGAGATCATGTGATTTTTTTCTTTGAGTTTGTAAATGGATTACGTTGATGGAGTTTTGTATATTGAACCATTCCTGGATCCCTGGGGTGAGGCCTACATGATCATAGTGAGTGATCATTTTGATGTGTTCTTGGATTTTGTTTGTGAGAATTTTATTAAGTATTTTTGCATTGATATTCAAATGTGAAATTGGTCTGAAGTTCTCTTTCTTCATTGAGTCTTTAGGTGGTTTAGGTATTGGAGTAACTGTGGCTTCATAGAATGTACGAGGTAGTGTTTCTTCTGTTTGTATTTTGTGGAATAATTTGAGAAGTGTTGGTATTAGCTCTTTCTTTAAAGGTTTGGTAGAATTCTGCACTAATGCTGACAGGAGCCTGGTATAGCTGTCTCCTGAGAGGCTCTGAAAGAGCATGACAAACGCAGAGGCAAACGCTCACAGCCAACCATTGAACTGAGAATGGGATCCCCATGGAGGAGTTAGAGAAAGGATTGAAGGAGCTGAAGGGGCTTACAACCCCAAAAGAACAATAATAACAACCAACCAGAGCTCCCAGGGACTAAACCATTATCCAAGAGTACACATGGACAGACCCATGGCTCCAGCTGCATATGTTAGCAGAGATGGACTTGTTGGGCACCAATGGGAGGAGAAGCCCTTGGTTCTGTCAAAGCTGGAATCACCCAGTGTAGGGTAATGTCAAGGAGGGGAGGCAGGAAGGGGTAGGTGTGGGAACACCTTCATAGAAGGGAGATGGGGGATGGGATAAGGGGCTTATGGATGGGAAACTGGGAAAGGGGATAACATTTGAAATGTAAATAAAATCCAAAAAAAAAAAAAAAAAAGAATTCTGCACTAAAACCATCTGGCCCTGGATTTTTTTTTTTTTTTTTTGAGCTGGGAGGCTTTTTAGTAATTTCTATTTCCTTAGGGGTAATTGGACTGTTTAGATAGTTTACATGATCTTGATTTAACTTTGGTATCTGTCTAGAAAATCATCAATTCCATTTAGACTTACCAGTTTTGTCCAGTATAGGCTTTTGTAGTAAGATCTGATTAATCCCTAGCCATCTGCCTTTTTGAGACAGGATTTCTGTGTAGCTCAAGATGTACTTGACCTTGTGATGTAGGCTGGGTTGGACTCAAACTGTTGATTTTCCTGCCACTTTCTCTAAGTTTTAAGATTACTTAAACCTACTACTCCCATCTCATACTTCCTAGACCTAGCTTTGATAATATTAGCAACACAAGAGAACTCAAGTATAGCACTGCTCTCACCTTGAGTTTTATGAAGAGAGTATGTGTGGTGCCATTGTACCCTGTAGGAAAAGGCTAACCATGGAGGGCCTAGTCCACTTTTTGTGCTATCCATTTGGGACAAGTATCAGTAACACTGATTTCGTTAGAGATCTGTCATCAGCTAATCTCACTATTAGCCTTCGCACTGGATGCTTCTGGCTGTTTATACTGCTGACTTTGAAATCTTTGGTTTTATTTCCTCAGGGCGGCGTGGATCCACACAGAAAATTGAAGACTTAATGGAAATGGTGGAAAAGTTGCAGAAAGGTCTGAGGTTTGAAGTCAGGCAGATGTAGATTCAACTCCAAGCACTGCTATTCACAAAATAAGAAATTTACTCAAAATTTACTTTAAAACTTAAATTTGAATGTTTGTCTAGAGAGATAGTCCAGTAGTTAAGAGCACTAGCTACTCTTGCAGGGGACAGATTTGTTTTCCAGCACTCTTATGGTGTCACACAACTATTAGTAAGTCCAGTTCTAGGAGATCTGATGCCCTGTAGGTACATATACATATATGCAAGCAGAACACTCACACACATACAATAAAAATAGATGACTCTCAACAGAAGCTTTAATTTTAAAGAAAATTTAGTGTGTGTGTGTATGTATGTATATGTATGTGTGTGTATGTATGTATGTGTGTGTGTATGTATGTGTGTATGTGTATGTGTGTGTATGTGTGTGTATGTATGTGTGTGTGTATGTATGTGTGTGTGTATGTATGTGTGTGTGTATGTATGTGTGTGTATGTATGTGTGTGTGTATGTATGTATGTGTGTGTATGTATGTATGTATGTGTATGTGTGTGTATGTATGTATGTGTGTGTATGTATGTATGTGTGTGTATGTATGTATGTGTGTGTATGTGTGTATGTATGTGTGTGTGTGTGTGTGTGTGTGTGTATGCAGTGTGCATGCTCACACATACTATGTCAGAATGTAATGAAGTCAGAGGCTAGCTTAAGTTTTTTCCTTCTCCTATGTGGGTTCCAGGGATCAAATTCAGATTGTCAGGCTTGGTAGCAAGTGCCTTTACCCACTGAACCATCCCACTGACCCCTTAAATTTATTTTTTCAACTAAAAAGGGAGCCCTGATGATTCAAAGTTATAGCAGCATGAGAGTTGAACAGAAGGCAAAATGTTTTCCCAAAACCCTGTCCCAGGTCTCCTTTGACTCCACAGCATCTGTTAGATCCAGAGGTTTTACCCATAATCCTCTTCCACCTCACATCCTGCCACCTTCTATTTGACCCCAAGACATTTTCCCATATCTGAGAAGCACTTCCCGACTTTTGCCTGTAGACATCTCCCCTTGCGTCATTTCTTTTGACTGAAGTTCCTACAGCCTGGCTCCGTCTCTCTATAAGTCTGTTCCTTGTCCCCATAGTCCTAGAGTGAGACTATAATGTAGCACCTGCACATAGGAGATGCTTGGGGATTTTTGTGAAGTAAAAGCTGCAGAGTCCCAGACAGGCAGACTCTACCAACAATGAGCTTCCTTTTTGCTTTGCAGTGGGAAGTCTGGAGCCCCGCATTGAGGTCCTGATTAACCGCATTAATGAGGTTCAGCAAGGTGAGCTCAGTGATTGGCTGCTGTCTGGGACCAGCCACATGTTTTAACAGGCCAGGCCCAGTGGGAAATCCATCAGTCCTTGTTAAAAACTCTGCAGTTCTTTCATGAGAGCATAAGTACAGGGCCCTTCTGCATGTAACTACCATAGTCATTTCCTGTGACCATGGCCCTGCTGCAGCCTGGGCCTAGCAAGAAGGGCCAGGATTTAGAAAGCCTTGGTTCCTGCTCTTAAGTCTGGGCCCCTGTAGGTTCTCTTTGAGATGAATATGAAATCTTATCATTTGTACTTGAGGCCCGTACTTACCAAATGTTTGTCCTACTCTTTGGTAAAGCAAAAAAGAAAGCCAGTGAGGAGCTTGGAGAGGCCCAGACTGTGTGGGATACCCTGCAGAAGGAAGTGGACTCATGTAAGTTAACTGACAGTCACTAGAGGTTTCTATGATGTCTCAGACTTCTCCTAATGTGTCCTACAGACACTTGATATCCTCACTAGGGCCATGATTCTTCTCCAACCTCATTTCTTTCAGCATTCCTATCTTCTAATAGGAGAGTTGTGGAAATGTCTTTGAGGACAGTTCTGCCCTGAGTCCTTTGCAGAGATGATTCTCCATGCATTGCCACAGATAATACAAGTTATTGCCTCATACTAGCAGCTGTGTATTATTGGAGAGGTCATCTTGGTCATCTTGCATTACCTGATCACATAGCCCTTTTGATTGATGTGGTTTTTCCCAGTCCTAATGGTTGTCATACATGGTCACAGATGTCTTTTGTGAAAATTATGGCACATTGTGTTTAAAGGAATGTGGATACCCATAGGGGTGGGAATTTACCTCAAGGAAACTACATCTGGGTTAGGGTCATAGTTATACCTTGCCTCTCATATGACTGCCCTTGACATTTCTGTGTTTGGTCTCTAATGCCTGAACCTTTATCATCTTTTCTAGTACACGAAGAGAAAGTACGTCTGAAGGATATCTTGAACAGAAAGGAAGGTATTCCCAAATACCCTGTTTCTAGGCTTTGTGAAACCATGTCTAAGCCAACTCTGTCTAGTAGCTGGAAACGTAAGAACTCCCAACCTATGACGTTCCTATGGCTTTTACCAGACCCAGAAAATGTCAAAGTCCACTCAAGTGTCCACAGACTTGATGTGATCTGTTTTGTTCCACCTGCCAAATTAGATGCTTTACCAAGCACTCAGGGCCTTGTTGTTATCCTTACAGAGACCCTGAGGATTATGCAGCTGCACTGTCAGGAGAAGGAAAGCGAGGCAGAGAGGTAAGATGCCATGCCTGTCTGTAGTGGTCTCCCTATTTGTTCCTATTGCCTCCCATGCCACCTGCTGTGTGAGACACAGGCCCGAATGTAGAGGAATAGGATAGAAGTCTCCAGCCAGGAGAGTCATTCAAAGAACATGGCTGAGAGTTGGTTCCCTTTCTAGGAAGCACAGCATGTTGCAGGAATGTAAAGACAGAATTTCTTTCCTGAACAATCAGATCGACAATGAGAAGGCCAAACTAAGACGACTGAGGTAAACCTCAAGGCATGAGGCTTGGGCTGGGGATGTGCTGTAGGTATAGTAACGCCCTGGATGGCCAGGCCTAGTCCTGGATTATCAAGAGGGTGAAGGTATTCTTTGTGGAAGAGTGGACACAAAGTCCTTGGGTGCCATACAGACTCAGACCATGGCCAAGCTCTGTGGTAGCTGATGGCTATTGTGGCTCTGGTTGGCTCCTAGGTTGGATTTTGAAGAACATCTGGAGACTTTGATGAGTCAACATAAGGACACCATGGAATTTCATGTGAGTCATACAATGCAATGCCACTGATTATACTTTGTTTCTATGCAAGCCTTGGCATCCTGCTGTCACCATAAATCTAGTCCCTGGTGACCACTCTTGAGGTACTTGGTGTCTTCACTATTGGTCCTTCACATTTACTCATGTTGCTGTGTCCATCCAGTGTTCTCTAGGTGCTATGATAGCACCAAATGGAGTCATCCACGGAGAATATCCATCAATGTGCATGAGGCTACCCCATACACAGTAGAGCTATCACAGGATGTGCATGAGGCTACCCCAGACACAATAGAGATATCACAGAATGTGCATGAGGCTATCCCAGACACAGTAGAAGTATCACAGGTCAAATAGTTGACATTTCCTGGGACATTTCCCTGTTGGGAGTTCCCTGACACCCAGTAGGAAAATAGGCTGAATGTCAGAAGAGAAGATCAGTGAGGAGGTCAGGAGGAGAGAAGAGAGGAAGAAATGCTAATAACTAAATCCCCAGAGAGAGGCTCAGGATTGTAGGTTTGCAGATTTCAGGGTTCCGAATATTTCCCCTTGAACCTCTTTATAGAGTTAAAAGGTCCAAGGAGAGGGGATGGCAAGATCAGTGCCCCCAAGGTTAATGCCATGGCTGGCATACATTGAGAAGCATGGTACTAGGAAGCGAAATTGAGAGGAGAGATGATTAGATCTATAAAGGTTCTCTGAAGCATGAGGAAGCCCGGAGATCTGGACATGTCTCCTGTTTGTGCCCCCCACCCCAGAAGCCTGAACATCTGACAGAGGAGATGAGTGTTTTGGACAGCAGCAAGGAGCAGCTGCTCAAGGAAGGTGAGGCCAGGGTAGAAGGGTGGCTCTCACCTGCACCAACCTGCACCAACCTGCCCTTGCCTGCTTATTCCTCTCTCTCTCTGTAGAGAAACTGATCAAGGCAAAGCTGGAGGATGTGCAGCATCGGCTGTGTGCCCTGTGTGGGCCCGAGGGTTCTTCCACCTTCTCTGATGGACTCTTCCTCCGAAGCCATGAGGCAGCTGCAGCAATGTAAGGTGCAGGGTGGGAGGAGAAGGAAATGCCCGGCACTGACTGCTTTCTACACTCTCAGGCAGATGTTCAAGGATGAGAACAAGAAAGCCGAGGAGCTCCTTGAGGCTGCAGCGCAGCAGCACCAGCAGCTGCAGCAGAGGTGCCGCCAGCTGCAGCAGAAGCGGCAGAGGTAGGCACAGAGCTCCTGAGTCCTCCTTTCTCCCAGGAAGGTGAATGGCAGCTGTCTCCCCTGCCCTGCCTGAATGCCTCTTCCTACTTTCTTGATTTTCCTGCTTCCATTCTCTTTGTTCACTCTTCCTTAACAGGCTGAAAGAAGAGCTGGAAAAGCATGGGGTACAGATCCTTGCTCAAATTCAGAGTACGCAAAAGGAAGAGGACAGCTCGTGGAGGACGGTAAACCCGGGAGCAGAAGGGAGAGGAAGAAGGTGGTTTCTCAGAGTATAGTCTGTGCAAAAGGGCATTCCTACTGCAGGAGGCACAGCCGAGGCAGAGGTGTAAACTTAGGGTAGCATTGGTACAGGAAGGTGGAAGGGGGTGGTAGGAGCAGGGAAAGAATGCCTGGGCCTTTACCTCCTACAGGCCAGTCCTAAGCCCTTAGAAGCCCACAAGGAGACAGTCCAAGAGCGCCCATCAAGCAGGACCTAACCTCCTCAGCCCGGAGGACATACTAGCTCCAAACATCACAAGGGGGTGTTTTGTGTAGCCTGCTTCATCGGAGTATGTGCTGAGTGGAAGGATGGGTGTTGGTGCCAAGCTCCTCAAGTCTTTGAACCTGGAGATTTCTTGGCTCAATTTTGATTCTCGACTAGCTTAGGGTCCACACTGCAGGCCCTTAATAAATGCTTCCCCTGTCCCCTGCTCACCATTAGTATCTGTCACACTCTTCCTACTCTTAGACAGAAGGGTACAGATCTGGACCTTCTCATAGGATCTGAAGCCACTTTGTAATTTAGTTCCCTCATGTAGGCCCAGTGTAGCACAGACTTTGAAACAAAAGGAAGATATATCACCAGCTTTTAATTCTTGCTATAAGCCATCTCATTCTTCAAGCAAAATAAATGTAATTTGAGTCTGCATGTGGTCTATATTGTTTGTGAACAATCCCAAACGGTTGGCAGGAACATCCTAAACTAAAAATGCTCTTTTGTTTGGGGAGGACATGAATGGACAGACCTTCCCCATTCATCTTTGGTTCTATTGGGTCCTTGTTTGGTGGCCCTTTGTTTTGTGGTTTTCCTGGTAAGATGCACATGAATGCTTATTTACCCCAAATATGGAAGGGGACAAAAAGAAAGATTGTGTCAAATCCAACTCTGAATACATGATGTAGTAGGGCAGTTTACAGGAGCGTGGATGATTCAGAGGCAACTATACCTTTTAAGTTCTGTCTCAGTTAGGTTTTCCCCATCTTATAGAATGCTACCTTTGGGACTTTAGTGGGATCCTAGAAGAGGGTTTTGTGAGGGTCTCCTGTGGGTCTTTTGGTTCTTTCCTTCCATGCAGCAGTGAGTGCTAAGAGCCTGATGCTCAGAGACCTTGATGTCTGCTGTGTAGCTTATTTCATTGCCATGATTCAGGGGCACAGTTTTCTATCGGTGCCGCAGTGGCTGTATTTTCAAGATGGGTATGGGCATGCCAAGCTTGGAAGAAATATGTACACTAAAAGCAATAGTAAATTCCTTACGGCCGGATGAATTCTTCTAAGGAACTCTACTCCTGTTATTTGTCTCTTTGTTTTGAGACAGAGTCTCATTTTTTTAGTTCTGTCTGGTTTGGAATTTTCTAAGTAGACCAGGCTGGCCTTAGACTCTCAGAGATCTATCTGTCTGCCTATGTCTCCTGAGTGCTGGGTTTAAAGATATGTGCAAGCATGCCTTTTTGGAACTGTATTTGTGACGTTAATGACCCTTCCTTGAACCATCTCAAGCTTTACCACTGAGAGAAGATAATTGGTGACTCTGCTGACCAGGTGTCAACCTTAGACAGTAGCCAGATAATACCACAATTAGTTAATGGCTCCTAGAGCTACATACATCCTATCTTTCCCTTGTCACTTGAGAATTTTGCTAATGGTAATCTATGAAGTTGAAACATCTCTGCCCCAAAGCAAATTTTAAAATTACATTTTTTTCCCCTGGAAGCAATCTTGCCATTGTGGAGCTATGATGATCCAAACGCCTTCAGTGAGGCCACTGTTGTGGTGTCTGTTAGCTTTGGGTTTCAGTAGTACCCCAAGGTAGATGAGCTGGAAAGTAGGGTCAGCATAAAACTGCTCACATTATAATCCCAAGAGCCTATGAATATGATACTGTATGGTAAAAGAACTTTGAATATATTGTTAATTCAGTGTCTTGTGATGGGCAGATAGCCAGGGTCATCTGTGCATATGCAAACAAATTATGAGAAGTCAGGGACAGATAGATTGGAAGATTATACTACTGGCTGTGAAATGCTATTCACTCCCTGGGGAACTTTCACATGGCAAGGGGATAAGATTCTCATTAAATCCACAACCAATACAATTCATCAAGGTTTTATTTATTTTTTCGGTTTCATTTTATGATAGGAACTCTATATGCTTGGGTTTTTTAAAAACAGTCATAGTTTAAGGGATAACAATGGAAGGGATATCAGGAAGTTTTCAGGTCTCATGAACGGGGAATGACACAGAGTTTAAATTGGGGTGGGATACTGCCAAAGCCAACTGTGACAGGACTGAGGTCGATATCCTTAGGGTCAACCAGAGACTTCAGGTTAAAATGCTGCAGAATAGCAGACAGGAGCAGAAACAATTCCATGCGGGCCAGGCCTTCTCCAACACACACACGCTTTCCTAGAAGGGACAACAGTGCTGATGAGGTACTGAGGGACCCTTGCAAAGCTAGCACTGATAACATCAAGTGTTGGAGTGTGGGAGGAGGCTTCAGGCACACCACCTTAAAGTAGGATTCATCATCCCTGCCCATTGGTCCCTGAACACCAGTGATCATATGTCAGAGAACAAGAATGGCAGTGGCACTGACTTAGGGACCAGCTACTGACACCACTCATTGAGAACTCCACTGCATAAATAAGTGGTAGTTTAGGGAAATAGACCCAAAACATCCAGATGGTACAGGTGAAGCCTATGTAAACAGGCCATTAAAGTTATCAAACTGGCTATGGTATCTCCCTTTACAGGAACCCTAGGTGAGGCCCTGCGATGGGACCATCTGAGGAGGTCTGGATGCTTCCTAAGAAGAATCTAGGTAGATAAAGAATAGAGTTTAGCAATTTTTGTTGAAACTTATGAAGAATTAGGTAATACAGTTTTGAGAGCTTTTTACTGCATCTGGTTAGAGTAGAAATAGCTGAAAAATTAATTAGGAAACCACATCCATTCTGTGATAATCTACCCAGAACTCTCATTTCCTAGATTCCTTGTGAGATGTGTGCCATTTGACTTTCTAAACAGGGAGGAATGTACTTGGGTTATACATTACAAGGAGTGATGGAGTTGGGATGGTAGACCTCATCTAGGATGGGGAAGAGCACGTGGGAAGTAAGTTTAGGACTGAAGACACTTTCCCAGGGAAGGTGTGACTCCCAGACTCTGCTTACCTGCAGAAAATGCCTTGAAATAGTCACTGTACTTGAACTTCCCATTTTCATTCAGGAAATGCTCAGGTTTAAACTTCTCTGGATCTGGAAACTCATGGCTGTCATATAAGAGGGAGTCCAGAGTTGGAATCACAACTGTACCCTAGGAGAAGTAGAGGGCTCTATCAGTCAGGTTAAACACAGGCTTTTATCTGGGGGATCTCAGCGGACAGGGCTGTTGGAATTCTACATATGTAGGCTAGCATATTTTTAATTTGTAGTGTTGTTTATTTCAGGATGACTTAGAAAAAGAGACAGGGATCAGATCAGGTCTAAATGAAAAGGAAGGCCCTGTATCTTTGATAGGACGGGTCCCAGGCTGGGTTGCTGCTTTCATGGGATCTCAGTTTTAGAGAGTTCTACAAGTCCTCTGGACCAGTTGAGGTGACACTTTCCATTTCTTTCATTTCTTTGGTCATGAGGTTATTGGGGTGACTTTGGGTGAAACATTCTGCAGGGCAAGAATGAATGCTGGCTTGATTCCCACATCTAACAATATATGCTGGTCAACAGTGCCCTTGAGTCTCTATCCTGAAGGGCAACCAAGGTGATAAACCAATAGAACAGTGCCAATGGAGTACTTTCCAACTCTTGCCTGACCTTGGGGATGACATATCCTTGGAACACAGTATCTCTGGTTGCTTCATGGGGTAGGTTGGAAGGGACAAGATTGATGAATCTCTGGATCTCATGCACCACAGCATCCATGTAGGGCATATCCAGTCTGTCTCTGACAGCAGGGACGCGGCTTGGCCCAATAACCCTGTCAATTTCTTCATGAAGTTTCTCTGCCAAGATTTGAATAAGGTCAATCTCAAGGGTTAATTCCAGAATTGATGTCTACGTACCATCTACCCATACATTTCCATCTACCTGCTCACTTATCTACCCCTGTAACCCACACACTTTTCCATCTACTTACCTATTCATTTACCCGCCAGAATAGTACCTCTCCATCCTTACATCCTCATTCACCCACTCATCCACTCATCCATCCAACTATCCTCCAGTAGCTCCATTCACCTACATACCTAGTTTTTCTTCATGTATCTACCACCCATTGTATGTTTATGGAGCACTTAACTGCGTTTGTAATCCCCAAGTACTTTCAATTGTTAAATCATTTCCTTATAAATGTCAGTGAAAGCTGAGACCCATGAGCTTATTCACAGTTGACAGTTTGGGCATCTGTTGTCATAGTTGGTGATCGTTTTTCCAATTCTCTTTATAGCTGGAGTAGAGATAAAAGAGTCTTGGAAATTTCTTAGGGGAATCTTTGCATTATTACTCTAGGACAGTTTACTATTGTTAAAAATAAGCAGAGGGTGGCAGACTAGACTATAGTTTCTGAAATCTAAAAGTCACCATGACTATGTCAGAGGTAACAGCAACCAACCATTGTCAAGTTCCTTGGTCTTGCTGTGGGATTTGCTATGGATCTTTATAATACGTGGAGTGAAAAAAAGCAAGTTGCAATAAGTTGGGTATGGTATGGTATAATACTAAAGCATGAATAAAATAAAATAATGTTATATGTTGATATTTAGTTAACATTAAATGTCTAAGTCACATGGGGGATGCTACATAGTGGCCCTGAAGCATCACTGTATCTGGGGAGTGAGTGGGGCTCCAGCTCGCTGTATAATGGTTTATTTTTTAAACAGCTCCAAAGCAAACATCACAAAATGTCAATAGGAGTTCAGTTTGGTAATTGATATATGGGTGCCTGTCACATTTACTTGCTCCTTGACTATATTAGAAATTCATTATACTAATAATTTAAAACATTTTAAATTTTATGTTTCCCTAGCATAGTAGTAAAAGTTCTAACTACTGTAATTTGTACATTTTCCTCCTTGAACTTTAGTCACCTTTTGGTTTTTTTTTTCTTTTTTTATGTGGTGTGGAAAGTCAAAGGCATTGCTGACCGGAAGGCCAGAGCTCAGATCTTGGTCCTGGACTAGATAGACACACAACCATGTTCTTGGGAAACATTACTTTGTATGCAGTAGCTGCCAGATCTAAGCTCAGCTCAGAGGATGGTAGGGTTTCAGGCCTTTGAGCACCTTCACCTTAGGCTGTCAGCCCTCTCAGTTTCTCTACTAAGGTGAGCCCCAGTGACTTACATGTGGGGGTGATCACACTTCCTCTATCTGGTAAATGTGTTTAGATCTTTTGCATGCCTGCTTCAGGCACAGAATTCTTCCTGCCCAGATTTTGGTTTCAAAGTCTTGATGAGGAAGTGAAATGTATTTAGGACAGCCTCAATTGCTTCTCTTTCAATTCCCACTTCAGAGCTCCCTGGGGTTAAGATGCTCTGGGATGACTCTGGCCTGGCTCGCATCCTGTCTCAGCCTATAAACCCAGGAGATGTTTCTCAGGGAAAACTGGAACATTATTTTCTAATCAGAAATTATTTACAGAGCAGATCATAGACTCAGTCCCCTTTCCATTTCAGCACTGGGCTATAAACATCCCAGTGGAGTGTGTTCAGGACTAGCCAGTCTTCAGGGTGCTAGGTCCTGGCACATACAACATCATGTGCTTTTTAAAAAATTTCATTGAGTGACTGGGTCCCTGAAGGTTAGTGAGAGCTACAGAGGCCTGAATTGCACAGAGTGGCCCTGACAAGTCTCAGCTGTGACGCATGGGAGTTTCATGTACCTTCAATTTCTGGGTATTTCATGAGGATCAGGAGCCCATATCTCAGAGTTGTGCTGGTGGTCTCAGTTCCTGCAAAGAACAGGTCGGCCAAAGTCACAGAAACATTTTCCATTGTGTACATGGGTTCTTGGCTGTGTTTTTCCTGTGAAGTTGGAGACAGACAGGGACCTGGTAAGATCTCTTTAGGTGTAAGAAAGTGATGCCTATTGCTCTTCATCAGGGAGGGAACCAGATTTTCTCAGACTCCTTGTGCTATCAGGAAACAGCTCTTTCTGCCTCATGACGAGGGAAACTGATGTTTCCAGGAAATAGGCAAAGCACAGGAAAGGGTTTCTTAACCAGGCCACAGGGTCTTGCCTCGGTAAGTGCCAGAGTTATCTGATAATGATAATGACCTTCTAAGCTGGAGGCGCTAGGCTCAGCCTCTTTTCAGGCTTAAGGCCATGCTTTTTGGACCAGGGACAGAAAGAGACTGAGCTGATAGCAATCCTCAAGTGGAGATTATCTAGAGGAAATCAGTGTAGAATTTTACATGGTTTCAAGCCATTACAGCAAGAAAGTAAGGGGTAGGCATTCAAGAGTCTTAGAGGCTGCAGGAAAATGAAGGCAGGGGTGCCTAGAACTTTGGAAGTTTAAGCAACATTGATTGATTAAGAAATAACAAAGTGTATGCTCAAGTTTTCTCAGACAAGGGTAGATTTCCCAAAGAGTTGCAGTTCATCTTGGCCTGGAAGGTGTTGAACAGAGGGTCTCTGCCATCCAAAAGTGACCAGAGAAGAGAATGGTGTCATGCTGAAGCCAAGTGTGTTTATGAAAAACCATGGTCATCAAGATGCAACCACGGTGCTCAGCGTGGACACCAGAGAGTGGGTCATAATGTAAGACCTGGAAGCACTCTGCCCATCCCAGCGAGCCCGTCCTGTTCTGTACCTTCTCCATCTCTATGAGGAGACAGTCAGTCACATCCCGGGCGCAGTTGATGTCCAGTGACTGAAGGTGTTCCTTGGCTTTTTCAAGTGTGTACTGTTTTATTTCAGACACATTTTTCATGATTTTTCTATGGCTTCCAGGTAGGTATCGTAGATAATCCGCAAAGTTATTGTAAAGCTAAGGAGAACAAAACTGTGTAACTGATAGGAACCTCTAAACAATGAACTTATGGTTGTCTTTACCACACTACTTAGAATATTGGGTCTAATGGCATCTTTTGGGGATAATGCCATCTTTCCAAGTCGTGTGTGTAGGAATGGGTACAGTCAAGTGTACACAGTCCTGAAGTGAGAAGATGCTGAGCCAACCTGGTCAAATGCCCTACTGTGTGTTCCTGTAGTTTGCTTTTCTAGGCCTGTCTCTCTTAGGCAACCTGACCTTCCCTCTGGCTCTAACAGGAACAGCGTGACGGAAGGCGTGTGGCAAAGGAGAAGCATGGTCACCTGGATCCAGGGGGTGCTCAGCAGGTAGAAGTTTTCATTGAACAAACTCATGAGCCTCAGACACTTCTTGTCATTGTAGTCGAAACGTTTGTTGAAGAGGATATCCGCAATGACATTGCAGGGTGCGCAGCCAATCAGAAATGTGGGGTCAAAAGGCTGGCCTGGAAAATAGGTAGAGTGTGAGTATCTCACCATGGCCTTCTCTAGCCATTCTAGTCTTCTTGAGTTTGCACTGAGGACACAGTGAATGTGGGAGCCTCCAAGTGTCTTTACTTTTTAAGGCTACTAAGGGAACAGCAGTCATGCCTGGCAGCCACTTTTGCTCTCCTAGAATGAGCTGGGACTCAAATTGAGAAGGCAGTGCCAGGGGACCAACTTGACCTCTGCCTTCCCCAGCTGCCAACTGCCTCCGTGTTGTTCAGTGTTCAGCCTGCCCACAATCCTTCTGGACTGCTGAGATACTAACCTTTGGTCTTTTTGAGCTCCTCCACCAGGAATTGCGCCTCCCTTTGGATGCGGGCCTCATTACCCTGTTTCCCCATTCCCCAGTCTCGGAGAATGCTTAGGGAAAACCTCCGCACATCCTTCCATGTGGGCCCATTATTGAAAATAATCCCTAAGAAAAAGAGACCGATGGGATACTATAAATACCCAATTCTTGGAGAAGTAAGGAAGGAGGAGGAAATGGTCTTGGGTGTAGGGTGATTTATGTTGTGTGCCTGGCCCTTTAAAGAATCTCTAGTTGCTAGTCAATTGGTCCTTTAAGAGAACTTCTTGGCCCTATGACCTTCAATGTCCTGTTGCCTTTTGGACTTCTGGGAAGAGGAGAGCATATGAAATGCCAGCAGAGGCTGAGAGAAGGGATTAGGGGCCAGGCGGTAGAAGAGTATGGTCAGAGATGAGGGTTAGAGAAGACAGTTGGTGCAGAAAGAAGATCCAATAGGGGCTAAAGAAGAGAAGTCTGTGCAGAAAAGATTGATCAGAGTTCAAACAGAAGACAGTTGCAGAAGAAGCTGAGCTGAGCCAGAGAAGATACTGTTACGGGACAGTTGAGAGGGAATTGGGCTAGCAGAGTGAGAAGACAGACAGTTGTCGGCAGGTGAGCCAAGAGAAGCTGAGCAGAGCCGAGCAGATAGGCTAGAATAGTTGTTACAGTTTGGAACTGCTAGAATTAGGAAAATTGGGAGAAGGACTGTTTATGTGGACTGCTGGGGACCTGAGGGAGGAATGGTTGGGAAAAACCTTTGAAATGGCTGGAAGCTGGGAGGAGGGCTGGAAGCTGGGAGGAGGGCTGGAAGCTGGGAGGAGGGCTGGAAGCTGGGAGGAGGGCTGGAAGCTGGGAGGAGGGCTGGAAGCTGGGAGGAGGGCTGGAAGCTGGGAGGAGGGCTGGAAGCTGGGAGGAGGGCTGGCTGTTAAGAGAACTGGTTACTGTTTGTAGGAAAAGGAGGCATTAAAAGAAACATTAACAAAGAACCCTTGAAGTAGCATTAAAAGCTGCACTTGGGTACTGGGGGCGGGGGCGGGGGCGGGGGATGTACAGGTGCAGAGAAGCACAGGAAAAGGGAGTGAAAGGCTGTGTTTCATACTTGTTTCTTCTGAACTTTTTTTTTTTTTTTTTGGTTTCATCCTTTGCTCTGAATCTTGCCATGCTAAATAACTGTAGGCAGCCACTCTAAAAATGGACTCTCCTCTTTTTGTCTACTGATAGAAATCTTAAGCAGCATATCCAAGCTCATGGATTTTAACCTTCTCAACATAAGCCCTTCAACTCAAGGCTTTATGGTTTCAAAGCTACATCTTTTACTAAAATCAAAAGGTCAGAAGATTTCCCAGTTTGGAGACATTAAGATAGAAAGACCAAGTATTATTTTCTCTCAATGAAATGTTACGGTGTACTTTCCTTCCAAACATAATGTATTGTTTTTCCTCCTAGAACATAGCCTTGTGACCCCCATGAGGACACTGGGAATCAACAACTCTAAAAAGAATTTTTCTTTTTATCTCTAGCTCAGCTAATTTTGTGGGCATTTTTTTCATTCCTCAAAACTTGTCTCTTGGAGCTTTTGGATCCCCTTGGAACCAGTTCAAGGTATCCAGGGACAGCCCTGCCCAGTTTCTCTCAACTCTTGCCTAGTAAAACCCTCTGGCCTCTCTACACTCCAGGGGTCTTTCTCTTTCTTTAACACCTCCCTACTCCTTGTTTCCTATCTTTTCTTCAATAAATAATGTTTTGGTATCTACTGTGTCTAAGGCACTTACTAGGCTCTGAGTATTCGGAGACAAACTATAATGAGTTATAACTACATGGGGTGTAGAGCTTGCTTGTAATTTGATAATCTCTTCCATTTTAACAGTCTAATCACATGTGAGATGCCTAGTGGAACACACAACAGAAAATGTGGAAGTTCTAGGAGACATATGCTTATTATGGTCTAAAGAACTTTCTAGAACAAGATATGGCCAGCCTGAGAGGGGAAAGGGATATATGTGACATGAGCTAAGCATTGTGGGTCAGTTTTATCCTGAAAGTTAAAGGCCAGTGGCTGAGAGAGTGGCAGAGCTGGGGCCTTTCAGTAGGCTGACTTTCTAGGTCAGAACCACACTTTCTCAGCATTTGCTCAAATGATGCGTGCACTTATTTTGGTACATTTGCCGCACACCCATGCTTAACGTTATTAGAACAATCATTCACACAATGGACACTAGAGACTCAAAGCATCTTTACCTAAGGCCCAGCTGATTTTACAAGCACCCTCTTCTGTGTAGATAGCATGAAAATATGACTTTGGAGCCCCAGGCAGGAGCAGCAAAGGCCTTTTGAATCTAGCCTGTGAAGAGGCAGACCCTGATTGCACTGGCCCATTGCCTGAGCTGGACTAGAGGGCACATAAAGGTTTGTGCCCTTCCCAGCAGTCCTTGTCACCTTGCATGGTCCCTCTTCAATCAGTAACTCCTATATTGAGGACAAAGACTGAGCTAGTTATTTGTTCCCCCCACCCCGAGATAGTACAGAAACCCACACTATTGATCAGGGGACATCAAATGCTTGAGGTAAAATAGTTTTGGAAACACAAACTGGGAAGCCAAGCCAGACACTGAGAATAAGATCTAGAGCCAGCCATGCTTTGATCTGAAATCTCATACAAAAGGAAAAAGCTTTGTAGAAATGTATCACCAGTGCTAGTTCAGGCAGAATCACAGGGCACCTTATTTCTCATCTGCTTTGGGTACCTGGAGTGAAAAAGAGGAAGTAAGAAGGTGCAGGTAAGACGGAGGCTGGGCAGACAGGTGGCACCAGCGAGCTGGGAGTAGCTCTGGTTCTGGGTGCCCACACTCAGTAGAAGATGGAGCTGTGAAGATGGGAAAATTAGCCCACATTCCCATCTGCAGGGGAGAACAGGTGAACAAGATTCAGGGCAGAACAGTTGTCTCTCTGTCTCTGTCTCTGTCACTCTGTCTCTCTGTCACTCTGTCTCTCTGTCACTCTGTCTCTCTGTCTCTGTCTCTCTGTCTGTCTCTCTGTCTCTGTCTCTGTCTCTGTCTCTGTCTCTCTCTCTCTCTCTCATTCTGTCTCTCTGTCTCTCTCTAGCTCACCTAAAGCCTGGTGCGTTCCACAAGTAGAGTGCCAGGCAAGGATAGGTAAGTGAAAGGACTTGGGTGCATGGAACCAGCTACAGCTCAGAGATAGCTGAGGCTGAGTGGAAAGTCCCAAGAACTGTAGGAAAGCACGAGGGCCTGAGGAGGAATTCTCCGGGGGAGACTTCCTGTTCAGAAACAACCCATCTGTCATTCTCTGTAAGTCAATCAGGGATATGGTGACCATGGGGGTCTGGAGGTGTCACTGGGTTCGCAATGCTTGCCCATTACAAGCCTCAAAACAGCATTCATGCTCACCCATCATCTGAGCCTTTGCCTCTGTCTTTACTCTGTTGCTGTCACTACGATTCAGAGGATCAAATGGTACCTACATTACTTTCTGTTAGTTTGCCCCACCTCCCAATGTCCTAAGAAGCCAACTTACCCTTGTTCTTGTACTCCTGGAACACAGGAATGTCCCCCCGTCCAGAAAACTCATTCTTGTGGTTCAGTAGCACCTCCTTGACAGCCTTGTAGCCATGCAGGACCACGATGCGCCTTGAGCCAAGGTGCAGTGTGAACACTGGCCCGAAGCGCTTTGCCAACTGCAGGGACCAATGCACAGAAGATAGACAGGGCTCGGCCTGCTTTAGATAGACCGTGTCTCCTGCTATTGCTCCTGTACTGTACTTCACAGGAGTTAGACGGACTTGGGGGAAAGGGCATTTTGTCTCGTCTGATAGGGGGATACTTTTTCCACCTTAAGTTGCTGGGTTGCGGGGGACCTGCCTTCTATCTAGACACGATTCTCTTCTCTGTGCCTATTCAGCCAATGCCAGCACTCATTACCCTTTTGTTTGCTTCTAAAGTTAAGGCTCTGCCTTATCTGACAGTACAAGCTAACTTGGACTCAGTGCTCCTGAAACCTGTAGCTACCCTGCTGTGTGCAAAGACACCAAGCATTAATCCCATGCCTGATAGCATTTGGGGCTGCTTAGCCCACACAGTGTTCACAGCATTAGCAAAAGGCAGATGCTGTTATTCTGGTGAATCACGGTCAGCTCAGTATTTTCCTTTTCAGTCTGTTCTTTGGCACAGGTTGATACCAGCCAGGGTACACCTGTTGTTGTATCAGTTGGCACAGAATGATACCAGCAACATCAGTATCTCATAGTCACTTTAACTGCAGAGGGCCTCCGGGCCTGCATGGCACTATTCACTGTGAGTGTTCCATGCCCAGGATGAACTGAACTGTTAGTTCAGTAACATGGTAGTCTGTCATTGGATAACAAATGACAATGAGTTTAATATATATCCATTATATCTAATCTTTAACTTGCTTTCTTAATGAAACAATGTTTCCCCTTACCTTGGTGAAAGACTTGGGGATATCCTTCAAATCCAGCTGAAAAATGTTCCCAAGGATGGGAAGAGGGAAAGGTCCTGGGGGCAGGTTCCAACTGTTATAGATCTGCTTCCAGATGGATATGACGAGGAGGGTGGCCACCCACACCAGCAAGGCAATGGTGATGCCAAGAACCGCCATGGTGCCACTGGGGCTCCACTGTAAACTTGTAGGAATTTGCTGAAGAGAAACAAAGATTTTATAATGTATCCTTGAGAAGGAGGGTGGCTCATCAGCCAATAATCACTCTTCTCCCTTGGCCTAAGGTACTGGTTTATTATTAGCTGCAGTTGGCTATCATTTCAAAGGCTGAACCTTGGAGCCTTTACCTCTTAGAAATTGCATCTACTGACCTGACATGAATGAGGCTGGGCTTTCTCAATACTCTGGTTGCTGGCACCAGTCAGTGCTGGTGAGCACATGCAGGAATACCTCACCAACTCATAGGTCAGTCCTGGGGGTGGGAAGCTGTCCTCCCCCTGGCACTGGTCAGCATAGTGGGCATGCATTCAGATCATGTTTGCACGTGTTTGTTTGTAGGGGAAAGGTTTTTGCAAAGCACTACCAACTATTTATCGCTCATTCCAGACCAAAGACGGCACTAGGCTGCAAATACTTAACTTCTGATCTGGCACCACAGCGCTAATGGCCTGTTTGGAAAATGAGAGCAGAACAGCATCTGGATCCCATTTCATGTCAAATCAGCCAGAAAATTCCATGGAGGCAAAAATGTAGCAGCAGATAAAGTTAACCAACTTTGAGATATTCTGACTGTATGTGTATGTTAATATTTTCAGTGCCAAGGACCAAGCCCAGGGTCTTGCACATGCTAGGCAAGTGCACCTGAAGAGGTATCACTAGTCCTCCAACAGCCCCACTCATTTGTGAAAAAGTAAGTGGAGAATGCTTTTCGAAAACATTTTGCCAAATTCTGAAGAAAAAAGATGAGGATTTTTATTGGATTTGTTTCGAGTATTTGTTCATTCAGGAGTGCAGGACTGGTCCACCCTCCTCTGCATCACAAGATGTCGATGCACGTAAGAATACTGAGTATTTCTTTTTTACAGCCTCATATTCACTTTTCTGTTATGGTTCTAGAGATATTGTGGACCATTGGTAGTTTTAAACGATGAAGAAATCTTTTTGTGTCACATTGTCCTCTAACTGATAATACAGAAAAGATGTTAGTTTAAGCCTTATAATTTTTATGTAACTATGCATCTTTGGATGCACTAGAAAACATGGCAGTGGATCTGAGTAACAGATTTTTGAGTTATTTATGGCTCATGATTCTTTCATCTATATAAAATGATGCTGTACACCATACACAGTATTCTAACCTGAATGTTCTCTGAATGAACTATTAGTGCAGACTACTTTGTCCTTCAAACCTCAGTTGTGGTTTTGTAATCTGCTCATTAATTAAGTCTCCTAGACTACCAGGGACAGTTGTCATTTTATTTTAAATTTATTTTTTTCTCATACAACACATCATGACCAAAGTTTCCCAGTCCTCCATTCCCTACTTCCCCAGATCACTTCTCTGTTTTCCTTTGGCAAAGAGCAATCCTCCTGGGGATATATATTAAGACTGGGTACAAAACCTCATATAAAGGCCAGATGACCCAAGAGGAGGAAAAGGGTCCCAAGATCTGGAAAAAGAGTCAGAGACACCTCCACTTCCACTGTAGAAGTTCCACAAAAACACCAAGTGAACATCCCTGGCATACATGCAGGGGACCTAGCAGAGACACATGATGATGGCTCTGTGATTGCTGCTTAAGTCTTTGTGAGCCCTTAGGAGCCCTGTTAGTTGATTCTATGGGCTGTGCTTTGAGATTTTACTTAGACCTGTCAAAATGTCTATGATCAATAACACAAGTGACATCTCATGCTGCTGAGAATGTGGAGCAAGGAGAACATTCTTCTATTGCTGATGGGAGTGCAAACTTCTACAGCCACGTTGGAAATCAGCATGATGGTTCCATAGAAAACCAGGAATCAATCTACTTCAAGACACAGTTATAGCACTCTTGGGCATATACCCAAAGTATGCTCCATCCTACCACAAAGACACTTGTTCAACTATGTTCAAAATGGCTTTAGCATAGTAGCCTGAAACTGGAAACAACGTAGATGTCCCTCAACCAAACAATGGATAAAGAAAATGTGGTACATTTACAAATTGGAGTATTACTCATCTGTTAAAAAAATTACATCATGAAATTCACAGGCAAATGGATGGAACCAGAAAAGATCATACTGAGCGAGGAAATCCAGACCAGAATGACAGACACGATCAGTGCCTACCCAATCACCATCAGAGAGGCTTCCCCTGGCAGCTGATGGGAACAGATACAGAGGTCCACAGGAAAAAAATTGGTTGGAATGAGAAGCCAAATTGGAGACCTCAATCATGTCCCTCCTCTTGGAATGTGGGGAACACTGTGGAAGAGAGGGGAGAAGGATTATGGGACCCAGAGGGATTGAAGACCCGTGTCATCTTTATTGCTGGAACTTCAGGACCTGAAATGAGACCTAATGGTGTGACTTGAAGATGAATGTGTCACTGTGTCCTTGGGTCCTCCTGATTCTCCTGTGCTTTCTGGGTAGCATAACCTTTGTCCAAGGATATAAAGTAGACTGTCTACACTATTATCACATGGTGTCCTGTCTTGGGCCCAAATTGGTCCTTCTGATGGTACTGTAGGAGCATAATGCTCTCCGCACAGGATGAGTTCAATCTTGGGATCTGGTGGACTGAGTAGGAACATGAGGGTGTTGGAGGTAAAGCAAGCCCCTGGAACCTGTGCCTGAGAATGCTTGTACCTGCACAGCTCACCTGAACACAAACATACTGAGAGTCAGAGCTCCCCAAACGCAGGCATAGTCTGCAGCCAAGTTGAGTAACTCAGATTTTCTGTCTATAATTATGTTGAATGCCAAGGCAATATCAAGTAATAAATACAGATATTTATGTCTCTTCAAAATAATAGCATTTATGTGTATCTGATTTTTTTTTAAGCAATGACCTCTAATTTCTTTGTATATTACTCAATTGTCTGGACCTTGTAGGTTGGGTCAGGTAATCAGGTGGGCAGAATGACTGTGCATAGTGCCGCAGAAGTGGTTGTTTCTTCATGATTTTTTAATCACATTTGTAGTGCAGAGTGTGCAAAGAGGAGATGATGATGTTGGAAGATGTTTCCTCTTTACCTAACAGTATTAACTCAGCATTAACTGTGCTAACAGTACTAACTGAGTTGACATGATGACTTTTTTTTTGATTAGCACATTTTTGTTCTTTTTCGTTTTGTTTCAATTTTCTTCTCTTTCTTCTTCTTCTCCTTCCTTCCATTCATTCATTCATTTTTTTAAAAGATAGGGTTTCCCTGGCTGTCCTGGAACTCACCCTGTAGACCAGGCTGGCCTCAAACTCAGAGATCTGCCTGCCTCTGCCTCTCAGGTGCTGGGATTAACGGTGTGTGCCATCACTGCCTGGCTCGGTTTTTGTTCTTAGATCTTCCTGTTTGAGTTTGGAAATATTGCCTTATGTAAATGCCCTTCTATGTATACTTTACAGGATGTTACTTTTAGTTGGTGAATAGGCCCAACCTGTTAATAGTATTGTTGTTGATTTTGTTTGTACTATAAACAAAAAAGACATCAATTTTTGTGTCCTGTTATGTTCTTGGTTTAGATTGTGCTAACTCTAGAAACCATGAAAATATACTCTTTCTCTGTCTGTGCTTTCAAATGTTTTAACCTTTAGGAACTTTCTGAACTTTGATAGAACTCACTGATAAAATAATAGAGAGAAGGTTTGCTGGAATTAAAGTATTGTTTTTTTATTAATCAATTTATTTATTCACTTCACATCATGATTGTAGCCCCCTGCTCCTCCTGGTAAGCCCCCTCCCATGGCCCCTCCCTCCCTCTCCTTTATCTCTCTGAAGGGGGAGTCCCTTTGGGGAACCAATCCACCCTAACAAATCAAGTCACTGTAGGACTAGGTACATTCCCTCCACCAAGACCAGACAAGACAACCCAGTTAGGGGAGCAGGATACATTAGCAGGCAACAGAGTCAGAGTAAGGCCCCACTCCAGTTATTGGGGGACCTGCATGAAGACCAAGTAAAGCATTATTTATAGATATTGGAAAGTTAAGAAAAGGATTTACTGTAAACCCAATGTTACATTAAATTTGAGATTTAGAAATACATGCATAGCATTAAGAAGATACTTTTGCATTTGGGATGCTTAGGCAAGAGGATCTTCATGGGTTCAAGACCAGTCTAGGCTATATAGAGACACTATGTCAAAACAACAATGAACTCCCACAAAAGGATGACGACAACAATGACAATGACAAAAACCCTTTACAGAAACCTAGATATCCCATATGCAGTCATCAAACCCAGACATTATTTAGGAATGCCAAAAGGTGTATGCCGACAGGGGCCTGATATAGCTGTCTCCTGACAAATACAGAACCTGACAAATACAGAGGTAAATGCTTGCAGCCAACCATTGGACTGAGAATGAAGGAGTTAGAGAAAGGACTGAGGTAGTTGAGGGGTTTACAACCCCATAGGAAGAACAACAATATCAACCAGCCAGATCCCCCAGAGCTCCAGGGACTAAACTGCCAACCAAAGAGTGCACATATGTAACAGAGGATGGCCTTGTTGGGCATTAGTGGGAGGAGAGGTCCTTGGTCCTGTAAAAGCTTGATGTCCTAGTGTAGAATGCTAGGGCAGGGAGGCAGAAGGGAGCAGGTGGGTGTGTATGGGAGCAACCTCACAGAGGCAGGGGTGGGGGGGATGGGATAGGGGTTTTCCAGAGTGGAAACTGGGAGGGGGATAGCATTTGAAATGTAGTTATAGAAAATATCCAATAAAATGAAAAAAATCTGAAAAAAAGAAACCCAAGATACTTTTTTTGAGTTTTTAAAAATTTTATTCATGTCTATAGCATATTCAATCACATTGCCTCCCAATTCTCCTCTTTTTTCCCCATCTTTATTAAATTGGGTATTTCTTTTTTCCCAATCTTTATTAAATTGGGTATTTCTTATTTACATTTCAAAGGTTATTCCCTTTTCCGATTTCCACGCCAACACCCCCAACCTCTCCCCCTCCTCCCCCCCTTTTTTTAAAAACATTTTTTCATCTTTATTAACTTGGGTATTTCTTATTTACATTTCAATTATTATTCCCTTTCCCGGTTTCTGGGCCAACATCCCCCTAACCCCTCCCACTCCCCTTTTCTATGGGTGTTCCCCTCCTCATCCTCCCCTCCATTACCGCCCTCCCCGCAACAATCACGCTCACTGGGGGTGCAGTCTTGGCAGGACCAAGGGCCTCCCCTTCCACCGGTGCTCTTACTAGGCTATTCATTGCTACCTATGCAGTTGGAGCCCAGGGTCAGTCCATGTATAGTCTTTAGGTAGTGGCTTAGTCCCTGGAAGCTCTGGTTGCTTGGCATTGTTGTACATATGGGATCTCAAGCCCCTTCAAGCTCTTCCAGTCCTTTCTCTGATTCCTTCAACGGGGGTCCCATTCTCAGTTCACTGGTCTGCTGCTGGCATTTGCCTATGTATTTGCTGTATTCTGGCTGTGTCTCTCAGGAGAGATCTACATCCGGTTCCTGTCGGCCTGTACTTCTTTGCTTCATCCATCTTGTCTAATTGGGTGGCTGTATATATCTCCTGTATTTCTTTAAGGAAGTTATTTATGTCTTCCTTAAAGTCTTCTACCATCTTCATGAGATGGGCTTTTAGGTCAGAATCTTGCTTTTCAGGTGTGTTAGGGCATTCTGTGGTGGGAGAACTTGGTTCTGATGGTGCCAAGTAGCATTGGTTTCTGTTGCCATATTCTTGTGCTTGCCTCCTCTCACCATCTGGTTATGTCCTTCCTTATCTTTTTTGATGACTTTTAGTTGAAAATTGATTTTATTTGATATTAGAATGGCTACTCCAGCTTGCTTCTTCTGACCATTTGCTTGGAAAGTTGTTTCCCAGCCTTTCACTCTGAGGTAGTGTCTGTCTTTGTCTCTGAGGTGTGTTTCCTGTAGGCAGCAGAATGCAGGGTCCTCGTTGCGTATCCAGTTTGTTAATCTATGTCTTTTTATTGGGGAGTTGAGACCATTGATGTTGAGAGATATTAAGGAATAGTGATTATTGCTTCCTGTTATATTCATATTTGGATGTGAGGTTATGTTTGTGTGCTTTTCTTCTCTTTGTTTTGTTGCCAAGACAATTAGTTTCTTGCTTTTTCTAGGGTGTAGCTTGCCTCCTTATGTTGGGCTTTACCATTTATTATCCTTTGTAGTGCTGGATTTGTAGAAAGATATTGTGTAAATTTGGTTTTGTCATGGAATATCTTGGTTTCTCCATCTATGTTAATTGAGAGTTTTGCTGGATACAGTAACCTGGGCTGGCATTTGTGTTCTCTTAGGGTCTGTATGACATCTGTCCAGGATCTTCTGGCTTTCATAGTCTCTGGTGAGAAGTCTGGTGTAATTCTGATAGGTCTGCCTTTATATGTTTTTTTTTTTTATTATTAACTTGAGTATTTCTTATATACATTTCGAGTGTTATTCCCTTTCCCAGTTTCTGGGCAAACATCCCCCTCCCCGCTCCCCTTTCTTATCGGTGTTCCCCTCCCCACCCTCCCCCCATTGTCCCCCTCCCCCCAACAGTCTAGTTCACTGGGGGTTCAGTCTTAGCAGGACCCAGGGCTTCCCCTTCCACTGGTGCTCTTACTAGGATATTCATTGCTACCTATGAGGTCAGAGTCCAGGGTCAGTCCATGTATAGTCTTTAGGTAGTGGCTTAGTCCCTGGAAGCTCTGGTTGCTTCTGCCTTTATATGTTACTTGACCTTTTTCCCTTACTGCTTTTAACATTCTTTCTTTATTTTGTGCATTTGGTGTTTTGACTATTATGTGACGGGAGGAGTTTCTTTTCTGATCCAATCTATTTGGAGTTCTGTAGGCTTCTTGTATGCTTATGGGCATCTCTTTCTTTAGGTTAGGGAAGTTTTCTTCTATGATTTTGTTGAAGATATTTACTGGTCCTTTGAGCTGGGAGTCTTCGCTCTCTTCTATATCTATTATCCTTAGGTTTGATCTTCTCATTGAGTCCTGGATTTCCTGTATATTTTGGACTAGTAGCTTTTTCCGTTTTACATTATCTTTGACAGTTGAGTCGATGATTTCTATGGAATCTTCTGCTCCTGAGATTCTCTCTTCTATCTCTTGTATTCTGTTGGTGATGCTTGTATCTACGGCTCCTTGTCTCTTCCTTTGGTTTTCTATATCCAGGGTTGTTTCCCTGTGTTCTTTCTTGATTGCTTCTATTTCCATTTTTAATTCCTTCACCTGTTTGATTGTGTTTTCCTGGAATTCTTTCAGGGATTTTTGTGATTCCTCTCTATAGGCTTCTACTTGTTTATTTATGTTTTCCTGCATTTCTCTAAGGGAGTTTGTTTTGATGGGAGAATTGGGCTCCGATGATGCCATGTAGTCTTGGTTTCCGTTGCTTAGGTTCCTGTGCTTGCCTCTCGCCATCAGGTTGTCTCTGGTGTTACCTTGTTCTGCTATTTCTGACAGTGGCTAGACTGTCCTATAGGCCTGTGTGTCAGGAGTGCTGTACACCTGTTTTCCTGTTTTCTTTCAGCCAGTTATGGGAACAGAGTGTTCTGCTTTCGGGCATGTAGTTTTTCCTGTCTACAGGTCTTCAGCTGTTCCTGTGGGCCTGTGTCCTGAGTTCACCAGGCAGGTCACTTGGAGCAGAAAAGTTGGTCTTACCTGTAGTCCCGAGGCTCAAGTTTGCTCGTGGGGTGTTGCTTATGAGCTCTCCATGAGGGCAGCAACCAGGAGGACCTGCGCCGCCCTTTCTGAGAGCCCCCGTGCACCAGGGTCCCAGATGGCATTTGGTGTTTTCCTCTGGAGTCAGAAATGTGGGCTTCCCAGGCATGTCTGCCTCTCTGAACGTTTAGCACTCCCTTCCACGGGATTTGGGTGCAGAGAACTGTTGATCCTGTCCCTTCAGGTTCTGGCAGTGCCTGGGACGCAGGGGACCTGCAGCTCCAGTGCCCCTATCTTCTGGTTCCCAGAGGCCATGTACAATTTCCTTTTGGGCTAGGGATGTGGGCAGGGGTGAACAGTATTGGGGGTCTCTTCCGCTCTGCAGTCTCAGGAGTGCTCTGTCCGGGCGGTGAGCTCTCTCTCCCATGGTGTTTGGGAGCAGTGAGCTGCGGGCGGGGATCAGTGAGGTTGGGAATCCAGCTAAAAACCGGAAGTGTCCGGTCCCAGAGGAATTTTGCCTCTGTGTGTCCTGAGACCACCAGTCAGGTCGCTTGGAGCAATAAAGTTGGTCTTACCTGCGGTCCCGAGGCTCAAGTTTGCTCTTGGGTTTTGCTTTTGTGCTCTCTGCAAGGGCAACAACCAGGTGGACCTGTGCAGCCTTTTCCGGGAGCCCTCGTGCACCAGGGTCCCAGATGGCGTTTTCCGATTTGTTGATTCTTGATCTTAGAGCATAAGCCATTGGTGTTTTGTTCAGGAAATTTTCCCCAGTGACCATGTGTTTGAGACACTTCCCCACTTTCTCTTCCATTAGTTTGAGTGTATCTGGTTTGATGTGGAGGTCCTTGATCCACTTGGACTTAAGCTTTGTACAGGGTGATAAGCATGGATCGATCTGCATTCTTCTACATGCTGACCTCCAGTTGAACCAGCACCATTTGTTGAAAACGCTATCTTTCCTCCATTGGATGGTTTTAGCTCCTTTGTCAAAGGTCAAGTGACCACAGGTGTGTGGGTTCATTTCTGGGTCTTCAATTCTGTTCCACTGATCTATCTGCCTGTCTCTGTACCAATACCGTACAGTTTTTATGACTATTGCTCTGTAATACTGCTTTTAGTCAGGGATGGTGATTCCCCCAGAAGTTCTTTTATTGTTGAGTATAGTTTTCACTATCCTGGATATTTTGTTATTCCAAATGAATTTGCAAATTGCGTTTTCTATTTCTATAAAGAATTGAGTAGGAATTTTGATGGGGATTTCATTGAATCTGTAGGTTGCTTTTGACAAAATGGCCATCTTTACTGTTGAAAGATCCCATGCAGAGAGACCCTTACTCAAGTCTTGGGAAATCGCGGACCCCAGACACAGAGAGACCATTTTGGATGTAATAAGCAAAGGCAAGGTTTATTACGGAGACCTATTACAGAGATCTCCGGGCCGACACGTATCCCGCGCAGGAGACAGAGGTGTCGGCCCCGAGAGGCTGGGAAAAAGAGTATTTAAAGGCAGAGGCTGTGAGCACCAGGGGATGGGGTTTGTCAAAGGGGAATGCACCACAAGTTACAAGATTGTTTTATGGCTCCAGGAGATAAGGGGACGCCAGAAGATTTTATGGCCCCCTGGTTCCTGGAACAGAGCTACTAAATCAGGAGAAGGGTAGGGTCTTCAGGTCCTCATTATTTTTAAAAGTTTGTCAAAATTGATGGAGCATTTGTATTTGAAACACCTCTGGTTAGGCTTGGGCTGCCCGGTTTCTTGGAGTGCTCTCTGCAGGACACAATGGCTGAAAAGCACAAGTAGGGGCTTATCAGGGTCTGGAGGACATCTGGTTAAAGTATGATTCTGAGTAAGCTGGGGAGATGTCTTTGGATGGTTTATGGGTCAGTCCTCGATAGCCTGAGCTGGTTTTTGCATTCCTTTTCTTTATCTTTATGGCCTGCTATTCCTGGCGGCAGGGCTTAGCCCTGAGTTTGTGGCTTTTGGGGCTTACTCTTTTAATTTTATATTTCTAAACCTAGAATTCATATAATTCTCCTTTCATTCCCGTCTTCTCCTACTAAATAATTCTAATCTTAGAATTTTGATATCAAGTCTTGTATTTGGTCTCACCAGTTGTCCTAACTGACTGGTACTGTTGTCTCACAACCATCAACCGCACAGCACCCACTCGATTTTTAACAAAAGCAATTAACCTGTTTGTCACGCAGGAGCCAAAAACTAAAACCAAGAAAATTATTAATAATGGCCCAGCTGTAGCAGAGAGTAGGGTAGTCATCCAGGGAGATCTACTAAACTAGCTCTCGAACCATCTCTGATGTGTTTTTTTGTCTGTCTTTTGTCTAACCTTTTTCTAAGTTTATTTATGAAGTCTTTAATTACTCCTGAATGGTCTGTATAGAAGCAACATTTTTCTTTCAGTATAGCACACAGACTCCTTCTTTAAGGAATATCAGGTCTGATCTTTTCTTATTTTGAAGGACTACCTCTGAGAGGGAGGTTAGGTATTCTTGGAGGTCAGCTAAAAAGTCTTTCCCTCTTTTTATATCTGAGTCAATGGCAGTTCTGAATTCTCTATAAGCCTTGTATTGTAGGGCAACAGCAGATGTCTTTGTGTTGTCCTGTAGCACCTAGATAGCCTTAAGTAATTCTCAACTTTTTTTTTTTATTAAGTCTTTAGCATCAGGATTCTATCTGGACACTATCTAAACCTATATACCAAGGTCATGACTAGCTTTTAGAACTTCTAAACTTATATAGATTGTGATCCCTGAGGCACAGTCCCAAGAAGTGTTAGGAGTACTAACATATGTAATGTTATATCATTTGTAATAGAAATCAAGCCTATTTTTACATCTATCTTGATGGAACCCAGGGCAAACATGCTGAGTGTCCCTCTAGGTCTCAGCTCTCAGCCCCAACAGCTAGTATGTGGCTGGTGAGGCCTGAGAATCGACGGCTGTCAGGGTGGTCAGCAGCACCAGGTACAGTCCTTTCCAGCGAGGCTCGAGTGTCTGGGCTCTGTGTTGTTGTATGTAGCTGTAGTTCCAGTCTCCGACCTGGAACTGATCAGATGTCTCAGGGGTCTCTGGGGTATAGGCTGTTGTCAGCTGTGACCAGACTTCTTTTCGTATCACCTGTAGGTCTTTTAGCCTGGCATATAAATCATTATTACTATGACATGTTGGTTCAGTAACATCATCTAATACAGTCAGAGGAGCTGAGGCCCCATATAAAATCTCAAAGGGGATAAGGCTGAATCTGGAAGGGATATTTCTTGCTCTGAAGAGAGCAAGAGGGAAGGAGTGTCACCCAGTCTGTGCCAGTCTCCATGGTCAATTTGTTTAGGGTCTCTTTTAGAGTTTTATTTATTTATTCTATCTGTCCTGAACTTTGAGGTCTGTAAATATAATGTAATTTTTAATCGACCTCTAAATACTTGGCCACACCCTGGCTTACCTTGGCAACAAAAGTAGGGCCGTTGTCTGACCAGATTACCTTGGGCACTCCAGACCGGGGGAAGATTTCTTCCAGTATCTTCTTGATGACTATGGAGGCCGTCTCTTGCTTGGTGAGGAAAGCTTCTATCTATTCCTGGAAAGATATCTACAAGCACTAGGAAATACTTGTGATCATATTTTTCTGGTTTTATCTCAGTGAAGTTTACTTCGACTTTTTACTAAACTCTCTAGGTCTCTTTGTCTTGTTTGTTTGTTAAGCATTCACTTATTGACATATCTTATACTTTTTTACTGTCTCTCTTGGCTAAAATCTTAAAGTCTATTACATATATTTTAACTATTTGGACAAACTTTTTTTATCTCTTAAATGAGTCCACTTCTTAATTTGGCAAAGTGAGTCTTTTGTTTGTTCTTTGGGGGGTATAGCTTTCTCCCCAAGTGTGTCATTGTCCTTTTATCTTTTAAACAACTTGGGCCTTTTTTTCTGTTGTACATTCTAAGTGAGGCCATCCCTTAGTCTAATCCCAGTTCCCAGTGGCTGTTTCTTGTAGGCCTGTAACCAGGATAGGCTTCTATATAGCCATTTCCCGAGCCACTTTATCTGTTTTGTTACTGTCCCATGTCACTGAATCTCTTCCCTCCTGATATCCTGAGCAATGAATAGTACTCACAGTTGTTGGCTTCATCAGGGCATCTAAGAGATGGCAAAGGCATCTGTGGTGCTGATGTGCTGGGGGGTTGGGGTTCAGCCATCCCAGATGACATCGTTTTGTCCACCATGGCAGCACCCACTTATCTCTGACCTTCATTCATGAAGAGAACTGTTCCCGTCTGTGGACAAGGTCCTTGGCTTTCAGCAGCGGTCAATCAGCCAGTTGCAGAGGTCTTTCCTCCATCTATGGGCTTCTGCCAGTGTTTGACACTCATGTTGTAGTGGCTCCAGATCCGGATTGGGCAGCAAGGTGACCAGATTGTCCCCAACCGGTAGAGAATCTAGTCCATGGCAGCTGACCAGTGGTCCCATCTTTTGGGACACTCTATTCAAAGGCAAAACATCAGCCACTCTATCACAGTTTAAGTCCTGGATTGGGTGATAATTGTTAGTGCCCGGCTGGCAGGAGTGATGTGTTCCAGGCAGAAAAGCACTGAGCCACACATCTCCCAGCATCAGGTACTGGTGCACTGAGATAGGTCTTAAGCTCCACATTCACAGTCTGCAGATATGTATACACCTGGCCTCACCCAGCCATTTTATCCCACGCAAGCCATTTTGGAGAGCAATTTTCTCATGAGCAAGGGATAGGGGCAGTCAGGGATGACCATGAATTAGTAGGTGGGTTACCCGGCCCATGCCAAGGTCCACTGTTCTTCGGGCAGTCCATAAGTATTGTTCGTTGCCAGTAGCTCCTTGCACTCAAGGTCTTTGGATATTGGCCCACTGGGGGGGGGGGGTATAGGAGCACAGAGCATTGGGTCCCTGTCCAGCACTCTAGGACCAAGAAGCTCTCCAGTGGCCCCTCTTGTTCTTTCTTGGGCAGTGCCTGACCCAGTGTCTTTAGCCAGGAATTCTCTTCTGTTGCCAGGTACTATCTTCCTAGGTTCCTTAACTACTGTGGGCAGTATGTGTTCTTCTCTTGTCTTTTATCTCTCTTTAGCTCTCTAGCTTCCTCTTCTTTTTGTCTCTTTTAGCTTCCTGCTCTTTTTTACCTTCTCTTTTCTCTTTTAACCTTATTTTCTCTGTAACTTATATTAACTCTCAGCAACATATAATAACTCTCTCAGTGACTTAGCTTAACCCTTTAAATTTCTGTAACTTTTTCTTCATATCTTTTTCTTATCTTAGCCAGATTGGTGGGGCATTTTCCAGCCCCTCAGAGACCCACCCTTGGAGTCTGGCGGCAGACCTGGAGCACTCCCTACCTTCAGGCGTCTGAAGAGAGCAGGCAGAAGTGAGGGTCTTCCATCCATCTCTGGAACACTTTTTCTGGCCTCTAGTAGGATTCTGTCTTTCCTCGGTGGTAAAGAAGACCTGTAACAGTTACCAACAAGCATCTCAAATGGGATGGTGAGAAAACAAGGGAATCTTGAGAATAGAGGTCCATTGAAGAGGGCAAATAGCATTTAGTCACACAGCTAAGCCAAGAGGCTTTCTTGGGACAAAAAGACCTTGTGTCTGTGAAACAGAAAAGTGAGCAGAGGGGCAGTCTATCTGTTACTTTGATTTTCCCTTAAGGAGTACCTCCCTTTAGTGCCAGCTCAGTGGCTTTATCGCTCAAGAGACCCATCCTCTAAATGGCATTAGGCTTCCAGTAAAACTAATAACAAAAGGATGGAGAGACGTTAGAACCTGGGTGTTAGATACTAAGCAGCTGACAAAAGAATTGTAACCAGTTCACCTGGGGCTTTCAGGACCTCAGTAGCAGCCCTTTACCAAACTTTCTCAGTGGGCTAAAGGCCCATGGAAAAGAAAACATTAATCCTGACCTTGGCCACAGCCAAAGCCTGAATTTTAAATTTTGACTGGCAAAACAAAACAAAGTTCTTTACAGTTTGTTGTAGATTTTTTGAAACTACTTTAGGGGCTTCTCTGTCCCCCAACCTGGGACATTTCGACCACAGGGGCAGGAACTGGCTGCTGTGGGGATAGGATCAAAGGCATTCTCCATGCTAATGATGACCAGTGAGAAAAGTAATTTAATGCTGGAGACTGACTCCTCTCTTGGAATAGGGCCAGCAGATAAGGCAGGCTCCCTAAAGAACTTTTCTTAATGAGCACTCTCTTTCTGTGAGCAAGAGTTGAAGGTCTGGCCACTAAAAGCAGAAATTCCTTTCTTGTTCTTGTTTTCTTTAGAGTCCTCCCCCACCTCACTCTTAGCTTTTTTAGATCATTCTTCCTGTAGCATTTCTAACACAGCCTGTCCCTTTTTTATAGCCTGTTGACAGCATTTCTGATCTTTTAGGCAGCTAACTCCGCCTTTAAGATTCCTTACTCCCAGGCAAAATTTAAATCCTTTTCCAGCTTATCTCAGCTGGACCCAGAGACCACGAACCAAGGTGTAGTAATTCACTAAGAAATCTCTCTGTAGTGTTTCTTTTTATCTTAAGCCTTTTCCTTTTAAACAGCTCCTGAAGAGCTAGAAAAATTGGGTGAGACTTGAGAAATCCCCATGCTCACTGCAGCAGCTCCGCAGCTAGTTTCGCTCCCCCCTACTGTGTGCTGCGAGCACAAGCACAGATAAAACACTATGTTTTAAAAAATTAACGTTGGCTATCAACCAACACACCGCCACTAGAGCCGGGTCCATAAAATTAAGTTTTCTACTCACTGTATTTGTTTTATAGCAGGCGGCCTAATCTGGGGAACTTTTTTATTTACGAGCGGTTTTGTCCTCAAGTTTTTGTTAATGTCTGTTTACACAACTGTTAACAGCACCTAGGCTGATCACGGGGAGTAAAGGGAGGGGCCTCTCTCCTTGGGGAGGAGGCTCAAGAGAGAAAGACAAAACTCCCTGGCAGAAAACAATTTTTCTCAAGCAAATTATTTTTAACTTTTAACTTAAGCACCAAGAGGACCAAGTAAAACTCTTTGACGAACAAAGCAAACAGTTTCATGATTTCAAACACAGTCATCAGTCCAAGATTTCAAACACAGTCGTCAGTCCAAATTCAAACACAGTCGTCAGTCCAAAATTCAAAAACGAAACAAAAGCCAAAAAGACACTCGACAATACCACAGAAAACAAACCAGACAAACAAGACCAAGACAAAGCATCCTATAACCAATTTTCACAGATGCCTGGTAACTTCAGTACCTGGCCCAAACTGCAGCTTAACCTTAGCTGCTTTTGGGATGAGATGGACCATCTGATTCCACCTCCCAACAGGATTCCAGAGTGTCCTCTTGTCCTAACATCCGTCCAATGGTCCACCATCAAAGACAAAGGGGTTATCACAGTCTGCCCCATGGCAAAGAAAAAGAACACCAAACACAGAAACAGAACATAGACAGCAGACACTAAGGAGCACTCTGTCTCCTTTGTTCCAGAAAAACCACAGTCAGGTCCTCCTGACTGCCCACAGCCGGGCTCTTCCGACTGTTCTCCGCCCGTGGAACGTCTTCCAGGGGCTGCAGCCTGAGGGCCCCGGGGCATCCCCCGCTTCCGCAGCCAGAGGGTCCTCACGAACCACAAAGGCAGCTGCACCGATTGGGGATACACATCCACTCTCCTAGCACAGGGCAGGAATACACATCCACCCTCCTAGCACAGGGCAGGAATACACATCCACCCTCCTAGCACAGACACAGAGTGAGATTCCACATCCACTCTCTAAGCACTGACCAGAGTGAGATTCCACTTCCACTCTCTAAGCACTGACCAGAGTGAGACTCCACGTCCACTCTCTAAGCACTGACCAGAGTGAGATTCCACTTCCACTCTCTAAGTACTGACCAGAGTGAGACTCCACGTCCACTCTCTAAGTACTGACCAGAGTGAGACTTCACCGGTACCGAGACACACATATATACACACACGACGGAACCAAAACAGAGACAGACACAGACTGACAAATGCGGCGCCGCTCACACAGAAACACTCAGACAAACATCCAACTCACCTCCAAGGGGTCTTCGGAGTCTGGGGTGGTCGCGCAGATCCTGGACGAGCCCCCATTATGAAAGATCCCACGCAGAGAGACCCTTACTCAAGTCTTGGGAAATCGCGGACCCCAGACACAGAGAGACCATTTTGGATGTAATAAGCAAAGGCAAGGTTTATTACGGAGACCTATTACAGAGATCTCCGGGCCGACACGTATCCCGTACAGGAGACAGAGGTGTCGGCCCCGAGAGGCTGGGAAAAAGAGTATTTAAAGGCAGAGGCTGTGAGCACCAGGGGATGGGGGATGTCAAAGGGGAATGCACCACAAGTTACAAGATTGTTTTATGGCTCCAGGAGATAAGGGGACGCCAGAAGGTTTTATGGCCCCCTGGTTCCTGGAACAGAGCTACTAAATCAGGAGAAGGGTAGGGTCTTCAGGTCCTCATTATTTTTAAAAGTTTGTCAAAATTGATGGAGCATTTGTATTTGAAACACCTCTGGTTAGGCTTGGGCTGCCCGGTTTCCTGGAATGCTCTCTGCAGGACACAATGGCTGAAAAGCACAAGTAGGGGCTTATCAGGGTCTAGAGGACATCTGGTTAAAGTATGACTCTGAGTAAGCTGGGGGGATGTCTTTGGATGGTTTATGGGTCAGTCCTCGATAGCCTGAGCTGGTTTTTGCATTCCTTTTCTTTATCTTTATGGCCTGCTATTCCTGGCGGCAGGGCTTAGCCCTGAGTTTGTGGCTTTTGGGGCTTACTCTTTTAATTTTATATTTCTAAACCTAGAATTCATATAATTCTCCTTTCACTGTATTAATCCTGCCAATCCATGAGTATGGGAGATCTTTCCATCTTCTGAGATCTTCCTCAATTTCTTTCTTCAGAGGCTTGAAGTTCTTGTCATACAAATCTTTCACTTGCTTGGTTAAAGTCACACCGAGGTATTTTATCTTATTTGGGACTATTGTGAAGGGTGTCATTTCCATAATTCCTTTCTTAGCCTGTTTATCCTTTGAGTAGAGGAAAGCTACTGACTTGTTTGAGTTAATTGCATTCCCAGCCACTTTGCTGAAGTTGTTTATCAGGTTAGGTAGCTCTCTGGTGGAACTTTTGGGGTCGCTTAAGTACACTATTATACCATCTGCAAAGAGAGATATTTTGATTTCTTCCCTTCCAATTTGTATCCCTTTGACCTTTTATTGTTTGATTGCTCTGACTAGGACTTCGAGAACTATATTGAAGAAGTAGGGAAAGAGTGGGTAGTCTTGTCTAGTTCCTGATTTTAGTGTGATCGCTTCAAATTTCTCTCCATTTAGTTTGATGTTAGCTACTGCTTTGCTCTGTGTTGCTTTTACTGTGTTTAGATATCAGCCTTGAATTCCTGTTCTTTCCAGGACTTCTATCATGAAGGGGTGTTGAATTTTGTCAAATGCTTTCTCAGCATCTAATGAAATGACCATGTGGTTCTTATCTTTAAGTTTGTTTATATAGTGGATTACATTGATGGATTTTCATATATTAAACCATCCCTGCATGCCTGGGATGAAGCCTGCTTGATCATGATGGATGATTGTTTTGATGTGTTCTTTGATTTGGTTTGCAAGAATTTTATTGAGTATTTTTGCGTCAATATTCATAAGGGAAATTAGTCTGAAGTTCACTTTCTTTGTTGGGTCTTTGGTTTTGGTATAAGAGTAATTGTGGCTTCATAGAAGGAATTTGGTAGTGCTCTGTCTATTTCTATTTTGTGGAATAGTTTGGGCAGTATTGGTATGAGGTCTTCTATGAAGGTCTGATAGAATTCTGCACTGAACCCATCTGGACCTGGGCTCCTTTTGGTTGGGAGACTTTTAATAACTGCTTTTATTTCTTTAGGAGTTATGGGGTTGTTTAGAGTGTTTATTTGTTCCTGATTTAACTTTGGTACCTGGTGTCTGTCTAGAAAATTGTCCATTTCCACCAGATTTTCCAGTTTTGTTGAATATAGGCTTAGGTTCTGTATGACATCTGTCCAGGATCTTCTGGCTTTCATAATCTCTGTTGAGAAGTCTGGTGTAATCTTATAGGTCTGCCTTTATATGTCACTTGACCTTTTTCCCTTACTGCTTTTAATAATCTTTCTTTGTTTTGTGCATTTGGTGTTTTAACTATTATGTGACAGGAGGGATTTCCCTTTTGGTACAATCTATTTGGGGTTCTGTAGGCTTCTTGTGTGTTTATGTGTATCTCTTTCTTTCCGTTAGGGAAGTTTTCTTCTGTAATTTTGTTGAATATATTTACTGGTTCTTTAAGTTGGGAGTCTTCACTTTCTTCTATACCTATTGTCCTTAGGTTTGATCTTCTCATTGTGTCCTAGATTTCATGGATGTTTTGGTCTAGTACCTTTTTGTGTTTTACATTATCTTTGACAGCTGTGTCAATGTTTTCTATGGTCTCTTCTGTCCCCGAGATTCTCTCTTCTATCTTTTGTATTCTGTTGGTGATGCTTGTATCTATGACTACTTGTCTCTTCCTTAGGTTTTGTATCTGTGTTGTCTCCTTTTGTGCTTCCTTTATTGTTTCTATTTACATTTTAAAATCCTGAATGGTTTTGTTCAATTCTCTCACCTGTTTGGTTGCGTTTTTCTTGTAATTCTTTCAGGGATTTTTGTGTTTCCTCACTAAGGGGTTCTACTTGTTTACTTTTGTTTTCCTGCATTTCTTTAAGGGAGTTATTATGACCTTCTTAAGGTCCTCCATCATTATCATAAAATGTGATTTTAAATCCAAATCTTGCTTTTTCGGTGTGTTTGGATATCTAATACTTTCTTTTTTTTTTTTTTTTTTTTATTAACTTGAGTATTTCTTATATACATTTCGAGTGTTATTCCCTTTCCCGGTTTCCGGGCAAACATCCCCCTCCCCCCTCCCCTTCCTTATGGGTGTTCCCCTCCCAACCCTCCCCCCATTGCCGCCCTCCCCCCATAGACTAGTTCACTGGGGGTTCAGTCTTAGCAGGACCCAGGGCTTCCCCTTCCACTGGTGCTCTTACTAGGATATTCATTGCTACCTATGGGGTCAGAGTCCAGGGTCAGTCCATGTATAGTCTTTAGGTAGTGGCTTAGTCCCTGGAAGCTCTGGTTGCTTGGCATTGTTGTACTTTTGGGGTCTCGAGCCCCTTCAAGCTCTTCCAGTTCTTTCTCTGATTCCTTCAATAGGGGACCTATTCTCAGTTCAGTGGTTTGCTGCTGGCATTCGCCTCTGTATTTGCTGTATTCTGGCTGTGTCTCTCAGGAGAGATCTACATCCGGCTCCTGTCGGTCTGCACTTCTTTGCTTCATCCATCTTGTCTAATTGGGTGGCTGTATATGTATGGGCCACATGTGGGGCAGGCTCTAAATGGGTGTTCCTTAAGTCTCTGTTTTAATCTTTGCCTCTCCCTTCCCTGCCAAGGGTATTCTTTTTCCTCATTTAAAGAAGGAGTGAAGCATTCACATTTTGATCATCCGTCTTGAGTTTCGTTTGTTCTAGGGATCTAGGGTAATTCAAGCATTTGGGCTAATAGCCACTTATCAATGAGTGCATACCATGTATGTCTTTCTGTGATTGGGTTAGCTCACTCAGGGTGATATTTTCCAGTTCCAACCATTTGCCTACGAATTTCATAAACTCGTTGTTTTTGATAGCTGAGTAATATTCCATTGTGTAGATGTACCACATTTTCCGTATCCATTCCTCTGTTGAAGGGCATCTGGGTTCTTTCCATTTTCTGGCTATTATAAATAAGGCTGCGATGGACATAGTGGAGCACGTGTCTCTTTTATATGTTGAGGCATCTTTTGAGTATTTGCCCAAGAGAGGTATAGCTGGATCCTCAGGCAGTTCAATGTCCAATTTTCTGAGGAACCTCCAGACTGATTTCCAGAATGGTTGTACCAGTCTGCAATCCCACCAACAATGGAGGAGTGTTCCTCTTTCTCCACATCCTCGCCAGCATCTGCTGTCCCCTGAGTTTTTGATCTTAGCCATTCTCACTGGTGTGAGGTGAAATCTCAGGGTTGTTTTGATTTGCATTTCCCTTATGACTAAAGATGTTGAACATTTCTTTAGGTGTTTCTCAGCCATTTGCCATTCCTCAGCTGTGAATTCTTTGTTTAGCTCTGAACCCCATTTTTTAATAGGGTTATTTGTTTCCCTGCGGTCTAACTTCTTGAGTTCTTTGTATATTTTGGATATAAGGCCTCTATCTGTTGTAGGATTGGTAAAGATCTTTTCCCAATCTGTTGGTTGCCGTTTTGTCCTAACCACCGTGTCCTTTGCCTTACAGAAGCTTTGCAGTTTTATGAGATCCCATTTGTCGATTCTTGATCTTAGAGCATAAGCCATTGGTGTTTTGTTCAGGAAATTTTTTCCAGTGCCCATGTGTTCCAGATGTTTCCCTAGTTTTTCTTCTATTAGTTTGAGTGTGTCTGGTTTGATGTGGAGGTCCTTGATCCACTTGGACTTAAGCTTTGTACAGGGTGATAAGCATGGATCGATCTGCATTCTTCTACATGTTGACCTCCAGTTGAACCAGCACCATTTGCTGAAAATGCTATCTTTTTTCCATTGGATGGTTTTGGCTCCTTTGTCAAAAATCAAGTGACCATAGGTGTGTGGGTTCATTTCTGGGTCTTCAATTCTATTCCTTTGGTCTATCTGTCTGTCCCTGTACCAATACCATGCAGTTTTTATCACTATTGCTTTGTAATACTGCTTGAGTTCAGGGATAGTGATTCCCCCTGAAGTCCTTTTATTGTTGAGGATAGCTTTAGCTATCCTGGGTTTTTTGTTATTCCAGATGAATTTGCAAATTGTTCTGTCTAACTCTTTGAAGAATTGGATTGGTATTTTGATGGGGATTGTATTGAATCTGTAGATTGCTTTTGGTAAAATGGCCATTTTTACTATATTAATCCTGCCAATCCATGAGCATGGGAGATCTTTCCATCTTCTGAGGTCTTCTTCAATTTCTTTCCTCAGTGTCTTGAAGTTCTTATTGTACAGATCTTTTACTTGCTTGGTTAAAGTCACACCGAGGTACTTTATAGTATTTGGGTCTATTATGAAGGGTGTCGTTTCCCTTATTTCTTTCTCGGCTTGTTTCTCTTTTGTATAGAGGAAGGCAACTGATTTATTTGAGTTAATTTTGTACCCAGCCACTTTGCTGAAGTTGTTTATCAGCTTTAGTAGTTCTGTGGTGGAACTTTTGGGATCACTTAAATATACTATCATGTTATCTGCAAATAGTGATATTTTGACCTCTTCTTTTCCGATCTGTATCCCTTTGATCTCCTTTTGTTGTCTGATTGCTCTGGCTAGAACTTCAAGAACTATATTGAATAAGTAGGGAGAGAGTGGGCAGCCTTGTCTAGTCCCTGATTTTAGTGGGATTGCTTCAAGTTTCTCTCCATTTAGTTTAATGTTAGCAACTGGTTTGCTGTATATGGCTTTTACTATGTTTAGGTATGGGCCTTGAATTCCTATTCTTTCCAGGACTTTTATCATGAAGGGGTGTTTAATTTTGTCAAATGCTTTCTCAGCATCTAATGAAATGATCATGTGGTTCTGTTCTTTCAGTTTGTTTATATAATGGATCACGTTGATGGTTTTCCGTATATTAAACCATCCCTGCATGCCTGGGATGAAGCCTACTTGATCATGGTGGATGATTGTTTTGATGTGCTCTTGAATTCGGTTTGCCAGAATTTTATTGAGTATTTTTGCGTCGATATTCATAAGGGAAATTGGTCTGAAGTTCTCTTTCTTTGTTGTGTCTTTGTGTGGTTTAGGTATAAGAGTAATTGTGGCTTCGTAGAAGGAATTCGGTAGGGCTCCATCTGTTTCAATTTTGTGGAATAGTTTGGATAATATTGGTATGAGGTCTTCTATGAAGGTCTGATAGAATTCTGCACTAAACCCGTCTGGACCTGGGCTCTTTTTGGTTGGGAGACCTTTAATGACTGCTTCTATTTCCTTAGGAGTTATGGGGTTGTTTAACTGGTTTATCTGTTCCTGATTTAACTTCGATACCTGGTATCTGTCTAGGAAATTGTCCATTTCCTGAAGATTTTCAAATTTTGTTGAATATAGGTTTTTATAGTAAGATCTGATGATTTTTTGAATTTCCTCTGAATCTGTAGTTATGTCTCCCTTTTCATTTCTGATTTTGTTAATTTGGACGCACTCTCTGTGTCCTCTCGTTAGTCTGGCTAAGGGTTTATCTATCTTGTTGATTTTCTCAAAGAACCAACTTTTGGTTCTGTTGATTCTTTCTATGGTCCTTTTTGTTTCTACTTGGTTGATTTCAGCTCTGAGTTTGATTATTTCCTGCCTTCTACTCCTCCTGGGTGTATTTGCTTCTTTTTGTTCTAGAGCTTTTAGGTGTGCTGTCAAGCTGCTGACATATGCTCTTTCCTGTTTCTTTCTGCAGGCACTCAGCGCTATGAGTTTTCCTCTTAGCACAGCTTTCATTGTGTCCCATAAGTTTGGGTATGTTGTATCTTCATTTTCATTAAATTCTAAAAAGTTTTTAATTTCTTTCTTTATTTCTTCCTTGACCAGGTTATCATTGAGTAGAGCATTGTTCAATTTCCACGTATATGTGGGCATTCTTCCCTTATTGTTATTGAAGACCAGTTTTAGGCCGTGGTGGTCCGATAGCACGCATGGGATTATTTCTATCTTTCTGTACCTGTTGAGGCCCGTTTTTTGACCAATTATATGGTCAATTTTGGAGAAAGTACCATGAGGAGCTGAGAAGAAGGTATATCCTTTTACTTTAGGATAGAATGTTCTATAAATATCTGTTAAGTCCATTTGGCTCATGACTTCTCTTAGTCTGTCGACATCACTGTTTAATTTCTGTTTCCATGATCTGTCCATTGATGAGAGTGGGGTGTTGAAATCTCCCACTATTATTGTGTGAGGTGCAATGTGTGTTTTGAGCTTTAGTAAGGTTTCTTTTACGTATGTAGGTGCCCTTGTATTTGGGGCATAGATATTTAGGATTGAGAGTTCATCTTGGTGGATTTTTCCTTTGATGAATATGAAGTGTCCTTCCTTATCTTTTTTGATGACTTTTAGTTGGAAATTGATTTTATTTGATATTAGAATGGCTACTCCAGCTTGCTTCTTCTGACCATTTGCTTGGAAAGTTGTTTTCCAGCCTTTCACTCTGAGGTAGTGTCTGTCTTTGTCTCTGAGGTGTGTTTCCTGTAGGCAGCAGAATGCAGGGTCCTCGTTGCGTATCCAGTTTGTTAATCTATGTCTTTTTATTGGGGAGTTGAGGCCATTGATATTGAGAGATATTAAGGAATAGTGATTATTGTTTCCCTTTATATTCATATTTGGATGTGAGGTTATGTTTGTGTGCTTTCATTCTCTTTGTTTTGTTGCCAAGACGATTAGTTTCTTGCTTCTTCTAGGGTATAGCTTGCCTCCTTATGTTGGGCTTTACCATTTATTCTCCTTTGTAGTCCTGGATTTGTAGAAAGATATTGTGTAAATTTGGTTTTGTCATGGAATATCTTGGTTTCTCCATCAATGTTAATTGAGAGTTTTGCTGGATACAGTAACCTGGGTTGGCATTTGTGTTCTCTTAGGGTCTGTATGACATCTGTCCAGGATCTTCTGGCCTTCATAGTTTCTGGCGAGAAGTCTGGTGTGATTCTGATAGGTCTCCCTTTATATGTTACTTGACCTTTTTCCCTTACTGCTTTCAATATTCTTTCTTTATTTTGTGCGTTCGGTGTTTTGACAATTATGTGACGGGAGGTGTTTCTTTTCTGGTCCAATCTATTTGGAGTTCTGTAGGCTTCTTGTATGTCTATGGGTATCTCTTTTTTTAGGTTAGGGAAGTTTTCTTCTATGATTTTGTTGAAGATATTTACTGGTCCTTTGAGCTGGGAGTCTTCACTCTCTTCTATACCTATTATCCTTAGGTTTGATCTTCTTATTGAGTCCTGGATTTCCTGTATGTTTTGGACCAGTAGCTTTTTCCGCTTTACATTATCTTTGACAGTTGAGTCAATGATTTCTATGGAATCTTCTGCTCCTGAGATTCTCTCTTCCATCTCTTGTATTCTGTTGGTGAAGCTTGTATCTACAGCTCCTTGTCTCTTCTTTTGGTTTTCTATATCCAGGGTTGTTTCCATGTGTTCTTTCTTGATTGTTTCTATTTCCATTTTTAATTCCTTCAACTGTTTGATTGTGTTTTCCTGGAATTCTTTCAGGGATTTTTGCGATTCCTCTCTGTAGGCTTCTACTTGTTTATTAATGTTTTCCTGTGTTTCCCTAAGTGTGTTCATGTCTTTCTTGAAGTCCTCCAGCATCATGATCAAATATGATTTTGAAACTAGATCTTGCTTTTCTGGTGTGTTTGGATATTCCATGTTTGTTTTGGTGGGAGAATTGGGCTCCGATGATGGCATGTAGTCTTTGTTTCTGTTGCTTGGGTTCCTGCACTTGCCTCTCGCCATCAGATTATCTCTAGTGTTACTTTGTTCTGCTATTTCTGACAGTGGCTAGACTGTCCTATAAGCCTGTGTGTCAGGAGTGCTGTAGACCTGTTTTCCTCTCTTTCAGTCAGTTATGGGGACAGAGTGTTCTGCTTTCGGGCGTGTAGTTTTTCCTCTCTACAGGTCTTCAGCTGTTCCTGTGGGCCTGTGTCTTGAGTTCACCAGGCAGCTTTCTTGCAGCAGAAAATTTGGTCTTACCTGTGGTCCCGAGGCTCAGGTTCGCTCGTGGGGTGCTGCCTAGGGGCTCTTTGCAGCGGCAGCAACCAGGAAGACCTGTGCCGCCCCTTCCGGGAGCTTCAGTGCACCAGGGTTCCAGACGGTCTTTGGCTTTTTCCTCTGGCGTCCGAGATGTGTGTGCAGGGAGCAGTCTCTTCTGGTTTCCCAGGCTTGTCTGCCTCTCTGAAGGTTTAGCTCTCCCTCCCACGGGATTTGGGTGCAGAGAACTGTTTATCCAGTCTGTTTCTTTCCGGTTCCGGTGGTGTCTCAGGCAGGTGTCCTGCTGCTCCTGGGCCCTCCTCCACGGGAGCCCAGAGGCCTTATACAGTTTCCTCTTGGGCCAGGGATGTGGGCAGGGGTGAGCAGTGTTGTTGGTCTCTTCCGCTCTGCAGCCTCAGGAGTGCCCACCTGACCGGGCGGTTGGGTCTCTCTCACCTAATACTTTCTTTAGTGGCTCTGATGATACCAAGTAGTCTTGGTTTCTGTTGCTTAGGTTCCTGCGCTTGCCTCTAGCCATTGGGTCGTCTCTGGTGTTTACTTGTCTTGCTGTTTCTGAGAGTGGCTTGACCCTCCTGTAGGCCTCTGTGTCAGCACTCCTGTAGAACTGTTTTCCTGTTTTCTTTCAGCCTTTTGTGAGAACAGGTGCTCTGATCTCAGGTGTGTAGGTGCTCCTGGTGACTGTCTTTCAGCTTTAGTCTCGGGCAGGAATCAGGTCCGACGTCCTTGCACCCAGCGGGCACAGTTGACACTAGGCTTGTGTTCCCCAAGAGGGAACTCTTGGGTCTGGACTGTGGACAGAGAGTAGTCTCCTTTGACGTCTCAGTAGTGTCCACACTTCTGAAGGTCCAGCTCTTTCCCCTGCGGGATTTGGGTGCAGGGAGCTGTTTGGCCGGTTCAGTTCAGTCCTGGGCGCAGACCAGAACCGCAGGTATCAGCGCCTGACTGTTCCTATATTCCTGTGTCCAGAGGCACTGTGCAGTTTCCTCTTGGACCAGGGATGTGGGAAGGGGTGTGCAGAAGTGGCAGTCTGTCCTGCGGTCTCAGGATGTCTGCACTTCTGGGTCTTCACCTCTCTTCCCCCTGGTGTTTGGGTGCAAACTGTGGGATGGTCAGGCTATGTTTTTAATTAACTTATATACGTTAATTTATGAGCTTAGTGGGGTTTTTTCCTCCACTCTCAACAGAATGTAGAAACCAGGATTTCAGAATATTATCTTAAAATTTGTTTGGATATTTTTCTTTTCTTTTATAGATTAATTTTAGTAATGATACTAATATCTATAGTGTTCCTCTCCAGTAATTCTTTTTACTGTATTGGCTTCTTCCTGTCTCCTATGTCATATCTGTTCCATTTTAGAGTCTGTCCTGGTTTTCCTGTTCCCAGGCACGTGGACTCTCCTACAGCAGACCAGTTTTTATGAAGACAAGTCAAGCTCCACAAAGGTGCTGAAGGAGGTGTACCCACCTCCTGGGTACACTTGGCTTCACCATTTGGGACAGGTCACATGTCAGGCCTGGTGCTCTGACTTTCTGTTCTTTTATAATCAGAGAAGAATGGTACTCAGCAGGCATAAATTCTTAGGCCACAATGGCTTAAGACATAGTAGTCAAATATGCCATTTTGGATACCTAAAAAGCTAGCTAGTAAGGTGAGAGTTGACTCAAGGGCTTTCCTGTAAATTGTCTCTTGTTTTTGTGTGGTAAAATGTCAGGCCCTTGTTAAATTCTTCTTTCCAATGCAAAGGGCCCCAACTAGACATTTGTTGAAAATGAGTAGCTGTTATTTAGCGCTATTCTTCACTAGATCAGTGGCCTTGACTGAAGCCCAAAAGTCTCTTCCAAGTAAAACAAAAACATAAAATACATGGTATCAGTACAAACAAGCTAGCCTGGCCTGGGGACAGAGTCCCCACATCAAAAGAGTTGGAGTGACTGTGTTGTCCATCTTCCAGAGGGCCTCCAAGTCTAAGCTTCTGTTTAACATCCTGGGAGCCAATAATGTTTCCCTACCAACAGCGCAAAGAGCTAGGCCTGAGGGGTGGAGGAAACATCCATTTCCTGACTTCCCAGTGGGCTCCAGCACCCTGAGACCTTAGTGGAGATGGTGCACTGCCTATCAGCCATGCACAGCTTACCGAGGGCAGGAGGGAAGGTGAAGCCAGGGGACAAGGTGAAAGCAGCTAGGCAGCAAATACTTCTGTGTCCTTAGTAATGTGTTTGATGTCTAAAGGAAGGTGGTGCTGCACTTCCTAAAAATCGTAGCGCATGCTAGCTTAATTAGCACCTAGGCCTAATCCAGCCGTGTACCTGTGCCCCACCCAGAGCTGAAAATTGTCCCCAGTGTTACTCTTGTCTCTGAGGTTTTCTTGCATCTTTGCTATTGTTCATTTTTATCCTTATTTTAATATGCGATTTTATGACATTTTTGTTCCCAGAGGCCTGATTTTTCAGCCATTATTACTTCTATGAGTTGCTTCAACAGTATGGAATGTGCTGGTGGCCACTGAGGTCAAGATGTCACACTTTTGGGGGATTTTATAACTTATTTGCAATGTGAACTTTTGTGAATGTATAAATTTTAAGTTTGTAATTATGTAAATAATTTAAAAATATTACTAAGGAAAATATAAACGAATTGCTGAAGAAATTTAAATATGTTTTTCAACAAAGAAATCCTAACAGATTCTAAAACAAAGTATATAAATAATAGAGTAAGTGTGAGCAGTTAGAAGAAACTTGGTTTCAAAGTTCTATTTCTACTCAGTGACCAGGCTGTCATGTAACAATGGTTTACTGAAAGAAACAATATTAACATTTTGGTAATGGCAGAAAGCTATCAGGAAAATATATCAATGCTAATATATAGACTAAACTTTTGTTATTTTTCTATATTTATATAGAGTGTATTAGTGCCACATTCTCTTTTAAACATAGATGGTTGTCTGCCATCCCCAGGCTCCAGTGACCTTGGGGCTGTAGTTTCTATTTCCATCTCCATCCTATCCCATCCTCTGTGGGGGATTGGGGTGTAGCCGGAGCATGGTTCCTGCTGGCCTCAGTCTTGATTTTCTGTTTCTCCATTCTTTTTATATACCCAGTCACTTCTTTCCCAATTTCTGTGTGTTTTCTCTTTTTCTTTCCTCAGATCACACTCTCTCCTTATTATGACTCTTGTTACTCAGGGGATCTTCGTTTTTGTTGTAACAAGAGAGGTTTTGTCTTGGGTTCAATCTCCTTACTCATAGTTATTTTGTTCTGATGTCTAACACTTTCATGATTCTGTAACCATGAAGTACTCATAGTTTCAGGCTGTCCATTTTGTTTGCAATTGTTCTCATCAGCCGCTTAACTCTTCTGTGAGATCTGTTGTACTGTCTCCTCCATTTTATTGGAGTATTCTGTTTTTTGGTTTTTTTTTTTTTGGATAAGCAAATTTAAACAACTTCTGCTCATTGTAATGTTAACATGTACAGACTAACTAATGCCATTCGGTTAACATTTGCCAGTATTATTTTTTCTTTCTTTGGGTTAGATGGTGTCTATAGTGGTATGCTTTAAGTCTTCTTTTAAAATTTTTTTTTTATTAGATATATTTCCTTACTTATATTTCAAATGTTATTCCCCTTCCTGGTTTCCTGTCCATAAGCCCCCATCCCTTCCCCTCCCCCTCCCCCATATGGGGATTCCCCCCATATATCTCCCTTACTGCTCCCCCCATATTCCCCTGCACTGGGGGGTCCAACCTTGGCAGGACCAAGGGCTTCTCCTTCCACTGGTGCCCCAACAAGGCTATTCTCTGTTACATATGCAGTTGGAGCCCTGGGTCAGTCCATGTATAGTCTTTTGGTAGTGGTTTAGTACTTGGAAGCTCTGGTTGGTTGGCATTGTTGTTCTTATGGGGTTGTAAGCTCCTTCAACTCTTTCAATCCTTTCTCTAATTCCCCCAAGGGGGTCTTGTTCTCAGTTCAGTGGTTTGCTGCTAGCATTGTCTGCTGTATTTGACATGCTCTGGATGTGTCTCTCAGGAGAAATCTATATCTGGTCCCTTTCAGCATTCATTTTTTTGTTTTTTGTTTTTATATTAGAAAGATGTTTTTTTTCTTTATTAACTTGAGTATTTCTTATTTACATTTTGATTGTTATTCCCTTTCCTGGTCAACATCCCCTAGCCCCTCCCCCTCCCCTTCTATACTGGTGTTCCCCTCCCCATCCTCCCCCCATTACTGCCCTCCCCCCAACAATCACTTTCACTGGGGGTTCAGTCTTAGCAGGACCAGGGGCTTCCCCTTCCACTGGTGATCTTACTAGGCTATTCATTGCTACCTATGGGGCTGGAGCCCAGGGTCAGTCCATGTATAGTCTTTGGGTAGTGGCTTAGTCCCTGGAAGCTCTGGTTGCTTGGCATTGTTGTTCATATGGGGTCTCGAGCCCCTTCAAGCTCTCCCAGTCTTTTCTGATTCCTTCAACGGGGGTCCCTTCTCAGTTCAGTGGTTTGCTGCTGGCATTCGCCTATGTATTTTCTGAATTCTGGCTGTGTCTCTCAGGAGAGATCTACATCCAGTTCCTGTCAGCCTGTACTTCTTTGCTTCATCCATCTTGTCTAATTGGGTGACTGTATATGTATGGGCCACATGTGGGGTAGGCTCTGAATGGGTGTTCCTTCTGCCTCTGTTCTAAACTTTGCCTCCCTATTCCCTGCCAAGGGTATTCTTGTTCCCCTTTTAAAGAAGGAATGAAGCGTTTGCATTTTGGTCATCCCTCTTGAGTTTCATGTGTTCTGTGCATCTAGAGCATTTGGGCTAATAGCCACTTATCAATGAGTGCATACCAAGTGTGTTTTTCTGTGATTGAGTTACCTCACTCAGGATGATATTTTCCTGTTCATTCCATTTGCCTATGAATTTCATGAAGTCATTGTTTTTGATAGCTGCGTAGTAATTCATTGTGTAGAAGTACCGCATTTTTTGAACCCATTCGTCTGTTGAAGGGCATCTGAAGTCTTCTCTTCTTAACCTTGGTATATGTATTACAGACTTCAGCGTTTCAGTCCATCAGTACCAGTGTAAAACATTTGTACTTATAAAAGTATTTTAAGCTAATACAATTAACCTTTGTTCCATAAAGAAATATATATTTCTTCTTCATCTTAAAAATATTTTTGATGTTCCTAACTTAATATTTTACAATGTATTATACCTTAACAAAATGTGAGGTATGTTTTTGTTCATTAACACAGTTGGTTTGAGAGATGCCAAGAAAATAAATAAATTATACTTTATTGTGTTTCCAATGACCTGTGACATGTGTGTATGTGTTAAGTAACTGAAATGGGAAGTCTGCCTTGAATGGGGACAACTCTGTCCAACAGGCTCTGAGCCCAGATGGAACAAAGGTTGATAAAAACCAGGACTATGCATGTAAACAAGCTTGATTCTTGAGCGTGTGGCTTGTTTTTTTTTAATTGAAGGACCCAATTTTATTTTATTTAATTCATTTTGCTTATTCTTCTCTCACAGATTAGATCCTAACCGTGGTTTCCCCTCTCTCCACTCCTGCTAGTCTCTCACCCTCTCCATTCTCCCCTGGATCGATTCCTCCTCTGTATTCCTTCAGAAAAGAGCAGGGCTCCCAGAGATATCAACTGAACATAGCATTAAAAAGTCACAATAAGACTAGGTACAAACCCTCTTATCAAGACTAGACAAGACAACTCAGTAGGACTAAGAAGGTTCCAAGAGCAGGCAGGAGTGTCAGAGGTACCCCACCACATTCCCACTCTTAGGAGTCCCACAAGAAGATCAAGCTATGCAACCATATCATATATTCTGAGGATCTTGTTCAGATCAAGGCTCTTTGACTGTCACTTCAGTCTCTGTGAGCCCCTGTGAGCCATGCTTAGTAGATTCTGTGGGCTATGTTCTCTCTGGTGTCCTTGTCCCTTCTTGCTCCTATTGTCCTTCTGCAGTCAAACATTAGGCAGAACTCAGGGAGCCCTTTGGAAGAAGGTAAGGAAGAATTGTAGGATCATGTGGATTTTGAAAATAATTTTTATATTTTCTTGAGGATTTTGTACAATGAGTTTTGACTATATTTACTTGTAGTATATAATTATTAAAAAACAATCCACACTAATGCCAGCTACTCGCCAGCAACAGAGGTCTTCTCCCCTTTCCCCCAATATTCCCAACCCCATGGCTATTCCCAAGCTGCTCAATTTCCCGCATGACTCCTGCATCTAGTCTGCCAAGACTGGCTCTAAACCTGAGCCCAGTAGAAAGAAAGTTCCAGAGGCTTATAATTTATCAGTCAGATTTGTAACAGTAAATTCTCAACCCCCAAAATGCCCACACAGGAACTCATAACTCAACTGATACAAACACAAGCTGCTGCCCACTCTCTCCCTACTTATTCAATATAGTTCTTGAAGTTCTAGCCAGAGCAATCAGACAACAAAAGGAGGTCAAGGGGATACAGATCGGAAAAGAAGAAGTCAAAATATCACTATTTGCAGATGATATGATAGTATATTTAAGTGATTCCAAAAGTTCCACCAGAGAACTACTAAAGCTGATAAACAACTTCAGCAAAGTGGCTGGGTATAAAATTAACTCAAACAAATCAGTTGCCTTCCTCTATACAAAAGAGAAACAAGCCGAGAAAGAAATAAGGGAAACGACACCCTTCATAATAGACCCAAATAATATAAAGTACCTCGGTGTGACTTTAACAAAGCAAGTAAAAGATCTGTACAATAAGAACTTCAAGACACTGAAGAAGGAAATTGAAGAAGACCTCAGAAGATGGAAAGATCTCCCATGCTCATGGATTGGCAGGATTAATATAGTAAAAATGGCCATTTTACCAAAAGCAATCTACAGATTCAATGCAATCCCCATCAAAATACCAATCCAATTCTTCAAAGAGTTAGACAGAACAATTTGCAAATTCATCTGGAATAACAAAAAACCCAGGATAGCTAAAGCTATCCTCAACAATAAAAGGACTTCAGGGGGAATCACTATCCCTGAACTCAAGCAGTATTACAGAGCAATAGTGATAAAAACTGCATGGTATTGGTACAGAGACAGACAGATAGACCAATGGAATAGAATTGAAGACCCAGAAATGAACGCACACACCTATGGTCACTTGATTTTTGACAAAGGAGCCAAAACCATCCAATGGAAAAAAGATAGCATTTTCAGCAAATGGTGCTGGTTCAACTGGAGGTCAACATGTAGAAGAATGCAGATTGATCCATGCTTATCACCCTGTACAAAGCTTAAGTCCAAGTGGATCAAGGACCTCCACATCAAACCAGACACACTCAAACTAATAGAAGAAAAACTAGGGAAGCATCTGGAACACATGGGCACTGGAAAAAATTTCCTGAACAAAACACCAATGGCTTATGCTCTAAGATCAAGAATCGACAAATGGGATCTCATAAAACTGCAAAGCTTCTGTAAGGCAAAGGACACTGTGGTTAGGACAAAACGGCAACCAACAGATTGGGAAAAGATCTTTACCAATCCTACAACAGATAGAGGCCTTATATCCAAAATATACAAAGAACTCAAGAAGTTAGACCGCAGGGAAACAAATAACCCTATTAAAAAATGGGGCTCAGAGCTAAACAAAGAATTCACAGCTGAGGAATGCCGAATGGCTGAGAAACACCTAAAGACTTTAACATCTTTAGTCATAAGGGAAATGCAAATCAAAACAACCCTGAGATTTCACCTCACACCAGTGAGAATGGCTAAGATCAAAAACTCAGGGGACAGCAGATGCTGGCGAGGATGTGGAGAAAGAGGAACACTCCTCCATTGTTGGTGGGATTGCAAACTGGTACAGCCATTCTGGAAATCAGTCTGGAGGTTCCTCAGAAAATTGGACATTGAACTGCCTGAGGATCCAGCTATACCTCTCTTGGGCATATACCCAAAAGATGCCCCAACATATAAAAGAGACACGTGCTCCACTATGTTCATTGCAGCCTTATTTATAATAGCCAGAAGCTGGAAAGAACCCAGATGCCCTTCAACAGAGGAATGGATACAGAAAATGTGGTACATCTACACAATGGAATATTACTCAGCTATCAAAAACAACGAGTTTATGAAATTCGTAGGCAAATGGTTGGAACTGGAAAACATCATCCTGAGTGAGCTAACCCAATCACAGAAAGACATACATGGTATGCACTCATTGATAAGTGGCTATTAGCCCAAATGGTTGAATTACCCTAGATGCCTAGAACAAATGAAACTCAAGATGGATGATCAAAATGTGAATGCTTCACTCCTTCTTTAAAAGGGGAACAAGAATACCCTTGGCAGGGAAAAGCAAGGCAAAGATTAAAACAGAGACTGAAGGAACACCCATTCAGAGCCTGCCCCACATGTGGCCCATACATATACAGCCACCCAATTAGACAAGATGGATGAAGCAAAGAAGTGCAGACCGACAGGAGCCGGCTGTAGATCGCTCCTGAGAGACACAGCCAGAATACAGCAAATACAGAGGCGAATACCAGCAGCAAACCACTGAACTGAGAATAGAACCCCCGTTGAAGGAATCAGAGAAAGAACTGGAAGAGCTTGAAGGGGCTCGAGACCCCATATGTACAACAATGCCAAGCAACCAGAGCTTCCAGTGACTAACTAACTAAAGCCACTAACTAAAGACTATACATGGACTGACCCTGGACTCTGACCTCATAGGTAGCAATGAATATCCTAGTAAGAGCACCAGTGGAAGGGGAAGCCCTGGGTCCTGCTAAGACTGAACCCCCAGTGAACTAGACTGGTGGGGGGAGGGCGGCAATGGGGGGAGGGTTGGGAGGGGAACACCCATAAGGAAGGGGAGGGGGGAGGGGGATGTTTGCCCGGAAACCGGGAAAGGGAATAACACTCGAAATGTATATACGAAATACTCAAGTTAATAATAAAAAAAAAAAAAAGAAAAAAAAAGATGTTGAGTCATTAGAGTGCCACTGTCATATTGTTTTGAGCACCTTTGAGATAGTATAAAGTACAGTTTCTAACTGTAAAAGAACATTTTCTTGGTTGACAGACAAGAGGACTTTCCAGAATACTTAAACCACAACCCAACCTTTCTATTGAGAATGTAACTTGAGCTCTTTCTTTGTATGTCCTTTTGTTTAAGATGTTATGTTAAATTTAAAGAATGTAAATATAAATTGTTTCCTGACAGCTGGAAAATGTTAAGAGACATGGATTCTCTGGATATTGGTTTTAAGTTCAGGTGACATTCTCTCCTGAAGACAACATATATCTGTCTGTTGTATTCTTGTTCACTTACTGGATGAAGTGTAGTATAACTGAAAAAGTATAATGCTAAGGCCTGAAGTTAAACAATTTAAATATGTATTTATTCTCATGAAAATTTCAATGAAAAAATAGAAGCCAATATCCTTTAATTTTATAAAAGTTCACATAGTTTTGTGTTGCTCCTGAAGTATCCTGTCCTGGGTGATAGCATCTAAGAGCTATCAGAAAACTTGAAATACAGCAAAGGAAACTTGCTGCAGTGTCTCAGACAGAGCCAGTATCATGTACTGTGTGCTAGTGACTTGCGTGCCCCTCTTCCCTACAGAAGATTTTACTCCCTGTCTTTCAGTATGACATAAAATAAGCAAATTTTTACTCTCTAGTCTACAAAAAAAAAGAAATACTCAAGTTAATAAAAGAAAAAAAAAGAATAAAAGAGTAACGAACTTGAAAAAAAAAACACAAGCTGCATACTTAGATGGGGCAAATGTACCCAACATTACTTTATTGTTCTGTAATATCCATAGCTACCTGTGATTCTTTCAAGCCACTTGCATCAGGTTCCTCTTCCTCTCCTATAGGTTCCATCTTGTTTCCTCATCTCCGTCTCTCCTCTCTGTCTCTCTGTCTCTCTTTACCCCTCCCTAAAACTCTCAGCCCGCCTTCTTTTCCCACTGCCCAATCACAGGCTCTAGCCTTATCTTTCACCTGCCCTCCTCTGCATACAGACAGCAATGTATATTTACTCCTCCCCCTGCTCCTCTCAGGTACACTCCTTCCTTTCTCATGCATTTTGCATCCTTAAAGAATCCATAAATTCTAATATGTGCTGCTTATATATTAATGTGCAGCCTTCCACCGAAGTGTGGTCAAACTACCCACCAGTGGCAATGTTCTTAAAGAAAATGGATTCTCTTTTACCAAACAGCCCTTTGGCTGTGCGTGGGACTTCATGGCTACTTCTCCCCTCTGTGCTGGGATTTGGTCTGTTTTGTGCATGCATGGGCTTGGACATGCTACACAATCATTGTGAGTTTATATGTGCATCTTCCTGTTGTGTCAGGAGGACATTGTTCTCTTGTATTCATTTATTGTCCATGGCTCTTACACTATTTCTGCCCCCTCTTCTCTAGTGATCCACAAACCATGGGAGGAAGGAGTATAGTATAGATGGTCCTTGTAGGGCTGAGCACTCCATAGGCTTTCATTCTTTGTACTTTGGCTAGTTGTGAGTCTCTATGTTAATCATCGCCTATAGAAAATAAAAGCTTCTTTGATGAGGGTTATGGGCATAAAAATAAATCATTAGGAGACCATTTAATATCACATCTACTTAGCAAAATGACAGCAGTAGGGTCTCTCCTGGGGACTCTGACCTGTGTAGTCACAAAATGGTGCCAGGTATAAGTTTCATCTTGTGGAGTGGGACTAAGTCTAATGATAAAGTGATTGGTCACCCCCATAATGCTCATGCACCAGTGGGGCACGAGTTGCCAGACAGGACATTATTGTAGTTTTCAGAGTTCACAGATAATTACTTCTTTTCACCTTATGTGGACAGCATCTTCCAGCACAATAAAAGCTATCCAGTAGATATAAAACTTCAAAGTTTGTTCTCTATGATTTATACAGTGTCCTCAGCAATAGGGTCTTAATGTCAAGTTCTGGAAGGTAACCAGTATCATTGGCAGTTGCCTATAATGTTTGGGGATCTATAAGACTGTATTTAATAAACATCTCCAAAAGATGAAGCCCATTCCTGTTTCACACTAGGCTTTTCTTTTCCTGTTTTTCCTTTGCTCTCTAGTAGGGTCATTGTTATCTTATTATAGGGTAACTACACACACATATATATATGTACATATACATATACATATATATATGTGTGTGTATGTATATATAATTTTATATTATTTTCATTATACATACCATTTTTATTATATATGTATATATATACATAATATACATGGAATATATATATATATATTTTTTTTCTTCAGTAACAGAAGGTTTCCATGTGAGTTTTTCAAAGGATCTGTGGAGTTATGCATCCTTCTCTACATCCCTCACCCCAATTTTACCTTCCTCATTCATTAATTCCCTTTAAGCTTTTATACCATCACTTTCTCTCTCCTGTTCCTTGAACTCTACTTCACATGGCTCCATGAGCATACACATCTGAGGATCACAGATAACAAAAAACGAGAAATAATATGTGACATTCGTCTTTCTGGGTCTGGATTACTTCACACAGAATGACTGTTTCCAGCTTTGTTATTTTAACTGCAATATCCACAATTTTCATTGTGTAAATATACCACATTTTTACTTTCCGCTCATCAGTTGATAGACATGTAGAGGGTTTTCATTTCCTGACTATTGTAAATAGAACAGCAATAAACATGGATAAGTAGGTATCTCTATAGTAGGTATAGTGGTTTGAATAAAAATGGCCCCATGCAAACATATATGTAATTTAAATAATATGAATGTTATCCTATGATGGGACAACACTCAATGACTCTATTTGAATGAATGTCACTATTTGGAAGGATTAGAAGGTTATGGATGAACCAAGAAGTGCAGGCCGACAGGAACTGGATGTAGATCTTTCCTGAGAGACACAGCCAGAATACAGCAAATACATAGGCAAATGCCATCATTAAACCACTGCACTGAGAACGGGACCCCCATTGAAGGAATCAGAGAAAGGACTGGAAGAGCTTGAAGGGGCTCGAGACCCCATATGAACAGCAATGCCAAGCAACCAGAGCTTCCAGGGACTAAGCCACTACCCAAAGACTATACATGGACTGACCCTGGACTCTGACCTCATAGGTAGCATTGAATATCCTAGTAAGAGCACCAGTGGAAGGGGAAGCTCTTGGTCCTGCTAAGACTGAACCCCCAGTGAATGTGATTGTTGGGGGGAGGGCGGTAATGGGGGGAGGATGGGGAGGGGAACACCCATATAGAAGGGAAGGGGGAGGGGTTAGGGGGATGTTGACCCAGAAACCGGGAAAGGGAATAACAATCGAAATGTAAATGAAAAATACCCAAGTTAATAAAGATGGGGAAAAAAAAGGTTTGGCCTTGTTGGAGGAGGTGGTCACTAAGTGTGGGCTTTGAGGTTTCAGAAGCCCATGCCAGGCCCAGTGTTTCTCTTTCTGCTTGTGACTCAGTATTTAACTCTTACCTACTTCTCCAGCACCACATCTGCCTACCACTATGTTTTCTGCCATGATGATAATGGATTAAACTTTCAAAAATATAAGCAAGCCCCAGTTAAGTACATTTATGTATTTATTTATGTATTTATGTATTTATTTATTTAAACTAGAATTACCTTGACTATGATGTCTCTTCACAGTAATAGAACAATGGCTACGACAGTAGGCTTAAGAGCACTGCTGACCGATCACATGCTAGATGCATTTTTAGTGTGTGTGTGTGTGTGCGTGTGTGTGTGTGTGTGTGAGGAATTTCAACACTGATTTGTATAATAGACACACAAATTGGCACTCCCACCAACAGTGAATAAGGGTTTACCTTTCCCACATTCTTGACAGCATTTGTCATCATTTTTTTTCATAGCCATTTGACTAGGGTAAGATGAAATCTCAAATTAGCTTTAATTTGGAGTTCCTTGATGGTAAAGGATGTCAAATGTTTTTTTAAAAGTGTTTCTTAGACATTTGTATTTCCTCTCTGGAGAACTTTTTATCATTCCATATTTTAAAAATTAGACTGTTTGGAATTTAACCAAAATTCTTGATGGTTAGTTATTTAGGTCTTTATGAATTCTAGAGTCAAATCCTCTGTCAAATGTATAGCTTCTTCTCCATTTTGTGGTCTGCTCTTCACTCAAGTGATGGCATTCTTTGCTGTATAGGACATTTTAGTTTCATAGGGACACATTTATTGAATCTTGGTCTTAATGCCTTTTAGAAAGTCCTTTCCTATGTCAATGAGCTCAAGTGTATTGACTACTTTCTTCTCTAACATATTCAAGATGTTGGGTCTTACATTGTTGTCCTTGATGCATTTGGAGTTGAGTTTTATTCTGGCTGAGAGATAAGAGTCAAATTCCATTCTTCCATGTAGCTATGGAGGTGAACCATTTAATAAGACCAGTTCTTGAAGATGTGACCTTTTCTCAAGTTCGCGTTATTGATTTCTTTGTCAAAATCAAGTGGCTGTAGGAGTGTGAGTTTCTGTGTGAATCCTAGATTCTAATCTACTGAATGAGTCTGTTTTATGCCAGTGCCATGCTGTTTTTAGTATTACATCTTTGTAGTATAATCTGGGATGTTGATATATTATTTTTATTGCTTAAGGTTGTTTTGGCTATACTTAGTTGTTTGTGTTTCTGTATAAAATTTAAGATTATTTTTCTATTTCTATGAAAAACTGCATTGGAATTTAAAAGGGATTACATTGAATCTGTAGATTGCTTCTGGCAGTATGGCCATTTTCACAGTATTAATCTTGCCAGTCCACGAGCATGGTAGGGCTTCCTATCTTTTGGCATCTTCAATTTCTTTTCCGTTTTTTAAAGTTTTCTAACTTCCTTGGTTAGTTTTACTCCAAGATATTTTAGGTGATTGTTAATGGAATTGTTTCCATGGTTTCTTTCTTTTTGCTATTTGTAATTGCTATTTGTATGTAGCAAGATGCAAATGTTATTTGAATTTTTATGTGTTCATTTCATATCTTGATGCTTTGTCGAAGGTGTTTATCAGATGTAGAAGTTTCCTGGTGAAGTATTTGGAATCTTTTATGTATAAAATCATATCATCTGCAAAGAAGGACCCTTAACTTTCCACTTTCCTATTTGTATCCTCTTATCTCCTTTAGTTGTCTTGTTGCTCTAACTAAGAATTCAGGTGCTATATTGAACAGAAGGTAAGAGAGTGGACATAACCTATACTGTTCCTGATTTTACTGAGAATACTTTGAGGCTTTCTTTATTTTACAAGGTATTGGCTATAGGCTTGCCTTATATTGCCTATGATGATATGAATAAGCTTAGTCCAGGGAGTGGCACTACTAGGAGGTGTGACCTTGTTGGAGTAGGTGTGGCCATGTGGGAGTAAGTGTGTCACTGTGGGGGTGGGCTTTGGCATCCTTCTCCTAGCCACATGGAAGACAGTCTGCTCCTGGCTTCCTTTGAATGAAGATGCAGAGCTCTCAGCTCCTCCAGCACCATGCCTGCCTAGATGCTGCTGTGTTTCCTGCCATGACAATAATGGACTGAACCTTTGAAACTGTAAGCTAGCACCAATTAAATGTTCTTTATAAGAGTTGCCTTGGTCATGGTGTCTGTTTACTGCAGTAAAACCCAAACAATGACATTGTCTTTCTTATGCTGAGATAATGTATCTTGTATGCCTAAATTCTCTAGGGCCTTTATCATGAAAGAATGTTTAATTTCGTCAAGGGTTTTTTTCTTCATCAAATAAGATGATTATGTGGTTTCTGTTCCTGAGGCTATTCATTATAGTAGATTAAATTTATGTATGTTGAACCATCTCTACATCTTTGAAATGAAGCCTACTTGATCTTATTGGTTAATCTTTTTGATGTGGAGATATCTTAGCCAATAGAATAGAATGGATCATCCAGGCATAAACACACACAACCACAGCCACTTACTTTTTTTTAAAACAAGGCTTCAAAAGCACTGCAGAACAGAAAGTCTTAATAACAGATGTAGCTGGGAAAGCTGGATTTCCTGGATGATGAGATGTCCTAGTGGTTAAGGGTCCTTGCTGTTCAAGTCAATCTCCAGAATCCATACTAGAAAGACCAAGTTCTAAACACTGTTCTCTGACTTATACACATGTGCTGCATCATCAGAACATGGTCAAAAGAATGATGCCTGGTGAGCGATGTCCTGGGGATCTGTGAAAGAGTCTCCAGGAAAAACAGGCAGAGGGCCTTTCACCTCATTGTGTTTCTTGGATTGCTCTTGGAAGTGATTTTGTGTCTCCTGTGTTAAGCATTTACATTCAGTTTATAAGATATGTTCTTGCTAGATGTCAGGACATAACTATTGAACCCAATTTGATGAGAAGATATCTGCCTTCTGCCTTGATTTCGTGTTTTTTCTGATATAATTTATAATACAAGCCAGGAAGTAGTGTTTATTATTTTTTTTCTAGGAAGTTCTGGGAAAAGGCTGTTCTGTTAATATTTAGTATGTGCTTACTGGAGTTTATTTACTTGTTTTTCTGATCAATTTTTTTTCTGAACTCAAATGACCTTCCTTGGATTATTGCTTTCTTTGACACATTTATGTTTAAAAGTACACTGAAACTGAAGTAAGATTGTCTACATTCTAATGTAGACATTAGAATTGCTTCATTTCCTTCCCGGATCCCTCCTTTCCTCTGCATTCCATAATTAGAGCCTCTCGGGAGACCACTCTACCAGACTCCTGTTAGAAAGCGCTTCTTGGCATATCAGCTATAGTGTCTGGGTTTGGTGTTTGTGGATGGAGTGGATTCCTACGTGAGGAAATCTCTGGATGATCTTTCCATCAGTCTCTGGTCCACTCTTTGTCCCTGTATTTTCCTTAGACAGGAACAATTCTGGATTAAAAATTTTGATATGAGTAGGTGGCTCCATCTGTCAACCAGGCTGTGCCTATCCACTGGATATGATCTCTACAGGTTCTATCTCCCCGCTGTAGGGTATTTCACCTAATGCCATCCCCTTGGGTCCTGGGAGCCTCTTGCTTTCCTGGCATCTGGGACTGTCTAGTGGCTACTTCCAGTTACCCATCCCCCACTGCCACATATCTCTGTTCAAATTCCTGACCCTCTATACGTCTCCTCCCACACCTGATCCTATATCCCCTTTTTACTCCCCCTCCTTTTCCCTCCTAGATCCCTCCTTTCCTCTGCATTCCATAATTATTTTGTTCCCCCATCTAAGTAGGACTGAGGCATCCACACTTTGGTCTTCCTCTTTCTTGAACTTCATATGGTCTGTGAGTTGTATTGTGGGTATTCTGAGCTTTTGGACTAATACCCACTTATCAGTGAGTGTATACCACGTGTGTTCTTTTGTGACTGGGTTACCTCACTCAAGATGGAATTTACTAGTTCCACCCATTTGCCTGTGAATTTCATGAAGTCATTGTTTTTTTCAGTGCTGGGGCTCAAACTCAGGGTCTTGTATATGTGAGGCAGGTATTCTACTGCCAAGCCATATCCTTAGCTCCTTTTTTTCTTTTTTTCAGACCTGGGGACTGAACCCAGGGCCTTGCGCTTGCTAGGCAAGTGCTCTACCACTGAGCTAAATCCTCAACCCCCGAAGTCATTGTTTTTAATAGCTGAGTAGTACTCCATTGTGTAAATGTAATACATTTTCTGTATTTATTCTTCTCTTGAGGGACATCTGGGTTCTTTCCAGCTTCTGCCTATTATAAATAAGGCTGCTATGAACATAGTGGAGCACGTGTCTTTGGTATATGTTGGAGGATCTTTTGGGTATATGCCCAGGAGTGGTATAGCTGGGTCCTTAGGTAGAACTACTTCCAAATTTCTGAGGAACTGCCAGATTGATTTCCAAAGTGGTCGTACCAGCTTGCAATTCCACCAGGAATGGAGGAGTGTTCTTTCTCCACATACTCACCTGGATCTGCTGTCACCTGAGTTTTTGATCTTAGCTAATTCAATTTGGTGTAAGGTAGAATCTCAGTTTCATTTTGATTTGATTTTCCCTGATGACTAAGGATGTTGAGTATTTCTTTAGGTGTTTCTTAGCCATTAGAGATTCCTCAGTTGAGAATTCTATGTTTAGCTCTGCACCCCATTTTTATTTTTTATTTTTATTTTGAAGAAGCTGCTCAAATTCTCCTGGCCTGATTGGGGTGATTTTGTCTTCTTGTTATTCAAAGTGATTAATAGCACCACCATTAATTTCAAAAGTATCCTGGTTTGGTTTACAGATGTTAGGGTCTCTAGATCCAAAAAACCAGAGGTATTTTTATTTTTTCTTCCATTTTTTAAAAATTGGGTATTTCTTATTTATGTTTCAAATGCTATTCCCTTTTCCAGTTTCCAGACCATCAGCCCCCTAACCCCTCCCCTTCTGCTTCTATACGGTGTTGCCCTCCCCATCCTCCCCCCATTACTACCCTCCCCCAACAATCCCATACACTGGGGGTCCAGCCTTGGCAGAACCAAGGGCTTCCCCTTCCACTGGTGTCCCTACAGGGATATTCATTGCTACCTATGAGGTTGGAGCCCAGGGTCAGTCCATGTATAGTCTTTGGGTAGTGACTTAGTCCCTGGAAGCTCTGGTTGGTTGGCATTGCTGTTCATATGGGGTCTTGAGCCCCTTCAAGCTCTTCCAGTCCTTTCTCTGATTCCTTCAACGGGGGTCCCGTTCTCAGTTCAGTGGTTTGCTGCTGGCATTTGCCTCTGTATTAACCATATTCTGGTTGTGTCTCTCAGGAGAGATCTATATCTGGTTCCTGTCAGCCTGCACTTCTTAGCTTCATTCATCTTATCTAGTTTTGGTGGCTGTATATGTATGGGCCACATGTGGGGCAGGCTCTGAATGGCCGTTCCTTCAGTTTCTATTCTAAACTTTGCCTCCCTACCACCTCCTATGGGTATTTTTATTCCCCTTTTAAAGAAGAAGTGAAGCATCCACACTTTGGTCATCTTTCTTGAGTTTCATGTCGTCTATGCATCTTGGGTAATTTGAGCATTTGGGCTAATATCCACTTATTAATGAATACGTACCATGTGGGTTTTTCTGTGATTGGGTTACCTCACTCAGGATATTTTCTAGTTCCAACCACTTGCCTACGAATTTCATAAAGTCATTGTTTTTGATAGCTGAGTAATATTCCATTGTGTAGATGTACCACATTTTCTGTATCCATTCCTCTGTTGAAGGGCATCTGGATTCTTTCCAGCTTCTGGCTATTATAAATAAGGCTGCTTTGAACATAGTGGAACATGTGTTTTTGTTGTATGTTGGAGCATCTTTTGGGTGTATGCCCAAGAGAGGTATAGCTGGGTCCTCAGGCAGTGCAATGTCCAATTTTCTGAGGAATCTCCAGACTGATTTCTAGAATGATTGTACCAGTCTGCAATCCTACCAACAATGGAGGAGTGTTCCTCTTTCTCCACATCCTCGCCAGCATCTGCTGTCACCTGAGTTATTGATCTTAGCCTGACTGGTGTGAGGTGGAATCTCAGGGTTGTTTTGATTTGCATTTCCCTGATGACTAAGGATGTTGAACATTTCTTCAGGTGCTTCTCAGCCGTTCAATATTCCTCAGCTGTGACTTCTTTGTTTAGCTCTTCACTATTGTTCTGTAATCCTGCTTGAGCTCAGGGATGGTGATTCCCCTGGAAGTCCTTTTATTGTTGAGGATAGTTTTAGCTATCATGGATTTTTTGTTATTCCAAATGAATTTGCAAATTGTTCTGTCTAACTCAATGAAGAATTGGATTGGAATTTTGATGGGAATTGCTCTGAATCTGTAAATAGCTTTTGGTAAAATGGCCATTTTTATGATATTAATCCTTCCAATCCATGAACATGAGAGATCTTTCAATCTTCTGAGATCTTCCTCAATTTCTTTCTTCAGAGACTTGAAGTTCTTATCATACAGATCTTTTACTTGATTGGTTAAAGTCACACCGAGGTATTTTATATTATTTGGGACTATTATGAAGGGTGTCGTTTTCCTAATTTCCTTCTCAGCCTATTTATTCTTTGAGTAGAGAAAGGCTACTGATTTGTTTGAGTTAATTTTATATCCAGCCACTTTGCTGAAGTTGTTTATTAGGCTTAGTAGTTCTCCGGTGGAACTTTTATATTATCATATCTTGATGGATTTTCTCATATTGAGCCATCCTTGCGTCTCTGGGATGAAGCCTACTTGATCATGGTGAGTGCTCATTTTGATGTGTTCTTGGATTTGGCTTGCCAGAATTTTATTGAGTATTTTTGCATTGATATTCATGAGGGAAATTGGTCCAATGTTCTCTTTCTTTTTAGGGTCTTTGTGTGGTTTAGGTATAAGCATAATTGTGGCTTCAAAGAACAAATTTGGTAGTGTTCCTTCTGTTTCTATTTTGTGGAATAGTTTGAAGAGTCTTGGCATTTCATCATCTTTGAAGGTCTGATAGAATTCTGACCTAAATCCATCTGATCCTGGGCTTTTTTTGGTTAGTAGATGTTTAATGACTACTTCTATTTCTTTAGGGGTTATGGGACTGTTAGATAGTTTATCTGATCCTGATTTAACTTTGGCACCTGGTATCTCTCTAGAAAATTGTCTATTGCCTCCAGATTTTCCAGTTTTTTTGAGTACAGGCTTTCATTGTAGGATCTGATAATTTTTAGAATTTACTCGTTTTCTGTTGTTATCTCTCTCTTTTCATTTCCAATTTTGCTGATTTGGATACCCTCTCTGTGCCCTCTGCTTAGTCAGGTTAAAGGTTTACCTATCTTGTTGATTTTCTCAAAGAACCAGCTCCTGGTTTTGATGATTCTGTGTATAGTTTTTTTTTTGTTTCTATTTGTTTGATTCAACTCTAAGTTTGATTATTTCCTGCTGTCTACAACTATTGGGTGAATTTGCTTCATTTTGCTTTAGAGCTTTCAGGTGTGCTGTCAAGTGATTAACGTATGCTCTCTGCAATTTCCTTTTGCAGGCACTCAGAGCTATGAGTTTTCCTCTTAGCACTTCTTTCATTGTATCCCATAAGTTTGGGTATATTGTGCCTAAATTTCATTAAATTCTACAAAGTCTTTAATTTATTTCTTTTTTCCTTGACCAAGTTGTCATTGAGTAGAGTGTTGCACAGCTTCCTTGTGTATGTGGGCTTTCTGTCCTGTTTGTTGTTATTAAAGATCAGCCTTTGTCCACGGTGATCTGATGGAACACTTGGAATTATTTCAATCTCCTTTTATCAACTGAGGCCTATTTTGAGACATATCGTATGGTCAGTTTTGGAGAAGGTACCATGAGGTGCTGAGAAGAAGGTATATTCTTTTGTTTTATGATGAAATGTTCTATAGATGTCTGTTAAGTACATTTGTTTTATAACTTCTGTTAGTTTCACTGCATCTCTGTTTAGTTTCTTTTTCCACGATCTGTCTGTTATTGAGAGTTTGGGGTTGAAGTCAACCATTATTATTGTGTGAGGTCCTATGTGTGCTTTGAGCGTTAGCAAAGTTTCTTCTATAAATGTGAGTCCTTTTGCATTAAACCATAGACATTTAGAATTGAGACTTCATCTTGGTAGATTTTTCCTTTGATGAATATGAAATGTTTTTCCTTAACTTTCATGATAACTTTTGGTTGAAAGTTGATTTTATTTAATATTAGAATGGTTACTCCAGCTTGTTTCTTGGGGCCATTTGTTTGGAAAAATTTACCCAGCATTTTACTCTAAGGTAGTGTCTGTCTTTGTCACTGAGGTGTGTTTCGTGTATGTAGGAAAATGCTGGGTCCTCTTTACATATCCAGTCTGATAGTCTATGTCTTTTTATTGGGAAAAGAGTCTATTTATGTTAAGAGATATTAAGGAATAGTGATTGTTTCTTGTTATTTTTGTTGTTAGATGTGGAATTATATTTGTGTGGCTATCTTCTTTTGGGTTTGTTGCAAGAAGATTGCTTTCTTGAGTTTTTTAGGTTATAGTTTCCCTTCTTGTGTTGGAGTTCTCCATCTATTACCCTTTGTAGGTCTATATTTGTGGAAAGATATCATGTAAATTTGGTTTTGTCATGGAGTACCTCACTTTCTCCATCTATGTTAATTGAGGGTTTTGCTGGAAATAGTAGCCTGGGCTGGCATTTGTCTTCTCTTAGAGTCTGTATGACATCTGCACAGGATCTTCTGGCGTTCATAGTCTCTGGTGAGAAGTCTGGTATAATTCTGATAGGTCTGCCTTTATATGTTACTTGAATTTTTTCCCTCACTGCTTTTATTATTATTTCTTTATTTTGTGTGTTTGATGTTTTGACTATTATGTGTCAGGAGGAATTTCTTTTCTGGTCCAATCTATTTGGAGTTTTGTAGACCTCTTGTATGTTTATGGGCATCTCTTTCTTTAGGTTAGGGAAGTTTTCTTCTATAATTTTGTTGAAAGATATTTACTGGCCCCTTAAGTTGGGAGTCTTCATTTTCTACATATCTTCTCAGACCAAGTTATCATTGAGTAAAGAGTTCAATTTTCATGAGCTTGTGGAGTTTCTGTTGTTTTTGTTGTTACTGAAGACCAGCCTTAGTTCACGGTGATGTGATAGAATGCATGTGATTATTTCAATCTTCTGGTATCTGTGGAGAATTGTTTTTTCCCATTTTATGGTTGCTGAGAAGAAGGTATATTCTTTTGTTTGAGGGTGAAATGTTCTATAGGTATCTGATAAATCCACTTAGTTCATAACTTTTGTGAATTTCACTGTGTCTCTCTTTAGTTTCTGTTTCCATGACCTGTCTTTTGGTGAGAGTGGAGTGTTAAACTATCCCATAGTTATTGTTTGGGGTTCCAAGTGTGTTTTAAGGCTAGTAGCATTTCTTTTACATATGTGGGGGCCCTTGTATTTGGAGCATAGATATACAAAATTGAGAGTTCATCATTGTGGATTTGTTTTTGATGAGCATGAAGTGTCTTTTCTTATCTCTTTTGATAACTTTTGGTTGAAAATCAATTTTGTTTGGTTTTGAATGGCTACTCCAGCTTGTTTCTTGGGACCATTTGCTTGGAAAACTTTTTCTAACATTTTACTCTGAGGTATTGTCTATCTTTGTCACTAAGGTGTGTTTCCTGTATGCAGCAAAATGCTGGGTTCTGTTTACATAACCAGTTTGTTAGCCTATGTGTTTTTTTTTTTTTTAACTTGAGTATTTCTTATATACATTTCGAGTGTTATTCCCTTTCCCGGTTTCTGGGCAAACATCCCCCTCCCCCCTCCCTTTCCTTATGGGTGTTCCCCTCCCCATCCTCCCCCCATTGCCGCCCTCCCCCCAACAATCTAGTTCATTGGGGGTTCAGTCTTAGCAGGACCCAGGGCTTCCCCTTCTACTGGTGCTCTTACTAGGATATTCACTGCTACCTATGAGGTCAGAGTCCAGGGTCAGTCCATGTATAGTCTTTAGGTAGTGGCTTAGTCCCTGGAAGCTCTGGTTTCTTGGCATTGTTGTACATATGGGGTCTCGAGCCCCTTCAAGCTCTTCCAGTTCTTTCTCTGATTCCTTCAACGGGGGTCCTATTCTCAGTTCAGTGGTTTGCTGCTGGCATTCGCCTCTGTGTTTGTTGTATTCTGGCTGTGTCTCTCAGGAGCGATCTACATCTGGCTCCTGTCGGCCTGCACTTCTTTGCTTCATCCATCTTGTCTAATTGGATTAGCCTATGTGTTTTTATTGAGGACTTGAGTCCATTGATGTTGAGAGATATTAAAGACCAATGACTGTTGGTTCCTATTATTTTGTTGTTAGAGGTGGTATTATGCTTGTGTTGTTCTCTTCCATTGGGTTTGTTGTTGGATGGTTCATTTCTTACTTTGTCTTTGGTGTAGATACCTTCCTTGTATTGGAGTTTTCCTTCTAATATCTTTTGTAGGTCTAAATTAGTGGAGAGATACTGTATAAATTTGGTTTTATCATGGAGTATTTTGTTTTCTCCATTTATGGTGATTAAAAGTTTTTCTTGGTTTAGTAGCCTAGGCTGGCATTTGTGTTCTCTTAGGGCCTGCTTGTCATCTGCCCAATATCATCTTGCTTTTAGAGTATTTGTTGAGAAGTCTGGCATAATTCTGTTAGATCTGTCTTTATATGTTACTTGGCATTTCCCCTTAGTGCTTTTAATATTCTTTCTTTGTCTGTATATTTAAGGCTTCAATTACTATGTTATGAGAGGATTTTCTTTTCTAGTCCAATCTATTTGGTGTTCTGTATGTGTCTTTTACATATATGGCCATCTCTTTCTTTAGGTTGGAGAAGTTTCCTTCTATGATTTTGTTGAAGATGTTTTTTTTATCCCTTTGAATTTCTGTCCCTTTGAATCCACTTTCTTCCATTCTTATCATTATGTCTTTTCATTATTTCTGAATTTCCTGGATGTTGGGTTAGGCACTTTTTGCATTTTCTATTTTCTTTGGCTGTGTGTCAATATCTCCTATGGTATCTTCTATGCCTGAGATTTTCTCTTCTATCTCTTGTATTTTGTTGGTGATGCTTGAGTCCGTATCTCCTGATCTCTTTCCTAGATTTTTCCATCTCTACACTTGCCTCCATTTTTTATTTCTTCATGTTTCTAATTCCATTTTTAGATCCTGGATGGTCTTGTTCAGTTTCTTCACTTGATTGTATTTTCAGGTATTTCTTTTCAGTATTTATATGTTTCCTCTTTAAGGGGTTCTGCCTATTTACCTGTGTTCTCCTGTATTTCTTTAAGGAATTTGTTTATGTCTTCCTTAAAGTCTTCTATCATCTTCATGAGATGGGCTTTTAGGTCAGAATCTTGCTTTTCAGATGTGTTAGGGTATTCAGGGCATTCTGTGGTGGGAGAACTAGGTTCTGATGGTGCCAAGTAGCATTGTTTTCTGTTGCCATATTCTTGTGCTTGCCTCCTCTCACCATCTGGTTATGTCTGGTGTTAACTGGCCTTGCTATATCTGACTGAAGTTTTTTCCTTCTTGGAGGAAACTATCATAAACAGACAAGAGGAAAAGAGTCCAAAAGAAGGCACAAGAATCAGAGACCCACTTGTTTACACACTTAGGGAAAATATATACATATACATATACATACATACACACACACATACACACACACACACACACACATATATATGTATATGTAGCCATAATATATTCAGAGAATTTGATGCAGAGCCATGAAGCCCCTGTTCATGTTGTGTCATTCTCTGTGAATTCATATGAGCTCTATGTAGCTTTCTCTTTTAAAACTATTTGAGAGATAGAACTAATTAAAACCACTATTACAATATTGGTGCTTTAACTTTGGCAAATAATTTTTTAGCCAGTGGTAGAGTATAAGTTTTTGTTACAACATCTTTTCCTTATGATCTAGTGTCAACATCTTTTCCTTATGATCTAATGACAGTTCTCTCCCTCAGCTTTTGTTTACCTACAAAAACCTTACATTGAAAGATAACATTAGGTCTAGGTATAGAGGTGCACAGCTTTGATCCCAGAATATAGAAGACAGAGGCAGATGGATCTGTGAGTTGAGGTCAGCCTGACTTACAGAGTGAGTTCCAGGACATCCAGAGCTACATAGTAAGACTCTGTCTCAAAACAAACAGACAAACATACAAGAAAATTAAAAAGAAGAGGAAGGAAGAAGGAGGAGAAGAAAGAAAGAAGGAAAGATAATATTAATAATGTTCATGTGTATAGTATTCTTAATGGGGATAATTTGCATTTTTGAATATTTCAACCCATTCCCTTCTGACTGCAGTGTGTTGCTGAAAATTAGCATTGTCTTATTACTTTTCCTTATTGCTTTTAAAAGTAGTTGCCATTAAAATTTGACAATTTAATTATATTGTCTTGGTGTGTGTCTCTTTGGGCTTCTTGAATGTTGATTTCAATGTTCTATCCCAAGCTAGAGAAGTTTTCTCCCACTTTTTAAAACTGTGCTTTTTATTCCTTTCCTACTTCTTCTGGTACAGTCACCACAGACATGATTCTGTTTGATGTGTGGTAAATCCCTTATGTTTTTTCTTTTTGCTCCTGAGTTTGGATGCTTTACAGTGAGGGGTATTCAAAGTCACAAGCCTGTGTTGAATTTTGTTGAAATTTTCAGTTTAGTTATTATATCTTCATTTCCATGATGTATTTTATGTATGTTTTTTAAAAATTTTGATTAAGTCAGTTCATTTGGGTTTTCTTTTTAATATTTTAATTGAGAGATTTTCTACATGCATATAATGTGTCTAGAGGCTATCCATATTCTAGTAGGTGGCCCTACACTTACTCTAGGTATCTCTAAAATGACTTTGTTACAGTTTTGTTTGTAAACAAATTGTTTTGTAGACATTACTGAGCATCTCTATAGACACTATTTTTAATTCTGTGAACCAAGTCACATATGTTCACTTCAGTAGAGTTGGTTTGTGGAAACCTATCTGTCTTTTTATCTAAAACTCATCTTCATTTTCTCATTCTTTCAATTATTTCAGACATCTATCTCTCTCAATGCTATCTAGAAGGCTTTGTGTAGAAAGACCTTAGCAACTAGTCTGGCCTGTTTGTATGTGACTTGTTATATAAAAGGGGCCTCTATAACATTTGAATTGTGTCTGTTCAACATGCTGTCTGTTTTTAGTGGTCTGGAGTATATTAGGATTTGCCAAGTCCTGTCGGCGTCCTGAGACATGTGAGATAGAAAACACATTTTAGATGCTGCTGGGGAGACTGGAGTGTTCAGGGTATGCCCTAGTCCCTAGCACAGGAAAAGCCGAAGGTGGAGATTTGTCTTCCACTGTCTCAGAGCTGTTTCAGAGTAAGCAGATGGGGCAGTTATCTGAGCTTTTAGTGTGATCCTTGCACTAATGTTGAGGAGGAACCTGTAAACTGTGATTCCAGTACATGTCCATATCATTGATATGGTGCAACTCATTAATTCCTCCAGCTCAGTTTAGGGAGGCAGTGCCTCAGATGGGATCTGTAACAGCTATGCTGTGCGGATGACTCCCTCCAGGGAGAACCTACAGGGTTAGATTTATTGATAGAAAGTTAGGAGAAAATATTTGCAGAACCCAAATTTCCCTTCAGTGTTGGCAAGTCTATGTTTGTTTGCCCTTTTGGCTCCCAGTTCCAAGACGGATAGGAACCTGATCCTTACACAGCAGTGAGACAAATGCAATGGTAAACCCCTTCTGAGGAGCAGCCAGGAGGACATTTTATTAGTTTCTTGGCACTTATCCTGGGGATGCATTTAAATCCTGGAAGCCATTTACAACATTTTGCTCACTATGAGCTGAGGATACTAGAGAATGCTGCATCCCTCCAGCTGGTAGAATTAGGTGATTTTGCATATTTTGACCCTTGGGTGGAAACTCAATGAATGAACAAAATATTTTCAGAAGGAATTTCTGTGTGTATAGCACTGGTGGCAACAAAAAGAATAGTCTCAGGAGGTGATAAGCTCTTATTTTATCTCCAGTTAATGTTCTGATATAGAATAGCTAGAAGTTTACCCACCATTAAGTGTTGAAAGGGTATGCTTGTTTTCAGAAAACAAAAATGGAGCTTTGGGGTTTCCTCTGCCCTGATCACTTTGTTCTGTAGTAGAGAGTATCAAATATGGCTAGTACACTTCATTCCTAAAACTGAATGAGAGCCAAACTATGGGAATCTTAGCACCATATGTGAGATTAGGTCTGTTTGTTCTGAACTCTCACCCACTGATGTTCAATAATATTCCAGCCTGATCCTTATCCTCTCTGCTGTCTATAAATTACTCTTTGTATGATTAAAAAAAAAGAATCAAATTCCTTGCTGTAGGTCCATTGCAAAGGTTTCTATTGATGGTCATGAATAAAGTCATCTTATTAGATTTTTAAAAAGAAATATTAATTTCCTTGTTTCACAATTGCTAGGCTATGTGCTAACATTTGAAGATTTGGAGCTAGGAGCCTTCAATGAGAGAGAACACGTGACCTTTGTCTTTCTGGGTCTAAGTTACTTCACCCAGTATGATCTTTTCTAATTAATCTGTTTACCTGCAAAGTTTACTATTTCATTTATCTTTACAACAGAAAACTATAAACAATCAAAATGCCGAGTTGTGGAGCCCAGTCCCAATGGATACACCTACGAAACAATCCCGCACCCAAGGCTCAAGGAACATTGTGGAAGAGGGGATGGCAAGATTGTAGGAGAGCAGTGAGTTTGCTATGAGAGTGTATCTTCTAGTCATGCCAGAAGCTATATCCGTCAAGTTTTACCAACGTGACCACCCAAATGTGAGCTAAACAAGGACAACACCAATAGATATGCCAAAGTGGGCAGAGAAAAGCTCACGAGACCTCAACTCTAAAAATACTACAAGCAACCAAGGAATACTGGGGGTAGGAGAAACAGTCTTCCCCAGGGAAGAGCACACCAACTGAGTATTGAACTCAGTGTTTAGCCCTGAAAATGTACATATAAGTAGCATTATATAGACAAAGTAGGTTCTATTTAGGAGTGTGTGTATGTGTGTGTGTGTGTGTGTGTGTGTGTGTGTGTGTGTGTGTGTATGTAATAGCAACTCATGACAATTGAGGCCATGAATTTAAAAAGGAGCAAGGAGGAGCATATGAGAATTTTGAAGGGAGGAGAGAAAGGGGAGAAATGTTGTGATTATATTATAGTCTCAAAAATAAAAAGAAGTAAAAAAATATTTTGTTTAACATTCCTCTTATCATATGCCAGAGACTGGAAGGCTTAAATCACAGAATCCTAATTTTTTCATAGTGCAGGGAACACACTACAAAACTCAGTGTCAGCGGAGCCCTGCTGAATGTGAAGTCTGCAGGAAAGAATCCTTTGTTGCCTTTTCTCAAACATGATGTTGCTGCCAACATTGATCTGTAGGCTGTAGACATGCCACTGCAGGCTGTGCCTTGGATCCCAATTAGCATCTTTCCTGTGAATCTGTATCTCTTCTATAGAGCCCACACTAATGATTTTATTTTAACTGGTAATGTTCAAAAGACCTATATCCCCAAACATGATCACATTCCCCTAGACACTGGCCCTGTGACACATGTTGGGGGCCCCAGGACAGGTCATACCTGGATGGAAACATGATTCATGAAGAAACAAGAAGAGCTAAAACTGAGGGTTTTTGTTGGGAATTTGTGGGAAGTAAACTTGGATGTAGGCGTTTGGAGTACTTTGGAGGCATCTGGAAATCAGAGGGTGAGGTCAGCATTTAAACAATAGCAGGTGCTATAGTGTAAGTGTGGTTTAAAGATTAGGGCCCCTGAGAGAAGGCAGAACCTAAGGATAGGGCTCAGCAGGAGGCTACAAGGAGGAGCCCTTGGAAGATAATTGTTAGAGGCTCCTTGTTATTTTTTTTCCAAGCTGATTATTTTAAAAGTCCGAGTTTAACCCCATCTAGCTTCTTTTCTGCTGATTAACTGTAGTTGTGACTGCCTTTCCTGACACACACACACACACACACACACACACACACACACACACTTCAAACACTGTCATTTACCAATCATTCTCCAGGATGTTCTCATCAGAAATGATGCCATGCTCTTATTAAACCTCCAAAACTGGCAACTTAATAAATCCTCATTATCTGTGTCTGGCATTCTGGAATAGTGATGCAGAGAGCTCAGTTAAATACAGGAACCTTTCAGCATGTCTACAATGAGTAAGCTGGTGGCTGGCTGTTTTAGGATTGGACTCCCCGAGGGAACAGTTTAGTGGGAACAGAGAGGAACAAGGTAAATCTAAGGCTATACTGGGCATAGATTCCAGGCTGCCGATGAGGATGACTGAGTGTCAACCTTGACATGGGAAATTAGGAAGAGGAAGCCAACAAAGGGGAAAAGGAACGAGTGCGCATGAAAGAGAAGTTCAGTGCAGAATCACAAACTCCTTTGTAAATGGTACTGATCCTGGTCCTCTCCAGACACCTGGACAACTGAAATCCAAGTTACAACCAACTGACACTAAGGGACTCAGTCATGGGTTAGATATGCAGATTGCAGAGTGACTAAGGATGGAACACTCTTCCCATGGTTTTGTGGTGCCTCCTCCAAGGACAAGGGCCCATAACCGGGATTAACATCCTTCTCAGGGATACCAGCCCCACAGAGCTGCAGCATTACACTGTAGCTTTTCCTAATTTTTCTGTTACTGTGGGTTTTTCTCCTGTCTCCTTATGGTGATGCCAAGCATCCTGCAAACACTGTTTAACAATGACCTGGACTGACCTGGAATTTGTTACACAACTTTTGCTTGTCTTTCTGACATGGTTGATAAATGAATCCCATGCTGTTAAGGGCCCCTCACTGAGGCTAGGTCTAGGATAATGTAACAATTCTTTTTTTAAATATAGACTTTATTTTGTTATTGGTTATTTTTATTTATTTACATTTCCAATGTTATTACCCTTTCTGTTTTCCCCTCCACAAACCCCTTATCCTACCCACCTCCCTTCTGCTTCTATGAGGGTGCTCCCACACCCACTCACTCACTCCCACCTCACTGGCATTGAGCCTTCATAGGAACAAAGGACCTCCTCTCCTATTGATGCAAGGTAAGGCAATCCTCTGCTTAACATGCAGCTGGAGCCATGGGTCCCTCCATGTGTACAATTTGGTTGGTGGTTTAGTCCCAGGTAGATCTGGGGGCTCTAGTTGGTTGATATTGTTGTTCTTTCTGTGGGTTTGCAAACCCCTTCAGCCCCTTCAGTCCTTTCTCTAACTCCTCCATTGGGGCCTCCCTGTTCGGTCCAATGGTTGGCTATGGACATCTGCATCTGTATTAGTCAGGTGCTGGCAGAGCCTCTCAGACGACAGCTATACCAGGCTCCTGTCAGCACGTGCTTCTTGGCATCAGCAATAGTGTCTGGGTTTGGTACCTGCATATGGGATGGATCCCCAGGTGGGACAGTCTTTGTATGGCCTTTCCTTCAGTCTCTGCTCCACTCTTTGTCCCTGCATTTCTTTTAGACAAGGGCAATTCTGGGTTAATATTCTTGAGATGGGTGAGTGGCACCATTTCTCAACCTGGGGCCATGCCTAACCTCTGGATTTAGTCTCTACAGGTTCCATCTCCACTTTGTAGGGTATTTCAGCAAACGTCATCACTGTTGGGTCCTGGGAGCTTCTTGCTTTCATGGCATCTGTGACTTTCTAGTGGCTACAATATATAATATATACAAAGAACTCAAGACGTGAGACTCTGGAGAACCCAATAACTCTATTAAAAATGGGGTACAGAGCTAAACAAAGAATTCTCAACTAAGGAATCTCGAATGGTCTAGAAGCACCTAAAGAAATGTTCAATATCTTTAGTCATCAGGGAAATGCAAATCAAAATGACCCTGAGATTCCACCTCACACCAGTCAGAATGGCTAAGATAAAAAACTCAGGTGACAGCAGATGCTGGTGAGGATGTGAAGAAAGAGGAACACTCCTCCATTGTTGGTGGGATCGCAAGCTGGTACAACCACTCTGAAAATCAGTCTTGTGGTTCCTCAGAAAATTGGACAGGAGGAGTAGAAGGCAGGAAATAATCAAACTCTGAGCTGAAATCAACCAAGTAGAAACAAAAAGGACCATAGATATTCCATGACAAAACCAAATTCACACAATATCTTTCTACAAATCCAGCACTACAAAGGATAATAAATGGTAAAGCCCAACATAAGGAGGCAAGCTATACCCTAGAAGAAGCAAGAAACTAATCGTCTTGGCAACAAAACAAAGAGAAGAAAAGCACACAAAAATAACCTCACATCCAAATATGAATATAACAGGAAGCAATAATCACTATTCCTTAATATCTCTCAACATCAATGGCCTCAACTCCCCAATAAAAAGACATAGATTAACAAACTGGATATGCAACGAGGACCCTGCATTCTACTGCCTACAGGAAACGCACCTCAGAGACAAAGACAGACACTACCTCAGAGTGAAAGGCTGGAAAACAACTTTCCAAGCAAATGGTGGGAAGAAGCAAGCTGGAGTAGCCATTCTAATATCAAATAAAATCAATTTTCAACTAAAAGTCATCAAAAAAGATAAGGAAGGACATTTCATATTCATCAAAGGAAAAATCCACCAAGATGAACTCTCAATCCTAAATATCTATGCCCCAAATACAAGGGCACCTACATATGTAAAAGAAACCTTACTAAAGCTCAAAACACACATTGCACCTCACACAATAATAGTAGGAGATTTCAACACCCCACTCTCATCAATAGACAGATCATGGAAACAGAAATTAAACAGAGACGTAGACAGACTAAGAGAAGTCATGAGCCAAATGGACTTAACAGATATTTATAGGACATTCTATCCTAAAGCAAAAGGATATACCTTCTTCTCAGCTCCTCATGGTACTTTCTCCAAAATTGACCATATAATTGGTCAAAAAATGGGCCTCAACAGGTACAGAAAGATAGAAATAATCCCATGCATGCTATCAGAACACCACGGCCTAAAACTGGTCTTCAATAACAATAAGGGAAGAATGCCCACAGATACGTGGAAATTGAACAATGCTCTACTCAATGATAACCTGGTCAAGGAAGAAATAAAGAAAGAAATTAAAGACTTTTTAGAATTTAATGAAAATGAAGGTACAACATACCCAAACTTATGGGACACAATGAAAGCTGTGCTAAGAGGAAAACTCATAGCGCTGAGTGCCTGCAGAAAGAAACAGGAAAGAGCATATGTCAGCAGCTTGACAGCACACCTAAAAGCTCTAGAACAAAAAGAAGCAAATACACCCAGGAGGAGTAGAAGGCAGGAAATAATCAAACTCAGAGCTGAAATCAACCAAGTAGAAACAAAAAGGACCATAGAAAGAATCAACAGAACCAAAAGTTGGTTCTTTGAGAAAATCAACAAGATAGATAAACCCTTAGCCAGACTAATGAGAGGACACAGAGAGTGTGTCCAAATTAACAAAATCAGAAATGAAAAGGGAGACATAACTACAGATTCAGAGGAAATTCAAAAAATCATCAGATCTTGCTATTAAAGCTTATATTCAACAAAACTTGAAAATGTGCAGGAAATGGACAATTTCCTAGACAGATACCAGGTACTGAAGTTAAATCAGGAACAGATAAACCAGTTAAACAACCCCATAACTCCTAAGGAAATAGAAGCAGTCATTAAAGGTCTCCCAACCAAAAAGAGCCCAGGTCCAGACGGGTTTAGTGCAGAATTCTATCAGACCTTCATAGAAGACCTCATACCAATATTATCCAAACTATTCCACAAAATTGAAACAGATGGATCACTCCCGAATTCCTTCTATGAAGCCACAATTACTCTTATACCTAAACCACACAAAGACCCAACAAAGAAAGAGAACTTCAGACCAATTGCCCTTATGAATATCGACGCAAAAATACTCCATAAACTTCTGGCAAACTGAATCCAAGAGCACATCAAAACAATCATCCACCATGATCAAGTAGGCTTCATCCCAGGCATGCAGGGATGGTTTAATATATGGAAAACCATCAACGTGATCCATTATATAAACAAACTGAAAGAACAAAACCACATGATCATTTCATTAGATGCTGAGAAAGCATTTGACAAAATTCAACACCCCTTCATGATAAAAGTCCTGGAAAGAATAGGAATTCAGGGCCCATACCTAAACATAGTAAAAGCCATATAGAGCAAACCAGTTGCTAACATTAAACTAAATGGAGAGAAACTTGAAGCAATCCCACTAAAATCAGGGACTAGACAAGGCTGCCCACTCTCTTCCTACTTATTCAATATAGTTCTTGAAGTTCTAGCCAGAGCAATCAGACAACAAAAGGAGGTCAAGGGGATACAGATCGGAAAAGAAGAAGTCAAAATATCTCTATTTGCAGATGATATGATAGTATATTTAAGTGATCCCAAAAGTTCCACCAGAGAACTACTAAAGCTGATAAACAACTTCAGCAAAGTGGCTGGGTATAAAATTAACTCAAATAAATCAGTAGCCTTCCTCTACACAAAAGAGAAACAAGCCGAGAAAGAAATAAGGGAAATGACACCCTTCATAATAGACCCAAATAATATAAAGTACCTCGGTGTGACTTTAACCAAGCAAGTAAAAGATCTGTACAATAAGAACTTCAAGACACTGAAGAAAGAAATTGAAGAAGACCTCAGAAGATGGAAAGATCTCCCATGCTCATGGATTGGCAGGATTAATATAGTAAAAATGGCCATTTTACCAAAAGCGATCTACAGATTCAATGCAATCCCCATCAAAATACCAATCCAATTCTTCAAAGAGTTAGACAAAACAATTTGCAAATTCATCTGGAATAAGAAAAAACCCAGGATAGCTAAAACTATCCTCAACAATAAAAGGACTTCAGGGGGAATCACTATCCCTGAACTCAAGCAGAATTACAGAGCAATAGTGATAAAAACTGCATGGTATTGGTACAGAGACAGACAGATAGACCAATGGAATAGAATTGAAGACCCAGAAATGAACGCACACACCTATGGTCACTTGATTTTTGACAAAGGAGCCAAAACCATCCAATGGAAAAAAGATAGCATTTTCAGCAAATGGTGCTGGTTCAACTGGAGGTCAGCATGTAGAAGAATGCAGATCGATCCATTCTTATCACCCTGTACAAAGCTTAAGTCCAAGTGGATCAAGGACCTCCACATCAAACCACATACACTCAAACTAATAGAAGAAAAACTAGGGCAGCATCTCAAACACATGGGCACTGGAAAAAATTTCCTGAACAAAACACCAATGGCTTATGCTCTAAGATCAAGAATCGACAAATGGGATCTCATAAAACTGCAAAGCTTCTGTAAGGCAAAGGACACTGTGGTTAGGACAAAATGGCAACCAACAGATTGGGAAAAGATCTTTACCAATCCTACAACAGATAGAGGCCTTATATCCAAAATATACAAAGAACTCAAGAAGTTAGATCGCAGGGAGACAAATAACCCTATTAAAAAATGGGGTTCAGAGCTAAACAAAGAATTCACAGCTGAGGAATGCTGAATGGCTGAGAAACACCTAAAGAAATGTTCAACATCTTTAGTCATAAGGGAAATGCAAATCAAAACAACCCTGAGATTTCACCTCACACCAGTGAGAATGGCTAAGATCAAAAACTCAGGTGACAGCAAATGCTGGCGAGGATGTAGAGAAAGAGGAACACTCCTGCATTGTTGGTGGGATTGCAGAGTGGTACAACCATTCTGGAAATCAGTCTGGAGGTTCCTCAGAAATTTGGACATTGTACTGCCTGAGGATCCAGCTATACCTCTCTTGGGTATATACCCAAAAGATGCTCCAACATATAAGAAAGACACGTGCTCCACTATGTTCATTGCAGCCTTATTTATAATAGCCAGAAGCTGGAAAGAACCCGGATGCCCTTCAACAGAGGAATGGATACAGAAAATGTGGTACATCTACACAATGGATTATTACTCAGCTATCAAAAACAATGACTATGAAATTCGTAGGCAAATGGTTGGAACTGGAAAATATCATCCTGAGTGAGCTAACCCAATCACAGAAAAACACACATGATATGCACTCATTGATAAGTGGCTATTAGCCCAAATGCTTGAATTACCCTAGATGCCTAGAACAAATGAAACTCAAGATGGATGATCAAAATGTGAATGCTTCACTCCTTCTTTAAAAGGGGAACAAGAATACCCTTGGCAGGGAATAGCGCGGCAAAGATTAAAACAGACACAGAAGGAACACTCATTCAGAGCCTGCCCCACATGTGGTCCATACATATACAGCCATCCAATTAGACAAGATGGATGAAGCAAAGAAATGCAGACCGACAGGAGCCGGATGTAGATCGCTCCTGAGAGACACAGCCAGAATACAGCAAATACAGAGGCGAATGCCAGCAGGAAACCACTGAACTGAGAATAGGACCCCCGTTGAAGGAATCAGAGAAAGAACTGGAAGAGCTTCAAGGGGCTCGAGACCCCTTATGAACAACATTGTCAAGCCACCAGAGCTTCCAGGGACTAAGCCACTTCCTAAAGTGTATACATGTACTGACTGTGGACTCTGACCTCATAGGTAGCAATGAATATCTTAGTAAGAGCACCAGTGGAAGGGGAAGCCCTGGGTCCTGCGAAGACTGAACCCCCAGTGAACTAGATTGTTGGGGGGAGGGCGGCAATGGGGCGATAGGGAGGGGAACACCGATAAGAAAGGGGAAGGGGGAGGGGGATGTTTGCCCGGAAACCGGGAAAGGGAATAACACTCGATATGTATATAAGAAATACTCAAGTTAATAAAAAAATATTTTCTATATCAAAATGTCAGAGCCCACCTCAATTACACACACATCGCCATACAAGTTCATATATTGTTGGTAGGGTTTTCATTGAAGTGCTATTTTGTAATTATGTAAATGATTATGAGGCAAGGCACTGGATCTCTTGGAGGAAAGGCCATGACCAATGACCCCTTCTCAAGGTTTGGCTTCTTATCCAATTTTCTCACTTAAAATTTCAGCCCAGGATAACAGGAACACCTCATAAATACAGAAGAAGAGAAGAGGAAGATAAAGCAGACAAACTGCCATGGGAAATATGGCTCAATATTTTTCTCTGGCTAGAGAGTTCCACAACCAGTTCCAGGAGACCTCCTCCTCTAATGCCTCAGTCTTTGGAACTTGTCACACAGAATCTACTGGGGTTGGTGTGACACACTCATTGATAAGTGGATATTATTATTATTTGATATTTTAAAATTTATTTTTTATTGTATATTTTATGTATTTATATTTCAAATGTTATTCCCTTTCCCCTCTCTCCCATTCCTCCTTCCCTTCCCTCTGCTTCTGTGAAGATGCTCCCACTCCCACCCACTTACTCCCATCTCAACACCCTGTCATTCCCCTACACTGGGAAAACGAGTCTTCACAGGACCAAGGGCTTCTCCTCCTATTGATGCCAGGCAATGCCACCCTCTGCTACATATGTGGCTAGAGCCATGGGTCCCTCCATTTGTACATTTTGGTTGGTGGTCTAGTCCCTGGGGAGTTCTGAGGGATCTGGTTGGTTGATATTGTTCTTCCTATGGGGTTGCAAACTCCTTCAGCTCTTTTACTCATTTCTCTAACTCTTCCATTGGGGTCCCTGTGCTCAGTCCGATGGTTAGCTACAAGCATCCTCATCTGTATCAGTAAGGCTCTGGCAGAGCCTCTCATGACATCCATATTAGGTTTCTGTCAGCAAGCACTTTTTGGCATCAATAATAGTGACTGAGTTTGTTAACTGCATATGGATGGATCCCCATGTGGGGCAGTCTCTGGATGACTTTTTCTTCAGTCCCTGCTTCACTCTTTGTCACTGTATTTCCTCCTGTGAATATTTTGTTCACCCTTCTAAGAAGGACTGAAGCATCCACATTTTGGTCTTTCTTCTTCTTGGGCTTCAAATGGTCTGTAAATGGTTTCTTAGGTATTCCAAGCTTTTGGGCTAACAGGTACTTATCAGTGAATGAATATCATGCGTGTGTTTTGTGACTGGGTTACCTCACTCAGGATGACATTTTCTAGTTCCATCTATTTGCATAAGAATTTCATGCAGTCATTGTTTTTAATAACTGAGTAGTACTCCACTGTGTAAATGTACCACATTTTTGTATCCATTCCTTTGTTGAAGGACATTTGGGTTCTTTCCAGCTTCTGGCTATTATAAATAAGGCTGCTATTGAAGAGTTAAATTTTAAAAGGATAGTCACAAACAAGGCCCGGACGTGCCTGAGGGAGAGTTTGAGATAGGTCTGGACGTGCCTGAGGGAGAGTTTGAGATAGGGCTTGCCGGACTAGCTATCAGTCCCAAGGACACTGACCATCTGGAGTCATCCCCTCCCCTTCCTTCACTCCCTAGGAATGCGTCATCCCCCTGCAGAGTGAGATAAGTTACCCTACCCACATTGCTGAGCAGCTAGATTGCATGCACCCTTTGCTGATGTAATCCCGTGCCAAAAGTAACTGTGCACCATTTGAATTAGCCAATCCTGTGTAACCGCGCGAAATTCCCTGGCTTTCCCTATATAAACCCCTGCCTGAGGAGCCTCGTGGTCGATTCCTCTGTCTCCTTCGTGAGACACGTTTCGGCCCGAGATCTCGTTAATAAACGCTACCTCTTGCTGTTACATCAAGACTGGCTACTCGTGTTTCCTGGGGAACCCCATCCCGAGACTAGAATGAGAGGCTCCCCAAATTTAGGGGCAGCTCTTTCACTATGAACATAGTGGAGCATGTGTCCTTGTTATATGTTAAAGCATCTTTTGGGTGTATGCCAGGAGTGGTATAGCTGGGTAGTACTATGTCCAATTTTCTGAGGAACAACCAGACTGATTTTCAGAGTGGTTGTAATAGCTTCCAATCCCACCAACAATGGAGGAGTGTTCCTCTTTCTCCACATCCTTGCCAGCATCTGCTGTCACCTGAGTTACTTTAGCCATATAGTACAGTAAACCCATGGTACACCACATAGGTGCAAAGAAAATAAATATGAAGGAAGGCTCAAGTAAAGATCCTTAAATCTCACTTAGAAGGGAAAACAAAATGGTCGTAGAAGGCAGACAGATGGAGGGAACTGAGGGAAGAGTGCTAGAGGGGAATAGGGACAAAGAAGCAGGTGGTGGGAACAACAGGTGAGAGGCCAGGAGAATGAATTGAAATCTGAAGCTGTTGGGAGGGTTGTGGGGAAAGGAAAATCTCTAGGAAGTTCCAGAGACCTGGGATAGGGGAGTCTCTCAGGAGTCACTGTGGGTACCTTTAGCCGAGATACCTAACAATGGGGTCAGAGAATCTGAAGAGGTCACCTCCTGTAGCCAGGCAAGAAGTCCCAGTGGAAGGATAAGAAAACCAACTCATTCCCCAAAATTTTCAACCCCAAATTTATCCTGTCTAAAAGAAATGCAGGGGTGGAGCAGAGACCAAAGGAAAGTCCAACCAATAACCAGCCTACCCATCCCATACGCCAGCACAAATTCCTGACATTATTAATGATACTCTATTGTGCTTACAGATAAGAGTGTTTGTGGCTGATGGCCACCCTAAACTCAAAAGCCTGTGGCTCATGGCATCACCACTTTCTGGAGCCTTTTCTGTGGGATTTTGTATGCACTGTTAGCACGCAGCTCACTCCAGTCATCAGGGTGTGAGGGAGGAGATGGTGGTTGTTCTTCAGGGCATGGTTCAACTTCTCTGATGATCTTATTTTTAGTCTCTACCAATAATAGCCTCCAGGAAATACCTGTGCCATGACCTGAGAGCATCCACTGGCCTTTACACGCACGCACGCACGTGCAATTCCTACCAATGAACCTGTATTTGACAATCCTTTGTGGTACTATTTATATAAAAATGCTCTTCACTGTTCACTCATCTTTTGCTCTCTTTTGCCTGATCCCTCGAAATGTAGCACATCCATGATGAGTTGGTCACTGAGGTTATTCCCTGGCTCTAGCTAACACAGTAAAACTCACCACTTCTGTACTTTCCCCTACACGGCCTTGTCCTCTGTAAGCCTCCATCTCTGCTCCTATAACATTTCCTTTTTATTATTATTACTTTAATTTTGAAAATCATTTCCAGAACAGGACTCATGACCCGATTTCTCTCAAGCTCATAAATGAACGTTGGACTAGTTAAATATAGCCACCGTTTCTATAGGGCACCTTCCTGTCCCCTATTCCGAACTGGAGAGATCCAGCTATAAAATTTGTCCTAGGAAAAGATGCTGATGGTGCGAGGGCTGATTATGCTTCCTTTGCTGTTATAGAACTGGTGAGATGCGTCTACCTTGTGGGTGATTCCAACATTTCATTGGCGGGTCCTATGTTATAATAAGAACTCTAGATAATAAAAAAGATTCTGACCAATTCACAAAAGACAGCAGTTAGTATGCATAATTACTCTGGCTATAAATAAAATTCTCCAAAGTATTATTTAGTGGCAGAAAGATACAAAAAAGAGATAAGAGCTACACAGAGCTGCCTACAAGGCTCGTGTTACCCTTAAGGATGCATAGAGAGACAAAAAGGAATGGGCTCTGTGATGGCTGATACTGACTTTCAGTATGTTGGGATTTAGGGTCACCTACCAGACACACTTTTCAGTGTGTTTGTAAGAACATTTCCAGAAGGGATTAAGTGAGCGAAGGGGTCACACCCTCAATGTGAGTGGCACTTCGGAATAGGTGGTTCATTAAACAGGGTTTTAAAGGAAAAAGCAGCACATGTGCCTGCGTTTGTGTCTTCTTTCTGAGCACATGTGTCTATCACTGATGCTGTTCATGCTGCTGCTGCTGGGAGCCTCCATTGACTCTATCAGATTCTAGATGCTTCTACCTTCCAACAGGGACTCAATGCTAGGAACTTCCCAGACAGAATCCAGGCTTTTAATGCCAGATCGGGTTGCTGAGGTAACTGTTTTTGTACTGACCAACGATTTGGCTCTGCTTCTCCAGCATAGACAGCTATTGTTTGAGTGCCCACCACCTATGCTGTAAGCTGATTTTAAAATAATGTTTAATTTTATTCTTTCTCTCAAGCAGTACATCCTCACCTCAGCCTTTCTTCTTCCCGGTCTCCTCTATATCTCCCCTCTCCCCAGATCCACTGCTCCCGTGTTTTCCTTCAGAAAAGAGCAGGCCTCCCAGCAATAATAATCCCCTTTTAGAAAACACATACATGCATACCTACATGTACATACATAATCTGTTGGTTCTGTTCCCTTAGATAACTCTGGGTAATACAGAGAATGGTTTTGTACTTCTAGGGAAACAGAGTAATAAGTGCCTTTAATGGGGTGGTTTCTGGGACAAGTTCTCTAACGCGACTACAGTTCAAGTAGATAAAGACCTGGGTAATAAGGAAATCATTGCTAACACATTCATGCGAACTTTTTAAATAATGGGGCCAGATAGATTCATTTCATCTCTGTCACTGCTTGTGAGAATCCAGGAATTCAGGGGCACAATACTCAACACTTTTGAACATTTAAAATCTGAGGAGTACAATAATGCTAGATTATTGTCTTGAACATTCTTGATAAAGTAAAAAATGAAAAGAAAGAGACCAGAGGTGATTTCTCAGCTTCAGATATAAACAACCTAAGGCTTCTATGTGTGTTTTGAGAGAGAATCATCTTTCTTATAGTCATAGGGCTGGGTTGCCAGAAATAAAACAGAAGTCCTTGTCCCATGATCGAGTGACTGACACTGGAAGTCTAAGCCTTAGCCTTGAAGGGCATTACAGTTAAAGTTAGGGAATGATTGGAAGAGACCAGGATCCTGTAACCTGGTGTGAAGACATATGGGAAGTCTCTGAGGCTGTGAATATTGAGAAATTGGATTCTGTTCGTTTTGTTTTGTTTTTTTTCCCATTATAGAGCAATTATTTTGTGTTGGTTTTTTAAAATAAATTTATTTAATCTTTATTTTAATACTCCAGATTTTATCCCCCTCCTGGTCCACTCTCTGACTGTTCCATATCCCATACCTCCTCCCCAACCAGCATCTCCATCTCCACAAGGATGTCCCCACCCCACATCCCCCACCCCACATCCCCCACCCCACATCCCCCACCCCACATCCCCCACCCCACCAGACCTCTACACTCCCTGGGGCCTCTAGTCTCTTGAGAGGTTAGGTGCATCTTCTCTGACTGAACCCAGACCCAGGACTCCTCTGCTGTACATGTGTTGGAGGCCTCCATATCAGCTGGCATGTGCTGCCTGGTTGGTGGTCCAGTGACTGAGAAATCTTGGGAGTCTAGGTTAATTGAAACTGCTGGTCCTCCTACAGGGTTGCCTTCCTCCTCAGCTTCTTCCAGCTTTTTCCTAATTCAACCACAGGGACCAGCAGTTTCTGTTCATTGGTTGGGTGTAAATATCTGCATCTGACTCTTTCAGCTGCTTGTTGGGTCTTTTGGGGGCAGTCATGATAGGTCCCTTTTTGTGAGCAACCCATAACCTTAGTAATAGGGTCAGGTCTTGGGGCCTCCTCTTGAGCTGGATCTCACTTTGGGCCTGTTGTTGGATCTCCTTTTCCTCAGGCTTTTTAAAAAATTTTTGTCCCTGCAGTTCTTTCAGACAGGAACAATTATGGGTCAGAGTTTTTGACTGTGGGATGGCACATCTCTCACTTGATGTCCTGTCTTTCTGCTAGAGGTAGACTCTACAAGTTCCTTCTCCCTACTGTAGGGCATTTCTCTTCCCTCCCAGATCTCTGGTACAGTCTGGGGGAATATACCCAAAAGATGCCCCACCAGGTCACAGGGGCACTTGTTCTACTATGTTCATAGTGGCCTTGTTTGTGATAGAGAGAAGCTGGAAACACCCCAGATGTCCCACAACAGAAGAATGGATACAGAAAATGTGGTTCATTTACACAATGGAATACTACTCAGCTATTAAGAACAAGGACACCCTGAGATTTGCAGGCAAATAGATGTAACTAGAAAATATCATCTTGAGTGAGGTAACTCAGACCCCAAAGGAAATGCATGGTGTGTTCTCACTAATAAGTGGGTATTAGCCAAAATAAGTACAGAATACCCATGATACAGTCCACAGAACTTAAAAAAGTTAACAAGCCAAAGGGCCCAAGTGAGGATGCCTCGGTTCCAATTTGGAGGGAGAAGAAAGCAATCATAGGGGAGGGGAAGGAGGGAGGGACCTGTGAGGGAAAAGGGATAGGGAAGAGGAGCATATGATCAGGTATTGGGTGGGTTGAGAAATTGGATTCTGATAGGTTGGATTTTCTTTGTTAAGTGCCACTACACATCTGAACTGGCAGATGAATCCCCACCACTAAACCGAACAGAGGAAATTAACCCTGAATTGTATCTGAAAGCATCAATGAGCTTCCCCAAAGTAGATATCAAGGAGGACACTGCAGATGCCTTTCATAACCCATCCTCACTACCCTAAACATGTAAACAGACTCAAATTTAAGCAGATCCCTAAAAACAAGACTTCTATAATAATATAGTTTATTGCCATTGCCCTTGGTGCCTTTTCAAGAAAGAAGGTAAGAGCCCATTGCTGAAGACTTCACATGTTCCAGACATAGGACTTGGAGGACTCAATCTAAGTCTGACCAGGAAGCTTTGTCTCTGAAGACTAGCTCTCACTTGCCAAAGGATCAATGTATCTGCTAGTGGAGAAAATAATCTACATTTCCAGTGAGCTGCAAGCCTGTGAACTACAGCAATGGCCAGCAAAAAGATCTGTAAAGGTGTAATAACAACACCTAACTGGACTTAAGCACACTATATATGCTTGGTACTATAAGCTAGTTAATTACTTCTGGCTGGTGAGAAGTATTACTGCCACATTTTCTAAACTAATATAATTTCTAACTGTAATCTGAATACTTATCCATATATATGGAAAACCATCACTAGTTAAAATGCAGAGATCAACTTAACTGTTGGGGCTTCCATTTCTAATTAATACATTTACAACAATAACCCTACACTGACGGCTCAGAGAACATCATGGAAGAGGGGGTGGAAAGATTGTAAGAGTCAGAGGACATTTGCTGCTGCTGCAAAGAGGAGACTGAGTGAAGTGGGTAGGGAGAAAGAGTGGATCCGAGAGGAGCTGTGAGGAGAAGTACAGAGTGAATATGAACAAGATAGGTAGTATAAAATGCTCAAAGGATTAACAAAAATATTATTTATAAAAGAACCAGGAAGAAGTAAATGATACAATATCAAGCAGATACTCTTCAGAAACAATGTTGATGAAGGGACTTTCCAAGGTAAGCAAAAACTGAAGAAGCTCATAACCACTAGGCCAGCTTAGAAAGTATTTGTCAAGGAGTTCCACACTCAGAAGCAAATAAGACTACTTTCATGAAAACATGTAAACTCACTAAAAGAACAGATAAAAAGAAAAAATAAGGAAAATAAGACTTTATGGATACACCAAATCACCACACTGTAAGAACACTTTGAAGCAAGAACAGAACTATCAACATGAACATTCAAATCCTTATAAACAGTTCTGAATTAGTGGGAACCAGGGTTGGTTCAAGGCTGAGGCTTAGGAAGAAAACCACCAGTATTGAATATTGGTTTGATCTGTGGTAGAAGGAACTACTTATGTCCAATAAGTCTATGCAAAAGGAGACAAAGATACTGTCTGCAATCCCCAAACCAATGAGATACAAAATAACCAATGAAAGCAGCTGGTAGTCTGTGATCTAGGATGCTGGAACCCACATTTAGACTACAGATAATTGGAAGGAAGAGGAAGAGAACTTATTTCTGTAGATCACAACGGAAAGAGCATCATAGCTAGGTGTTAATAGCTGGGCAAAGGCTGAATTAGACATATGACGGACACAGTCTTAGCTCACCACAAACTATGTAATGCTTTTGTAATGCCTTTAGAAGGAAAAGTAGAAACTTCATGTTAAAGACCTCAACCCAGTTGCAACAGTCATTTCCTGAAGGGTATTAGCATGGGTCTTCAACTCAATGCTTATTGTATTGGAGTGGAAGTTGTCTACAGAGGGAAAGGTAAGTGTAGAAGCTCACACACTAGTGGCCAATGACAGTATTTATGGCTTATCTGCCAACTTTGGGGAGCTACCATGCACTGGTATGCAGAGCTTTTCCATCATCTGGGATGCAGAATTTCTGTGGGATATTTTGCATGCATGACAAAGATGAGAATGGTCCTTCACAGAATGAAAAATGCTGAATCAATGTTTAACCTAGTCCTGGCTTTAGCAAGTGAATTTTTGATGCTGCTCATCCCTGCTTCCTCAATCGATCATATTTTTGTCTTTTTTCAGATGTGGAATATCTGGAGTGGAAAAAAGTCAATGAATATGTTTTCAACAGCACATATCTATATAGCGAGACTATAATACTCTTCTGGGACTGTAGCATCGATGGCTAATCTGTACCTCAAAGAGCATGGCTGAATCTCGGTATGGGAGGGAGTATGTGAAATCTGGGTACTAGGGAGTATGTGAAAAGCTTCAAGAAGCATCACAAATAACTCCATGCTGTAGCAACTGACCCAGATCTCAGCAAGGTTGATTTCCCATCTTATAGGAGCTGAGCTTTCAACCAAGAAGAAGGTTGCTAAGGGTCTTTACCATGCTCATGTCCTGGAATGTCTGTAGCAGCCCCCCAAACCTGGTCTGAAGTCTTGAAGTACACAGAGCACTTTGTTGAAAGACTTTCTTTCTTTCTTTCTTTCTTTCTTTCTTTCTTTCTTTCTTTCTTTCTTTCTTTCTTTCTTTCTTCCCTTCTTCCTCTCTCTCTTTCTTTCTTTCTTTTATCCATGTCTACCCATTCACAATACAGACCAGGTACAGTGGCCAAGGCTGAGGTGTACACAGGGTAGGTTTATTCTTTCTCCTCTTTCCACACAGTGTAGGAACACAGCCTGTGGTAAGCACAAGGAGGCCTATTTTTCCTTTTATTGGACCTTTTATTTACATTTTAAATGTGGTCCCCTTTCCTGGCTTCCCCTCTAGAAACTTGCTATTCCATCCCTCCTCCCCTTGTTTCTATGAGTGTGCTCCCTCACCCACCCACCCACTCCCTCCCACCTCCCCACTCTGATATTCCACTACACTGGGCATCGAGCCTTGACAGGACCAAGAGCCTCTCTTCCCATGGATGCCCAACAAGGCCATCCTCTGCTACTTATATAGCTAGAGCCTTAGCTCTAGCTAAGTTCTTAAGTCCATCCCTGTGTTTTCTTGGGATGGTGGTTTAGTTCCTGGGAGCTCTGGGGGTGTTCGTTAACAATATCAATATTATTGTTCATCTTATGGTGTTGCAAATCCTTTCAGCTCCTTCAGTCCTTTCTCTAACTCCTCCATTGGGGACCCTCATTCTCAGTTCAATGGTTGGCTGCAAGCATCTACCTCTATATTTGTCAGGTTCTGGCAGAGCCTCTCAGGAGACAGCTATATCAAAGCCTGTGCTTTCAAGAGATCAGGGCCAGACATTTGTCCTGAGGCTCCTCACAGCAGAAGCTGAAGGAAAAAGCTCTCAGGAACAATTAAAGTGACTTAAAGCTTCAGGACTTAACCTCCCTGCAGAGTGGTGTGGCAGAGGTGGGCAGGGTATCCTCATACTGTGAGTGGGAACTGTGCCCTCATTCAGCAGAGCCTCTGCTCACACTTTCTGAGGGTCACTGGTTTTTAAAAACACCCCCTGCAGAAGGTTTCAGCTCAGCCTCTGTCCCTCTGACCACTTCATCTGAAATGGACACACATGGAAAAGGTGTTTACCTGAGTCTTTTGTACTCTGCATCACCTTTCCCCTACATTTGGCACATTGTTCATATGCTGGTGTGTCTGCACTCCATCCTTTTTGCTACACTTGAGACTCTCTAAAGCAGGTTTACAGAGTTCATTGATGAGCTTATCCCCCACCCCAGTTTTTTGTTTTAATCAAATTTACTTAGCTTTTAAAATTCTTCTTTTATGAAGACTTCTCAGCAAAATAAGAAACATCACAGCCATTCCTCATCCCCATAAAGGATACATAAAAATTAGGAGCCACTGTGATCCCTGGTGGTGAAACTAACTATACATCCTGCTTCCCTAGAATGTCAAACTAGCAATTCTCCCTCTCACCGCTCCTTTTCAGCATTGTTCTAGAAACTGATGTCACTCCCACAGGCTGCAAAGATGTGAAGGAGGCTGGAGAGCAAGGGAAGAAACGAGTCTGTTTTTAATCTCCGTGCAACATCAGTCATGTGGAATACTTTGTGATTCCACTACAAAATGTCTCTTAAAAGAAGCAAATGAGGGCCGGAGAGACAGCCCTGAGGTTAAGAACCCTTTTTGATCTTGTAGAGGACATGGGACCAGGTCTTAGCATGAGTTCAGCTCAAAACCAACTATAACTCCAGTTCCATTGGATCTGACACCATCTTCTAACCTCTGCTGGCTCATGCGTGCACGTGATGTGCATATGTATGCTCAGGTACACACATATAAGATAAAATAAATACAAATTTAAAAAGAAGTCGATGGGTTCACTGATGCGAAAGAAGGGAAAGCAAATGTGTGAAATAAATACTTTAATATCTTTGTACTTGTGAATAATGATAACAACAATAATAACAACAATAATAATTGGAGATTCAAGTGCTTAAATTCCATTTACAATAGAGTATAACAGGAAATACTTTGGTACTACTTGTGCAAATGTTCACCAAGACTCAGAAACATTCCTGAAATTAAAAAAACCCAAATAGTGGAAATATGGTATGTTCATGCATGTGGAGACTCAATATACTCTGGATTTTAATTTTCACATAGTAATTTATAGTCCAATGCACTTTACAACCAAATCCAGCAATAGTTCTGGAAATAGACAGGTGGACACTCTAAATGCATGTGATACACGAGCAGGTGGGTAAGAGGGGAAGGGATGGCTGGATGGTGGATAAGTGAATAATAGATGGCTGGATGGTGGTTAAGTGAATAATAGATAGGTGGATGGTGGTTTTGTTAAATGATGTGTAAGTGTTTAGTTGTGTGAATAATAATAAATTGATCAGCAGCTGCCCCAGCTTTGGGGGTTTCCTTTGTGGAAGTGACATATGTGTGACCTCCTAAGAAAAGGTCCATGTTATAGACACTTTGCCATTCAGCAGCAAAGAGCAGGGGCACCCTGCTCTGGCTGGGAAACCCTAGGAGCCATAGCGATGAGTGACAGGTTCTGTCATCTTTACTTTTCTTAGAAGGCATCTACCTGCTTTCGCAAAAGTCAGTTATTCTGCACTGAAAGCTGGCTAAATAATTTACTTAGAGTCTTTCATGGACCTAATAATAGGAAATACACAACTTGGGTATAAATGAGCAACTGGCCATATAAAGCAAGATGTTTTGTGTATGCAACAGTGGGATTTACAAAACAGAAAATCAATTAAATGTTCCTGAAATGCCAATATGGAGGTAGGCTAGGGTCAGGTTACTGTGACAGACCTATGAATGTGACGGGATGGATCCCTGGAGCAGTATGCTGAGATGGCATATTACCTCAGTGACCTTCCATGATTCTTATCCACAATCAACTGTGAGGAAATGCTGTATCATCTGCAAATATTAGTCATGGAATGTGTCAGACTAATTACAGACAGGGAAGGAAGAAAGAGAGTGAGAGGTACAACGGTGAAGGGTCAAGAAGAGAGAGAAAGGGCCTCATTGGAAAACATAGTAAATCTTAAATAGACTCTGACCATTGCAGTCACTCTTTCTCCCAGGCATGTGGGGAAATACACAATGGGTGGGGGAAATCTTTCATTATTTTTTCAGCTCCTCTCTACCCATGACATTATTTTATATTGTTCTTTGAGGCTGGATAAATGCTTTTGGCAGCTCAGACTGGAAGGGACATTGCACAAAGGTGGAGGTGAAAGAAAAACAAAGGTGAAAATGTTATCATTCTTGAGAAAGGTTTTACATTTGAATATAGGTTTAATTAAAAAAATAAACATTGCCCCTCATTTTAAATTTAAATAAACAATTTCCAACACTGAGGATATAAGTTACAGCTTTACTTTGTTTCTCCATCAGCATTTCGTGATGGTGAAGACATTTGCTCTCCTGAAACTTGTTCCCTGAGGATTAAGAGACACCACACTGGTCGAGGAGTAGGTATATTTAAGGGCACAGGACCACAGTATTTGAGGGAGCTGGACTCTCACAGCTTCAGCCTGGAGAAGTGCACAGAGCCACCCAACTTCTGAAGGGCTCGGGCATGTGAAACTGCAGCTCAGACTCTTCCCAGAAATCCTGCAGGAATCCAGCTGTGTACCTGCCTCTGTTGAGATGCAGAGTGTAGATGACCTTTTCCCACCCATGATACTTGTTACCACAGTCCCAAACACAAGCAGCAGATTTCCTCACGGTGGACTCATGTAGCTAGAGAAAACTTTCCTTTCCTGGTGAACTAGAACCTGCGAGTAACGTGACCGTGAATCCTCCTCTGCTGTAACTCTACTTGAGACTTGGATACAAACAACTGAGCAGGTCTGGGCCAGCACCTGGCTTCTGGCCACAGACAACAGGAACACAGAAGAACACCTGCGTCTTATCTATCCTGGGAATAATCTTCTGAATAATCTTCACTGTGGTCTTGGCTGTCAGGTACAAGGACACAGGACCCGGTGCTTGGAGAAGACCTCCCATGGGGCTGAGGTTGTCTTGGGTTGCATCATACAGCCAAGGCTGTCCAGGTACAAGTTAGTACTTCTTGATGGTGGCAGATAACTGTAGCCGGACTTTTTGGCTATTTGATAGGGTTCTCTCTTCTCCACCCTAATCCCTTCCAACCCCCAATGCTAGGTAGATGAGAAAAGTTAGAGGGGAAAGGGGACATGGGTCTCTTTAAACTACTTCCTGATGATTAGGGGCATCGAGTTCCTTGGGGCAAGTCCAATTTTCATTGTTCAGCTATCTCCAACCAGCAACCCAGCAAGCATCAAAAGCTGCAAGAGGATCCAGCAGCAGCAGAGGGAGGAACAGCTGCCAAAGCCCATCGGGACTCTGGCACTTTATAACCCTCTCAAGAATCCCCAGAACTCCAAATGTAAACTATCTTCAGCTGGCAGAACATCCCTACCAGAGCCCGAGACAAATCAGTTAGCTGCTGTGAATGATCCAAAGTAGCGCCGTGTCTCACATTTGGGATTAAAACAAAAACATAACATAATGCTTACTACTGATATCTCTGAACTCTGACCAGCAAGACAGAAGCCTTTCAGACTGAATTGTGTAGTGTGACCCCAAGGGACCTTAGACTCAGCCGGCTTTTATCCCAGCATCTGAGCATCTGCAGAATACTGAAGACGCACTTAGGAATTCAACTAGAAAATTTCCCAGTTTCAGAGGGCCGTGGGGAGAGCAGAGTGTGTTTCCTAGAAGCGAGCATTTCATCACCAAACTGCAGTTCTCCTGGGCACGTCTTGTTCTATGCAGAGCAGTTGTAGGTTAGCTGCAGGTGCACTTCAGATAATCATTCCAGAAAGTCTCTGCTCATTAAGTAGTAAAACCAGTGGGGTGGAGAACCTTGGGAAACTGAAATGTTAAAATGTAAAACTTCACCAAGAAAGAAGAAAAGAACAAAACTGCCTTTGAGGTAAGCAACTAAACCAGAAAGGGCTCATCCTGCTTCCTATGGTCCTAGGCAGAATCCCTTCCTCCTACCTTCTGTGGGCCGAAGGTTGACAAAGGGGAAATTATTATTTGTAATACCTAATACAATATGTATGCCATAAAATTGTTTTCATGTTGAAGTTTAAGGAAATTATGATAATAAGAAGAAGGTCTGTAATACTTAGTACAGGATGTAATTATCTGGGGGGAGGGACAGAATTTTGCTTTGTGATATAGGCTGGCTATATATATATATATATATATATATACATATATATATGTGTGTGTATGTATGTATGTATTTCCAGAGTTTGGGTCACTTAAGATCATGAGGTTCTCCTGTGTCAGGAAAATATGGATGCATATCTGTAAATACTTCTTTTTTTTTTTTTTTTGGTTCTTTTTTTTTGGAGCTGGGGACCGAACCCAGGGCCTTGCGCTTCCTAGGCAAGCGCTCTACCACTGAGCTAAATCCCCAACCCCCTGTAAATACTTCTGAGGAAGTCACAGGTTTGTTCTCTCTCTCTCTCTCTCTCTCTCTCTCTCTCTCTCTCTCTGATTTCTGTTTATTAGCTACTGTACGTCCATCCTCAAGCCTGTATCCATATCCATGCAGATAAGTTCATGCTTGTGACTTTTTCAGTGTTTGGGTATTGAAGCATTCCCAACCCCAATGGAGTTTATGCGTCTTATTCAAAAAGATTATACAAAAAGGTTATACAAAAAGATTCAGTCAGAGTGAACACACTGAGTCTGTCTCTGGAGAGTCTGTCATTGGCTTCAGGATCTGAATGCTATATTTTACATTCTGGGTCAACAGTTGCATCAAAGCAGAGCCCCTCGCTGCCCTTTCACACAGCCTTTTCCTGATTTTACTTTCATTTCTAGCATCACCACGTCAGTTTGCTGAAGCGACACCAACTCTGACTCCATGAAAAGTCAAGTCTTTGATGCATACAAAATTTTCTCAGGGACTTAACACACAATATCAATCCATGTCCAAAAGCTATTTCTATAGACTATGTCCCTGGCTTGCTCTTTTATTCAACTTGTGAGTCAATAGAGTAGAAACTAAGGGAACGTCCAGAACTCCTTCCCACCCTGCCTCCCATATTTTTTATTAGATATATTTCTTTACTTACATTTCAAATGTTATTCCCTTTCCCGGTTTCTTGTCCATAAGTCACCCTTCCCCTCCTCCTCCCTCATATGGGTATTGCCCCCATCTATCCCCCTTACTGCCCCCCCCATATTCCCCTGCACTGGGGGTCCAACCTTGGCAGAACCAAGGGCTTCCCCTTCCACTGGTGTCCCAACAAGGCTATTTTCTGCTACATATGAAGTTGGAGGCCTGGGTCATTCCATGTATAGTCTTTGGGTAGTGGTTTAGTCCCTGGAAGCTCTGGTTGGTTGGCATTGTTGTTCTTATGGGGTTGCAAGCTCCTTCAACTCTTTCAGTCCTTTGTCTAATTCCTCCAAAGGGGGTCCTGTTCTCAGGTCAGTGGTTTGCTGTTAGCACTGACCTCTGTATTGGACATGCTCTGGATGTGTCTCTCAGGAGAGATCTATATCTGGTCCCTTTCAGCATGCATTTTTTTAGCTTCATCAATCTTACCTAGTTTTCAGAACTCCTTTTTTATTATGTAGGTGAAGGGCCATATTGTCACAGAGGTCACACTTGGATCTGTCTGTTGAGTCTGTCATCTGCAGAAGAACCTGCATGTTATTCCCCAGACTCTAAAGCCAGAAAGCAGGTATCAAAGCAAACCCTTCATACTGCCTGGTAAACTGTGCAGCCTCAATTCAGATTGTATTCTTCCAGCACCCCCACTGTTCCTACCACAACAGAAGCTAGCCTGTCAGCTAGTAAAGGTGTTCTCAGAAAGGATTTATTGAAGGGGGAGATTAGTGTTCATGTGAGCACCAGCACCCCAAGGACTGGGGACTAGGAAGCTTGGGTTGAAGGGAAAAGGAGAAAGCCAGTGGAACACTGGTTTCTCTTCTATGGGTTCTGGGCTGCCATGATGGGAAGATGTTTCTCCACCACATATGCCCTGTCTTACTATAGGTCAAAACAGCCAAGTGTCCATGGACCGAGTCCTCTGAAACCACGAGACAGAGCTATTTTGAAGAGCTATTTTGGCCACAAGGATGAAGCACTAAGTATTGCAGCATAGCTAATGTGCGTCACAAGCCCTGGCATGGTGCAGCCTTCAGGAAGAAGAAGGAAGTCCGTGAAGAACTTAGTCTGGAAGGGATAAAGCCTCCTTCCAGCAGCAGTTGCTGCAGATGCTCTTTTCTCTACTGCACTGTTGTCCCAGAGTGTCTTAGCAGTGGCCACAGATGAGCTTCCTCCTCCTTTGCCTCCCTGATATTCTTGGAGTGTTTTAAGAAGCTTAGTCAGGAGTAATAAGTTAATGCAAAATGAACTCCTTTTGTTTGTTTTGTTTTTCTTACCGGCTTGCATTTGTTTTGTGTTTTTAAGTTTTGTTTGAGAAAGAAAGAAGAGATATTGGGTGAGTAAGTAAGTAGGATCTGGGAGTTATGGGAGGAGAAAGAAGATGATTAAAGTAGTTTGTGCAAAAGAAGGGTTTCAGGCCCAGTGTTTTTGTCTATGCAAATGGTCCTTTTCACTGAGATTATGACGAGCTTCCACTTTACCCTTTGTGTGCAGGCATTCATCTAGATTCCCCAAAACTTTTTGTTGGAAATAATTAATCTTTCCCATGAGTTTGATTGTCATCATATTTATAAGTATGATGTGAGACATATGTGACTTCACTTTTGACACTTAAACTTGTGTTCTATAGATTACCTCTTTCTCCACGCCAGCTTAGACTTCCATGGCTCAGTAGGAAGCTGTGAAATGGAGAAGCCAAGTCACTAACTTGGTCCTTTCAGAGACAGAGTATCCATGATGGCCTCTCCACCTTCCTTGTGAGGTTTGGATTCTAAGTCCTAGTTCTAAAACTAGGCCCTGTGATGGTTGTAGGAAGGTACTGGATGAAAGAGATTTATTCTGTGACAATCACCATTATCACACACTGAAATCTTCCAGTCCAGGAACATGGAATCTCTATTTATATAAACTTTAATTACTTTTGAAATGGTTTGTATTTATCAGGAAGTGAAACTTGAGTGTTTTGTTTACACCGTCACTAAGAATTTTGTTTTGAGGTTAGAGTAAGTGGAACTGTCCAGTCCTTGCATCATACAAAGGTTTTCTAAAACAGTGATAGGTGTGCCTTGCTTCATGAGGCTGCCCTCAGGAAAGCATGTTTAGAAATAACCCAGGCCAAGAGAATAGTCTTTACATCTCTGCTTAATGTGAGAAAGAGGGTAAGAGTCTGCCTAGGGCGAGCTTGACATCCTTGTTCCTCAGTGTATAGATGAGGGGGTTTAGGGTTGGGCTGAGGATTGAGTATAGCACTGAGGAAACTTTGCTTCTTTCTGGGCTGTAGCTGGAAGCAGGACTGACATAGGCACAGAACACAGATGAATAATACACAGAGACCACGATGAGGTGGGATGAGCAGGTAGAAAAGGCTTTCCTCTTGCCCTCAGCAGAACGCATGCGCAGGATGCTGGCAATGATGTAGCCATAGGATAACAGAGTTAGCACAAAGTTGATGCCTCCATAAAAGGCATCTGCCACAAGAGTCATAATGCTATTCACATATGTGGGGCTACAGGAGAGCAGGAGGAGTGGGGGAATCTCACAAAAAAAGTGGGTAATGACCCTGGGGCCACAGAATGACAGCCGTGTCATCAGACCAGTGTGCACAGATGCATTCACAGCACAGATGGACCATACACCCATGGCCAGGACCCCACATAGCTGTGGGCTCATCCTAGAGCTGTAGTGCAGTGGAAAGCAGATGGCCACATAACGGTCATAGGCCATGACTGTGAGCAGCAGCAGCTCAGAAGATGCTGACCACACAAGGAAGAAGAGCTGGGCCATGCATCCCTGGAAGGAGATGGTGTTTTCCTCAGACAGTAGACCAACCAGGGCCTTGGGAATCACAGAGGAGGTGCACACGATATCCATGGTGGCCAGGTTGCACAGGAAAAAGTACATGGGACTGTGGAGCCCAGTGCTGGAGGTGACCAAAGCAATGATCACAATGTTGCCCATTAGAGCCATTGTATAGAGGGACAGGAAGCAGCCTATGAGGAACAATCTTAGACCAGGGTGCTCTGAGAACCCCTGAAGGATGAACTCTGTCACTACTGTCTGGTTGAGACTCAACATCATCATGGAGAGAACGCAGTCCACCGTTGTGTCTGTCAGGTTCTGAGAAAGTATCACCGTTTACCACTTCAAAGTCTCGTTCCGAACTTTCTGCTGTCAGGAAGGGAAGGAGTGAATGTATTTCCTTCATGGGAGCCTCTGGTCTTTTTGTGGTCTGTGTATAACACCATTGAAAAACCCCATATATTTCATTTCCTTTTGATTACCCCCTAGACATTTTCTCCATGTAGATTTGAATCAAGATTTGAATCTGCTCCTCCCTCATCTTCTTTAATGTGTGGAAAGAGCTCAAGTTCAATGAGTGGAAGCATCCTTCATTCAGGATCTGCCTTTGCTTTATTTCTCTGTCACTACTAAACTGTGCTTGTCAGCACAGCTGTACCCCTTATCTCCACACCAGGCATTCTCCACAGGAGGACAGTTTTACATGGACACACTGAGATAACTCTTGTATGCTGGTTCACACCTGGCCTCCTAGCTTCTGAGTCATTTTGTCTCTTCTGATCTCTGGAGAGGTTGCTCTACGGGTAATCTCAACTTGATAATGGCATCCCCATGGCCCAGTAGTCATGTGTTTCTGGAATTTTACCTATCTGTGGCTTCTCCTATGCTTGAAACTGTCTTGACTCTAACCCACATTAAATCTGTCACCAAGTGAATGTTTTTCAAAACCCAGCCCAGTAATCCCAAAGTCACTGTGGGGAGGAAGAACAGAAGATGATGTGCAATGTTTCACACATGGGAAGGAGAACATTAAATAAGAATGATGAAGGGGGTGAAAGTTAGGAGGAAGGCTAAGGTAGGGAATATGTGGAGAGATGAGCAACACTAAAAGCCTCTTGAAAAATTTGAATCCTGTGAGCGACAACAGTTGTAATATGTGGCTGCTGCTGAAGTAGTGCACAAATGTTATGAACTAACCAGTTATTTTTTCTTTTTCTTCTTCCTTCCTTCCTTTCTTTCTTTCTTTCTTTCTTTCTTTCTTTCTTTCTTTCTTTCTTTCCTTACTCCTTCCTCCCTCCCTTCCTTTCTTTCTTTCTTTTCCTAAATTTCTAGCCCACCTCAGCAGGTAGAACCCATATGTGGTACGGTTAACAAGGCCAAGAACCTGTGACTAGATGTATCATAGCCCTCAGAAGAAAACCTACTACTGTTTTTCTACTAAATGTACATAGCATTAAAATGACTCCTCACAATGTATTGCGATGCCCATAGATCAGTCCATCATTTAACTCTCATCGGAGAACCCTCTTCTTGCAGTAGAGGACAATTAACACAAAGGCCTATAATTGGCCATTGTGCACAGAAAAAGGAACGTCAACGTGCTCAGACTTAAATGGGAGGTTTAGACCGCAACCCATTTCTCAAAGTGTAGTTCCTTCACATCTTCATGGAAGATGTGAAGGAAATAAGATTATAAGAGCCAGAGGTGGTAGAGGACAGCAAACAAAGGATGTGTGGAAACAATGAGGGAGATGCACACATGCACTCACAGAGATTTTACAGCAAACAAAAGATCTGTGCAAGACATACAACATCATGGCATGAGGAGTTAGACACATACTCCTAACCTTACCTGAGGAGCTGTCAACATTTGGTAGCAAAAGCAGAGACAGTTTTGTTTATTGATGTGATCTCTATTTATAGACCATACTCCAAAGTAGACTCTATACTTGAGAGTAGTTGGCCAACCTTCTGTAACTAGGCAGGACCCACAGTGGGGGAATTAGGACACTAACCCACCCAGAAAACTTTCAATTCCCAAATTTATCCTGTCTAGAAGCAATGCAAGGACAATGATGGAGAGGAAACTGAAGGAATGGCCAACCAATAACTAACCCAACTTGAGATCCATCTCATTGACAAACACCAATTCTGACACTATTAATGATACTCTCTTATGCTTGTAGACAGGAGCCTAGCATAAATGTCCTCTGAGAGGCAATACCCAGCAGATGACTGAAACAGATGAAGATATTCACAGCAAACATTGGACAGAGGTTGGGGACTCTTATGAAAGAGTTGGGGGAAAGGATAGAAGGCCCAGAAGGGGATAGGATATCTACAGGAAGACCAACAGAATAAAATATCGTGGACTATTAGCAGCTCTCAGAGACTGAGCTACCAACTGAAGAGCATCATAGATGGGCTGGACCAAAGCTCCCAGCAAGTAGGGCTCCCTTGTCTAGCCACAGTGGTAGAGGATGCACCTAACCTTGCAGTTTTCATGTGTATGGGGGTATACCCAGGGTGGGACTGACCCACTCAGGGGAGGAGGGATGGATGGAGGGACTCTGGGAGGGGAGGACTATGAGGAGGGACAATGTTTGAGATGTAAATTAAAATGGGTAGGTCTCCCACAGAGATTGAACTTGGTGTGTTTTAAATCAGAAGATAGAAAAAGTTGGGTGAGTAGGGTGGTGAGGATGTGTGTGGGAAGAGTTTAAGAGGGGAAATGAGCCTTATCAAAGTGTATTGTATGAACATCTTAAAAATTTATGAAAATATTTTAAAAATCACATCATTTCCAAATTGGTGTGCATGTTTACAATGTACCTTTTATCCCAGCTCTTGGGAGAAAGAGATTGTTGAAAGCCCGAATCATCTACATAAAAAAGGTTCAGACTAGCCAGAGCTACATAATGAGACACTTTCAAAAAGCAGAAAATGTATTCAGGGAATAAAATCAGTGTTCCAGAACAGCATCAATACACCCTGTGGAGAATAGGTCACATTAGCAAATAAACAGAATAAGCCTAGGCATGCATCTTGCAATAAGGGGATGAAGAAATGGTAATAAAGATGCACAGTGGAATCTTATTTAACCATAAAATGCATGATATCCTTTTATATACAATACAATGGAAGGGAATGGAGAAAAATGTATGAAGTAAAACAAGCCAGGTATAGAAAGGCAGATATCACATTTATCCCTCACATGTGGAAACTAGAAAACTCTATCTTAGAAGAATAATGATTAATAAGATAATAAATGTCAAAGATGTGAAAGTGTTAAGCAAGATAAGACAATGGTAATCAGTCCATTTAAACAGAAAAAAGTAAGTTCTAGGGCTCTGCATGGTGGAGTGACAACACTCCGCAGTCATCTTTTATGTATGTAGAGACAACAAGAAGAGAGGAGATCAAACCTAGAGGAGACAGAGATGACAAAGTTACAGAAACATAAACATTTACTTGGAATACACACAAACATATTTAAATATCAACCCATCTCCTATCAACACATACAGTGATGTTCTCTTACAAATAATAACATTGATCAACACCACTCATGGTAGCTTTATTCATGTACCAAGTCATAGAAATATATCAGAGAAAAGCCAAATATAAACAGACAACAATATAGATAGTGCCCAAAGATTAAATGATTACAATGAACTTGTATGATTTTGTGTAGAGGGAAATGCACTTAGAGACCTGACCTGCAGCAGAAAATGCATATCATGATGCCTCTAAATTATTGTGACCTGAACGAGAAGTTGTAGAGGACTTTTGGGATCATGAATATGTTCTGCATCTTCATTGAACTGGGTTACATGAAAGGAAGGATTCTATAAAGCACATCACATGGTCAAAAAAGAGTTCAAATCACTTCCTTAACTGTACACTGAAACTGTAAATTTATTTTACCTTAATTGAAGCCTTGGCTTGGCTTCTACCTTCAAAGTGTTTTAAGTGTGTTAGAGCAAATGAAATGTATGTCCAGTGTAATTGGAGGCAGGTGTGTTACGGTGAAGAGAGGAGACCCCAATGACAAGGGGAGAGAGTGCGACCTCTGTGGAGTAGGATTGTTACTGGAGAGGTTGGAGGAGACATGTCTTCTGGACAGTGAGACACAGCACCTTTGCCACATGAGTGATCCAATGGCAGCACGCACACTCCTGCATTCACTTTACAACAGCTAGAGAAGTCATGAGAGTGTGTACAGCACCAGACAGGTCTGAACTAAACACAAGAAAACCCCACTGATTCTGTAGCAGGTGTGCCAAAATTTCTGACTATAATTGTAAAAAGCACATTGAAAAATACCGTGTTCCAGTCCACTGAGAACACGTAGAAGGAAGAACAGAACAACTGCAATTAATGTCCGAAGCCTGAGAAACCTGCAAAAGGACTAAGGTTGGTTCATGTCCTTGGCATTGACAGAGAGGTGACAACCTGTAAGAGTCTGCAGTGACATGATGCATGTGTACTCATAAATAAGGGTCCCCTGCTCTAACAGACAGAGACACCGTTATGTACTCATAAATAAGGGTCCCCTGCTCTAACAGACAGAGACACCACTAGGGCTCTTGTTCATGAACCTTGAAGCTTCTAAAATTGGACCAACGAGTGAAATTAGACAGGGGCCCGATTCTGGGATTTCCAAGTGAATATTGATACTGACTAGCAAACTTGAGGGTTTTTTTTCCTTGAAGAAATAAAAATAGGAGGAAATTATAAAATCAGGACCATGAGTCTGTGATGGGCAAAAGTTAGATTAAACATTGGATTTTCAGTCTTGGTGCTTCTTATTTGGGTAAAACCAGGCATTCCCTGCAGTTTCACAGAGGAGCCTTGGGACTTGTACTATCATAGAAAATAAACTTCAGAGAGAAGACATTGGTGGGAGATTACTTTGCTGGACAATGGCGGCCATTTTGCTGGGACTGGTCACCTATGTCATGCTATATACTGGAGTCTCCAACCACCAAATGCACAGATTTTCTGTGGGATAATTTGCATGCACAACATGGGAGAGAATGACATTTCTGTAAAACTATGAATCAATAATTAGTCTTTTCCTATGCCCTGTGTTTATCAAGCAATATTTTGATGTTTGTAATTTCTATGGGTCTAGCAGACACTATTATCTTAGTCAGATGTGATTCTTTTACACAAAGGAAAAAATTAGTATACTTTCCAAATGCTCAACCATATACACTGTAAATCAGAAAGATGAGCTCTGTCTACCCAAGCTCTCTTATCATAATTCCTTCCTGGTTATTTAAATTTATTGTGTGACCATTTGAGGCTAAGAGGACATGGGAAAATCTAGTATCCAAATGGGGAGTTTGTTGGAGCAAATTCATGACAGCCTCTCATGACTACATGTAAGCCAGTCTCAGCAAGGTTGACTTGAAAATATTCAGAAACATATTTAGCCTCAACCAGGAGCAAAGCTGCTTAGGATCCTCACTAGGGTCATGAACTGGTGTCTGCAGACATAGGTCAGGACAAAAACAGGCAGAGAAAGCATCTACACTTCAATCACTGTTATCACAGACCTCACCCCTTCATCTGGCCATTCTTTATACTTAATATTAGATAGTTGTAATTTTTTTCTTTAGGTGACTCCCAGTCATGCCAGCCCTATCCTGCGGCAGACAGAACGAGGCTAACACCATCAGGCATTTTCTGGTGTTTTTAATTCCATGGAAGCTGCAGGTCATTTTCTGTCCCTGAACAGTGGACTCTGGACAACAGGGTAAGAAATATCTCTTCTGTGGCATTTCTCACCATTCTCTGTGGATATCACAGACCAACAAGACAATGTCCAAGTCCAGTCTACTCATCTGTATATATCTTAGGTTCCATCTAAATATGCTGGTTACTTTTTAAAATTAGTGTGAGCACTGTGGGTGATAAATGAATAGACAGGAACATAAGACAAAAGTAACAGGTGTGAATAAACTCTCTGATTATGATTAGATGCTAGACATTCTGCTGGTTTTCCGGTGGGCAGGATACAAAAATCAGTTTTTTTTAAAAATCATATTCTGTTTTCCGACACCTGAACCAGCACTCTTTTCAAACTGGAGACTCACTAAGAAAATAAGTTGTTGTCCCTTAATGGTGACATGCAAACACTAGGACTAAAGTTAGTCCTAAGGTTCATGAGTCTTTTGTTTTGGAGCTCTATTGTTGGACAGAAGAGACACATAATGGAACTTAGGATTTAACTCACCTTTTTCTGTCACAGCGAATTCAGGTGACAGATGACTCCAACAAAGGTGCACACTATGCTGAGCACAAGCTCTCTTTTCTGCAAGCTGCAAGCCTTTAGCGTCCCCCTGAAACTCTGTCTTCCTTTGTATAGAGGTCACTGACCTTCAGGAATACCTGTCGTTCCTGAGACCAGGGGCAGGTGCTTGTCCTGGTGCCTCCTGGGATAGAAACTGAAGGAGAAAGCTCTTAGGATCAATTAAAGGAGACTCATGACTTAATGACCCAAGCTCCCTGCAGACTTGTGTGGAGGACAATGGTCAGGGGAGTCATATACTGTGGGTCCTACGTTGGTAGGAACTGCTCCTGCTGTACACTCTCCCTGCCACCAACCCTGTGTGTGCATTGGTGTTACCATGTCCTGTATGGAAGGTCTCACCAGGATACAAATTGACTACTCTGTCTTCTGCTGAGATATCTTCATCTGACTCAGAAATACACACGGCGGGTTTATTCTAAGAATCTTGCATGGTCTACCTCTCCCTTCCTCTCCCTACACTCAGTCCTGTCTATATATTGTTAAGAATTAATGTTCCCCTAAGACTGAACCCCCAGTGAACTAGATTGTTGGGGGGAGGGCGGCAATGGGGGGAGGATGGGGAGGGGAACACCCATAGAGAAAGGGAGGGGGAGGGATTAGGGGGATGTTTGCCCGGAAACCGGGAAAGGGAATAACACTCGAAATGTATATAAGAAATACTCAAGTTAATAAAACAAAAAAAAAAAAAAAGAAAAAAAAAAGAAAAAAAAAGAATTAATGTTGCCTCAGCACTTGCATTGTTTGCTTCAATTTTAAACCTTAAAAATATTTATTCAGCCGTTAGATTCTCTATACAGTTATCATATGCAGACAGAAGAATTTATATTTAGGAAAATGCATACATTTATGTATACTTATATGCACGCAGTAACAACTAGAATATAGATAGTAGCCATGAAATGGGAAAAGAGTGACAGAACATTGTATAGAAGGTTTTCACAGTGGGAGGCAAGGCATAAAGGTTATGACCAAAGATTAATTTCAAAATAAAGATAAATATAAAATTTAACACTTTATTAAGAAAACCAATTCAATTGCAAGTTCTAAATGCAACTTAATTTTTCCACACATTGTATTGTGATTATGGCTTTTTCCTCAGTGAACTTCTTTTAGATCCTCCCTACCCACCCACCTCATTCCATGACCATTCTTTTGGTCTGTTTAAGAAAAAAAAACCCATAAAAGCAAACAAAATACAAATACATGAACAAAAACGAAGAAATAAAAGAAATAAGGACAGATATTCCAAATCCAAGACAAAATCAGAAACCATAATGTACAAGGTCAGTAAGACAAAAATAGCTACACAAACAAATACGAGAGAAAACCTCTTCTGAAATATTATTGATTTTGTTTTTTTAAATATTAAACCAATAACCATATTTTATTGCACAGTTTTCTCTTTTTCTTTCTTTCTTTCTTTTCTTTTTTATTAACGTGAGTATTTCTTATATACATTTCGAGTGTTGTCCCGCGCTACGTCTCGCCAGCAGGAACGACGCGGCACACACAGGATCCTACTACAGAAAAGCTTTAATGCGTCTTGAGAGGGAGAGCATAAGCTTACAATGCGGAGACGGAGAGTGAGGAATAACAGTCCCTTATATAGGAAACTATCCTCGCCTAGGACGTGTCACTCTCTGACTGGTCGCTGCCAATTATGCCAGATGACGTACCAAAACGTACGTGTCCCTTTGAGTAGGGACGTTACCAGGCGCCTGCGTATTGCCCTTTTTACTAGGTGCGTTCTGCCGGATGCCGGTGCCATCTTGTAATGGAGTTTGTGAGGACAGCTCCTCACATATGTGAGGACAGCTCCTCGGACAGCTCCTCACATCTCTGTGAGGACAGCTCCTCGGACAGCTCCTCACATCTCCCCCCTTTCTGTTTTTTTTTTTTTTAAGCAAACAGGACACCCAGATATAGGAGGGTGAAGACAGAGGTCATATCCTCGTACGAAGCTGGCGAACCTGTACAAGAGAGATACCCTTAGGCTGTTGTTGGGACCCAGGGCACTCCCGACCCGTCGCACTGCCATTTTTCGAGGGAGGGAAAACTGGGGCAGAAACCCTCATGTAATATGACATGCCTTCCAGGGAGCATATTTGGTAGAACTTCCCTGTGCGATGCTAAGCTCGTCACCCCTCATGGGCTGCTCAAGCCGGACACTCTAATCCTGTGCAATGAACCGAGGTTCTAGGAGTGCAAGAGCTGTCCAGCCGGCGACCTGTTGCTTGAGCATGGTCAACCAGATATCGGCTGACGCTCCTTGTTCAAGGGCTACAAGCGCCTGGGCGATCACTACTTTGTCCTTTCTTGTTTGAGATCTCAATTTGCAAAGCAACCAGAGGAGTAACACTAATCCACAGCAGAGGATCACTCCAAAAAGTCCCACTCCCACCCATTCCTTGAAATAAGAGACTGCTGAGGTGATCCAGGACGACAATCCCTCCGTCAAAGACAGGTCCAGTCGGGTAGAATTTATTTGAATGATGGTCGCTCTCAGCTCCCGAAGTGTCTGTTCAAACTCCGAGGTCCAATTCTGTAACAGATGCTGTGAAAGACTCTTAGACTGATTAGCAGATCGGGTAAATTTGTCATATTATATGGAGGTGACACAAAGGCCTGGGAGTTTTTGCTCACAGCCAAGCTGGGCCAGTTGCCATAGAATGTCTAATTGCTCTCGGACCAGATCTATACGTTGGTTGACAAGCATAAGGCCTCCCTATATCTGAGTATTGGCTGAGGCCTGTCTGTCCCGAGCCACAGAGATGGTGGCCGATAAATCGTTGATAGTTTGGGTTGTCTGTACTGAATTTGACAAGGCCAATGCCGAGGCAGTAACCGAGGGAGCGACTGCTGTCGTAGCAATAATGCCAGCAATAATTGCAGAAGTACCAAAATCTCTTTTTCCTCTAAATAAGGTCATGGTCCCCGGGGCATCAACAGGGATCGGGATAAAGCGAGGCATGCGGGTAACTACTGCGATATTTTATATGAGTAGCTGTCCAGACAGAGGCAGCAGGTTTGATGTTCCCCGTCCAGGAAAATGACAACCGTCCCTTTTCGCCCTTTCCTCCAAGTAGCATCGCTATGGGCGTAAGATCAGTGCAGCTACCATTAACCCAATGTAAGGCCACCACCATAGAGAACTGTGGCGTTAGCCACAATGTCCTCCTCACCAGTTCCCCATGTGGCCTCCCTTAACCAAGCAGAAGATTGATTATATAACATAATGCAAGGGAGATCAAAAGATGTTTTGTTGAATATGCCAAAACAAAGGCTGCCCTTAAGGGGAATAGTCCTATTTTCTTTTAGTCGTTCAACCTGTGGATCCTTAGGTAAATAGGCCAACCCTAAATCCCTGTTAGTGGTACATCACCGGCATCGGGAGTGGAAAGGTTGACATTATTCCCCATCGTAGCTTGCCCTGCACCGTTGCTGGCATCCATGGAAGAAGAGTGAGGAGGTGCAGGAGTCCCAGTCCCTTCTTGATCACTTGCTGTGATGCTCCTAGTAAGTCGTCCTGGGATCCATATGGGATTTTCATTGTCCTGTGGAAAAACACAGACAGCTCCCCTGGATCTTATTAAAACAGGATCCGGGCCTTTCCATTCATTTGTTAATACATCCTTCCATTTGACTAATTCTTTTGTCCTCTTGGGCTCTGAGCAATGTCGCTCAGCCGCTGTTTGTCCAGCTTCATCAAGATTTAAAAAATTTAAGGTAAAAAGGGCCAGAGCAGTGGCCTTAAACCCTTTTTAAGAGTTCGAAAGTCCATTCCTGTTGCTCAGGTATTAAGGCCGTAGCATTTGCTCTGGCCTGTGTTTGGGCTGCCTCATACCAGAGCGCTTTCCATTCCATGTATTGGCCCATGCTGGCAAGGGCTGCCTTAGCAATCATCTGCCAATCAGCTGGTGTCAATGCTGTCATGGCCAACCTGTCGAGTTGTGTTAGAGTAAAGTTGGCCGTGACTCCATACTTTCTAACTGATTCCGCTAATTCCTTAATCTGATTATATTCAACAGGGGCATGGACCCGTCCTCCCTCCGGAGTCTCAAAGATAGGAAATTTCATACTCAGCTTTCTTCTCACCCTCTCGGGGACTAGTGAGAAGGCGCGTGAGCGTGTCTCATATGGAGGAGGCGCCGTTGGTGGCGGCCGCGCTAGAAGGCTTCTATTACTTCCCCTACATTCATCTGGGTAATATCTTTCCTCCTCATATTTAGCTGCTTCCTCATCTAACTCAGCCTCCTCCTCTGAGTCTAAGGTTTTATTTTCAGAGCTTTCAGAACTGTCGAGGTTCAGCGCTTCTAGCTCTTTCACAGGGTATAGGCTGGCTCCCCCTCCTGGTTTATGTGTAGAGGAGGAAGTGCTGGAATCTGAAAATTTCAACGCTCCCTTGTCTTTGGACTTACCGGGAGGGCACCTTTTCTTTCTTTGGACGTCTTTTTTCTTGCGCGCGCCCAACCTCTCACTACGTTCGGTTTCTGACAGACTTTCCCGGACTACCTCGAGAGTGGCCTGTCCTTCTACTACTGCTGCCTTACACGTTTCATCCTTTAAACAATTCTTAACCAGCTTCCATATAGCTTTGGTCCCTAGGCGCAGATCATCTTCCGCCAATTTTCTGTCAAGGTCTTTTCCAAGTTTGTTCCATGAGGCAATCGTAAACGAGCCTGAACAGGCAAACCAAGGCGCCACCCTCTCCACCTCCTTCACAAAGTTTTTAAGTGTTCCTCCTCCAATTTTGATGTTCCTCTGCTTTAACACTGTTTCCAAGGCCGTGACCACAGACTGTGAGGATCCCATGATGGGCCAGGAACGCCGGCGGCTTATCTACGTCCGTCTGACAAGGCGTGAGGTGAAAGGGTAGAGACGGACACGCTGCTCTCTTATGTACGGGAGTCTTACACGCGCCTCCCCGGACGGTGCCGCTTATCTACGTCGGCCTTATCGCGTCCTCGTTCCTCAACAGTCAAAATCGAAGGTAAAAGGGAGCTGCGCGAAGCTCACTTATATACGAGAGACTGAGACGCGCCTTCAGCTGCTGTGATCGTCCTTTTAACAGCGAAAACGGTGAAAACAGAACATAAAGAATAGTGTGGCTCCCAGGACAAATACTATAGCCTCAACAAATCCTTCCCAAGGCGGTGACAACCCCAGACCAAAGTCCAAGAGAGGGCTGCCTCTCCGAACGTATCTACCTGCAGTTCTGAATCCTCCTTGTCGCCAAGGGATCTCCGAAGGTGCTGACGATGGTGAGGTCTTTCCCGGGTTTTCGGCACCAGATGTCCCGCGCTACGTCTCGCCAGCAGGAACGACGCGGCACACACAGGATCCTACTACAGAAAAGCTTTAATGCGTCTTGAGAGGGAGAGCATAAGCTTACAATGCGGAGACGGAGAGTGAGGAATAACAGTCCCTTATATAGGAAACTATCCTCGCCTAGGACGTGTCACTCTCTGACTGGTCGCTGCCAATTATGCCAGATGACGTACCAAAACGTACGTGTCCCTTTGAGTAGGGACGTTACCAGGCGCCTGCGTATTGCCCTTTTTACTAGGTGCGTTCTGCCGGATGCCGGTGCCATCTTGTAATGGAGTTTGTGAGGACAGCTCCTCACATATGTGAGGACAGCTCCTCGGACAGCTCCTCACATCTCTGTGAGGACAGCTCCTCGGACAGCTCCTCACAGAGTGTTATTCCCTTTCCCGGTTTCCGGGCAAACATCCCCCTAATCCCTCCCCTTCCTTATGGGTGTTCCCCTCCCCATCCTCCCCCCATTGCCGCCCTCCCCCCAACAATCTAGTTCACTGGGGGTTCAGTCTTAGCAGGACCCAGGGCCTCCCCTTCCACTGGTGTTACTAGGATATTCATTGCTACCTATGAGGTCAGAGTCCAGGGTCAGTCCATGTATAGTCTTTAGGTAGTGGCTTAGTCCCTGGAAGCTCTGGTTGCTTGGCATTGTACATATGGGGTCTCGAGCCCCTTCAAGCTCTTCCAGTTCTTTCTCTGATTCCTTCAACGGGGGTCCTATTCTCAGTTCAGTGGTTTGCTGCTGGCATTCGCCTCTGTGTTTGCTGTATTCTGGCTGTGTCTCTCAGGAGCGATCCACATCCGGCTCCTGTCGGCCTGCACTTCTTTGCTTCATCCATCTTGTCTAATTGGATGGCTGTATATGTATGGGCCACATGTGGGGCAGGCTCTGAATGGGTGTTCCTTCAGTCTCTGTTTTAATCTTTGCCTCTCTCTTCCCTGCCAAGGGTATTCTTGTTCCCCTTTTAAAGAAGGAGTGAAGCATTCACATTTTGATCATCTGTCTTGAGTTTCATTTGTTCTAGGCATCTAGGGTAATTCAAGCATTTGGGCTAATAGCCACTTATCAATGAGTGCATATCATGTGTGTTTTTCTGTGATTGGGTTAGCTCACTCAGGATGATATTTTCCAGTTCCAACCATTTGCCTACGAATTTCATAAAGTCATTGTTTTTGATAGCTGAGTAATATTCCATTGTGTAGATGTACCACATTTTCTGTATCCATTCCTCTGTTGAAGGCCATCCGGGTTCTTTCCAGCTTCTGGCTATTATAAATAAGGCTGCGATGAACATAGTGGAGCACGTGTCTTTTTTATATGTTGAGGCATCTTTTGGGTATATGCCCAAGAGAGGTATAGCTGGATCCTCACGTAGTGCAATGTCCAATTTTCTGAGGAATCTCCAGACTGATTTCCAGAATGGTTGTACCAGTCTGCAATCCCACTAACAATGGAGGAATGTTCCTCTTTCTCCGCATCCTTGCCAGCATTTGCTGTCACCTGAGTTTTTGATCTTAGCCATTCTGACTGGTGTGAGGTGAAATCTCAGGGTTGTTTTGATTTGCATTTCCCTTATGACTAAAGATGTTGAACATTTCTTTAGGTGTTTCTCAGCCATTCGGCATTCCTCAGCTGTGAATTCTTTGTTTAGCTCTGAACCCCATTTTTTTAATAGGGTTATTTGTCTCCCTGCGGTCTAACTTCTTGAGTTCTTTGTATATTTTGGATATAAGGCCTCTATCTGTTGTAGGATTGGTAAAGACCTTTTCCCAATCTGTTGGTTGCCGTTTTGTCCTAACCACAGTGTCCTTTGCCTTACAGAAGCTTTGCAGTTTTATGAGATCCCATTTGTCGATTCTTGATCTTAGAGCATAAGCCATTGGTGTTTTGTTCAGGAAATTTTTTCCAGTGCCCATGTGTTCCAGATGCTGCCCTAGTTTTTCTTCTATTAGTTTGAGTGTATCTGGTTTGATGTGGAGGTCCTTGATCCACTTGGACTTAAGCTTTGTACAGGGTGATAAGAATGGATCGATCTGCATTCTTCTACATGTTGCCCTCCAGTTGAACCAGCACCATTTGCTGAAAATGCTATGTTTTTTCCATTGGATGGTTTTGGCTCCTTTGTCAAAAATCAAGTGACCATAGGTGTGTGGGTTCATTTCTGGGTCTTCAATTCTATTCCATTGGTCTATCTGTCTGTCTCTGTACCAATACCATGCAGTTTTTATCACTATTGGGAGTCCTTTAATGACTGCTTCTATTTCGTTAGGAGTTATGGGGTTGTTTAACTGGTTTATCTGTTCCTGATTTAACTTCGGTACCTGGAATCTGTCTAGGAAATTGTCCATTTCCTGCAGATTTTCAAGTTTTGTTGAATATAGGCTTTTGTAGTAGGATCTGCTGATTTTTTGAATTTCCTCTGATTCTGCAGTTATGTCTCCCTTTTCGTTTCTGATTTTTGTTAATTGGAAACACTCTCTGTGTCCTCTTGTTAGTCTGGCTAAGGGTTTATCTCTCTTATTGATTTTTTCAAAGAACAAACTTTTGGTTCTGTTGATTCTTTCTATGGTCCTTTTTGTTTCTACTTGGTTGATTTCAGCTCTGAGTTTCATTATTTCCTGCCTTCTACTCCTCCTGGGTGTATTTACTTCTTTTTGTTCTAGAGCTTTTAGGTGTGTTGTCAAGCTGGTGACATATGCTCTCTCTTGTTTCTTTCTACAGGCACTCAGAGGTATGAGTTTTCCTCTTAGCACAGCTTTCATTGTGTCCCATAAGTTTGGGTATGTTGTACCTTCATTTTCATTAAATTCTAAGAAGTCTTTAATTCTTTCTTTATTCCTTCCTCGACCAGGTTATCGTTGAGTAGAGCATTGCTCAACTTCCATGTATATGTGGGCGTTCTTTCCTTATTGTTATTGAAGACCAGCTGTAGCCCGTGGTGGTCTGATAGGACACATGGGATTATTTATATCTTTCTGTATCTGTTGAGGTCTGTATTTTGACCAATTCTATGGTCAATTTTGGAGAAAGTACCATGAGGTTGTGAGAAGAATGTATATCGTTTTGCTTTAGGATAGAATGTTCTATAAATATCTGTTAAGTCCATTTGGCTCATGACTTCTCTTAGTCTGTCTACGTCTCTGTTTAATTTCTGTTTCCATGAGCTGTCCATTGATGAGAGTGGGGTGTTGAAATCTCCTACTATTATTGTGTGAGGTGCTATGTGTGTTTTGAGCTTTAGTAAGGTTTCTTTTACACATGTAGTTGCCCTTGTATTTGGAGCATAAATATTTAGGATTGAGAGTTCATCTTGGTGGATTTTTCCTTTGATGAATGTGAAGTGTCCTTCCTTATATTTTTTTGATAACATTTGGTTGAAAATTGAATTTATTCGATAGTAGAATGGCTAGTCCATCTTGCTTCTTCCAACCATTTGCTTAGAAAGTTGTTTTCCAGCCTTTCACTCTGAGGTAGTGTCTGCCTTTGTCTCTGAGGTGTGTTTCCTGTAGGCAGCAGAATGCAGGGTCCTCATTGTGTGTCCAGTTTTTAATCTATGTCTTTTTATTGGGGAGTTGAGACCATTGATATTGAGAGATATTAAGGAATAGTGATTATTGCTTCCTTTTATATTCATATTTGGATGTACGTTTATGTTTGTGTACTTTTCTTCTCTTTGTTTTGTTGCCAAGTCGATTAGTTTCTTGCTTTTCCTAGCGTGTGGCTTGCCTCCTTATGTTGGGCTTTACCATTTATTATCCTTTATAGGGCTGGATTTGTAGAAATATATTGTGTAAATTTGGTTTTGTCATGGAATATCTTGGTTTCTCCATCTATGTTAACTGAGGGTTTTGCAGGGTACAGTAACCTGGAATGGCATTTGTTTTCTCTGGCAACTTTTGCCTGACTCAGAGCTGCTCAGCTACTTCAGCGTGCCACTGTCCTTCTATGATTCTTTTCTGGGCTCACAATTATTTGGAAGATCTTATTGATATTGTTGGTATCCTATAGCCCTACTTTCATCAATGATATCATGAAAGCAGTTTCAGAGCTGTTCCTTAGTGTTTTAAACTTCTTAATGACCATACTGTTCTATGGCTTCATCATTGTAAACATCATGTAATCTGCTCAGATGAGGACAAGAAATGTGCCTTCTCAGCAATAGGAGATACAGAAATGGAGATTTCCAACTCCTGTAGCCAGGCAAGACTTCCAGGGAAGGGATGGGGATACCAATGCAACCATAAAACCTCTGGCCCACATTTTTCCCTGCCTACAAGATGTGCAGGGATAAAGAAGGATCTAGAATTGAAGGCATGGTCAACCAATGACTCTCCAACTTTAGACCCATGCCACAAGAGGGTGCCCATCCCTGACACTATTAACGGTATTCTGCTATACTTGCATTTAGGAGTCTAGCATAATTTTCATCAGAGAAGCTTCACCTAGTAGTAATGGATACCCACAGCCAAAATATTAGGTGGAGCTCATGTAATCTTTTGGAAAATGGGAGGAAGGACTGAAATATCCATAGAGCTAAAGGATACCACCAGAAAACCTACAGAATCAACACGCCTGGGCTCATAGGGACCCATGGCCAGTGAAACACCAGCCAGAGACCAATCTTGGGATAGACCAAGGTTCCCTATACATATGTAATAGATGTGCAGCTCAGTCTTTATTTGGGACTCCTAGCAGCAGGAAGCAAGGACTATCTCTGACTCTATTGCCTGTCTTTGGATCCTTTTCCCCTAACTGGTCTGCCAAATCTAGCATCAATAAAAGATGTCCCTAGTCCTACTGGAACTTGATATACCAAGGTGGGTTGATATCCATGGGAGGCCTCCCTTACCTGAGGAGAATGGAAGGTGGGAATTGATGTAAGAGGGAGGAATTGGGAGGAGAGTGGTGAGGGAAAGGTGTGATCAAGGTAGAAACTAAATTAATGTAAATAAAGGAAAAATAAATAAATAAACAAGTAAATAGTTGTCGCGCCCACCTCGGCCAGCAAGGAAGACGCAACATGGTCGGATTCTTCTCAACAGCCTTTATTGCAGGACCACCTCATTGCTGATACGGGGACCTCGAGTGGCAAAGGCGCTCGCCTTATATACACAACAGGCTGTGGTCGTGCTACTTGTCCTTCAGGGATTGGTGGGGCACGAATCACCCCACTAGCATAGTACTGCCCTGGCCAGATTGATGCCAGGGGCAAACCCGCGCATGCACAGTACTGTTGTTTACCACAGGAGGGTGCCGGATGTCGGCGCCATCTTTGTTTTACCGCGCAGCTCCCTACATATTGTTATGTCTTTTCTACCTACTCTGCCTACCTGGTGGTGGTCAACCTCTATTACTCCACAGTGCTCTATTCCCACATCTAGGTCACTGTGGGAACTAGTGGTATCCTTGACAAGGCCATAACCATTTAGTATACCACAGTGATCCCATCAAACCATTCATTTACTGCCTGAGAAATGAGGAATTCAAAATATTTCTCAAGAAACTATTTCTCCTTGTAGATAACTAAGATTAGAGAGAAACTCTGGTAGCAGAAGGAAGAGAGTTCATTTATCTATCCAATGCCATTGATTACATAGGCTAAGGCATCACCTCAGACCAAGGTCTGTAAGAAGCATAATGCGACAAGCTAATATCTTGCAGGTGATCTCCCTGAGATGACCTGCTTCAGATTTTTATATAATCTGAGACAGGTTTACCCTTATTAGACAAAACCTAAGGAAAGATTCTTGTTATTCATATGCTTTTCCTGTTATTATTAAAAATATATAACAATCACTAAGTAATAGCCTACCTCTTTGGAGCAGATCTCTTCAGATCTGCAAAGATGTGCTGTCTCATAGTGATGCTATATAGACAAATAGATGCCTTCTTAAGTCTTAATGATGATCCTATAAGAATTCCTAAAATTATATCAGTGATTATCAAGCTCCTTTAGAGTGGGAATGCTATTTGGTCCTTTTCTGCAAAACTGCAATGAGAACTCTGCCAGTCTCCCAAGAGTCACCAGTTAATTGCTCTTAGATAGTAACCAGATTTTCTCCTACTCAGAGCACATTCCAAGAGGTTGTAGAATGATTAGCCAAAGGTCATAAAAATGGAACTAATGATTTAATATAGGCACTAGGACAGAAGATAAAATATTGACTGGGTTTATATATACAAAACTTCACTAATAACTTAGCTTTGTTTTTAAACCTGCTGTGAACCTGTGGAGCTGTGACAGGTGATGGATGGTTAGCCAGATAATTACTACTAATGGAGATGCATATATATGTTCTCTGTTGTAAACTTCTATTTCAATTTTTGATTTGATTGTGTGAACTTGTGATAAACTTTGTAGCATGTGATCATGTATTCTGAAAGATGTATAAGTACTGAGGACAAAGAGAAGAGAGAAGAATCTTTTTTCCCCTTTAGAATAATTTTTGCCCTTCCCCACTTAGGATCTCTGCTTTCCCCCTTAGATATCCTTCACTGAAAACTTTCTACAACTTAGTAATAAACTCTATAATCACTTTTCAAAGTGTCCCTTTTTCTTCTTGTGACTTCCTACTAGCAGGCTCAGAGTTTCTGCTGAGATAGTACAAAGGCCATGTACTTAATCCTTTGCTGTTTTAAGAAGAGATGCTAAATGCCAGAGATTGCAGTTCCTGGCCTAAAAGGAACACAGAATGCAGGTCAGCTACAGTAGCACAGTAAACTTAGATGTAGACAGTAAATAAGCTACAGTAACTTAGTAACTTAGACTTACATATGTAAACTTTTTATTATTATACAACAACCCTAAATATCTCCTAAGAACAAGTCTTACCCTGTGTGGATACTCTTCTACCTTCCCTGCCCCAAGAAGAACCAACAAGAAAGAAGACTCCTGCCAGGGCTGGCTTCCTGCAAATGTTTGTGTTTATGAATAGGAAATTCGTATTTTCTCTTAAATTGGTTTACCTTTTGACTGCTATTTTCCAATCAAGACTTATGCATTTTTACATATATAATACATTCAAAGGTGTTTCAATGTGAGTACACTGCTCTTAAACTTTATGCTCCTTCTGTGTTGCATGGAGCAAAACCTCACTGTTTATTGAATCTTGTACAAGCCACAATTAAATTCCTTGAATTTCGAGCTCTCTGCTCCCAGACCCCGTGAGAGAGAGAGACCTCACTGCCTGGTCAGGTGGGCACTCCTGAGGCTGCAGAGCGGAAGAGACCACCAACACTGCTCACCTCTGCCCACATCCCTGGCCCAAGAGGAAACTGTATAAGGCCTCTGGGCTCCCGTGGGGGAGGGCCCAGGAGCGGCAGGACCCCTGCCTGAGACACCGCCGGAACCTGAAGGAAACAGACCAGATAAACAGTTCTCTGCACCCAAATCCCATGGGAGGGAGAGCTAAACCTTCAGAGAGGCAGACAAGCCTCGGAAACCAGAAGAGACTGCTCTCTGCACACACATCTCGGACGCCAGAGGAAAAAGCCAAAGACCATCTGGAACCCTGGTGCACTGAAGCTCCCGGAAACGGCGGCACAGGTCTTCCTGGTTGCTGCCGCTGCAGAGAGCCCCTGGGCAGCACCCCACTAGCGAACCTGAGCCTCGGGACCACAGGTAAGACCAAATTTTCTGCTGCAAGAAAGCTGCCTGGTGAACTCAAGACACAGGCCCACAGGAACAGCTGAAGACCTGTAGAGAGGAAAAACTACACGCCCGAAAGCAGAACACTCTGTCCCCATAACTGACTGAAAGAGAGGAAAACAGGTCTACAGCACTCCTGACACACAGGCTTATAGGACAGTCTAGCCACTGTCAGAAATAGCAGAACAAAGTAACACTAGAGATAATCTGATGGCAAGAGGCAAGCGCAGGAACCCAAGCAACAGAAACCAAGACTACATGGCACCATCGGAGCCCAATTCTCCCATCAAAACAAACATGGAATATCCAAACACACCAGAAAAGCAAGATCTAGTTTCAAAATCATTTTTGATCGTGATGCTGGAGGACTTCAAGAAAGACGTGAAGAACTCCCTTAGAGAACAAGTAGAAGCCTACAGAGAGGAATCGCAAAAATGCCTGAAAGAATTCCAGGAAAACATAAATAAACAAGTAGAAGCCCGTAGAGAGGAGACACAAAAATCCCTGAAAGAATTCCAGGAAAACATAAAAAAACAAGTAGAAGCCCATAGAGAGGAGACACAAAAATCCCTGAAAGAATTCCAGGAAAACATAAATAAACAAGTAGAAGCCCATAGAGAGGAGACACAAAAATCCCTGAAAGAATTCCAGGAAAACACAATCAAACAGTTGAAGGAATTAAAAATGGAAATAGAAGCAATCAAGAAAAAACACATGGAAACAACCCTGGATATAGGAAACCAAAAGAAGAGACAAGGAGCTGTAGATGCAAGCTTCACCAACAGAATACAAGAGATGGAAGAGAGAATCTCAGGAGCAGAAGATTCCAAAGAAATCATTGACTCAACTGTCAAAGATAATGTAAAGCAGAAAAAGCTACTGGTCCAAAACATACAGGAAATCCAGGACTCAATGAGAAGATCAAACCTAAGGATAATAGGTATAGAAGAGAGTGAAGACTCCCAGCTCAAAGGACCAGTAAATATCTTCAACAAAATCATAGAAGAAAACTTCCCTAACCTAAAAAAAGAGATACCCATAGACATACAAGAAGCCTACAGAACTCCAAATAGATTGGACCAGAAAAGAAACACCTCCCGTCACATAATTGTCAAAACACCAAACGCACAAAATAAAGAAAGAATATTAAAAGCAGTAAGGGAAAAAGGTCAAGTAACATATAAAGGCAGACCTATCAGAATCACACCAGACTTCTCGCCAGAAACTATGAAGGCCAGAAGATCCTGGACTGATGTCACACAGACCCTAAGAGAACACAAATGCCAGCCCAGGTTACTGTATCCAGCAAAACTCTCAATTAACATTGATGGAGAAACCAAGATATTCCATGACAAAACCAAATTTACACAATATCTTTCTACAAATCCAGCACTACAAAGGATAATAAATGGTAAAGCCCAACATAAAGAGGCAAGCTATACCCTAGAAGAAGCAAGAAACTAATCGTCTTGGCAACAAAACAAAGAGAATGAAAGCACACAAACATAACCTCACATCCAAATATGAATATAACGGGAAGCAATAATCACTATTCCTTAATATCTCTCAATATCAATGGCCTCAACGCCCTAATAAAAAGACATAGATTAACAAACTGGATACGCAATGAGGACCCTGCATTCTGCTGCCTACAGGAAACACACATCAGAGACAAAGACAGACACTACCTCAGAGTGAAAGGCTGGAAAACAACTTTCCAAGCAAATGGTCAGAAGAAGCAAGCTGGAGTAGCCATTCTAATATCAAATAAAATCAATTTCCAACTAAAAGTCATCAAAAAAGATAAGGAAGGACACTTCATATTCATCAAAGGAAAAATCCACCAAGATGAACTCTCAATCCTAAATATCTATGCCCCAAATACAAGGGCACCTACATACGTAAAAGAAACCTTACTAAAGCTCAAAACACACATTGCACCTCACACAATAATAGTGGGAGATTTCAACACCCCACTCTCATCAATGGACAGATCATGGAAACAGAAATTAAACAGTGATGTCGACAGACTAAGAGAAGTCATGAGCCAAATGGACTTAACGGATATTTATAGAACATTCTATCCTAAAGCAAAAGGATATACCTTCTTCTCAGCTCCTCATGGTACTTTCTCCAAAATTGACCATATAATTGGTCAAAAAACGGGCCTCAACAGGTACAGAAAGAGAAATAATCCCATGCGTGCTATCGGACCACCACGGCCTAAAACTGGTCTTCAATAACAATAAGGGAAGAATGCCCACATATACGTGGAAATTGAACAATGCTCTCCTCAATGATAACCTGGTCAAGGAAGAAATAAAGAAAGAAATTAAAAACTTTTTAGAATTTAATGAAAATGAAGGTACAACATACCCAAACTTATGGGACACAATGAAAGCTGTGCTAAGAGGAAAACTCATAGCGCTGAGTGCCTTCAGAAAGAAACAGGAAAGAGCATATGTCAGCAGCTTGACAGCACACCTAAAAGCTCTAGAACAAAAAGAAGCAAATACACCCAGGAGGAGTAGAAGGCAGGAAATAATCAAACTCAGAGCTGAAATCAACCAAGTAGAAACAAAAAGGACCATAGAAAGAATCAACAGAACCAAAAGTTGGTTCTTTGAGAAAATCAACAAGATAGATAAACCCTTAGCCAGACTAACGAGAGGACACAGAGAGTGCGTCCAAATTAACAAAATCAGAAATGAAAAGGGAGACATAACTACAGATTCAGAGGAAATTCAAAAAATCATCAGATCTTACTATAAAAACCTATATTCAACAAAACTTGAAAATCTTCAGGAAATGGACAATTTCCTAGACAGATACCAGGTATCGAAGTTAAATCAGGAACAGATAAACCAGTTAAACAACCCCATAACTCCTCAGGAAATAGAAACAGTCATTAAAGGTCTTCCAACCAAAAAGAGCCCAGGTCCAGACGGGTTTAGTGCAGAATTCTATCAAACCTTCATAGAAGACCTCATACCAATATTATCCAAACTATTCCACAAAATTGAAACAGATGGAGCACTACCGAATTCCTTCTACGAAGCCACAATTACTCTTATACCTAAACCACACAAAGACACAACAAAGAAAGAGAACTTCAGACCAATTGCCCTTATGAATATCGACGCAAAAATACTCAACAATATTCTGGCAAACCGAATCCAAGAGCACATCAAAACAATCATCCACCATGATCAAGTAGGCTTCATCCCAGGCATGCAGGGATGGTTTAATATACGGAAAACCATCAACGTGATCCATTATATAAACAAACTGAAAGAACAAAACCACATGATCATTTCATTAGATGCTGAGAAAGCATTTGACAAAATTCAACACCCCTTCATGATAAAAGTCCTGGAAAGAATAGGAATTCAAAGCCCATACCTAAACATAGTAAAAGCCATATACAGCAAACCAGTTGCTAACATTAAACTAAATGGAGAGAAACTTGAAGCAATCCCACTAAAATCAGGGACTAGACAAGGCTGCCCACTCTCTCCCTACTTATTCAATATAGTTCTTGAAGTTCTAGCCAGAGCAATCAGACAACAAAAGGAGATCAAGGGGATACAGATCGGAAAAGAAGAGGTCAAAATATCACTATTTCCAGATGACATGATAGTATATTTAAGTGATCCCAAAAGTTCCACCAGAGAACTACTAAAGCTGATAAACAACTTCAGCAAAGTGGCTGGGTATAAAATTAACTCAAATAAATCAGTTGCCTTCCTCTATACAAAAGAGAAACAAGCCGAGAAAGAAATTAGGGAAACGACACCCTTCATAATAGACCCAAATAATATAAAGTACCTCAGTGTGACTTTAACCAAGCAAGTAAAAGATCTGTACAATAAGAACTTCAAGACACTGAGGAAAGAAATTGAAGAAGACCTCAGAAGATGGAAAGATCTCCCATGCTCATGGATTGGCAGGATTAATATAGTAAAAATGGCCATTTTACCAAAAGTAATCTACAGATTCAATGCAATCCCCATCAAAATACCAATCCAATTCTTCAAAGAGTTAGACAGAACAATTTGCAAATTCATCTGGAATAACAAAAAACCCAGGATAGCTAAAGCTATCCTCAACAATGAAAGGACTTCAGGGGGAATCACTATCCCTGAACTCAAGCAGTATTACAGAGCAATAGTGATAAAAACTGCATGGTATTGGTACAGAGACAGACAGATAGACCAGTGGAATAGAATTGAAGACCCAGAAATGAACCCACACACCTATGGGCACTTGATTTTTGACAAAGGAGCCAAAACCATCAAATGGAAAAAAGATAGCATTTTCAGCAAATGGTGCTGGTTCAACTGGAGGGCAACATGTAGAAGAATGCAGATCTATCCATGCTTATCACCCTGTACAAAGCTTAAGTCCAAGTGGATCAAGGACCTCCACATCAAACCAGACACACTCAAACTAATAGAAGAAAAACTAGAGAAGCATCTGGAACACATGGGCACTGGAAAAAATTTCCTGAACAAAACACCAATGGCTTATGCTCTAAGATCAAGAATCGACAAATGGGATCTCATAAAACTGCAAAGCTTCTGTAAGGCAAAGGACACTGTGGTTAGGACAAAACGGCAACCAACAGATTGGGAAAAGATCTTTACCAATCCTACAACAGATAGAGGCCTTATATCCAAAATATGCAAAGAACTCAAGAAGTTAGACCGCAGGGAAACAAATAACCCTATTAAAAAATGGGGTTCAGAGCTAAACAAAGAATTCACAGCTGAGGAATGCCGAATGGCTGAGAAACACCTAAAGAAATGTTCAACATCTTTAGTCATAAGGTAAATGCAAATCAAAACAACCCTGAGATTTCACCTCACACCAGTGAGAATGGCTAAGATCAAAAACTCAGGTGACAGCAGATGCTGGCGAGGATGTGGAGAAAGAGGAACACTCCTCCATTGTTGGTGGGATTGCAGACTGGTAAAACCATTCTGGAAATCAGTCTGGAGGTTCCTCAGAAAATTGGACATGGAACTGCCTGAGGATCCAGCTATACCTCTCTTGGGCATATACCCAAAAGATGCCTCAACATATAAAAGAGACACGTGCTCCACTATGTTCATCGCAGCCTTATTTATAATAGCCAGAAAATGGAAAGAACCCAGATGCCCTTCAACAGAGGAATGGATACAGAAAATGTGGTACATCTACACAATGGAGTATTACTCAGCTATCAAAAACAACGAGGTCATGAAATTCGTAGGCAAATGGTTGGAACTGGAAAATATCATCCTGAGTGAGCTAACCCAATCACAGAAAGACATACATGGTATGCACTCATTGATAAGTGGCTATTAGCCCAAATGCTTGAATTACCCTAGATCCCTAGAACAAACGAAACTCAAGACGGATGATCAAAATGTGAATGCTTCACTCCTTCTTTAAATGAGGAAAAAGAATACCCTTGGCAGGGAAGGGAGAGGCAAAGATTAAAACAGAGACTGAAGGAACACCCATTCAGAGCCTGCCCCACATGTGGCCCATACATATAGAGCCACCCATTTAGACAAATGGATGAAGCAAAGAAGTGCAGACCGACAGGAGCCGGATGTAGATTGCTCCTGAGAGACACAGCCAGAATACAGCAAATACAGAGGCGAATGCCAGCAGCAAACCACTGAACTGAGAATAGGACCCCCGTTGAAGGAATCAGAGAAAGAACTGGAAGAGCTTGAAGGGGCTCGAGTCCCCATATGTACAACAATGCCAAGCAACCAGAGCTTCCAGGGACTAAGCCACTACCTAAAGACTATACATGGACTGACCCTGGACTCTGACCCCATAGGTAGCAATGAGTATCCTAGTAAAAGCACCAGTGGAAGGGGAAGCCCTGGGTCCTGCTAAGACTGAACCCCCAGTGAACTAGACTATGGGGGGAGGGCGGCAATGGGGGGAGGGTTGGGAGGGGAACACACATAAGGAAGGGGAGGTGGGAGGGGAATGTTTGCCCGGAAACCGGGAAAGGGAATAACACTTGAAATGTATATAAGAAATACTCAAGTTAATAAAAAAAAAAAAGAAAAAAAATTCCTTGAATTTCTATTGCAGCAGCTACTAGTATTAGTGGCTATGATTACCTAGGACAGTTCTCAACCTTCCTAATGCTGCAACTCTTTAAAATAGTTGTTCCCTGATGTTGTGGTGATCTCTAAACATAAAAGTTTTTGTTGCTACTTCATAACTGTAATTTGTTGTGTAATGAATCATAATGTGAATATCTTAGACGATCCCTGTGAAAAGGTTATTTGACTGTCAAAATATTCATAACTCACAGTTTACCACAGAGATTAGGAATCTCTGCCTTGAGCCCATGCCTCCTGTAGACTCTTATGACCCATGTGAGGTATGTAGTCTGGGCCACTAGAGGAAGTGGCATGAAACTGTCAATGGAACAAACTCCAGACATTCCAAAACAAGAGATTTAGATCTTATCCTGAGACTAGCAGGAGTGAGACTAACTTCTTTTCCATGTCTGCCTTGGAGCATGGAACTCTGTGACCCACAATCAAATGGTCACAGGTAGTCAGTCACATAGCTCAGAACCTGGAATTCTTCCCCATGCTGATGAGGCTTCTAAGTAGCCTTAGCCTTCAGTCAATGACCATTGTTCTCTCTGCATATTCTCATCCCTTTTTCAAAACTATATAACACTGGGCACAACCTGAATAAAGAGATGTGTATACCACATGGAATAAAGAAAGGTATATGGACAAACTAATGTCATCTTGGAGAGCAGTTTCACTGAAGGTCACTGAAGAAGGCCTTCACCTAAAGAGCTGTAACAGTAAGATCCTCAGAAAATACCTTCTTTCTCTCCTCACCCAATGGCACTTGTCCCAGCCTGAGTGTGATCCTGTTTGTCTTGAACTATGTGTGTTCTTCCTGGCCTGGTGTGCAGTGGCTGTCTGATACTCTGGAGAGAAGAGTGGACCCCACCCTTTCCTGACAAGGCACCTCAAGCCAGTGTAACAGTGGTATCCAGATGCTTCAAGAAGAGAGGCAGAATACCCTTAAAGACAAGATAGTACCATTTACTGTGTAAGCCCCCCCCTTTTTTTTTTTACAAAATACACCAATGTGGTTGCTAAGAGGACCTCACATCTGTGTCCATAGTACCTACAATAGGAAATGAAGAATCTGCAGATTGTAAGTGTGACAATTGTACCCCATTTAACATAAAGTTAACTGGCTCACTGTACATTCTGAATCCTCTCTGTTAGATATTGTGCTAGTATTCATTGTCAAATAAAACAAATATCCAATATTAAAAAAAAGAAGAGGGGCAGAACCCAGATAAACAGACCCATGTTTGATTCTCTATATATTTCCTATTATTATTATTTCACAACATTCCTTGAAGTATAGTTTGTATCCAAGCTTGAAGGAAGGATACCCATTGTAGAAAATAGAAGGTTGTGCTTGACAACTACTGACACCTACAGAACCTCCCCTGAACCAAATAAAGAGAGGTGAGACCAGAGCCAGACACCGGTACAATAGCCCTTTTCTAGACACAATGGCACATTAGGAGTTTGCTTAGTCACATTTCACCGGTGTCTGGCATGTTTTGTGTGACCAGACTTTTCCTGGATGGCCATTGCTGTATTGTGTTGTATGTTGTAGGTAATGTTAACATGATATATGGCATGTCTCAAGATGAGGAAAATTCCCAAATAATGTATTTATGAGATCTGTGCATGTTTATGTGTTACTGACTATTTGTACACTTGTTTTTGGGTAACTATCAGTTGCTCTATAGCTTAAATCATTGTCATGAGACTAATACTAGAAGAAATGACACAAAACATGACTTGAAGGTGATGCAAATAGTGTTAAAGAAATTGACAGGTATAACAGGCCAAGGCCCATGTTTCACAGATGTTACTCTTTACTTTCACTATCACTGAATCCAGAATTACCTAGGACCGTATTCTCAGCCTTCTGAATGTTGCAGCCCTTTAAAACATTTGTTCTTCATGTTGGGATGACCTTTAACCATAAAATTATTTTTGTTGCTACTTAATAACATTAATATGCTATGTAATGTATCATAATGTAAACACCTTGTATTTCAGAATGTCTTAGGTGACTCCCGTGAAAGGGTTATTTGACTGTTAAAGTATTTGCAACCCCCAGATTGAGAAACATTGACCTAGGAGTTCACGGAGGGACATGTCTGTCCATGCAGTTGACAGTGTTTCCAGGAAGGATTCACTGGAGCAAGGGATCCATCCTCTATCTGGTCATCACTGTCCTAAAGACTGGGGAATAGACATCGTGGGATAAATTGCAAAGGAGTAGGTCAGTTGAGCATAGAAGTGTTCCTCTTTTCTGTGTTCTCGGTTGCCATGATGGGAAGAAAGTTCTCTATCACATACTCCCACTGCTGTGAGGTTCTGCCTCATAATAGGCCAAAATAAAGAGCCAAATAGCCATGGACTGAGGCCTCTGAGCCCATGAGTCAGAACAAATACATTGAAAATACATTTATTGGTCACAAAGAGGAAGAGTTCATTAATAGAATGCACATACTTTGCATTATAAGTTCTGGTACGGTATAGTGTTTAGGACGAATAATGAAGTTAGTTGATGAAGAATGTATTTGGTCTAAAAAGGATACGGCATTTTTCAAGCAGCAATTCCTGCAGAAGCTGCCCTTTCTCCACTGAGTTGTCACTGCACCAGTGTTGCATCAGTCACCAGAGATACACTTCTCCATCCTTGTCCTTCCTCCTACCACCTCCCAGCTGCTCTCAAGTGTTTGAGCCAGGGAGTGTATAAAGGACTTCATTTTCTGAGTGTGCATTTGCTTTGTTTTGGTATTATTTTGTTTTATTGGTTTAGATTTTGTGCATTCTGCTTGCAAGAGAAGGAGAGTTGTGGGTATTGGATAGGTAGCTAAGTAGGTAGTTAGGACCTTAGAAAAATTGTAGGAAAGGAAACCAAGATGATTAAATGATGTATGAGTAAGAAGGTTTTAACCTAGCCTTGTTGTCTACGATCTATTTTTGGTTAATTTTTATTTATAGTGTGAATAAAGCTTCTACTCTACCCTTGATTGTAGTCATTAATCTAGTTTCCTCAAATCTCTTTGTTGGAAATAATTAATCTTTCCCATGAATTTGATTGTTTTCATTTTCATAAGTGTGCTGTGTGACAATGTGACTTCATTTTGAAACAAACTTTATCTATATTTCATAGGTTACCTCTTTCTCCATGCCATTTGACTTCCAGAGCTCATAGGAAACTGTGAAATGAGAATCCAAGATACGCAACTTTGGTTTTCCCAAGATATTGCGGGCATGCTGGCCTCTCATGTGTCCTTAGAAATTTTAGATTTATTAGATTTTTTTAGAAGCAAAGCCTGTTATGTTTACAGAGAGTCCCTACATAAATGCTTTTGTTTTGTGACAACCACCACTGACATTCATTGAAAATCTTCCAATACAGGAACATGGAACCTCTATTTAGATAAACTTTAATTACTTGTGAAATGGTTTGTATTTATCAGCAAATAAAGCTTCAGTGTTTTCTTGTCTTTGCTACTAATAATTTTGTTATTTTTGAGGTCACAGTTACAGTGGAATAGTCCAGTGTTTGCCTCAGAGAATAAGCCATGCTCCATGAGATTGCTCATAGGAAAGCATGTTTAGGAAGAGCCCAGGACTATAGAACAGCCTATATATCTCCATTCAATGTGAGAAAGAGGCCAATATTCTTCCCAATGCAAGCTTGACATCCTTGTTCCTCAGTGTATAGATGAGGGGGTTCAGGGTTGGGCTGAGGACTGAGTACAGCACCGAGGAAACTTTGCTTCTTTCTGGGCTGTAGCTGGAAGCAGGACTGACATAGGCACAGAACACAGATGAATAATACACAGAGACCACGATGAGGTGGGATGAGCAGGTAGAAAAGGCCTTCCTTTTACCCTCAGCAGAACGCATGCGCAGGATGGTGGCAATGATGCAGCCATAAGATAACAAGGTTAGCATGAAGTTGATGCCTCCAAAGAAGGCATCTCCCAAAAGAGTCATAATACTGTTCACATATGTGGGGCTACAGGAGAGCAGGAGGAGTGGGGGGATCTCACAGAAGAAGTGGGTGATGACCTTTGGGCCACAGAATGACAGCCGTGTCATCAGACCAGTGTGCACAGATGCATTCACAGCACTGATGGACCATACACTCATGGCCAGGGTCCCACACAGCTGTGGGCTCATCCTAGAACTGTAGTGCAGTGGAAAGCAGATGGCCATGTAACGGTCATAGGCCATAACTGTGAGCAGTAGGAGCTCAGAGGATGCTGACCATGCAAGGAAGAAGAGCTGGGCCATACATCCATTGAAGGAGATGGTGTTTTCCTCAGACAGTAGACCAACCAGGGCCTTGGGAATCACAGAGGAGGTGCACACAATATCCATGGTGGCCAGGTTGCACAGGAAAAAGTACATGGGACTGTGGAGCCCAGTGCTGGAGGTGACCAAAGCAATGATCACAATGTTGCCCATTAAAGCCATTGTATAGAGGGACAGGAAGCAGCCTATGAGGAACAATCTTAGACTTGGATGCTCTGAGAACCCTTGCAGCATGAACTCTGTCACTACTGTTTGGTTTACATTCAGCAGCATCATGGAGAGCATCAGGTTCCCTGCTGTGACTGTCAGGTTCTGAGAAAATGGCACCATTTACCACTTCAAAGTCTGGTTCCAAACTTTCTGCTGTCAGAAAAGGAAGGAGTGAATGTATTTCCTTCATGGAAGTCTCTAATCTTTTTTTGTCTGTACCTCACCATTGGAAAACCACATATATTTCATTTACTTTTGATTATCCACCTAGAAATTTTCTGCATGTAGATTTGAGTCTGCTCCTCCCTCATCTTCTTGAACATGTGAAAAAATTCAAGTTCAATGAGTGGAAGCATCTTCCATTTGGGATCTGCCTTGCTTTACTTCTTTGTCACCACTAAACTGCTCTTGGCAACACAGCTGTACCCCTTAGCTCCCCACCAGGCATTCTTCACACAAGGACAATTTTAGATGGACGCACTGAGATAACTCTTGTATGATGGTTCATACCTGGCCTCCTAGCTACTGAGTCAAATATTCTCTTCTGATATCTGGAGTTGTTGTTCTACTACCCACCTCAACTTGATAATGGGATCCCCATGGCCAACTAGCTATGTATTTCCTGAATTTTACTAATTGTTAACTGTCGCTTCTCCTGTAGTTGAAACTGTCCTCACTCTAAACTCATTTTCAATCTGTCATCCCAGAGAATGTTCTCAAAATTCAGTCCCAGAATCTAAAAGTACTTTTAGGTCTCTTCTGTTTAAATGAACTGCAGTAACATCAAAGTAAACACACCCATGGCCAAGCCCTTATCACTGTCTACAGATGTTCCTGTGTAGTTTCAATGTCCTTATTCAGAAATTCACCTTCATCTCCCCAGTATTTCTAGTTGCTTTTTCATGGAGCACAGCTCCTTCTCTCTGACTCATTGTCTTTCTTGTGGTCTATGGCCTTGATGGATGCTCTATAGTGTCCTGTTCCATGAGGCAAGAATGATATTCTTTACCCTCTTTATCTCTTACTCCAACTGATCCACAAAGCATTCTCCATCATTATAACTCATGTTCTCAATGTCTTCAGCTGTTTAATAGTTCCTGGGGTTCTTGTCATTTTCACCATTTCCATGTTTATCACCCAAGGAGTACTGACTATGTACCTTAAGATAACTGGACCTGTAGGCCCAGTCAAAATTCACTGTGTCTCTCCCCAGTCACTCAGTGAATAACACTCCATATATTGACATAGAAGACTCATCTGACATCCTTCATTAGCCTGTTCTATAAAGTTTCTCCATGAGTTCATATGTGGACAGTATCCCAGCTATGAATCTGTTTTGGAAATTTGTAGCACTCCTCATCTGGAAATATTCTTTGTTTTGCTGCAGTCTTCCAGTGAAATGTTTCATTCACTGACTGAAACGCCACTCCCCGCTTTGTCCTGTAACACTTCATTTTCTTCGCTCCCATTTTATTTCAGATTTACTTTTCCTAGTATGACTCACAATCCATTTTCTCCCTTTCATAGTAGTAAATGTTAAATTTTAAACGTTTTATCTCCCTCCATTTCAGATCCGAGATACAGAAATATTGTATTTACCTGTTGGAACCACGTGGACTATGCTATGTCTGACTATGCCTCCCAGTCTCTTTTATCGTAGCAGAGGATGTCAATGCATACATAATATTACTAGAGGTTCTGTAGAAATAGAATTTTTGAGTAAAACTTTCACAGGTTTTTATTAAAATTTGAGTTTTGAAATGAATTCATTTTCTATTCAGAAACAATAGAATATTTCTTTTATAATTGTCTATATTTTGAGATTAGATAATTCACAATGTTGTGATGCTTTATTAAGACTTTATTAAAATTTTATTAAAATACTTTATTAAAATAGCTTTATTGAATATGCTATTTTGTCACAGATAGCAGAGAACAGAAATATATATGCATATACTGAACTTTTTACTCATATAAGACCAAATATGTTAGTACGTATTTCTATAAATTTGATTTTTACACATTGCACATATATTTAATTATACATTTATGAGAGGAACAGAATTTTAAAAGCAAGTTCCTTTAACTTTCTTTGCAGTTTCTGGATCAGGTTAGTTAATTCAAGTATACCTGAAATTGTAAAATACTCTCTTATAGCACCTAAAAATCTTTGATATTAAATTCCATTCTCAGGGTCACCCATATCAGAGCAAAAGGGAAAGATTTAAAAGTAATTGTGACAAACAAACATGTGCTATATGATAGAGATTTCCTAGCATCAATGACACATCTATACAAATCTAATTATGTGGAAAATAAAGAACCTATATTTCAATGATACAACTAAGAAATCACAGAGAAATGTGATAGAGTGATCTGAGGACATAGAAATATGCTAGCACATCTATGGACATACAACATGCTCAAATAAAAAAGTAAGCAAAAGACCATATTTGAGAAAAGATGTTCAACAAATGGTGCTGGTGAAATTGGGCAGTTACATGCAGAATAATTAAACTGGATCCTTATCTCTCACCCTGTACAAAACTCAACTAAAAGTAGATCAAGGATGTCAGCATAAGGTCAAACACCCTAAAAATGACAAAGGAGAAATTATGGAATATGCTTGCACTCATTGTCACAGGAAAGGACTGTCTGAACAGGATCATGGCAGCTCAACAATTAAGATGTATAATGGACAAATTAGTCGACATGCTACAGTTATGCCTCTGTTCAGAAAAGAACACCATCATTTGAGTGAAGAAGCAGCGTACAGATGGCAACAAGTCTTTAACAACTAAGCACCTGACAGTGGGTTAGCGTCTAGAATATACAAACAACCACGAACTTTAAACAGCAAGAAATCAAAGAACCTAGCTAATAATGGGGGATGGAATTTATCAGAAAATATTCAGGAGACGAAACACAAAGAGCTAAGAAACAGTTTTCAAAAAATATTTAATACTCTAAACCATCAGAGAAATGAAAATTAAAAATCTTATGAGATTTTTATCTTACCTCAGTAAAAATGGCCAAGATTAACAAACAAACAAACAAACAAACAAACAAATAAACAAACAAACAGATGACAGCAGATGCTGGCAAGGATGTGGAGAAAGGAGCATTTATTCACTGCTATTGTGAGTGCAAACTTGTACAATTACTATAAAATCAGTATGGAGGTTCCTCAAAGAGATGGAAATAGATACACTCCATGCTTTAGGTATATCATGCTAGGGTATATACTCAAAGACTATATATCTTAATGAAGTGACACTTGCTTTTTTATGTTCATTGCTGCTCTATTCACAGCAGCCAGGAAACAAAAACAACATAAATGTTCATCATATGAATAATGTGTAGTGAAACTATGGTACTTACATACTGGAACATTATTCAACCCTCAAGAAAAACAAAATTGATCAAGGTGAATGCTGTTTTTGATGTGTTCTTTGATTCAGTTTTGTGAGTATTTTACTGAGTATTTTTCACTGATGTTCATAAGAGAAATTGGTCTGAAATTCTCTTTTTTTTGAGTCTTTGTATGATTTATGATTTAGGTACCAAGATAACTGTGGCCTCATAGAATGAATTTGGCATTGTTCCCTCTGATTCTATTTTGTGGAAATACTGAAGAGTACTGATATTAGCTCTTCTTTGAATGTGTGTAGAAGTTATACTAAAACCACTGTCCCTGGATTTTTTTTTTTTTGGTTGGGAAACTTTTTATTTTTTTATTTATTTTTATTTTTTATTTATTTTTATTTTTTTTATTTTTTTATTAACTTGAGTATTTCTTATATACATTTCAAGTGTTATTCCCTTTCCCGTTTTCCGGGCAAACATCCCCCTCCCCCCTCCCCTTCCTTATGGGTGTTCCCCTCCCAACCCTCCCCCCATTGCCGCCCTCCCCCATAGTCTAGTTCACTGGGGGTTCAGTCTTAGCAGGAGGTTGGGAAACTTTTAATGAATGCTTCTATTTCCTTAAGGGTTTTAGAACTATTTATCTGATCTTGATTTACCTTTGGTAAGTGGTATCTGTCTAAAAAAATCATCCATTTCCTTTAGATTTTCCAATTTTGTGGAGTACAGGCTTTTGAAATAAGATCTAATGACTTTTTGAACTTCTTCAGTTTTTGTTGCTATGTCTCCCTTTTCATTTCTGATTTTGTTAATTTGGATACTGTCTCTGTGGCTTTTATTAAGTTTGGCTATCTTGTTGATTTTCTCAAAGAACTAGCTCTTTGTTTTGTTGATTCTTTGTACTGTTCTCTTTGTTTCTAATTGATTGATTTCAGCCCTGAGTCCGACTATTTCCTATCATCTACCCCTCTTGGGTATGTCTGTTTGTTTCATTCTAGAGCTTTAAGGTATGCTGTTAAGTTGCTAGTAGAGATCTCTCCAATTTCTTTATGAAGGCACTTAGTGCTATGAACTTTCCTATTAGCACTGCTTTCTTTGTGTCCCATAAGTTTGGGTATGTTGTGCCTTCATTTTCATTAAATTCAGGAAATTATTTAATTTCGTTCTTAAAATTTTCCCTGACCAAGTGGTCACTGAGTAGACAGTTGTTCAGTTTCCACAAGTATGGATGGGTTTTCTTTTTTCCCCTGGTGTTGAATTCCAGCTTTAATCCATGGTGATATGATAGGATTTAAAGGGTTATTTTAATATTCTTGTTTCTGTTGAGGCTTGCTTTGTGACTGAATGGTCAATTTTGGAGGGGGATCCATGAGGTACAGAGAAGAAGGTATATTCTTTTTTGTTTGAGTAAAAGGTTCTATAGATATGTTAGAACCATTTGGTTCATAACATCTATTAGTTTCATTATTTCTCTGTTTAGTTTCAGGTTTGATGTCCTGTCCATTGGTGAGAGTTGGATGCTGAAGTTGGGGATTGACGTGTGATTTAAGCTTTAGTAATGTTTCTTTTAGAAATGTGGATGCCCTTGCATTTGGGTCATAGATGTTCAGAATTGAGACATCATGTTGGTGGATTTTCTTTTGATGAGCATGAAGGCCCTGGAGGGGATAAAACTCCACAGGAAGACAAACAGACCCAGTAATATATGTAGCATATGTGCAGCATGGTCTTCATGTCAGTCCCACAGAAACCGGAGTGGGACTGTCCCTAAAGCTGCTTCCTGTCTGTGGAATTTATTCCACTACTGGGCTGCCTTGTCTGGTTTCAGTGGGAGAAGATGCACCTAACCCTGCAGAGACTTGATATGCTAGAGTGAGGCGATATCTGTGGGGACTTCCACTTTCTTAGAGGAGAAGGAGAAAGGTCAGGGGGTTGGACCATGTGAGGAGGGGACCATAAGGAAGGCAGTGATCCAGATATAAAAAGTTTAATTGAAATTATGGAGTGTTTAGAAAAATGGGTGGAATTGGAGCAATCATCCTTCGTGAAGTCACCTAGACCTAGAAAGACAAACATTACATGCTTTCTCTCATATATGTATATTATTTTTTAAATTATTACATATATGTGCTTCTTTTGTTATACTAAAAGAGTATAGCATCTAGTAAGTCATTGTGGAGAGGAAGATTAGGAAATGATATACAATGTTTAATGTATGGGAAGGAAAACATTAAATAAGAATGATGGAGAGAGGTAGAAGTTGGGAAGAAGGGTAGAGGAGGGAATGTGTGGATAGATAAGCAACACTAAAAGCCTTTTGAAAAGTCAGAATTCTGTGAGCTATAACAACAACATCCTTGGTTATATGAGGCCACTTACGCAGTAGTGGCACAAATGTGATGGACTAACCAACTAACCAACTACTTTTTGTCCTCCTTCCTTTCTTTCTTTCTCCCTTCCTTCCTTCCTTCCTTCCTTCCTTCCTTCCTTCCTTCCTTCCTTCCTTTCTTTCTTTTTTTCTTTCTTTCTTTCTTTCCTTCCTCTTTCTTTCTTCCTTCCTTCCTTTCTTTCTTTCTTTCTTTCTTTCTTTCTTTCTTTTTTTCTTTCTTTCTTTCTAACTGAGTTTAAGGCCCACCTTACTTGCTAGAACCCATACATGGTACTGTTAACAAGGCTAAGAACCAGTGGCTAGATGTATCAGAGGCCTCAGAAGAAAATTTACTACTGTTTTCTACGTACATAGCATTAAAATGACTCCTAATAATTTATTGCAATACCCATAGATCAATCAATCATTAAACTCTCATCAGAGAACCCTCTCATTGCAGCAGATGACAATTAACACAAAGGCCTACAAGGAACATCAAAGTGCTCAGACTTAAATGGGAAGTTTAGATCACAGCCCTTTCATCAAAACTTAGGAATTTTCAAGAAAGATGTGGAGGAAATAGGATTATAAGAGCCAGAGGTAGTAGAGGACATCAAACAAAAGATGTCTGGAAACAACGACAGAGATGCACATATGAACTCACAGAGATTTTACAGTATATGAAAGATCCGTGTAAGACACACAAAATCCTAGCATGAGGAGGAAGTTGGTGCATAGCCCCAATCTTAGCTGAGGAACTATCAACATTTCATAGTTAGTGGCAAAAGCAGAGTCAGTTTTGTTTACTGATGTGATCTCTCTTTATAGACCATGCTCCAAAGTGGACTCCATACTTAAAAGTAGTTGGTAAACCTCCTGTAACTAGACAGAACCCACAGTGGAAGGATTGAGACACTAACACACCCACAAAATTCTCAATCCCCAAATTTATCCTGTCTAAAAGCAATGCAGGGACAATGATGGAGCAGAAACTGAAGGAATTTCCAACCAATAACTGGCCTAACTTGAGATCCATTCCATTGGCAAGCACCAATCCTGACACTATTAATGATACTCTCTTATACTTGCAGGCAGGAGCCTATTTAAATGTCCTCTGAAAGGCTCTTCCCAGCAGCTGACTGAAACAAACATAGATACCCACAACCAAACATTAGACAGAGGTTGGGGAGTCTTATGGAAGAGTTGGGGGGAAGAATGGATGGTGAAGAAGGGGATAGGATAGCCACAGGAAGATTAACAGAATCAACTAACCTGGACCTATGGCAGCTCTCAGAGACTGAGCCATCAACTGAAGATACGTGGACTGGACCAAGGCCCCAAACACCTTGTATGACCACAGTGGTAGAGGATGCATCTAACATTGCATAATCTTCATGTACCAAGGTGGGTAGGGATACCCAGGGACCAGGGAGGGCCTGATTCTCTCAAGGGAGAAGGGCAGGAGGGATGGAGGGAGGGGAAGGGGACTCTGTGAGGGGAGGGCTATGAGGTAGGGACAGTGTTTGGGACAAAAATTAAAAAATGGATAGGGGGCACACAGAAATTGGACTTGGTGTGTTTTAAATGAGAAGATAAACAAAATTGAGTGAGTAGGGTGGTAGGGATGTGTTTGGGAGGAGTTGAGGAGGGAAAATGAACCGCATATAAAATATTGTGTGAAATTCTTAAAAAATTTATGAAAATACTTAAAATAATCACATCATTTCAAAATTGGTGTGCATGTTGGCAATGCAACTTTTATCCTAGGGGTTGAGAGAAAGAGGCTGTTGAAAGCCTGAATCATCTACATAAAGAAGATTGAGATTAACCAGATCTACATAATGAGACACTTTCAAAAAGCAGGAAATACATCCAGGAAACAAAGTCAGTATACCAGTCCAACACCAACACATTCTTATAAAGAATAGGTCATATTAGCAACTAAACAGAATAAGCCTAGACATACATCTTGAAATGAGAGGTGAAGGAAAGGTAATAAAGATGAACAATGGAATGTTGGTCATCCATAAAAAGCATGGCATCTTTTTATGTACAGTAGAAGATGGAAATGGAGAAAAATATATGAAGAAAAATAAGCCAAGTACAGAAAGGCAGATATCACATTTGTCCCTCACATGTGGAAACTAGAAAACTCTATCTTAGAAGAATAATGATTAATAAGATAATAAATGTCAAAGAATAAGAAAGTGGTAAGCAAGGTAAGACAATGGGAGCCAAGTCCATTTAGACAGAAAAATAAATTCTAGGGCTCTGCATGGTGGAGTGAAGACACACCACTATCATCTCTTATGTATGTAAAGATAACAAGAAGAGAGGAAATCAAACTTAGAGAATACAGAGATAACAAAATCACAGAAACATAAACATTTACTTAGAATATGTACAAACATATTTAAATATCAAACCATGTCTCATCAACACATACAGTGATGTTCTCTTACAAATAACAACATTGATCAACACCACTCATGGTAGCTTTTTTCATATACTAATTCATAAAAATATATTGCAGAAAAGTCAAATATAAAGACACAATAACAGATAATGCCCAAAGCTTATGATGAGAAAAAATTAACTGTTTACAATGAACTTGTATGATTTTGTGTAGAGGGAAATTCACTTAAAGATGTGACCAGCAGAAAATGCACATCATGCTGCCCCTTATTTATTGTGACCTGAACGAGAAGTTGTAGAGGACTTTTGGGATCATGAAAATGTCCTCCATCTTCATTGAACTGGGCTACATGAAAGGAAGGATTCTATAAAGCACATCACATGGTCAAAAAAGAGTTCAAATCACTTCCTTAACTGTATACTGAAACTGTAAATTAATTTTACTGTAGTTGAAGCCTTGGCTTAGCTTCTACCTTCAAAGTATTTTAAGTGTGTTAGAGCAAATGAAATGTATGTCCAGTGTAAGTGGAGGCAGGTGTGTTACGGTGAAGAGACCATTTGAGCCTAAGTGGACATAGGAGAATCTAGTAACCAGATGGGGAGTTTGTTGGAACAAATTTGCAACAGCCTCTCATGACTACATGTAAGCCAGATCTCAGCAACGTTGACTTGAAAACTTTCAGAAGCTGAGCCTCAACATAGGGCAAAGCTACTGAGGATCCTCACCATGGTAATGAATTAGAGTGTCTGCAGACATAGGTCAGGAAAAAAAAAGCCCAGAAAGCATCTACACTTGCATCCCTGTTATCACAGACCTCACCCCTTCATTTGGCCATTCTTCTTTATATTTAATATTAGACAGCTGAAAGTCTTTCCTTAGGTGACTCCCAGTCATGCCAGCCCTATCCTGCGGCAGACAGAATGAGGCTAACACCATCAGGCATTTTCTGGTGTTTTTAATTCCATGGAAGCTGCAGGTCATTTTCTGTCCCTGAACAGTGGACTCTGGACAACAGGGTAAGAAATATCTCTTCTGTGGCATTTCTCACCATTCTCTGTGGATACCACAGATCAACAAGACAGCATCCAAGTCTAATCTACTCATCTGTATATATCTTAGATTCATCTAAACATGCTGGTAACATTTCAAAATTAGTTTGAGCACTGTAGGTGATAAATGAATAGGTTTGGTTATGAACATAAGACAAAAATAATAGGCATGAATAAACTCTCTGATTGTGATTAGACTGGAGACATTCTGCTGATTATCCAGTGGAACAGAATACCACCTACTTTTATCATATTCTGTTTTCTGACCCCTGACCTAGCACTCTAAATCAAACTCAAGACTCACTGAGAAGATAAGTTGTTGTCCTTTAATGGTGACATGCAAACACTAGGACTAAAGTTAGTCCTAAGGTTAGTGAGCCTTTTGTTTTGGAGCTCCACTGTTAGCCAGAAGAGACACACAATGGAACTTAGGATTCAACTTACTTTTTATGTCACAGTGAATTCAGGTGACAGATGTCTCCAACAAAGGTGCACACTATACTGAGCACAAGCTCTCTTTTCTGCAAGCTGCAAGCCTTTAGTGTCCCTCTGAAACTCTGTCTTCCTTTGTATAGAGGTCACTGACTTTCTATAATACCTGTCATTTCTGAGACCAGGGGAAGTTCTTTGTGCCTCCTGGGATAGAAACTGAAGGAGAAAGCTCTTAGGATCAATTAAGGGAGACTCATGACCTAATGACCCAAGCTCCCTGCACACTTGTGTGGAGGACAATGGTCAGGGGAGTCACATACTGTGGGTACTACATGGGTAGGAACTGCTCCTGCTGTACAGCCTCCCTACCACCAACCCTGTGCATGCCTTGGTGTTACCATGTCCTGTATGGAAGGTCTCACCATAATACAAATTGACTACTTTCTATTCTGCTGAGCTAACTTCACTGGACTCAGACATGCATTCAATGGGTTTATTCTAAGAATCTTGTACTGTCTACCTCTCCCTTCCTCTCTCTACATGCAAGCCTTTCTGTATATTGTTATGAATTAATGTTTCTTCAGCACTCATATCCTGTTTGCTTCAATTTTAGACATTTAAAATATTTCTTCAGCTCTGAGACTCTCTGTACAGGTAACATATACAGACAGAAGTGTTCATATTTAGGAATAAGTATAAAATTATGTATATTTATATCCATGCAATTAAAAACTAGAATATAAAAAACAGGCATTATTTGGGAGAAGAGTGACAGAGTATTATATAGAAGGTTTTCAAGGTGAAAGTAAGGTAAAATGTTATAATCAAAGTGTAATCTCAAAAAATAAAGATAAAAATATAATTTGACATTTTATTGTGACCAGATTGTAAAAGAAAGCATAAAACTGACTCAATTAAAAATTTAAATGCAAAATACGTATTTCACACAATGTATTCTGATCATGCCTTTTTCCTCAGTAAACTTCCCCCAGATCCTCCCTCCCCTCCCCATCCCATGACCATTCCTCTTGTCTCTTTAGAAAAGAAACATAAAAGCAAACAAAATAGAAATAAATAAACAGAAATGAAGAAACAAAAGAAATAAAAACAGATAACCCAAATTGAAGACAAAAATCAGAAACCATAATATATATGCACAAGACGAGGAAGAGAAAGTAGCTATGCTATGAAATATGACAGAAATAGTCTTCTGAAATACTCTTGATTTTGGTTTTTGCTTCCCACCTACAGCTTACGAAATGGCCACCCAATTAAGTGTGTTGTATACACCAAATAAGATTCTCTGGGGGAATGAATTTTCCCTGAGTGTTCCAGGGTCTCTCAGCATTTGCACATTGTCTAGTTGAGGCTTTCTGGGTTAGTTCTTATGTACTTCAGAAAGATGCTTCTCTGGTGATGGCTGAATGAGACACTAACTTTTGAGTATAGCAGAATATTATTAGGAGACATTTTGTTTCCATGTATTTTATCAGAACTGTAGTGCTTTGTTTTCCCCCTGTCCATGACCTGTTTATTCCCAGATTCTGACGGGGTAGGTTTCATTTCATGGAGTGGGATTTAAATCCACTGAGATAGTAGTTGGTTACTCCTAAAACTTTTGTGCCACTGTTTTAATGGATTATCAAGCAAGCAGGCACTATTGTACCCTGAAGATTTTGTAGCTGGGTTTGGCTTTTTCCTCTGGTAGAGTTCAGAGTACTTTCTTCTTTGTTTTCATGAGGCATACCTTTAATCTGACCTAAGTATTACTGAATGCGCACATCTATCAGGTTACCCATCAGTATTTACAGATTTTGCTTTTATGTGCCTGTTTTTTTTTCTTGTATTGGGTTTTTTAAATTAGTTGATCCTACAGGATGTGTAGCTTGGTCTTCATGTGGCACCCCAACACGCAAGCAAGGCCCATCTATTACTCCATTGCTTGTCTTTGGATCCCTTTCCTATAACTGGGCCATCTTGTCTAGCATCAATAGAAGAAGATGCTCCTAGTCCTACTGGAACTTGATATGACAAGGTGAGTTGATATCCTTGGGAGGCCTACCTTTTTCTGAGAAGAATGGGAGGTTGGAGATGAGGTAAGAGGGAGGGATTTGGAGGAGAGGAGTGAGGAGAAGCTGTGATCAGGATACAAACTAAATAAACCAATTAATGATAAATAAAAAATAAATAAGTAAACAAAAATGCCTTCTCTTCCTACTATATCCATCTGGTGGTGGTCAACCTGTATTACTCTATAGTGCTCTATTCCCACATCTAGCTCACAGTGGGATCTAGTGGTCTCCTTGACAAGACCACAACCATTTAGTATACCACAGTGACCCCATCAAACCCCTCATTTACTGCCTGAAAAATGAGGAATTCAAAACATCCCTCAAGAAACTATTTCTTCCTTGTAGATTGTTAAGATTAGAGAGGAACACTGGAAGCAGAAGGAGGAGACTTCATTTATCTACCCAGTACCATTGATTGCATGGGCTAAGATATTCTGTCAGACCAATGTCCATGTTTATGTATAGGAAAATCTCATTTTCTCCTGAATTTGTTTAACTTTTCACTGCCATTTTCCAATCAATACTTATGCATTTTCACATATATAATATATTCAAATATATTTCAATGTGGGTATACTGCTCCTAAATTTTAAGCTCCTTTTGTGACTCATTGAGTCAAACCTCAATGCTAATCGAATCTTCCACAAGCCACAATAAAATTCTTTGATTTTCTATTCCAATAGCTACTAGTATTAGTGAGTATGATTACCTAAAACAGTTCTCAACTTGTCTAATGCTGCAATCCTTTAAAGCAGTTGTTCCCTCACATTGTGGTAACTTCTAAACATAAAACAATTTTTGTTGTTACTTAATAACACTAATTTGTTGTGTAATGAATCATAATGTAAATATCTGGCATTTCTAGTTATTTTAGGTGACCACTGTGAGATAGTTATTTGACTGTCAAAAGATTGGCAACCCACAGGATCTTGTAGGGATGAGGAATCTCTGCTCTGAACCCATGCTTCCTGTAGACTCTTATAACCCATTTGGGGCATGTGGTCCATGCCACCAGAGGTGCTGGCATGGGACTGTCAAAGTGGAGCATGTTCAAACTACAACATTTCAAAACAAGAGATTTAGTCCTGAGACTAGCAGGAGTAAGACTAACCTCTTCCCCTTTTCCATGCCTGCCTTGGAGCATGGAACTCTATGGCCCACAATTGAATCTTCACAGGTAGTCAGTCACATAGCCCAGAACCTGGAATTCTTCCCCATGTTAATGAGGGATCTAAGTAGCCTTAGCCTTCAGCCAATGACCTTTGCCTACCTTGGATATTCTCATCCCCTTCTTCAAAACTATATATCCCTGGGCATACCCTGAATAAAGAGATGTGTATACCACATGGAATAATGATATATGCACAAGCCAAAATCATTTCACAGAGCTGTTTCATTGAAGATTACTGAAGAAGACCTTTACTTAATAGAGCTCTAAGACTAAAATTCTCAGAGGAGGCCTTCTCTCTCTCCTTGGCCCCATGACACTTGTCCCAGGCTGACTGGGATTTTGTTTGTCCGGGACTATGCCTCACCCCTTCCTAACCTGGTCTGCAGCAGCCACCTGGTACTCTGGAAGAAAAAGTAGATCCCACCCTTTCCTCACTATCAAGTCATCTCAAGCCAGTACAACAGTGGTATCCAGATAGTTCAAGAGAGACAGAACCCAGAACCACAGATCCACGTTTGAGTCTATATATCTTTTCTATTATTATTTCAAAACATACCTTAATGCAGTGTTAATAGCCAAGCTTGAAGGAAGGATATCCATTGCAGAAAAACAGGAGGTTGAGCTTGACAGCCACTGATGCCTACAGAACCTCCCCTGATGGAAATACAGAGGGGTGAGACCAGAACCAGATACTGGCAAAATAGCCATTTTCTAGACACAATGGTACATCATGAGTTTGCTTAATCTCATTTCTTTCTTAGAAACTAGTGTCTGGTGTGTTCTGTTTGATCTGACTTTTCCTGGATGGCCATTGCTATATTGTGCTGTACATTGTAGGTAATGTTAACATGAATAAGGCATGTCTCATGATGATGAGAATTCCCAAATAATGTATATATTAGTTTTATGCATGTTTATGTGTTTCTGACCATTTGCACACTTGTGTTTGAGTAACTATCAGTGGCTCTATAGCAAAAATCATAGTCATAAGACTAATATTAGAAGAAACAACACAAAACATGACTTGAAGTTGATGCAAATAGTGTCAAAGAAATTGACAGGCATAACAGGCCTGAATCATCACTGAATCCGGAATTACCTAGGACCGTTTTCTCAGTCTCCCCAATGCTGCACCCTTTAAAACATTTGTTCTTCATGTTGGGATAACTTCTAACCATACAATTATTTTTGTTGGTACTTTATCACATTAATTTGCTGTGTATGTAATGTATCATATTGTAAATATCTGGCATTTCTGATTGTCTTAGGTGGCCCCAGTGAAAAGGTTATTTGATCATTAAAGAATCTGCAACCTACAGATTGAGAAACATTGACCTATGAGTTCACTGAGGGATACATCTCTTCACCCAGGTGCTGGTGTTCCCCAAAAGGACTGACTGACTGGAGTAAGGGATCCACCTTCTATGCAGTCAACACCAATCTAAAGACTGGGGTACAAATTATGAAACTTCTCTATCACATACTCCCACTACTGCAAGGTCCTGCCTCACAATAGGTCAAAATAAAGAGACAAATAGCCATGAACTGAGACCTCTGAATCCATGAGTCAGAACAAATACATTGAAAATATATTTATTGGTCACAAGGATGAAGAGTTGATTAACACAACATACATATTATGCATCACAAATTCTGGTGTGGTACAGCCTTTAGGATGAATAACGAAGTTAGTTGATGAAGAATGTATTTGGTCTGAAAAGGATACAGCATTTTTCAAGCAGCAATTCACGCAGAAGCTGCCCTTTCTCCATTGAGTTGTCACTGCACCAGTGTTGCAGCAGTCACTATAGATACACTTTTCCATCCTCTTCTTTCCTCCCACCACCTCCCAGCTGTTCTCAAGTGTTTGAGCCGGGTAATTGGCTCAATGTCTAAAGGTCTGCATTTTCTGAGTGTTTGTTTTGTTCTGGTATGATTTTGTTTAATGGCTTTGGATTTTGTGCATTTTGTTTGCAAGAGGAAGAGAGGTGTGGGTATTATGTGGGTAAGTAAGAAGGTAGTTAAGACCTTAGAAGAATTGCAGGAGAGGAAATTGAGATGATTAAATGATGTATGAGTAAAGATTTTAACCTAGTCTTGTTTTCTATGATGTATTTTTGGTTAATTTTTATTTATAGTGTGAATAAGGTTTCTAGTATACATTTTCATGTAGTCATTCATCTTGTTTCCCCAAATCTCTTTGTTGGAAATAATTAATCTTTCACATGAATTTGATTGTTTTCATTGTCATAAGTATGCTGTGTAATATGTATGACTTCATTTTTAAACAAACTTTATCTCTATTTTGTATATTACCTCTTTCTCCATGCCATCTGACTCCTAGAGCTCGTAGGAAACTGTGAAATGAGAATCCAAGATATGAAACTTTGGTTTTCCCAAGACATTGTGGCAATGTTGGCCCCTCAAGTGCCCTTATAAATTTTAGATTTATTGGCCATAGCTCAGAAACAAGCACCTGTTATGTTTACAGAGAGTCCCTGCATGAAGTGCTTTTGTTTTGTGACAATCACCACTGACACTCACTGAAAATCTTCCAGTACAGGAACATGGGACCTCTATTTAGATAAACTTTAGTTACTTGTGAAATGGTTTGTATTTATCAGAAAATAAAACTTGAGTGTTTTGTTTACACTGTGAGTAAGAATTTTGTTGTTTTTGAGGGTACAGTTAGTGGTATTGTCCAGTGCTTGCATCAGAGAAAGATTTTTTTTTAAAACAGAGATAGACAAACTACAATCTATGAGACTTCTCTTAGTAAATCATGTTTAGGAACAGCTCAGGCCTATAGAACAGCCTATATATCTCCATTCAATGTGAGAGAGAGGCCAATATTCTTCCCAATGCAAGCTTGACATCCTTGTTCCTCAGTGTATAGATGAGGGGGTTCAGGGTTGGACTGAGGACCGAGTACAACACTGAGGTAGCTTTGCTTCTCTCAGCGCTGTAGCTGGAAGCAGGACTGATATAGGCACAGAACACAGATGAATAATATACAGAGACCACGATGAGGTGGGATGAGCAGGTAGAAAAGGCTTTCTTCTTGCCTTCAGGAGAACGCATGCGCAGGATGCTGGCAATGATGCAGCTATAAGATAACAGGGTTAGCATGAAGTTGATGGCTACAAAAAATGCATCTGCCACAAGAGTCATAATGCTATTCACATATGTGGGGCTACAGGAGAGCAGGAGGAGTGGGGGGATCTCACAGAAGAAGTGGGTGATGACCTTGGGACCACAGAATGACAACCTTGCCATCAGACCAGTGTGGACACATGCATTCAGAGAACCGATGGACCATACGCCCATAGCCAGAGCCCCACACATCTGTGGGTACATCCTAGTGCTGTAGTGGAGTGGAAAGCAGATGGCCACATAACGGTCATAGGCCATGACTGTGAGTAGCAGCAGCTCAGAGGATGCTGAGCATGCAAGGAAGAAGAGCTGGGTCATACATCCCTTGAAGGAGATGGTGTTTTCCTCAGACACTAGGCCAACCAGGGCCTTGGGAATCACAGAGGAGGTGCAAACAATATCCATGGTGGCCAGGTTGCACAGGAAAAAGTACATGGGACTCTGAAGCCCAGTGCTGGAGGTGACCAAAGCAATGATCACAATGTTGCCCATCAGAGCCATCATGTAGATGGACAGAAAGCAGCCTGCCAGGAACAATCTTAGACCAGGGTGCTCTGAGAACCCTTCCAGCACAAACTCTGTTACTCCTGTCTGGTTTAGACTCAACGTCATCATGGAGAGTACCAGATCCACTGCTGTACCTGTCAGTTTCTGAGAAAATACCACTGTGTACCACTTCAAAGTCTGGTTCCGAACTGTCTGCTGTGAGGAAGAGAAGGAGGGAATGTATTTCCATCATGAAAGCCTCTTGTCATTTTTTGTCTGTACCACACTATTAGAAAACAACATATATTTTATTTCCTTTTATTTTTCATCCTGTAATTTTGTATCAAGAAGAACACCTGCTCTTCCCTCATCTTGAACATGTGAAAAGAGTAAAGCATCCTTTACTCAGGACCTGCCTGTACTTTGCTTCCCCATTACCACTAAACCCTGTATACTAGGGACAATGCTTTGTCATCCAGTTGAACTCCTTACTTTCGCAGCTCCTATTCTGTACATGATGACAATTTTAAATAGATACACTGAGATGACTATTATACTCCCCCCACCACTCGGCCTCCTTACTTAATAGGCACTTTGTCTCTTCTGCCATCTGCAATGGTTGCTCTACTACCCAACTCAACCTGATAATGGCATCCTCATGGCCAATAGTCACGTATTTTCTGAATCAATTATTGTTATTAGTGTCTTCTGTACTTGGAACTGTTCTGAGTCTAACCCAGATCAAATCCATGACCACAGAGAACATTTCTCAAAACCCAGCCCTATGAACCTAAAATACACATGAGTTGTTTCTGTCTTAATGAACCACAGTGAACACTGAAGTCAATATTCCCACAGACGAAGTTGTTAGCACTCTCTACAGATGGTTCTGTGTAGTTTACATGTCTTTATTCACGAATTCACTTTCAGTTACCTAGTAGCTCAAGATGTTTATTCAATGGAGCATGGCTCCATCTCTCTGACCCATTGTTTTACCTATAGTCTATGCCCTTGATAGATCCTCACTATAGTCTTGATCCATGAGTCAAGAATGGTATTCTTTACCATTCATTACCTCTCTAATCCAAATATGATCCTCAATGAGTGCAACTATAGCTTCTCCATGCTTCTGTTTAGCTTCCCCATCCTTAAAACTTCTTCAGCAGTTTCATAATTTCTGGGTTCTTATTATTTCCATCATTTCCAGTTTCATTTTCTATCACTCGAGGAATACAAATGGTGTATCTTAAGATAACTGGCCTTCTGCTCCAAACAAAACTCACTTTGTCCCTCCCCAGCCATTCAGCAAATAACACTCTAAATATTGACATAGAAGACTCATCTGACATTTTTCTTTAGCCTTTTCCATAAGTTCCTGTCTGAGCATATATGTGAATATATTCAACCCTATCTAGAAACCTGTTTTGGAAATTATTTGCAATACTCCTCATCTGGAAATATTCTTCATTTTGCAGCATTCTTCCAGTGAAATGTTTCATTCACTGAATACAATGGTACTCCCCACTCCCCACTTTGTCCTATAACACATCATTTCCTTTGCTCACATTTTATTGCACATTTATTTTTCATAGTGTGGCTTATATCTATTTTCTCCCTTCCTTAGTAGTGAATGTTGAATTTTAAACATTATATCTCCCTCCACTTCAAATTAGAGATACAGAAATATTGTATTTACCCTTTGAAACCATGTGAACAGTGATATTTCTGACCATTTCTTCTCCTCCCCATTCTATTGTGCTGGAGAATGCCAATGCATATTTAGTATTGCCCAAGGTTCTGCAGAAAGAGAATTTCAAAACCAAATTCTTGTAATGTCCATGGCAGTTTCTTGATCAGCTTAGTTAATTCAACTATATCTCATATTGTAAAATACTCTCTCGATAGTACCTATAATCACTGATATTTGCTTCCATTCCTGTGTACACATGCCTTAGAGCTGAAGGGAAAGATTAAAAAATAATTGAAACCTGTGAGAAACATGTGCTTTATGGTAGAATTTTTCTAGTATTAATAATATATTTATACAAATATAATTATGTGGAAAATAACTAACTTATTTCTAAATGACACACCTAAGAAGTGGGGTGATCTGAGGACTCAGAGCATGTCAACACATCTATTGGACACATGACTTATTGCAAATAAGCAAAGAAAGAAACAAAAAACACACTATAGAAATGATAGCATGTTCAACAAATGATGCTGGTGAAATTGAACTGTTACATGCAGAGGAATGAAACTGGATCCTTATCTCTAATCCCGTACAAAACTCAAGTCCAATTAGATCAAGGACCTCAGCACAAGATCAAACACCCTAAAAATGACAAAGGACAAATTATGGAATATGCTTGCCCTCATTGTCACAGAAAAGGACTGTCTGAACAGGACCATATTAGCTCAAGTATTTAGATCAGTAATGGACAAATTAGTCCACGTGCTACAATTATGCATCTGTTTAGAAAAAACACCATCATTTGAGTGAAGCAGCAGCCTACAGAATGGCAAAAGGTCTTTAACAACCACATATCTGATAAAGGGTTAGTATCTAGAATATACAAAAAACCAAAATCTTTAAACAGCAAGAAATCAAACAACCCAGTTAAAAATAGGGTATGGAATTTAACAGAGAATACTCAGAAGATGAAACACTAATAGCTAAGAAACAGTTTCTAAGAAATGTTCAACAGTTTAAGCCTTCAAAGAAATGGAAATTAAACATTTTTATCTTACCTCAATAGGAATGGTCAAGATTAAAAAAAAAGACATCAGATACTGGTAAGAATGTGGAGAAAGGAGCAATCATTCACTGCTAATGGGAGTGGAAACTGGAGTAATTACTATAGAAATCAGTATGAATGTTCCTCAAAAAACACGGACATAGATACACTACATGCTGCAGGTATACCATTCGTAGGCATACTCTCAAAGACTATATACCTTAACACAGTGGTACTTGCTCCTTTAAGCTGATTGATGCTTTATTCACAGTAGCCAGGAAAGGAAAACATCATAAATGTCCATCATGTGAATAATAAGTAGTGAAACTATGATATTTATGTAACAGAATATTATTTAGCTCTTAAGAATGGCTCACCTTCCTGTTCCCACATGTGCCAAGAGCAGAGCCCCAGGGCTGGACCCAAACCCACAAAACCCACAACCCAGTTGCAGCTCGACTCCCCAAGTATTCAGACACATCCAGGATCACAGGCTCACAGGAAGGACAGGCTCCAGTCAGAGAAAGGGAGACCAGATAACAGCAGAGATAACAAGATGGTGAGAGGCAAGCATAAGAACATAAGCAACAGAAACCAACTTGACTTGGCAACATCAGAAGTCAGCTCTCCCATCACAGCAAGTCTGGATTCCCCAAAACACCTGAAAAGCAAGATTTTGAACTAAACTCTCATTTCGTGAAGATGGTAGAGGACTTTAAGAAAGACATAAATAACTCCCTTAAAGATATACAGGAGAACACAATCAAACAGGTGAAGGAATTGAACAAAACCATCCAGGATCTAAAATGGAAACAAACATTAAAGAAAACTCAAAGAGAGACAACCCTGGAGATAGAAAACTTAGGAAAGAGAACAGGAGTAACAGATGTAAGCATCACCAACAGAATAGACGAGATAGAAGAGAGAATCTCAGTGCAGAAGATAGAAGACATCAAAACAAACCTGAGATCCCACTTCACACCAGTCAGATTGGATAAAGTAAAAAACTCAGGTGACAGCAGATGCTGGCGAGGATGTGGAGAAAGAGGAACACTACTCCATTGTTGGTGGGATTGCAAGCTGGTACAACCACTCTGGAAATCAGTCTGGTGGTTCCTCAGAAAATTGGACATTGCACTACCTGAGGATCCAGCGATACCACTCCTGGGCATATATCTAAAAGATGCTCCAACATACAACAAAGACACATGCTCCACTATGTTCATAGCAGCCTTATTTATAATAGCCAGAGCTGGAAAGAATGGAGATGTCGTTCAACAGAGGAATGGATACAGAAACTGTGGTACATTTACACAATGAAGTACTACCCAGCTATTAAAAACAATGACTTCATGACACTTACATATGGAAGCAGAAAAATGCTCTACTTAATGATAACTTGGTCAAGGAAGAAATAAAGAAAGAAATTAAAGACTTTTAGAATTTAATGAAAACAAAGACAAATATATCCAAACTTATGGGACACAATGAAAGCTGTGCTAAGAGGAAAACTCATAGCTCTGAGTGCCTGCAGAAAGAAAGTGGAGAGATAACACACTAGCAGTTTATCAGCTCAGCTGAAAACTCTAGAACAAAAAGAAGCAAATACACCCAAGAGGAGTAGACAGCAGGAAATGATCAAACTCAGGGCTGAAATCAACCAAGTAGAAACAAAAAGAACTATACAAAAAAATCAACAAATCTAGGCACTTGTTCTTTGTGAAAATCAACAAGGTAGACAAACCCTTAGCCAGACTAACCAGAGGACACAGAGACAGTATTCAAATTAACAATATCAGAAATGAAAAGAAAGACATAACAAAAGAAACTGAGGAAATTAAAAAATAATCAGATCCTACTACAAAAGTCTATATTCAACAAAACTGGAGAACCTGGATGAAATGGATAATTTCCTAGACAGATATCAGATACCAAAGTTAATTCAGGGTCTAATAAGCTACCTAAACAGTCCCATAATCCCCAAGGAAATAGAAATCTCCCAAACAAAGAAAGCCCAGGGTCAGATGGCTTTAGTCCAGAATTCTATCAGATCTTCAAAGAAGATCTAATACCAATACTCCTGAAAATATTCCATAAAATAGAAACAAAGGGAACACTATCCAATTCTTTCTATGAAGCCGCAGTTACACTGATACTTAAACCACAAAAAGAATATTAAAGAAAGAGAATGACAGACCAATTTGCCTTATGAATGTTGATCATAAATACATAATAAAAATTCTTGCAAATCAAATCTAAGAACACCTAAAACCTATCATTCAGCATTATTAGGCGTCATTCCAGGAATACAGGGAATATATGAAAAATCCTTCAATGTAATCCACTATGTAAACAAACTCAAAGAAAAATAACATGATTATTTCATTAGATGCTGAAAAAGCCATTGACAAAATACAATACACATTCATGGTTAAAAGTTTTGGAGAGATCAGAAATTCAAGGTACATACCCAAATGTAAAAGCAATATGCAGCAAACTAATAGTCGACTTCAAACTAAATGGAGAGAAACTAAAAGCAGTCCCATTAAAATCAGGGACAAGGCAAGGCTGCTCACTCTTCCCTACCTATTCAATATAGTACTTGAAGTCCTAACCAGAGCAATTAGATGAGAGAGAGAGAGAGAGAGAGAGAGAGAGAGAGAGAGAGAGAGAGGAGAATCAAAAGGATACAAATTGGGAGGTGGATCTCAAGATATCACTATTGCAGATGATTTGATAGTATACATAAGAGACCCCCAAAATTCTACAGAGAGCTGCCTTAGCTGATAAACTAATTCAGCAAATTGGCTGGATATAAAAGTAACTAAAAAAATCAATAACCTTCTTCTACTCAAAGGATAAAATGGCTAAGAAAGAAGTTAGGGAAACAACACCCTTCACAATAGTCAAAATAATATAAGATAACTTGGTGTGACTCCAACCAAGCAAGTGAAAGATCTATATGACAAGAACTTCAAATCCCTGAGGAAAGAAATTGAAGACCTCAGCAGTTGGAAAGATCTCCCGTGCTCATGGATTGGTAGGATTAATATAGTAAAAATGGCCATCTTGCCCAAAGCAATCTACAGATTCAATGCAATTCCCATCAAAATTCCAACTCAAATCTTCATAGAGTTAGAAAGAGTGATTATCAAATTCATTTGGAATAACAAAATACCCAGGATAGGGATAACTTCTCCACAATAAAAGAACTTCTGGGGGAATCACCATCCCTAACCTCAAGCTATACTATAGAGCAATAGTGATAAAAATGTCATTGTATTGGTATAAAGAGAGGCAGGTTGACCAATGGAATATAATTGAAGACACAGAATGAACTCATACACCTATGGTCACTTGATCTTTGACAAAGAAACTAAAACCACCTAGTGGAAAAAAGACAGCATTTTCAATGAATGGTGCTGGTTTAACTGGCAGTCTACATGTAGAAGAATGCAAATTGATTCATTCTTATGGTCTTGTTCAAGTCCATGTGGATCAAGGACCTCCACAGAAAACCAGATACACTGAATCTAATAGAAGAGAAAGTGGGGAAGTACCTCGAATACTTGGGCATAGGGGAAAACTTCTGAACAGAATACCAGTGGCTTATGTTTTAAGAGAACCAGTTGACAAATTGCAAAGCCTCTGTAAAGCAAAGGACACTATCAATAGGACAAAAGTGCAACCCACATATTGGGAAAAGATCTTCACCAACCTTACATCCATTAGAGGGCTAATATCCAAAATATAAAAAAGAACTCAAGGGAGAGAGAGACCCAACCGCCTGGTCAGGTGGGCACTCCTGAGGCTGCAGAGCGGAAGAGACCACCAACACTGCTCACCCCTGCCCACATCCCTGGCCCAAGAGGAAACTGTATAAGGCCTCTGGGCTCCCGTGGGGGAGGGCCCAGGAGCGGCAGGACACCTGCCTGAGACACCTCCGGAACCTGAAAGAAACAGACCGGATAAACAGTTCTCTGCACCCAAATCCCGTGCGAGGGAGAGCTAAACCTTCAGAGAGGCAGACAAGTCTGGGAAACCAGAAGAGACTGCTCCCTGCACACACATCTCGGACGCCAGAGGAAAAAGCCAAAGACCATCTGGAACCCTGGTGCACTGAAGCTCCCGGAAGGGGCGGCACCGGTCTTCCTGGTTGCTGCCGCTGCAGAGAGCCCGTGGGCAGCACCCCACGAGCGAACTTGAGCCTCGGGACCACAGGTAAGACCAAATTTTCTGCTGCAAGAAAGCTGCCTGGTGAACTCAAGACACAGGCCCACAGGAACAGCTGAAGACCTGTAGACAGGAAAAACTACACGCCCGAAAGCAGAACACTCTGTCCCCATAACTGACTGAAAGAGAGGAAAACAGGTCTACAGCACTCCTGACACACAGGCTTATAGGACAGTCTAGCCACTGTCAGAAATAGCAGAACAAAGTAACACTAGAGATAATCTGATGGCGAGAGGCAAGCGCAGGAACCCAAGCAACAGAAACCAAGACTACATGCCATCATCGGAGCCCAATGCTCCCACCAAAACAAACATGGAATATCCAAACACACCAGAAAAGCAAGACCTAGTTTCAAAATTATATTTGATCATGATGCTGGAGGACTTCAAGAAAGACATGAACACACTTAGGGAAACACAGGAAAACATTAATAAACAAGTAGAAGCCTACAGAGAGGAATCGCAAAAATCCCTGAAAGAATTCCAGGAAAACACAATCAAACAGTTGAAGGAATTAAAAATGGAAATAGAAGCAATCAAGAAAGAACACATGGAAACAACCCTGGATATAGAAAACCAAAAGAAGAGACAAGGAGCTGTAGATACGAGCTTCACCAACAGAATACAAGAGATGGAAGAGAGAATCTCAGGAGCAGAAGATTCCATAGAAATCATTGACTCAACTGTCAAAGATAATGTAAAGCGGAAAAAGCTACTGGTCCAAAACATACAGGAAATCCAGGACTCAATGAGAAGATCAAACCTAAGGATAATAGGTATAGAAGAGAGTGAAGACTCCCAGCTCAAAGGACCAGTAAATATCTTCAACAAAATCATAGAAGAAAACTTCCCTAACCTAAAAAAAGAGATACCCATAGACATACAAGAAGCCTACAGAACTCCAAATAGATTGGACCAGAAAAGAAACACCTCCCGTCACATAATTGTCAAAACAACAAACGCACAAAATAAAGAAAGAATATTAAAAGTAGTAAGGGAAAAAGGTCAAGTAACATATAAAGGGAGACCTATCAGAATCACACCAGACTTCTCGCCAGAAACTATGAAGGCCAGAAGATCCTGGACTGATGTCATACAGACCCTAAGAGAACACAAATGCCAGCCCAGGTTACTGTATCCAGCAAAACTCTCAATTAACATTGATGGAGAAACCAAGATATTCCATGACAAAACTAAATTTACACAATATCTTTCTACAAATCCAGCACTATAAAGGATAATAAATGGTAAAGCCCAACATAAGGAGGCAAGCTATACCCTAGAAGAAGCAAGAAACTAATCGTCTTGGCAACAAAACAAAGAGAATGAAAGCACACAAACATAACCTCACATCCAAATATGAATATAAAGGGAAACAATAATCACTATTCCTTAATATCTCTCAATATCAATGGCCTCAACTCCCCAATAAAAAGACATAGATTAACAAACTGGATACGCAACGAGGACCCTGCATTCTGCTGCCTACAGGAAACACACCTCAGAGACAAAGACAGACACTACCTCAGAGTGAAAGGCTGGAAAACAACTTTCCAAGCAAATGGTCAGAAGAAGCAAGCTGGAGTAGCCATTCTAATATCAAATAAAATCAATTTCCAACTAAAAGTCACCAAAAAAGATAAGGAAGGACACTTCATATTCATCAAAGGAAAAATCCACCAAGATGAACTCTCAATTCTTAATATCTATGCCCCAAATACAAGGGCACCTACATACGTAAAAGAAACCTTACTAAAGCTCAAAACACACATTGCACCTCACACAATAATAGTGGGAGATTTCAACACCCCACTCTCATCAATGGACAGATCATGGAAACAGAAATTAAACAGTGATGTCGACAGACTAAGAGAAGTCATGAGCCAAATGGACTTAACGGATATTTATAGAACATTCTATCCTAAAGCAAAAGGATATACCTTCTTCTCAGCTCCTCATGGTACTTTCTCCAAAATTGACCATATAATTGGACAAAAACCGGGCCTCAACAGGTACAGAAAGATAGAAATAATCCCATGCGTGCTATCGGACCACCACGGCCTAAAACTGGTCTTCAATAACAATAAGGGGAGAATGCCCACATATACATGGAAATTGAACAATGCTCTACTCAATGATAACCTGATCAAGGAAGAAATAAAGGAAGAAATTAAAAACTTTTTAGAATTTAATGAAAATGAAGGTACAACATACCCAAACTTATGGGACACAATGAAAGCTGTGCTAAGAGGAAAACTCATAGCGCTGAGTGCCTGCAGAAAGAAACAGGAAAGAGCATATGTCAGCAGCTTGACAGCACACCTAAAAGCTCTAGAACAAAAAGAAGCAAATACACCCAGGAGGAGTAGAAGGCAGGAAATAATCAAACTCAGAGCTGAAATCAACCACGTAGAAACAAAAAGGACCATAGAAAGAATCAACAGAACCAAAAGTTGGTTCTTTGAGAAAATCAACAAGATAGATAAACCCTTAGCCAGACTAACAAGAGGACACAGACAGTGCGTCCAAATTAACAAAATCAGAAATGAAAAGGGAGACATAACTACAGATTCAGAGGAAATTCAAAAAATCATCAGATCTTACTATAAAAACCTATATTCAACAAAATTTGAAAATCTTCAGGAAATGGACAATTTCCTAGACAGATACCAGGTATCGAAGTTAAATCAGGAACAGATAAACCAGTTAAACAACCCCATAACTCCTAAGGAAATAGAAGCAGTCATTAAAGGTCTCCCAACCAAAAAGAGCCCAGGTCCAGACGGGTTTAGTGCAGAATTCTATCAAACCTTCATAGAAGACCTCATACCAATATTATCCAAACAATTCCACAAAATTGAAACAGATGGAGCACTACCGAATTCCTTCTACGAAGCCACAATTACTCTTATACCTAAACCACACAAAGACACAACAAAGAAAGAGAACTTCAGACCAATTTCCCTTATGAATATCGACGCAAAAATACTCAATAAAATTCTGGCAAACCGAATCCAAGAGCACATCAAAACAATCATCCACCATGACCAAGTAGGCTTCATCCCAGGCATGCAGGGATGGTTTAATATACGGAAAACCATCAACATGATCCATTATATAGACAAACTGAAAGAACAAAACCACATGATCATTTCATTAGATGCTGAGAAAGCATTTGACAAAATTCAACACCCCTTCATGATAAAAGTCCTGGAAAGAATAGGAATTCAAGGCCCATACCTAAACATAGTAAAAGCCATATACAGCAAACCAGTTGCTAACATTAAACTAAATGGAGTGAAACTTGAAGCAATCCCACTAAAATCAGGGACTAGACAAGGCTGCCCACTCTCTCCCTACTTATTCAATATAGTTATGAAGTTCTAGCCAGAGCAATCAGACAACAAAAGGAAATCAAAGGGATACAGATCGGAAAAGAAGAGGTCAAAATATCACTATTTGCAGATGACATGATAGTATATTTAAGTGATCCCAAAAGTTCCACCAGAGAACTACTAAAGCTGATAAACAACTTCAGCAAAGTGGCTGGGTAGAAAATTAACTCAAATAAATCAGTTGCCTTCCTCTATACAAAAGAGAAACAAGCCGAGAAAGAAATTAGGGAAACGACACCCTTCATAATAGACCCAAATAATATAAAGTACCTCGGTGTGACTTTAACCAAGCAAGTAAAAGATCTGTACAATAAGAACTTCAAGACACTGAGGAAAGAAATTGAAGAAGACCTCAGAAGATGGAAAGATCTCCCATGCTCATGGATTGGCAGGATTAATATAGTAAAAATGGCCATTTTACCAAAAGCAATCTACAGATTCAATGCAATCCCCATCAAAATACCAATCCAATTCTTCAAAGAGTTAGACAGAACAATTTGCAAATTCATCTGGAATAACAAAAAACCCAGGATAGCTAAAGCTATCCTCAACAATAAAAGGACTTCAGGGGGAATCACTATCCCTGAACTCAAGCAGTATTACAGAGCAATAGTGATAAAAACTGCATGGTATTGGTACAGAGACAGACAGATAGACCAATGGAATAGAATTGAAGACCCAGAAATGAACCCACACACCTATGGTCACTTGATTTTTGACAAAGGAGCCAAAACCATCCAATGGAAAAAAGATAGCATTTTCAGCAAATGGTGCTGGTTCAACTGGAGGGCAACATGTAGAAGAATGCAGATCGATCCATGCTTATCACCCTGTACAAAGCTTAAGTCCAAGTGGATCAAGGACCTCCACATCAAACCAGACACACTCAAACTCATAGAAGAAAAACTAGGGAAGCATCTGGAACACATAGGCACTGGAAAAAATTTCCTGAACAAAACACCAATGGCTTATGCTCTAAGATCAAGAATCGACAAATGGGATCTCATAAAACTGCAAAGCTTCTGTAAGGCAAAGGACACTGTGGTTAGGACAAAACGGCAACCAACAGATTGGGAAAAGATCTTTACCAATCCTACAACAGATAGAGGCCTTATATCCAAAATATACAAAGAACTCAAGAAGTTAGACCGCAGGGAAACAAATAACCCTATTAAAAAATGGGGTTCAGAGCTGAACAAAGAATTCACAGCTCAGGAATGCCGAATGGCTGAGACACACCTAAAGAAATGTTCAACATCTTTAGTCATAAGGGAAATGCAAATCAAAACAACCCTGAGATTTCACCTCACACCAGTGAGAATGGCTAAGATCAAAAACTCAGGTGACAGCAGATGCTGGCGAGGATGTGGAGAAAGAGGAACACTCCTCCATTGTTGGTGGGATTGCAGACTGGTAAAACCATTCTGGAAATCAGTCTGGAGGTTCCTCAGAAAATTGGACATTGAACTGCCTGAGGATCCAGCTATACCTCTCTTGGGCATATACCCAAAAGATGCCTCAACATATAAAAGAGATACGTGCTCCACTATGTTCATCGCAGCCTTATTTATAATAGCCAGAAACTGGAAAGAACCCAGATGCCCTTCAACAGAGGAATGGATACAGAAAATGTGGTACATCTACACAATGGAATATTACTCAGCTATCAAAAACAACGAGTTTATGAAATTCGTAGGCAAATGGTTGGAACTGGAAAATATCATCCTGAGTGAGCTAACCCAATCACAGAAAGACATACATGGTATGCACTCATTGATAAGTGGCTATTAGCCCAAATGCTTGAATTACCCTAGATCCCTAGAACAAACGAAACTCAAGACGGATGATCAAAATGTGAATGCTTCACTCCTTCTTTAAATGAGGAAAAAGAATACCCTTGGCAGGGAAGGGAGAGGCAAAGATTAAAACAGAGACTGAAGGAACACCCATTCAGAGCCTGCCCCACATGTGGCCCATACATATACAGCCACCCAATTAGACAAGATGGATGAAGCAAAGAAGTGCAGACCGACAGGAGCCGGATGTAGATCGCTCCTGAGAGACACAGCCAGAATACAGCAAATACAGAGGCGAATGCCAGCAGCAAACCACTGAACTGAGAATAGGTCCCCTATTGAAGGAATCAGAGAAAGAACTGGAAGAGCTTGAAGGGGCTCGAGACCCCAAAAGTACAACAATGCTAAGCAACCAGAGCTTCCAGGGACTAAGCCACTACCTAAAGACTATACATGGACTGACCCTGGACTCTGACCCCATAGGTAGCAATGAATATCCTAGTAAGAGCACCAGTGGAAGGGGAAGTCCTGGGTCCTGCTAAGACTGAACCCCCAGTGAACTAGTCTATGGGGGGAGGGCGGCAATGGGGGGAGGGTTGGGAGGGGAACACCCATAAGGAAGGGGAGGGGGGAGGGGGATATTTGCCCGGAAACCGGGAAAGGGAATAACATTCGAAATGTATATAAGAAATACTCAAGTTAATAAAAAAAAAAAAGAACTCAAGAAGGTAGACTCCAGAAATCTAATAACCCTATTAAAAAGTGAAGTACAGAGTTAAACAAAGAATTTTCAACTGAGGAATCTCAAATGGCTGAGAAGTACTTGAAATGTTCATCATCCTTAGTCATCAGGGAAATGCAAATCAAAACAACCCTGTGATTCCACCTTATACCATTCAGAATGGCTAAGAACAAAAACTCAGATGACAACAGATGCTGTCGAGGATGTGGAGAAAGAGGAACACTCCTCCATTGCTGGTGGGACTGCAGCTGGTAAAACCACTTTGGAAAATAGTCTGGTAGTTCCTGAGAAAATTGGAAATAGGTTTACCTGAGGATCAAGCTACACCACTTCTGGGCATATATCCTAAAGATGCTCCAACATATAACAAGGACACATGCTCTACTATGTTCATAGCAGGCTTATTTACAATAACCAGAAGCTATTGACCCTCAACAGAAGAATGGATATAGAAAAAGTGGTACATATACACAATCGAGTACTATGCAATGGTTAAAAACAATGGCTTCATGAAATTCTTTGGCAAATGGATGGAATTAGAAAATATCATCCTGAGTGAGGTAATCCAGACATAAAAGAACACTCATGGTATGTACTCACTAATGAGTGGATATTAGCTCGAAGCTCACAATACCCATAATACAACCCATAGACCATATGGAGCATAGAAGGAAGAAAGACCAGGGTGTGGATGCTTCAGTCCTGTGGGAGGAATAGGAGGAATGTGAGGAGATGGAGGGAGAGGGAGTTGGGGGAGGGAGAAAGAGGGGGAGGAAACAAGGGTGGCAATATCAGGAACTGGAGGAGATATGGGAGAGATACAGAGGTTCAGGAAATCAAACAAAAATATGTATCAGGGAAGATGAGGATCTGGGGATCTGAGAATGGTCCCAGGCACTAGGGAAACATGAGGCTTCCAGAACCCAAACTAAAAATTATTTTAGCCAAAATGCACAGAGAAGGGGAACATAGAACCTGCTGAGATCACCTTCACTAGATAGGCACTCCCCACTGGCCTCCATCAGAAAGTTTTTAAGCCAGAAATGTTCCTGTCCAAAGGAAGAACAAGGACAAAAATGGAACAGGATCTGAAGGAAGAGTCAACAAGGGACTGCCCCATCTGGGGATCCATCATGTTTGCAGACACCAAACCCTACTCTGTTGCTATGGTCAGGAGGCTCTTGCTGACAGGAACCTAGTGTGGCAGTTCCTGAGGAAGTCGGGCCAGCAATTGACCAATGCAGATGTGGATGCTTGGAGCCAACCCTCAGACTGAGCTCAGGGAACCTGGTGGGGGAGCTGGCTGAAGGACTGGAGGGATTGCAACCCCATTGGAAGAACAATATAGGTTGGCCTGAGCACCCAGTTTTCCCATTAGACCACCAACCAAGGAATGTACCTGGAGGGATCCATGGCTCCAGATACATATGTAGCAGAGGATGGTCTTGCCTGAGACAGCAAAGGAAGGGGAGGCCCTAGGTCCTGGGGAGGCTTGATGCCCTAGCATAGGGGGATGCTGGACCGGTGGGGCAGGAGAGTGTGGGTGGGTGGGAGAGCACCCTCATACATGGAAAGAGTAGGAGGGAGGGCGGATGTGGGATGGGAGGGGTTGGTGGACTAGGAAGTGGGATACATCTCAAATGTGAAATGTAAACGAATGGATTGATTAATAAAAAATAAAAATAAAAAAAGATAAAAATGAAATTATGGAGTTTTTAGGAAAATAATAGTTGAAAGTAATCATATTGAGTGAAGTAACCCGGATCCACAAAGAGAAGTATCCTATTTGGTTTGTGTCACTTCATATGTGTGCACTCCTTTTGGAACACTCAGAGTTAAGCATCTGGTATGGCACCATAAGGAGGAAGAAGAGGAGAAAACACACAATGTTCAAATATGGGTAGAACCTTAGATAAAAAATAACAAAAAGGGGCAAAATGTGGGAGGAAGAATGAAGGGGGAATAAATATAGAGATAAGCAACTCTGAAATCCTTTTGAAAAAATCCTTAAAGAACCCTATTACAGTTGAATTTCCTAAAACATACTTATACAAACATATAAAAACAATTTTTATAAGTTAGCCTCTAATGGGAGGACTGCATCTACTGGTTAGTTTTATGTCAGTCTGGCATAAGCTAGTCATCTGAGAGGAGGGAACTTCAATTTAAAGAAGGCTTCCCTTAGATGGTTCTAGAGGCAAGCCATTAGGGCATTTTCTTATTTAGTGATTGATGGGCAAGGGCCCTATCCACTGTGGATGGAGTCATTGTGCTGGCAGTCTTGGGGTCTATAACAAAGCAGGCTGAGCAAACTATGCTAAGTAAGCCAGGAAGCAGAACCCCTCCATGGCCTCTAAATCAGCTTCTGCCTAGAGGTTCCTGTCCTGTTGAAGTTCTTCCCTGAATGCTTTACCTCTTTCTGAGATGTAAATCACTAGGTCAGATAGAACCACAAACATTACAGGTTGTTACTATAGATCTTGGTTATCCTTCAGAATGCATTGGTAAGTATTGCTGGAGATACCAATCCTTGATCCATAAACATGGAAATATGAACTGGATACTGACCTGAAAGCTTCACTCCTTGCTAGCTCTTACAGTTCTGGAAGATGCTATTAACAATATTTGAGAAGAAAAACATAAACATTGCTTTTACCCAGCTCTGAACCCTATGAGCTACAACAACCTTCTTGGTAAGATATGGCCATGGATGCAGTAGTGGCACAAGTGTTACGGGGCAACCAACAACTTTCTGACTGAATTTAAGGCCCATATGTAGTACTGTCAACAAAGCAAAGTACTAGCAACTAGATGTACCATAGGCCCCAGAAGAAAAACTACTATTGTTTTTCTACTAAATGTACATAGCATTAAAATGACTCCTCATAATTTATTGCTATACAAGTAGATCAGTCCATCATTTAACTCTCATCAGAGAACCCTCTTCTTGCAGTAGAGGACAATTAACACAAAGACCTATAATTGGTCAATGTACACATTAAAAAAGGAATGTTGGGGTGCTCAGACTTAAATGGGTAGTTTAGATCACAATACTTTCTTGAAGACTTAAGAATCTTCATGAAAGACATGGGGGAAATAAGATTATAAGAGCTAGAGGTGGTAGAGGACATCAAAGAAAAAGAATGTTTTCTGGAAACAATGAGGGACTTGCACATATGAACTCACAGAAATTTTGCAGCAAACAAAAGATCTGTGTAAGACATACAAAAATTCTTAGTAAAGGAGCAATCAATGTTTGGTAGGTGCTAGCAGGAGCAGAGTCAGTTTTGTTTCCTGATGTTATCTTTTTATATAGACCATTCTCCAAAATAGACTCCTACTTAAGAGTAGTTGGCCCACAGAAATTGGTCTCAGTTAGTTTTAATGGAGAGGAGATTAAAAGGTTGAGTGAGTAGGGAAGTGGGGGATGCATCTGGAAGGAGTAGATGAGAAAAATTAAACTTGTCAAAACACAGTGTATGAAAGTCACAAAAAGTTAAAAAAAATTAAAAAATCACCTCATTTTAAAATGGTGGGCATGTTGGCAATTTTCCTTTTATCCTAGCTGTTGGGAAACCAAGGCCATTCAAAGCCGGAATCGTCCATATAACAAGTTTCAGATTAGCTGGTGCTGTATAGTGAGACGGTGTTTCAAAGAGCAGAAAATATAGTCAGGAAATAATGTCAGCACATCAGGGTGATGCCAGCACACCCTTGTGAATAATGGTCTTATTGGCAAATAGGCAGGATTATCCTATATATCCTTCTGGGGATGTAAGGATGAAGGAAAGGTAATATAGATACTCAATGGAATAGTACCCAACTGTAAAAAGCATGGCACCATAAAATTGATGGGGATGGAGAATAATATGTGAATAAAAATAAACCAGGCATAGAAAAAGAGATACCACATCTATCTCTCACATGTGGAAACTACAAAACTATCGTAGTAGAATAATGATCCACAGACAAGAAAAATGGCAAAGAGGAGGGAAGGTCAGGCAAGAGAAGACAATGAGAACAAATAAATTTAGATAAAAAATATAATTTTTTGGGTTCTGCATGGTGGAGTGATGATACCCCACAATCATGTCTTAAGTATGTAAAAATAACAAGAAGAGAACCTCAGAGCTTGAAAGAAACAGATGACAAAGTCACAGAAACATTCTCTTAGAATATGCACAAACATACTGAAATATCAATCTGTGTCCCATCAACATGTACAGTGAACTTCTATCACAAACAACATTGACTGACACCATTAAGGGCAGCTCTATTCACACACTATTGCCCAAAATATGTCACAGAAAAGTCAGATATAAACAGAAAACACTGTGGACAGTGTCCAAGTTTATGATGAGAAAATAGCTGCTTACAATGAATTGATATGATTTTGTGTGGAAGAAATGCACTGAAAACCTGACCTGCAGCAGAAAATGCACATTGTGCTGCCTCTTAATTATCATGACCTGCACAAGAGCGGGTAGAGGACTTTTGAGGTCATGAGATTGTCCTGCAGCCTCATTAAACTGGGCTATGTGGCAGGAAGTGTTCTGTAAAGCACATCAATGGTAAAAAAGAATTCAAACCACTTCCTTAACTATATCTTGAAACTGTAAAGAAAGACTACCTTCACCTTTTAATTTTCCTTGATTAAAGCCTTGGCATCTACCTTCAAAAATGCTCTCAGTGTGGTAGAGCAAATGGAAGGTAATTTACAGTAATGTGAGCACATGCCTTTGTTTTTATTTTTTCAGAATATGAAAAACTTTTACTGTGTGTCCATCTTCAAAATTTTATGATCTTGGTCTTGCCTTCTTGCCTTTGTACAGAGCACATATCTCAAGATGGAGAAAGGAGACCCCAGTGACAAGGGGAGAGAGTGTGACCTCTGTGGAGTAGGATTGTTCCTGGAGAGGTTAGATGGAGACATGTGTCCAGAACAGAGGAACACAATGCCTTTGTCACGTGAGTGATCCAATGGCAACATGCACAATCCTGCATTTACTTGACAATAGTGAGAGAAGTGATACGCGTGTGTGCACAGCATTGGACAGGTTTGAACTGATCATAAGAAAATATCAATGGTTCCATAGCAGTTGTGCCAAAATTTCAGATCACATTTATATTAAGCCCATTGAAAAATACCATGTTTTCAGTCCCCTGAGAACACTTAGAAGCAAGAACAGAACAATTACAATTAATGACTGAAGCCTGATAAAAATGCAAAAGGATTAAGTCTTGTTCAGGTTGTTGGTATTGACAGTGTGGTGATAATTTGTAAGAGTCTGTGGTGCCATGATGAATAAGGAGCCTCTGTCCTACCAGACAGAGACACTGTAACAGCTCTTGTCTGTGAACCCTGAAGCTCCTAGAACTGGAATAAATAGTGCAATTAGACAGATGCCCAATTCTGGGATCCCAAATCCATATTGAGATTACCTAGCAAACATGAGGGGGATATTTTTCTTGAAGAACTAACAGTAGGAAGGAAATTAGAAGACCAGGACCATGATTTTGTGATGGGAAAAAGCTGGATCAGACATTGGACTTTCAGATAGTCCAAGATCCCTGCAGAATATATGCTGACTTCACAGGAACAATACTAACATCACATTGTGTACCTCACCAAATGGTACCAGTTGCTGCTTCTTTTCTCAAAATTGTCTTTTATTGGCTATTTTATTTATTTACATTTCAAATGTTGTCCCCCTTCCTGGTACCCCCTCCACAATCCCTCCATCTTACTAGTTGCTGCTTCTTATTTGGATAAAACCAGGCACCCTCTGCAGAGTACCGCAGAGGAGCCATGTTATATTATCGTAAGATAAACTACAGAGACAACATGTTGCTTACCTGGACTGACCACCTGTGATATGCCATTTTCTTCTGTATTCAACAACAGATTTCCTGTGGGATAATTTGTATTCACTACATAGAGGAGAATGAATCGATAATTAGTCATTTCATATGCCCTGTGTTTAGTAAGCAATATTTTGATGCTTATAGTTTCTATAGGTTTAGCAGACAATATTGTTTTAGTCAGATGTGATCCAGCTACACAGAGGGAAAAATAAATCAGTAAGTTTTTTCATGTTTATCCATATACATGGTGGAGCAGGGAGATGAGCTCTGCCTATCCAAGATCTCTTTCCATAAATACATCCTGCTCTTTTGTGAGTTTGAGTTTCATTGTTTGTGACTAAGTGAACACCAGAGATTCTACTATTTAGGTGGGGATTTATTAGGCATCAAATTCACAACAGCCCCTCATTATCTTAGCAAGGCTTACTTCAGTGAGGAACAAAGCTGCTGAGAATCCTCACCAGAGTCATGAAGTAAAGTGTTTGCAGATTGTATGGTCTATTGAAAAAATTGGTAGAGGAAGGTTCTACATGCCCAGCCCTGTTATCACAGACCTCACCCCTTTATTGGGCCATTCTTCTTTATACTTAATATTAGACAGATGTAATTTATTTCTTTAGGTGACTCCCAGTCATGCCAGCCCTGTCCTGCAGCAGACAGAATGAGGTTAACACCAGCAGGGCTTTAATGGTGTTTTTAATTCCATGGAAACTGCAGGTCATTTTCTGTCCCTGAACAGTAGACTCTGGACAAAAGGTTCAGAACAATCTCATCTGTGGCATTGATCACTATTTTCTTTTTTTTTTTTTTTGGTTCTTTTTTTCGGAGCTGGGGACCGAACCCAGGGCCTTTGATCACTATTTTCTATGAATACCACAGACCAACAAGGCAGCATCCAAGTCCTATCTACTCATCTGTATATATCTTAGATTCATCTAAATATGTTGGTTGCCTCTCAAAATTAGTGTGAGCACTGTAGGTGATAAATGAATAGAAATGAATAGGTATAGTTATGAACATAAGACAAAAATAACAGGCATGAATAAAATCTCTGATTGTGATTAGAGTGGAGACATTCTGCTGATTATTCAGTGGAGCAGGATAACAAATCTTTTTGTCATATTCTGTTTTCTGACCCCGACCCAGCACTCTTCATCAAACTCAAGACTCACTGAGAAAATATATTGTCATTTAATGGTGCCATGCAAACACTAAGACTAATGTTGCTTTTATATCGAGTCCTTTGTTTTGGAGCTCCATTGTTAGCCAGAAGAGACACATAATGGAACTTAGGATTTTAACTCACCCTTTTCTGTCACAGTGAATTCAGGTGACAGATGGCTCCAACAAAGGTGCACACTATGCTGAGCAGAAACTCTTTTTTTGCAAGCAGCAAGTCGTTAGTGTCCCCCTGAAGCTCTGTCTTCCTTTTTATAGATGTCACTGGCCTTTAGGAATACCCGTCATTTCTGGGACCAGGGGCAGGTGCTTGTCCTGGTGCCCCTTGGGATAGAAACTGAAGGAGAACGCTCTTAGGATCAATTAAGGGAGACTCATGACTTAAGGACCCAAGCTCCCTGCAGACTTGTGTGGAGGGCAATGGTCAGGGGAGTCACGTACTCTGGGTACTACCTGGGTAGGAGCTGTTCCTCTACAGCCTCCCTGCCACCAACCCTGTGTGTGCCTTGGTGTTACCATGTCCTGTATGGAAGGTCTCACCAGGATACAAATTGACTACTCTGTCTTCTGCTGAGATATCTTCATCTGACTCAGAAATACACACGGCGGGTTTATTCTAAGAATCTTGCGTGGTCTACCTCTCCCTGCCTCTCCCTACACTCAGTCCTGTCTGTATATTGTTATGATTAATGTTCCCTCAGCACTTCCATCTTGTTGGCTACATTTTATGCATTTAAAATGTTTATGCAGTTCTCTATACAGGGAGTATTATACAGACAAAAGTATTTATATTTAGGGATATGTGTAAATATACATATACTTACGTCCATCCAGTAACAAGTAGTAATTTAAAACAAACTATGACTACTGTGAATGTTATTTTCTCCCTAACTTTTTTCTTAGCCCATTTATAGTTTGTATGAAGATGGCTACTGTTCTTTTTTTTGGTGGGGGTGTTGATTTTTGTATCCAGCCACTTTGCTAAAGATGTTTATCAGCTTTATGTGATTTCTGGTAGAATTTTTGGGTCACTTATGTATACTATATACGATCATATCATCTGTGAATAGTAATACTTTGATTTCTTTTTTCCCCAATTTGGATCCCATTGTTCTCCTTAATTACCTTATTGGTATAGCTAGAACTTCAAGTACCATCTTTTTTATTTATTTATTTTTTTTATTAACTTGAGTATTTCTTATATACATTTCGAGTGTTATTCCCTTTCCCGGTTTCCGGACAAACATCCCCCTCCCCCCTCCCCTTCCTTATGGGTGTTCCCCTCCCAACCCTCCCCCCATTGCCGCCCTCCCCCCATAGTCTAGTTCACTGGGGGTTCAGTCTTAGCAGGACCCAGGGCTTCCCCTTCCACTGGTGCTCTTACTAGGATATTCATTGCTACCTATGAGGTCAGAGTCCAGGGTCAGTCCATGTATAGTCCTTAGGTAGTGGCTTAGTCCCTGGAAGCTCTGGTTGCTTGGCATTGTTGTACTTTTGGGGTCTCGAGCACCTTCAAGCTCTTCCAGTTCTTTCTCTTATTCCTTCAACAGGGGTCCTATTCTCAGTTCAGTGGTTTGCTGCTGGCATTCGCCTCTATATTTGCTGTATTCTGGCTGTGTCTCTCAGGAGCGATCTACATCCGGCTCCTGTCGGTCTGCACTTCTTTGCTTCATCCATCTTGTCCAATTGGGTGGCTGTATATGTATGGGCCACATGTGGGGCAGGCTCTGAATGGGTGTTCCTTCAGTCTCTGTTTTAATCTTTGCCTCTCCCTTCCCTGCCAAGGGTATTCTTTTTCCTCATTTAAAGAAGGAGTGAAGCATTCACATTTTGATCATCCGTCTTGAGTTTCGTTTGTTCTAGGGATCTAGGGTAATTCAAGCATTTGGGCTAATAGCCACTTATCAATGAGTGCATACCATGTATGTCTTTCTGTGATTGGGTTAGCTCACTCAGGATGATGTTTTCCAGTTCCAACCATTTGCCTACGAATTTCATAAACTCGTTGTTTTTGATAGCTGAGTAATACTCCATTGTGTAGATGTACCACATTTTCTGTATCCATTCCTCTGTTGAAGGGCATCTGGGTTCTTTCCAGTTTCTGGCTATTATAAATAAGGCTGCAATGAACATAGTGGAGCACGTATCTCTTTTATATGTTGAGGCATCTTTTGGGTATATGCCCAAGAGAGGTATAGCTGGATCCTCAGGCAGTTCAATGTCCAATTTTCTGAGGAACCTCCAGACTGATTTCCAGAATGGTTTTACCAGTCTGCAATCCCACCAACAATGGAGGAGTGTTCCTCTTTCTCCACATCCTCGCCAGCATCTGCTGTCACCTGAGTTTTTGATCTTAGCCATTCTCACTGGTGTGAGGTGAAATCTCAGGGTTGTTTTGATTTGCATTTCCCTTATGACTAAAGATGTTGAACATTTCTTTAGGTGTTTCTCAGCCATTCGGCATTCCTCAGCTGTGAATTCTTTGTTTAGCTCTGAACCCCATTTTTTAATAGGGTTATTTGTTTCCCTGTGGTCTAACTTCTTGAGTTCTTTGTATATTTTGGATATAAGGCCTCTATCTGTTGTAGGATTGGTAAAGATCTTTTCCCAATCTGTTGGTTGCCGTTTTGTCCTAACCACAGTGTCCTTTGCCTTACAGAAGCTTTGCAGTTCAAGTACCATCTTTAAGAGATACGGGGATAGCCTTGTGTTCTCTCTGTTTTTAGTGGATTTTCTTTAAGTTTTCATTTAATTTGATGTTGGCTACTGGCTTGCTTTATACTGCTTTTATTATGTTTAGGTATGTGCCTTGTATCCCTGATCTCTCCAGGATTTTTAACATAAAGGGGTGTTGGACTATGTCAAAGGCTTTTTCAGCATGCAATGAGACCATCATGTGCTTTTATTTCTTTCAGTTTGTTTATATGGTGGTTTATGCTGATGTATTTTCACATATTGAACCACTCCTGCATCCCTGGGATGATGTCTATTTGATCATGGTAGATGATGTGTTTTTAAGTTCCATTTGTGAGTATTTTAATTTAATATTTTTGCATCACTGTTCATAAGAGAAAATGTTCTGAAATTCTTTTTTCTTTGTTGAGTTTTTGTGTAGTTTAGGTATCAGAGTGACTGTGTCATCATAGAATGAATTAGATAGTGTTTCTTCTGTTTTTATTTTGTGGAACAGTTTGAGGAGTACTAGCATTCCATCTTCTTTGAAAGTATGGTAGAATTCTGCACGAAAACCATCTGGCCCTGGACTTTTCTTTTGGTTGGGAGACTTTTAATGACTACTTCTATTTCCTTAGGGGTTATAGGACTATATTATACTTTACATGATATTGATTTAACTTTGGTAAGTAGTATCTTTCCAGAAATCATGCATTTCATTTGTATTTTCCAATTTTGTGCAGTACAGGCTTTTGAAGTAAGAGTTAATAGTTTTTTTAAATTCCCCAGTGTCTATTGTTATGTCTTCCTTTTAATTTCTGATTTTGTTCATTTGGCTTCTTTGGGTCTGTTGATTGTAGTGTGGTTATCCTGTACTCTATGGCCAATATCTATTTATAAGTGAGTATATACCATGTATATGATAACTTTGGGCATAATTCTACTTCAAGACCAAGCTGTACCACTCCTGGGCATACACCCAGAAGATGCTCTACCATCCCAGAAGGACACTTGCTCAACTGTGTTCATAGCATCTTTATTAGTAATAGCCAGAAACTGGAAACAACCTAAATATTCTTCCACTAAGACTGAACCCCCAGTGAACTAGATTGTTTGGGGGAGAGCAGCAATGGGGGGAGGATGGGGAGGGGAACACCCATAAAGAAGGGGAGGGGGAGGGATTAGGGGGATGTTTGCCCGGAAACCGGGAAAGGGAATAACACTCGAAATGTATATAAGAAATACTCAAGTTAATAAAAAAAAAGGATAAAAATGTGGTTCATTTACACAACGGAATTCTACCCAGTGATTAAAAACAAGGACATCTCTCTGTACCCAAATCCCTTGGGTAAGAGAGCTGGACTCTCAGAAGTTTGGACAGCCCTGAGCTCAGAGGTGACAACTACTTCTGCCCACATTCCTAACCCAAAAGGAACCTATCTAGTGTCCTCTGTGTCCTCCAGGCACAGGAACCTAGGGGCAGTCAGGGGCAGGACTTTTCCAGTTTCTGCCTGTCTGCAGAACTGATCTGCTCCCACAGCTCTCGTTACCCAAATCACATGGGGGAGAGAGCTAGACTCTCAGAAATGTGAACAATCCTAAGAGCTCCAGGGAGACCACCACTTCTGCTCACATTGCTGGCCCAAGAGAAATCTGCCTGCTGCCCTTTGGATACAGGAACCTAGGAGCAGTCAGAGACAGGACCCTTCCAGTTTCTGCCTGAGCCCAGAGCTGAAATTCAGTCACCTGGAGCACTGATATGCCTGACAGCAGAGGTAAGACCAACACTTTTGTCCCAAGTGATCTACCTGGAGGCTTCAGGAGCAGCTCTTTGTTCCCAGCTCTGGCTGAAAAAAAAACCAGGCCTACATGAGTGCTGACACACAGGCTTACAGGTGGGTCAAGCCACTGTCAGAGACATCAAGACAAGCTAATAACAGAGACAACCTGATGGCAGGAGTCAAGCACTGGAATCTAAGCAACAGAAACCAAAACTACTTGGCATCATCAGAGCCCAGTTTTCCCACCAAAGAAAATGCTTGACATTCAAACAGAGCAGAAAAGCAATATTTGGATTTAAAAAACACATCTCATGGTGATGATAGAGAACTTTAAGAAGAACATAAATAACTCTCTTAAAGAAATACAGAACAGTACAGATAAACAAGTAGAAGCCCTTAAAGAGGAAATACAAAAATCCCTTAAAGAATTACAAGAAAACACAATGGATAAGTGAAGGAATTGAAGAAAACCATCCAGGATTTAAAAATGGAAATAGAAACAATAAAGAAATCACAATGGGAGACAACCATGGGGATAGACCTAGGAAAGAGATCAGAAGTCATAAATGCAAGCATCACTAACAGAATCCAAGAGATAGAAGAGAGAATCTCAGGGGCAGAAAATATCATAGAAAATACTGAAACAATCATCAAAGATAATGTAAAACGCAAAAAGCTCCTAACCCAAAACATCCAAGAAATCCAGGACACAATGAGAACATCAAACCTAAAGATAATAGGTATAGAAGAGAATGAAGACTCCCAAAAAGGGCCAGGAAATATCTTCAAACAACTTATTGAAGAAAACTTCCCTAACCTAAAGAAAGAGATGCCTGTAAACATACAAGAAACCGACAGAACTCCAAATAGATTGGACAGAAAAGAAATTCCTCCCATAACATGATAGTCAAAACACCAAACCCACAAAACAAGGAAAGAATATTAAAAGCAGTAAGGAGAAAAAGTCAAGGAACATAAAGACAGACCTATCAGAATTACACCAGACTTCTCAACAAAGGCTATGAAAGCCAGTGAATCCTGGGCAGATGTCATACAGACACTAAAAGAACACAAATGCCAGCCCAGGCTATTATATCCACCAAAACTCTCAATTAACAGAGATGGAGAAACCAAGATATTCCATGAAAAAAACCCCAAATTTACATATTATGTTTCTATAAATACAGCCCTACAAAGGATAATAGAGGGAAAACTCCAACACAAGGAGGGAAACTACATCTTAAATAAAGCAAGAAAGTAATCTTTTTGCAACAAAACCCAAAAGAAGAGAGACACACAAACATAATTCCACCTTTAGCACCAAAAATAACAGGAAATAACAATCACTATTCCTTAAAATCTCTTAACATTAATGGATTCATTTCTCCACTAGAAAGACCTAGACTAAAAGACTGGATATGAAAAGAGGACACAGCATTTTGCTGCATATAGGAAATACACCTCAGTGACAGAGACAGACACTACTTCAGAGTAAAAGGCTGGAAAACAAATTTCCAAGCAAATGGTCTGAAGAAACAAGCTGGTGTAGCCATTCTAATATCTAATAAAATCAATGTTAAACCAAATTTTAACAAAAAAGATAAGGAGAGTTTTGCTGGATACAGTAACCTGGGCTGGCATTTGTGTTCTCTTAGGGTCTGTATGACATCTGTCCAGGATCTTCTGGATTTCATAGTCTCTGGTGAGAAGTCTAGTGTGATTCTGATAGGCCTGCCTTTATATGTTACTTGACCTTTTTCCCTTACTACTTTTAATATTATTTCTTTGTTTTATGCATTTGATGTTTTGACTATTATGTGACAGGAGGAGTTTCTTTTCTGGTCCAATCTATTTGGAGTTCTGTAGGCTTTTTGTATGTTTATGGGCATCTCTTTCTTTAGGTTAGAAAGTTTTCTTCTATGATTTTTTTGAAGATATTTGCATCGATATTCATAAGGGAAATTGGTCTGAAGTTCTCTTTCTTGGTTGGGTCTTTGTGTGGTTTAGGTATAAGAGTAATTGTGGCTTCATAGAAGGAATTCGGTAGCGCTCCAGCTATTTCAATTTTGAGGAATAGTTTGGATAGTATTGGTATGATGTCTTCTATGAAGGTCTGATAGAATTCTGCACTGAACCCGTCTGGACCTGGGCTCTTTTTGTTGTTAGACCTTTAATGACTGCTTCTATTTTTTTAGGAGTTATGGGATTGTTTAAATGGTTTATCTGTTCCTGATTTAACTTCGGTACCTGGTATCTGTCTAGGAAATTGTCCATTTCCTGCAGATTTTCAAGTTTTGTTGAATATAGGCTTTTGTAGTAGGATCTGATGATTTTTTGAATTTCCTCTGATTCTGTAGCTATGTCTCCCTTTTCATTTCTGATTTTGTTAATCTGTGTCTTCTGGTTAGTCTGGCTAAGGGTTTATCTATCTTGTTGATTTTCTCAAAGAACCAACTTTTGGTTCTGTTGATTCTTTGTATAGTCCTTTTTGTTTCTATTTGGTTGATTTCAGCTCTGAGTTTGATTATTTCTTGCCTTCTACTCCTCCTGGGTGTATTTGCTTCTTTTTGTTCTAGAGCTTTTAGGCATGCTGTCAAGCTGCTGATATAGGCTCTCTCCTGTTTCTTTCTGCAGGCACTCAGAACTATGAGTTTTCCTCTTAGCACAGCTTTCATTGTGTCCCATAAGTTTGTGTATGTTGTAACTTCATTTTCATTAAATTCCAAGAAGTCTTTAATTTCTTTCTTTATTTCTTCCTTGACCAGGTTATCATTGAGTAGAGCATTGTTCAACTTCCATGTATATGTGAGTGTTATTCCCTAATTGTTGTTGAAGACCAGCTTTAGCCCGTGGTGGTCTGATAGGACACATGGGATTATTTATATCTTTCTGTATCTGTTGAGGCCTGTTTTATGAATAATTATATGGTCAATTTTGGAGAAAGTATCATGAGGTTGTGAGAAGAATGTATATTCTTTTGTTTTAGGATAGAATGTTCTATAAATATCTGTTAAGTCTATTTGGTTCATGAATTCTCTTAGTCTGTCTACGTCTCTGTTTAATTTCTGTTTCCATGATCTGTCCATTGATGAGAGTGGGGTGTTGAAATCTCCTACTATTATTGTGTGAGGTAGAATGTGTGTTTTGAGCTTTAGTAAGGTTTCTTTTATGTATGTAGGTGCCCTTGTACATGGAGCATAGATATTTAGGATTGAGAGTTCATCTTGGTGAATTTTTCCTTTGATGAATATGAAGTGTCCTTCCTTATTTTTTTTTATGAATTTTGGTTGAAAATTGATTTTATTCGATATTAGAATGGCTACTCCAGCTTGCTTCTTCTGACCATTTGCTTGGAAAGTTGTTTTCCAGCCTTTCACTCTGAGGTAGTGTCTGTTTTTGTCTCTGAGGTGTGTTTCCTGCAGGCCGCAGAATGCAGGGTCCTTATTGCATATCCAGTTGTTAATCTATATCCTTTTCTTGGGGAATTGAGTCCATTGATTTTGAGAGATATTAAGGAATAGTGATTATTGCTTCCTGCTATATTCATATTTGGATGTGAGGCTATGTGTGTGTGCTTTTCTTCTCTTTGTTTTGTTGCCAAGACAATTAGTTTCTTGCTTTTTCTAAGGTGTAGCTTACCTACTTATGTTGGGCTTTACCATTTATTTTCCTTTGTAAGGTTGGATTTGTAGAAAGATATTGTATAAATTTGGTTTTGTCATGGAACATCTTGGTTTCTCCATCTATGTTAATTGAGAGTTTTGTTGGATATTGTAACCTGGGCTGGCATTTGTGTTCTCTTAGGGTCTGTATGACATCTTTCCAGGATCTTCTGGCTTTCATAGTCTCTGGTGAGAAGTCTGGTGTGATTTTGATAGGTTTGCCTTTATATGTTACTTTTCCCTTACTACTTTTAATATTCTTTCTTTGTTTTGTGCATTTGGTGTTTTGACTATTATGTGACAGGAGGAGTTTCTTTTTTGGTCCAATCTATTTGGAGTTCTGTAGGCTTCTTGTATGTTTATGGGCATCTCTTTCTTTAGGTTAGGGAAGTTTTCTTCTATGATTTTGTTGAAGATATTTACTGGTCCTTTGAGCTGGGAGTCTTCACTCTCTTCTATACCTATTATCCTTAGGTTTGATCTCCTCATTGTGTCCTGGATTTCTTGTATGTTTTGGACCTGTAACTTTTTCTGTTTTACATTATCTTTGACAGTTCTTTCGATGATTTTTATGGAATCTTCTGCTCATAAGAGTCTCTCTTCTATCTCTTGTATTCTGTTGGTGATGCTTGTATCTATGGCCTCTTGTCTCTTCCTTTGGTTTTCTATATCCAGGGTTGTCTCCCTTTGTACTTTCTTTATTGCTTCTATTTCCATTTTTAATTCCCTCACATGTTTGATTGTGTTTTCCTGCAATTCTTTCAGGGATTTTTGTGATTCCTCTCTATAGGTTTCTACTTGTTTATTTATGTTTTCCTGCATTTTTCTAAGGGAGTTCTTTATGTCTTTCTTGAAGTCCTCCATCATCATGATCAAATGTGATTTAAAATCAACATCTTGCTTTTCTCGTGTGTTTGGATATTCAGTGTTTGCTTTGGTGGGAGAATTGGCCTCTGATGGTGCCATGTATTATTGGTTTCTGTTCCTTGCGTTTCTGTGCTTGCCTCTTGCCATCACGTTGTTTGATCAAAGACCTCCACAGCAAACAAGATATACTCAAACTAATAGAAGAAAAAGTGGGGAAGAATCTTGAACACATGGGCACTGGAGAAAATTTCCTGAACAAAGCACTAATAGCTTATGCTCTAAGATCAAGAATCGACAAATGGGATCTCATGAAACTAGAAAGCTTCTGTAAGGCAAAGGATGCTGTTGTTAGGACAAAACATCAACCAACAGATTGGGAGAAGATCTTTACCAATCCTACAACTGATAGAGGGCTTATATCCAAAATATACAAAGAACTCAAGAAGTTAGACCGCAGGGAGACAAATGACCCTATTAAGAAATGGGGTTCAGAGCTAAACAAAGAATTCACAGCTGAGGAATGCCAAAGGACTGAGAAGCACCTAAAGAAATGTTCAACATCTTTAGTCATAAGGGAAATGCAAATCAAAACAACCCTGAAATTCCACCTCACACCAGTCAGAATGGCTAAGATAAAAAACAGCAGATTCTTTGGAGGATGTGGAGAAAGAAGAACACTCCTCCATTGTTGGTGGGATTGCAGACTGGTCCAACCATTCTGGAAATCAATCTGGAGGTTCCTCAGAAAATTGGACATTCACCTTCCTGAGGACCCAGATATACCTCTCTTGGGCATATATCCAAAAGATGCTCCAACAAATAAGAAAGACATCTGTTCCACTACATTCCTACCAGCCTTATTTATAATAGGCAGAAGCTGGAAAGAACCCAGATGCCTTCAACAGAGGAATGGATACAGAAAATGTGGTACATCTACACAATGGAATGCTATTCAACTATCACAAACAATGACTTTATGAAATTCATAGGCAAATGACAGGAACTGGAAAATATCATCCTGAATGAGGTAACCCAATCACAGAAAAACACACATGGTATGCAGTCATTGATTAGCGAATATTAGCCCAAATGCTTGAATTACCTAAGATGCACAGAACACAAGAAACTTAAGAAGGATGATGAAAATGTGGATACTTCACTTCTTTAAAAGGGGAACAAAAATAACCTTAGGAGGGGATAGGGAGGCAAAGTTTAGAACAGAGACTGAAGGAATGCCCATTCAGAGCCTGCCCCACATGTGTCCCATACATACACAGCCACAAAACCAGATAAGATTGATGAAGCAAAGAGGTGCAGGCTGACAGGAATGGAATCTGATGTACATCTCTCCTTAGAGACATAGCCAGAATATGGCAAATACAGAGGCGAATGCCAGCAACACACCACTGAACTGAGAACAGGACCCCTGTTGAAGGAATCAGAGAAAGGACTGAAAGAGCTTGAAGGAGCTTGAGACCTCATATGAACAACAATGCCAACCAACCAGAGCTTTCAGGGACTAAGCCACTACCCAAAGACTATACATGGACTGACCCTGGGCTCCAAATTCATAGGTAGCAATGAATAGCCTAATAAGAGCACCAGTGGAAGTGGCAGTCCTTGGCCCTGCCCAAGTGAACGGGATTGTTGGGGGGATGGTGCTAATGGGGGAAGGATGGGGATGGGAGCAGCCACATACAAGGGGTGGGGGAGGGCTAGGGAGGATGTTGGCCTGGAAACTGGGAAAGGGAATAACATTTGGAATGTAAATAAGAAATACCCAATTTAGTAAAGATGGCAGGGAAAAAAAAGAAATTAAAAAATAAAAAGAAAATATGTCAATGTAACCCACTGTGTAAACAAACTCAAAGGAAAAAATCCCACATGATCATCTCATTAGATGCTGATAAAGCATTTGACATAATTCAATATCCCTTCATCTTAAAATTTTTGGAAAGATCAGGAATTCAAGGCCCATACCTAAACACAGTAAAACCAATATACTGCAAACCAGTATTTGACAGCAAACTAAATGGAGAGAAACTTGAAGCAATCCCAGTAAAATCGGGGACTAGACAAGACTGTCCACTCTCTTCCTACTTATTCAATGTAGTACTTGATGTCCTAGTCAGAGCAATCAGACTACAAAACGAGGTCAAAGGATGCAAATTGGGAAGGAAGAAGTCAAAATATCACTATTTGCAGTTGGTATCATAGTATACTTAAATGACCCCAAAAGTTCCACCAGAGAACAATTAAGCCTGACAAACAACTTCAGGAAATTGGCTGGGTGTAAAATTAACTCAAACAAATCAGTAGCCTTCTTCTACTGAAAGTACAAACAGGCCGAGAAAATACTAGGGAAATGACACCCTTCACAATAATCACAAATAATATAAAATACCTCGGTGTGACTCTAACGAAGTACTTTAAAGATCTCTATGATAAGAACTTCAAATCTCTGAACAAAGAAATAGAAGATTATTTCAGAAATAAGGAAGATCTCCCATGCTCATGGACTGGCAAGTTTAATATAGTAAAAACGGCCATTTTGCCACAAGAAATCTATAGAATCAATGTAATCCCCATCAAAATTTCTAGTCAGTTCTTCATAGGGTTAGGGCAATAGAGCAATTTGCAAATTCATTTGGAATAACAAAAAAACCAGGATAATGAAAACTTTCTTCAACAATAAAAGAACTTCTGGGGGAAATCACCATCCCTGACCTCAAGCTGTATTACAGAGCAATAGTGATAAAAACTGTATGGTATTGGTACCAAGACAGGCAGGTAGATCAATGGAATAGAATCAAAGTCCCAGAAATGAATCCATACACCTATGGTCAGTTGATTTTTGGCAAAGTAGTTAAAGCCATCTGATTAAAGAAAGCATAATCAACAAATGATGCTGGCTCAACTGGAAGTCAGCATGTAGAAGAATGCAAATCAAACCATTCTTATCCCCCTGTACAAAGCTTAAGTCCAAGTGGATCAAGGACCTCCACATAATTGTCCTCTGAGAGGCTCCACCCAACAGACAATGGAAACAAATGTAGAGACCCATAGCCAGACATTTGATGGAGCTCAGAGAGTCTTGTGGAAGAGTTGGGTGAAAACTGATCGACTCAAAGAGGACGGGGACTCCACAGAAAGACTACAGAATCAAGTAACCTACACAATTGGGGACTCCCAGAGTCTTAACCACCAACCAAAGAGCAAACATGTGGTGAACCTACCAGACCCCTCCCACCCGCCACATGTATGTAAGAGATGTGCAGCTTGGTCTTCATGTGGGTCCCCCAACAACTGGAGTGGGATTCAACTACCGACCTGTGGCTCCTGTTGCCCTAATTGAACCACCTTGTCTGATCTCGGGAGTAGGAGGTAGGGTGCATAATGTACCTAGTCCTGTGGGATGGTGAAGCATCTTTTGGATATATGCCCAGGAGTGGTACAGCGTGATCGTGAGGTAGAACTATTCCCAACTTCACAATGGAATTCTACCCAGTGATTAAAAATATGTATATATCCACTCCATGTGTGGGGGGCTTGGGGTGGTGATGATACTCAGAGGAGAATGTGAGGGGGGAAATGGGTGGAGGATCTGTGTGAGGGGCTACTGGAAAGGAGAAGGGTTATGGTATTGTGATGTAAAGAGAATATATAAAATAAATTAGAAAAAGAAAAAAAATAGGAGGTTGAGCTTGACAGCCACTGATGTCTACAGAATGTCCCCTGATAAAAATACAGAGAGGTGAGACAAGAGCCAGACACTGGCACAATATCCCTTTTCCAGACACAGTGGCACATCAGGAGCTTGCTTAGTCACATTTCTCACTTTGACACCAGTGTCTGGTGTCTTTTTGTGAAATGCTTATCTTGGAGGGTCACTTTTATATTGTGTTACACATCATAGGTTATGTTAACATGACATAAGGCATGTCTCACGATAAAGAGACATACATGAGATGTATGCATGTATATTTTTATGTTTGCGGCCATTTGTATACTTGTGTTTGGATGACTGTCAGTTGCTTTATAGCGTAAATTATAGTAAAAAGATGAATACCAGAAGAAATGGCAAAAAACATGACTTGGAGGTGAAGCAAATAATGCACACAGTCAGTAGAGGCCAAAGCCAGTAGTTCATAGCGATTATCCTTTATTATCACCATAACTTTCTGTGTGTGTACATGCTTTTGTTTTGTTTTGATATTGTTTCTTCTTATTGGTTTGGATTTTGTGCATTTTGTTTGCTAGAGAGAAGGAGAGGTGCAAGTACTCAGTGGGTAGGTAAGTAGGTATGTAGGATCTGAGAAGGGTTGCAGGAGAGGAAACAAAGTGATTAAATGATGTTGCATGCCTAAGAAGGTTTTAACCTAGCATTGTTGTCTACAGTCTATTTTTGGTTATTTTTTTATCATGTGAATAAAACTTTAGCTCTTGCATGTAGACATCCATCCAATTTCCCCAAATCTCTTTGTTGGAAATAATTAATCTTTCCCATGAGTTTGATTGTTTTCATTGTCATAAGTATGCTGTATGGCATATGTGACTTCATTTTGAAACAAACTTTATCTCTATTTTGTATATTACCTCTTTCTCCATACCATCTGATTTCCAGAGATCATAGGAAACTGTGAAATGAGAATCCAAGACATTGGTTTTTCCCAAGACATTGTGGCCATGCTGGCCTCTCAAGTGTCCTCATAAATTTTAGATTTATTAGCCATAGCTCAGAAGCAAGCACCTGTTAAGTTTACAGAGAGACCCTGCATGAAATGCTTTTGTTTTGTGACAATCACCATTGACACTCACTGAAAATCTTCCAGTACAGGAGCATGGAACTTCCATTTAGATAAACTTCAGTTATTTTTGAAATGGTTTGTATTTATCAGGAAATGGTACGTGAGTGTTTTCTTTAAATTGCTTTTAAGAATTTTGGATTTTTTGATGTTACAGTGAGTGGAATTGTCTAGTCCTTGCATCAGATAAAGGCTTTTTAAAAACAGAAACTGGGACACACCACTCCATGAGGTTGCCCTCAACAAAGCATGTTTAGAAAGAGTCCAGGTCAGGAGAATATTCTGCACATGTCCACTTACTGGGGGAACAAGGGTAAGAGTCTTGCCAGGGCGAGCTTGACATCCTTGTTCCTCAGTGTATAGATGAGGGGGTTTAGGGTTGGGCTGAGGATTGAGTACAGCACTGAGGTAACTTTGCTTCTCTCAGGGCTGTAGCTGGAAGCAGGACTGACATAGGCACAGAACACAGATGAATAGTACACAGAGACCACGATGAGGTGGGATGAGCAGGTAGAAAAGGCCTTCCTCTTGCCCTCAGCAGAACGCATGCGCAGGATGCTGGCAATGATGTAGCCATAGGATAACAGGGTTAGCACAAAGTTGATGCCTCCATAAAAGGCATCTGCCACAAGAGTCATAATGCTATTCACATATGTGGGGCTACAGGAGAGCAGGAGGAGTGGGGGGATCTCACAGAAGAAGTGGGTGATGACCTTGGGGCCACAGAATGACAGCCGTGTCATCAGACCAGTGTGCACAGATGCATTCAGTGCACAGATGGACCATACACCCATGGCCAGGACCCCACATAGCTGTGGGCTCATCCTAGAGCTGTAGTGGAGGGGACAGCAGATGGCCACATAACGGTCATAGGCCATGACTGTGAGCAGCAGCAGCTCTGAAGACAACGACCACAGAAGGAAGAAGAGCTGGGCCATGCATCCCTTGAAGGAGATGGTGTTTTCCTCAGACAGTAGACCAACCAGGGTCTTGGGAAGCACAGAGGAGGTGCACACAATATCCATGGTGGCCAGGTTGCACAGGAAAAAGTACATGGGACTGTGGAGCCCAGTGCTGGAGGTGACCAAAGCAATGATCACAATGTTGCCCATTAGAGCCATTGTGTAGAGGGACAGGAAGCAGCCTGTCAAGAGAAGTCTTAGACTAGAATGTTCTGAAAATCCTTCCAGTACAAACTCTGTCACTAATGTTTGGTTGGGACTCAACATCATCGTGGAGAATATCTGTCTCACAACTGTGTCTGGCAGTTTCTGAGAAAATATCACAGTTTACCACTGCAAAGTCTGGTTTAGAACCTTGAGCACCTCAAATTTCCCTGCTGTTAGAAAGGGAAAGAATGAATGTGTATCCTTTATGGAAGCCTCTTGTCTTTTGTTGTCTGTAGCACACAATTAGAAGCCACATGTATTTCATTTAGTTTTTATTCCCCACTTACAATTCCTATCCCACTGTTTTGAGTCAAGAGTGACATCTGCTCCTCTCTCATCTTGAGCATTTGGCATTAATGAAGTATCATCACTCAGGACATGCCTATGCTTTACTTCCTTGTGTTCTGTGGACAGTGCTTGGTGACACAGCTGTACCCTTTACCTCCACAGCAGGTGTTCTCCATATGATGACAATTTTTAATGAACTCACTGAGATCAGTTTTGTACATTCTTTCATATCCAGCCTATTAGGTTCCCAGGCACTTAGCCTTTTATAATATTTTAATCAATTTTTAAAATTACACATCTCAACTTGATAGTATCATTTCTTGTGGCCACATAGCTATGTATTTTCTGAATTTTAGTCACTGTAATATGTGCCTTCTACTGTGATGGAAACTGTCCTTACTCTACCATACTTCAAATCTATCACCCAGGAGAACATTTCTCAATTCTAGACCTATAATCCATCATACTTTTGTGGTCTTTTTTGTCTCAATGAATCACAGTAACTTCAAAGTCAACATACACACAGCTGAAGTCATTGCCATCGTTTACAGATGTTTCTGTGTGCTCTCAATATCCTTATACAGAAGTTCACTCTCAGCTATCCAGTGTTTCAAGGAGCTTTATATTTGGAGCACAGATCTATCTCCCTGATTCATCATCTTACCTGTAGTCTATGCACTTGATAGATCCTGAGTAGAGTCCTGGTCTGTGAGCCAAGAATCATGTTCTGCCTCTTCTTACCTCCATTATCCAACTGGTCCTCTAAGCCTCTAACTCTAGCTTCCCCAACATTTTAGCTCATGTTCCCATTGTTTTCATCTGGTTCATATTTTCTGGGTTCTTGTCATTTTTAACATTTCCAGTTTCCTCTTCCATCACTCAACGAGTATAGTATATGCACGTTAAGATAATTTGTCCTGGGCTGGAGAGATGGCTCAGCGGTTAAGAGTACCCGACTGCTCTTCCAGAGGTCATGAGTTCAATTCCCAGCAACCACATGGTGGCTCACAACCATCTGTAAAGAGATTCGATGCCCTCTTCTGGTGTATCTGAAGACAGCTACAGTGTACTTATATATATAATAAATAAACAAATCTTTAAAAAAAAGAAACTTAAAAAAAAGATAATTTGTCCTTGGCCCCTAGGCAAATTCACTATATTTCCTCCCTAATTCTTCATCAAAATATACTCTATAGTTTGACATAGAAGGTTAATCTGACACCTCCATTAAACATTTCCATAGGTTCCCTCATAAGTTTATGTATGAACACATTCTACGATATTTTTTAACATGTTAGTGGAAATTATTTTCATAGTTACTTCTATTTTTGGTCACATTTTATCTCATATATATTTTCCACAGTAATGTTCACAACCTATTTTTTACCACCTTAATAGCAAGTGCTGAATTTTAAACATTATGTGCGCCTCCATTTTAAACTAGAGATACTCAAATATTGCATTTCTCCTTTACAACCATTTGGACAGTGTTGTGTCTATCCACTTCTCTTCCTCTCCCTCCTATCCCATTGTACTAGAGAGCACCAATGAATAGTTTGGTCTTGCAAGTGTTTCTACAGGAACAGAATTACAAAAATGAATCTTTCTAAATTTTTTGGCAATATCTTGATCTCCCTAGCTAATTCAACTAAAGCTGAAATTGTGAAACATTTTCCTGATTTTATCAATATATGTGTGCTACTTACTTCCATTGTCACAGTGTACTTCCCAGAAAGTATTGATAAAGATGTACCTTAGGCTGAGCTAGAAGGAAAGATTAAATATTAATTGAAATCTGTGGAAAGCATGTTGTCTGGTAGATTTCTCCTAGCATCAATAGCACATTTCTAAATATCTAATCACATGAAAAATAACTATCTGATTTCTAAATGACACACTGAAGAAGATAAGACAGAGAATTGTAATGTATAGGATGATTTGACAACACAGACAGATGTCCAAATACCCATGGACACATGTTTTAATTACAAGGAAGTAAAAACTACACACTAGAAAAAGGACAGGATGATTAAACAGAAAGTTCTTTTTGTTTCTACTTGGTGGATTTCAGCCCCGAGTTTGATTATTTCTTGCTGTCTACTCTTCTTGACTGTATTTGCTTCATTTTGTTTTAGAGCTTTATGTGTGCTGCCAAGCTGCAAGTGTATGCTCTCTTGTTTCTTTTTGGAGGAACTCACAGCTATGGGTTTTCCTCTTAGCTCTGCTTTCATTGTGTCCCATAAGTTTGGGTATGCTATGCCTTCATTTTCATTAAATTCTAAAAAGTCTTTAATTTCTTTCTTTACTTTTTCCATGACCAAGTTATCATTGGGTAGAAAAAACACACATGATATGCACTTATTGATAAGTGGTTATTAGACCAAAAGCTCAGATTACCCAAGATATAATCCATAGACCACGTGAAGCTCAGAAAGTAGGATGACCAAAGTGTAGATGCTTCAGTACTTCTTAGAAGTGGGGAACAAAAATATTCATAGGGGGAGATACAGAGACAAAGTTTGGAGCAGAGAGTGAAGGAATGGCCATCCAGAGACTGCCACTCCTGGGATTCCAGCCCATATACATACAGGCACTAAACCCAGACAGCATTGCTGATGCCAAGAAGTGCATGCTTACAGGAGTCTGGTATAGCTGTCTTCTGAGAGGCTTGTCCAGAACATGACAAATACAGTGGCAAATGCTCATAGCCAACCGTTGAACTGAGAATGGGGTCCTCATTGGAGGAGTAAGAAAAAGGATTGAAGGAGCTGAAGGGGATTGCAACCCCATAAGAACAACAATACCAACCAACCAGAGCTCCCAGGGACTAAACCACCATCCAAAGAGTACACATGGACAGACCCATGGCTCCAGCTGCATATTTAGCAGAGGATGTCCTTGTTGGGCATCAATGTGGGGAGAAGCCCTTGGTCTTATCAAAGCTGGACTCCCTGGTGTAGGGAAATGTCAGGGCAGGGAGGCAGGAAAAGGTGGGTGGATGGGTGGGGGAACACTTGTATAGAAGAAGGGGATTTGGGATATGGGGTTTATGGGTGGAAAGGGGGTTAACATTTGAAATGTAAATAAAAATATCTAATATCCAATAAAAATATAAAAAAAGAAAAGAAATTTCTTATCTTTCAACCTGTATAAAATCAAACTTCAAGTAGGTCAAGAACTAGTGTAAGACCCAACATCCTGAAAATGATAGAAATGGGGAATTTGCTCCAACTAATTGCCCCAGAAAGACTTTCTGAACAGGACCATGGCAGTACAGGTACTGAGCTCAATAACTGACAAATGGGCTCACATGCAACAATATATAAAGCTTCTGTGCATAGATAGCCTGTTTTCTTATAGAAATCCAGCCCTATAGTCCAGAGATGACCACACCCACAATGGACTGGGCTCTCTCACATCAATCATTAATTTAAAAAATGCTCTACATTCCTGGTTGCTGCCGCCGCAGAGAGCTCGTGGGCAGGACCCCGCGAGCGAACTTGAGCCTCGGGACCACAGGTAAGACCAACTTTTCTGCTGCAAGAGATCTGCCTGGTGAACTCGGGGCACACAGAGGCAGAATTCCTCTAGGACCGGGCACCTCCTGTGTTTACCGGGAGTTCCACACCCGCGGATCCCGGCCCACAGCAGCTCTCTGCTCCCAGACCCCGTGGGAGAGAGACCCCACCGCCTGGTCAGATGGGCACTCCTGAGGCTGCAGAGCGGAAGAGACCACCAACACTGCCCACCCCTGCCCACATCCCTGGCCCAAGAAGAAACTGTATAAGGCCTCTGGGTTCCCGTGGGGGAGGGCCCAGGAGCGGCAGGACCACTGCGTCTGAGACACCGCTGGAACCTGAAGGAAACAGACCGGATAAACAGTTCTCTGCACCCAAATCCCGTGGGAGGGAGAGCTAAACCTTCAGAGAGGCAGACACGCCTGGGAAACCAGAAGAGACTACACTCTGCACTCACATCTCGGACGCCAGAGGAAAACACCAAACGCCATCTGGAACCCTGGTGCACTGAAGCTCCCAGAAACGGCGGAGCAGATCTTCCTGGTTGCTGCCGCCACAGAGAGCCCGTGGGCAGCACCCCCCGAGCAAACTTGAGCCTCAGGACCACAGGTAAGACCAACTTTTCTGCTGCAAGAGACCTGCCTGGTGAACTCAAGACACAGGCCCACAGGAACAGCTGAAGACCTGTAGAGAAGAAAAACTACACGCCCGAAAGCAGAACACTCTGTCCCCATAACTGACTGAAAGAGAGGAAAACAGGTCTACAGCACTCCTGACACACAGGCTTATAGGACAGTCTAGCCACTGTCAGAAATAGCAGAACAAAGTAACACTAGAGATAATCTGATGGCAAGAGGCAAGCGCAGGAACCCAAGCAACAGAAACCAAGACTACATGGCATCATCGGAGCCCAATTCTTCCATCAAAACAAACATGGACTATCCAAACACACCAGAAAAGCAAGATCTAGTTTCAAAATCATATTTGATCATGATGCTGGAGGACTTCAAGAAAGACGTGAAGAACTCCCTTAGAGAACAAGTAGAAGCCTACAGAGAGGAATCGCAAACATGCCTGAAAGAATTCCAGGAAAACATAAATAAACAAGTAGAAGCCCATAGAGAGGAGACACAAAAATCCCTGAAAGAATTCCAGGAAAACATAAATAAACAAGTAGAAGCCCATAGAGAGGAGACACAAAAATCCCTGAAAGAATTCCAGGAAAACACAATCAAAGAGTTGACGGAATTAAAAATGGAAATAGAAGCAATCAAGAAAGAACACATAGAAACAACCCTGGATATAGAAAACCAAAAGAAGAGACAAGGAGCTGTAGATACAAGCATCACCAACAGAATACAAGAGATGGAAGAGAGAATCTCAGGAGCAGAAAATTCCATAGAAATCATTGACTCAACTGTCAAATATAATGTAAAGCAGAAAAAGCTACTGGTCCAAAACATACAGGAAATCCAGGACTCAATGAGAAGATCAAACCTAAGGATAATAGGTATAGAAGAGAGTGAAGACTCCCAGCTCAAAGGACCAGTAAATATCTTCAACAAAATCATAGAAGAAAACTTCCCTAACCTAAAAAAAGAGATACCCATAGGCATACAAGAAGCCTACAGAACTCCAAATAGATTGGACCAGAAAAAAAACACCTCCTGTCACATAATAGTCAAAACACCAAACGCACAAAATAAAGAATATTAAAAGCAGTAAGGGAAAAAGGTCAAGTAACATATAAAGGCAGACCTATCAGAATCACACCAGACTTTTTGCCAGAAACTATGAAGGCCAGATGATCCTGGACTGATGTCATACAGACCCTAAGAGAACACAAATGCCAGCTCAGGTTACTGTATCCTGCAAAACTCTCAATTAACATAGATGGAGAAACCAAGATATTCCATGACAAAACCAAATTTACACAATATCTTTCTACAAATACAGCACTACAAAGGATAATAAATGGTAAAGCCCAACATAAGGAGGCAAGCTATACCCTAGAAGAAGCAAGAAACTAATCGTGTTGGCAACAAAACAATGAGAAGAAAAGCACACAAACATAACCTCACATCCAAATATGAATATAACAGGAAGCAATAATCACTATTCCTTAGTATCTCTCAACATCAATGGCCTCAACTCCCCAATAAAAAGACATAGATTAACAAACTGGATACGCAATGAGGACCCTGCATTCCGCTGCCTACAGGAAACACACCTCAGAGACAAAGACAGACACTACCTCAGAGTAAAAGGCTGGAAAACAACTTTCCAAGCAAATGGTCGGAAGAAGCAAGCTGGAGTAGCCATTCTAATATTAGATAAAATCAATTTTCAACTAAACGTCATCAAAAAAGATAAGGAAGGACACTTCATATTCATCAAAGGAAAAATCCACCAAGATGAACTCTCAATCCTAAATATCTATGCCACAAATACAAGGGCATTTACATACATAAAAGAAACCTTACTAAAGCTCAAAACACACATTGCACCTCACACAATAATAGTAGGAGATTTCAACACCCCACTCTCATCAATGGACAGATCATGGAAACAGAAATTAAACAGAGATGTAGACAGACTAAGAGAAGTAATGAGCCAAATGGACTTAACGGATATCTATAGAACAAAAGGATATACCTTCTTCTCAGCTCCTCATGGTACTTTCTCCAAAATTGACCATATAATTGGTCAAAAAACGGGCCTCAACAGGTAGAGAAAGATAGAAATATCCCATGCGTGCTATCGCACCACCACGGCCTAAAACTGGTCTTCAATAACAATAAGGGAAGAATGCCCACATATACGTGGAAATTGAACAATGCTCTACTCAATGATAACCTGGTCAAGGAAGAAATAAAGAAAGAAATTAAAGACTTTTTAGAATTTAATGAAAATGAAGGTACAACATACCCAAACTTATGGGACACAATGAAAGCTGTGCTAAGAGGAAAACTCATAGCGCTGAGTGCCTGCAGAAAGAAACAGGAAAGAGCATATGTCAGCAGCTTGACAGCACACCTAAAAGCTCTAGAACAAAAAGAAGCAAATACACCCAGGAGGAGTAGAAGGCAGGAAATAATCAAACTCAGAGCTGAAATCAACCAAGTAGAAACAAAAAAGTCCATAGAAAGAATCAACAGATCCAAAAGTTGGTTCTTTGAGAAAATCAACAAGATAGATAAACCCTTAGCCAGACTAACGAGAGGACACTGAGAGTGTGTCCAAATTAACAAAATCAGAAATGAAAAGGGAGACATAACTACAGATTCAGAGGAAATTAAAAAAATCATCAGATCTTACTATAAAGGCCTATATTCAACAAAACTTGAAAATCTTCAGGAAATGGACAATTTCCTAGACAGATACCAGGTACCGAAGTTAAATCAGGAGCAGATAAACCATTTAAACAACCCCATAACTCCTAAGGAAATAGAAGCAGTCATTAAAGGTCTCCCAACCAAAAAGAGCCCAGGTCCAGACGGGTTTAGTGCAGAATTCTATCAGACCTTCATAGAAGACCTCATACCAATATTATCCAAACTATTCCACAAAATTGAAACAGATGGAGCACTACCGAATTCCTTCTATGAAGCCACAATTACTCATACCTAAACCACACAAAGACCCAAGAAAGAAAGAGAACTTCAGACCAATTTCCCTTATGAATATCGATGCAAAAATACTCAATAAAATTCTGGCAAACCGAATCCAAGAGCACATCAAAACAATCATCCACCATGATCAAGTAGGCTTCATCCCAGGCATGCAGGGATGGTTTAATATACGGAAAACCATCAACGTGATCCATTATATAAACAAACTGAAAGAACAAAACCACATGATCATTTCATTAGATGCTGAGAAAGCATTTGACAAAATTCAACACCCCTTCATGATAAAAGTCCTGGAAAGAATAGGAATTCAAGGCCCATACCTAAACATAGTAAAAGCCATATACAGCAAACCAGTTGCTAACATTAAACTAAATGGAGAGAAACTTGAAGCAATCCCACTAAAATCAGGGACTAGACAAGGCTGCCCACTCTCTCCCTACTTATTCAATATAGTTCTTGAAGTTCTAGCCAGAGCAATCAGACAACAAAAGGAGGTCAAGGGGATACAGATTGTAAAAGAAGAAGTCAAAATATCACTATTTGCAGATGATATGATAGTATATTTAGTGATCCCAACAGTTCCACCAGAGAACTACTAAAGCTGATAAACAACTTCAGCAAAGTGGCTGGGTATAAAATTAACTCAAATAAATCAGTAGCCTTCCTCTACACAAAAGAGAAACAAGCCGAGAAAGAAATTAGGGAAACGACACCCTTCATAATAGACCCAAATAATATAAAGTACCTCGGTGTGACTTTAACCAAGCAAGTAAAAGATTTGTACAATAAGAACTTCAAGACACTGAAGAAGGAATTGAAGAAGACCTCAGAAGATGGAAAGATCTCCCATGCTCATGGATTGGCAGGATTAATATAGTAAAAATGTCCATTTTACCAAAAGCGATCTACAGATTCAATGCAATCCCCATCAAAATACCAATCCAATTCTACAAAGAGTTAGACAGAACAATTTGCAAATTCATCTGGAATAACAAAAAACCCAGGATAGCTAAAGCTATCCTCAACAATAAAAGGACTTCAGGGGGAATAATTATCCCTGAAGTCAAGCAGTATTATAGAGCAATAGTGATAAAAATTGCATGGTATTGGTACAGAGACAGACAGATAGACGAATGGAACAGAATTGAAGACCCAGAAATGAACCCACACACCTATGGGCACTTGATTTTTGACAAAGGAGCCAAAACCATCCAATGGAAAAAAGATAGCATTTTCAGCAAATGGTGCTGGTTCAACTGGAGGGCAACATGTAGAAGAATGCAGATAGATCCATGCTCATCACCCTGTACAAAGCTTAGGTCCACGTGGATCAAGGACCTCCACATCAAACCAGACACACTCAAACTAATAGAAGAAAAACTAGGGAAGCATCTGGAACACATGGGCACTGGAAAAAATTTCCTGAACAAAACACCAATGGCTTATGCTCTAAGATCAAGAATCGACAAATGGGATCTCATAAAACTGCAAGCTTCTGTAAGGCAAAGGACACTGTGGTTAGGACAAAACGGCAACCAACAGATTGGGAAAAGATCTTTACCAATGCTACAACAGATAGAGGGCTTATATCCAAAATATACAAAGAACTCAAGAAGTTAGACCGCAGGGAGACAAATAACCTATTAAAAAATGGGGTTCAGAGCTAAACAAAGAATTCACAGCTGAGGAATGCCGAATGGCTGAGAAACACCTAAAGAAATGTTCAACATCTTTAGTCATAAGGGAAATGCAAATCAAAACAACCCTGAGATTTCACCTCACACCAGTGGGAGTGGCTAAGATCAAAAACTCAGGTGACAGCAGATGCTGGCGAGGATGCGGAGAAAGAGGAACACTCCTCCATTGTTGGTGGGATTGCAGACTGGTAAAACCATTCTGGAAATCAGTCTGGAGGTTCCTCAGAAAATTGGACATTGAACTGCCTGAGGATCCAGCTATACCTCTCTTGGGCATATACCCAAAAATGCCCCAACATATAAAAAAGACACGTGCTCCACTATGTTCATCGCAGCCTGATTTATAATAGCCAGAAGCTGGAAAGAACCCAGATGCCCTTCAACAGAGGAATGGATACAGAAAATGTGGTACATCTACACAATGGAATATTACTCAGCTATCAAAAACAACGACTTTATGAAATTCGTAGGCAAATGGTTGGAACTGGAAAATATCATCCTGAGTGAGGTAACCCAATCACAGAAAGACATACATGGTATGCACTCATTGGTAAGTGGCTATTAGTCCAAATGGTTGAATTACCCTAGATGCCTAGAACAAATGAAACTCAAGACGGATGATCAAAATGTGAATGCTTCAGTCCTTCTTTAAAAGGGGAACAAGAATACCCTTGGCAGGGAAGAGAGAGGCAAAGATTAAAACAGAGACTGAAGGAACACCCATTCAGAGCCTGCCCCACATGTGGCCCATACATATACAGCCACCCAATTAGACAAGATGGATGAAGCAAAGAAGTGCAGGCTGACAGGAGCCGGATGTAGATCGCTCCTGAGAGACACAGCCAGAATACAGCAAATACAGAGGCGAATGCCAGCAGCAAACCACTGAACTGAGAATAGGACCCCCGTTGAAGGAATCAGAGAAAGAACTGGAAGAGCTTGAAGGGGCTCGAGACCCCATATATACAACAATGCCAAGCAACCAGAGCTTCCAGGGACTAAGCCACTACCTAAAGACTATACATGTACTGACCCTGGTCTCTGTCCTCATAGGTAGCAATGAATATTGTAGTAAGAGCACCAGTGGAAGGGGAAGCCCTGGGTCCTGCTAAGATTGAACCCCCAGTGAACTAGACTGTTGGTGGGAGGGCGGCAATGGGGGGAGGGTTCTGAGGGGAACATCTATAAGTAAGGGGAGGGGGGAGGGGGATGTTTGCCCGGAAACCGGGAAAGGGAATAACACTCGAAATGTATATAAGAAATACTCAAGTTAATAAAAAAATGCTATACAGTCTCACCTAATGTTGAATATTATGGAGGCATTTTGTCAACCAGGATTGCCTCCTTTCAGGTGACTTTAGCCCAGATCAAATTGACAAAAACTGGCCTGCACAATTGACTCCTTGTCAACTTGACACACAGTACTTTTTAGGACATAACCTTTCCTTTTGTTGGTACATCCACAAGATCTCATATTTCTGAATTTTAGTCACTGTAATGTAAATGCAAAACATATTGCAAACGGAAAATCCTATAGTCTTTAGCAGGTCAAAGTGTCAAAAGTTAGGACAAGGATAATAATAGTCTGAACCTCAGAACTTGTAAGCCACCCCAAATTAAATGTTGCACTTTGAAAAATAAACCCCCCCAAAAACCAAAATCAAAATAAAACCACACCAAAAAAGTTAAACGTTTAGTCTATGTAAAAATCCAAAAATCTTTTACTATTCCAAATACCTTTTAAACATTCAAAGTCTCAACATAGTCTCCTGAGTCAACTAAGCAGACTCACAGAGGACTGAAGCAGGAAGCACCGAGCCTGTGTGGCTCTATGCCAGGTCTTCTAGCTGTCATAGCTATCAACTTAGTGTTTTTGTGGAATTCATGACTGTGAAAATGAGTGGGTCTCTGACTCCTCTGCCTGCCTGGGACTCTTTTCCTCCTGTTGGGCTGCTATGTCCAACTTTGACATGAAAGTTTTTGCTTCATCTTATACGTTTTCATGTTTGGTTGTTATCTCCTAGAAACCTGTTATTTTCTAATGAGAGAAGAATTAGTGTAGATACAGAGTAGAGGAGAAGTGGGGAGGAGCTATATACAGGATATATTGTGAGAGAAAAGAACCTATTTTCAATAAAAGAAAAAATCCATTTCTCTCTCTCTCTTTCTCTCTCTCTCTCTCTCTCTCTCTCTCTCTCTCTCCAACCCAACCAAACCAAAAAAAATGAATAAATAAAATAAAAATAAAAGTGGGCTTCTATAAAATAAAATATAAAAAGTAATCCAAATATTTTTTTACCTCAAGAGGGGAGAACCAGGGCACAGTCACAATCCAAGCAGAGCAAAACAACACTCAAACAGTATAAATAACTCAATGTTAAGTATCTAGGATTCATTCATGGTCTTCTTGGCTTTCTTCATGGTGTCAAGCCTGAACTTCTCTCCATGATACCTTCAATCCTGGGGGGTTCAACAGCGACTGAGGCTGAATAATTTTCAATGGCCTCTCCTGGCCTTTCATAAAGCCAAGCTGCAGATGTTCTCGACGACTTCTTCTTTAAAACCAATACCGTCTGTGCGACTCTTAAACCACTGTGTTTAGCTGCCAGCATGAGGTACCTTCTGTGTGCTGACCCTGAGGAAACACTTTCAAGAATGTTTCACCCCCTGCTGCTCTCTTTTTAACCACAGCTGATTCCAGTCTCCATTGTCTCAGGAAAGCAAAGATTTTACTTTAGTGGTTCTTGTCTCTTGCTAATCACAGCTGATTCTTCAGCTTTGGTTGACCAGACACTATAGATTCTTCACACAGGCCTGGTAGACTCTGCTTCCCTCTGAAACTTTACAAGCTAGGGTTATATTGTCTATACTGCTCTCAGCATTCTTGTCTTCCAAGTTCCTATAGTACAGCTCACTGAACTCTCAACAATCAATGGTTTTTCTAGTCCAAAGTTCCAATGGATCTTTCTGCAATCCTCTCACAAACAAAATGTCTGTCACAGCAATACCTAACTCTTGGTACAATTTTTCTACATTAGAGGAACTATTGATATGATGAAACACTAAGCAATTTGAAAGGAAAGGGTTTATTTGTCTTACATTTTCACATCTATGTTCATTGCTGAAATAAGTCATGATAGGAACTCAAACAGGGCAGGAACCTAGAGGCAGAACGTTATGCAGAGGCCAGAGGGGTGCTGCTTACTGCTCAGTCTTCTTTCTTATAGAAGTTATAAAATTAGCCAACACAATAAGCAACAATAAAAGTCTTTTGAGAAATCCATAAGGAAACAGTACAGCACAATATTCTTAAAATATATTATATACAGACATAAAAATAATTTATATGGAGTTACCTTATAAGCTCCTTATTGAGGGGGCAAAACCTCAATTAGACACCACATGCTGTCAAATAAAACTCTTGTATCAGGAATGGGTTACCTCTTTCATAAACATTAATCACTAGATGACATTGACTCTCAGACTTTACAGGCTATTGTTGTTGCTCTTGGTTATCCTCTAGAATGTGATGGTAAGATCCCATTGCTGGAGATACCACTTAACTTGAACCATAAATATGAAGAAATCAAGTGGATACAGACCTGAAAGCTTTGTTCCTACTTGCTAGCTTTCAGAGTTCTGGAAGCTGCTATGCACATTACTTATAGGAAAAAAATGTGATCAATTTTACCCAACTCGGAACCCTGTAAGCCATAACAAGATGCTTGGCAAGATATGGCCACTGATGCAATAGTAACACAAATGTAATGAGGTAACCAACTACTTCCTGACTGAATTTCAACCCGACTTCACTAGATGGAACTCATACCTGGTACCGTTAACAAGGTCAAGAACTTGTGGCTAGATAGATTCTGGTCTAAGAAAAACCTACTACTGCTTTCCTACTAAATGGACACAGTGCTCAAAAGTCTTCTACTGATTTACTGCTACATGCACAGTCAAGTCCATCACACAACCTTCAGCAGAGAGGTTTCTTCTTGCAGTAGTTAAGAATTAGCAGAAAGGCTTACTACTGGTCTATGAGAACAGAATAAAGACCTTGGGGTGCTCAGACCTAAACAGGAGGTTAAGATCACACCCCTTTCCTCAAAACTTAAAAATATTCAGGGATGAGAGGAGTAAAGAATTTTGTAAGATCTAGAGGTGATAAATGACTTCATTTAGACAGAAAAATAAGTTCTAGGGCTCTCCATAGTGGAGTGACTACACTCTACAATCATCTCTTATGTATTTACAAACAATGAGAAAAGATGAACTCAAAGCTTGACAATACAGAGTTGACAAAGTCACAAAAACAAACTTACTTAGAGCAAACAAAATTTACTTAGAATATGCATAAGCCTTGTTGAAATATCAACCTATGAACCATCAACATATACAATGACTTGTTATTACAAATGCCAGTATTGATCGACATCATTCATGACAGCTATTGTTACTCATGTTAATAATTAAGAAAAATATATCACAGAAAATCCAGATATAACAAGACAATAATACAGATGGAGTCCATAGTTTAAGATGTGCAAAATCACTGTTAAAAATAAAATTATAAGTGTTCATGTGGAGGGAAATGCACTTAAAAGTTGATCTGTAGAAGAAGATGCATATCTATGATACTTCCTAATTGTTGTGCCCTGACAAGGTGTATTGGACTTCTTGGATTATGAAGACGCTCTGTATCTTCATGGAAGTGGGATCCATGAAGGAAAGCATTTCATAAAACACAAAATGGTTTTAAAATGTAAGCATATAAAAAAATTGCTTTCGCTTTTTAAGTGTCCTTTAACCACAGTCTTGACATCCAGCTTGAAAACATTTTAAGTGTGTTAGGGCGAATGGAATGTGTATTTAGAGTAATGGAAGCACATGCCTTTAGTGGAGAAAGGAGACACTAATGACAAGGGGAGAAAGTGTGACCTCTGTTACTTACTATTGGAGAGGTTAGATGGGATTTTGTCTTTTGAACAGTGGAACACAATGCCTTCGCCACATGAGTGATCCAATGGCAACATTCACACTCCCACATTCAATTTACAATAGTGAGAAATGGAATATGAGTGTGTGTACAGCAGGAGGCATGTCTGAACTGAACACAAGAAAATATCAATGATTCTACAAGACATTTAGAAAATATTTTGATCAAATCTGTATCAACTACATTAAGAAATACTGTATTTACCTTGAGCCCACTGAGAATATTTAGAAGCAAGAACAGAATAATTACAACAAATGTCCGAATCCCAGTAAGCATGATCAGTAAAGGGACCAAAAGGTTGTTTCAGGGTCTTGTCATCAACAGTGAGGTGACAATCTGAAAGAGCCTGCAGTGTCATGGTAAATAAGGAGCCCCTGTCCTAAGCAGACAAAGACACCATCAGGACTCTTGTCTGTGAGCTCTGAAGAGCCCAGAACTGAACAAATAGTGAATCAGACAGGTGCCCAGTTCTGGAATTTCTATGTCCAAATTGAGACTGGCTAGTGCATTAGAGGGGAACTTTGTTCATGAAAAAAAAACAGAGAAATTAAAAGCTCATGAGCATAAATCTGTGATGGACAGAGGCTGGAGTAGACATGGTACTTTCTGATAGCCTCAGTGTCCTATATATTATCTGTTGGCTTCACAGAAATAGTACTAACTTCACCTTGTGCACCCCACCAAGTGATATTTTTTGCTGCTTCTCATTAGGATCAAACTAGACATTGCCTACACAGTATAATAGAGGAGCATCAGTATTTGTTCTGAGTCCTACTCAACAATTGTCATTTATCATATAAGATAAATCACAGAGAGAAGATATTTGGTCAAAGATCACTTTGGTAGACCATGACTCCATTTTACTTGGACCTTACAACTGGGACTGGCCATGTACTGGCACATCCAGTAGCCAAATATACAAATGTGTTTTTGGAATATTTCATGCATGATAGGGAGGCAAATGGTCCTTCTGGAATACTGTAGATCAATAGTCTCCTCATACACATTGTGCTTGTCAAGCAATATTTTGATGCTTGTCATTCCTATTGGCCTAGCAGACAATATTATCATCTTTAGATATGATACTGTCATACAGAAACAAAAAATAAGACATTTTCAAACTGTTTACCAATGCACACTGTGAAGTAGAGAAGTACCTGCCTATTCTTGAGCCCTCTTCCTGTAATCTACCATGCTCTTTGGAATTTAACTTTGATTTCTTGTGTGCCCATTTGTGCCTAAGAGGACATGGGGGATTCTAGTAACCAGGTAGACATTTGTGGGAGCAAATTCACAAGAATCTCTCATGATTACATGTAAGAGAGATCTCAGCAGGGCTGACTTGAAAATCTTCAAAAGCTGAGCCTTAACTGAGTAGCAAAGCTGCTGAGGACCTCCCCACAGTCATGAAATAGAGTGTTTGCAGATATTATGATCAGGACAGCAAAAGTGGCAGAGAGAGCATCTACACCTCCAGCCCTGTTACCAACCCCCCATTATTTGGCCATTTTAATGATCCTTAATTTTAGACAGCTATAATTGTTTCTTTAAGTGACTACTAGTCATGCCAGCCCTGGTTTGAGCAGATAGGGCAAGCCTAGCTCCAGGAGGCTGGACTGATGTTTTCAATGAAAGGTGAAGAGCATTTTCTGTCCCCAGAATAGTGGACTTGGACAACAGGTCAGAAAATCCCTTTTGTGGCAATTTTCACCATTCTCTTTGGATATCACAGACCAAAAGGGGAACAATAAAAGTCCTATCTAGTCAATATAGATCTTTGATTCATTTAAATTTGTTAGTTTCATTTCAAAATTAGTGGGAATACTATGAGTGAATGAATAAGTCCAGGTATGACTATAAGACATGGTCATGACAAAACTCTTTGACCATGATTAGAAGCTATTCTGCTGTTTGTGTAATGGAGAAGGAAACCAAATTTATCATATTCTGTTTTCTGATCTCCAACCCATCACTCTTCATCAAACCCAGGATAGGTTGAGAACCTGACCCTTCTGTGTTTCTGTCCCTCTGTCCTGATTTCCAAAAACTTGAACAAATGCATTTTTAAAGAATTATCTTTTGCTTGGGAGTATCATTGCTAGCCTGAAGAATCACACTGTGTAAGATAAATCTTCACTCACCTGTCCTTGTCCCAGTGAATTGAGGTGACAGATGGCTCCAACACAGTGCCCACTGTGTCAAGCACAGACTTTCATCTCCTGCAAGTGCCAATTCTTTTGTCCTTCTGAAGCTCTGTCTTCTATCGTGTTAATTTTCAATTGGCCTTCACAAATTCCAGTTATTTTTTGAGGCCAGGGGCAGGTGTGTGTCCTGATGCCTCTTGGGTTATAAACCCATGGAGAATTCTCTTAGGATCAATTAAAGAAAACTCTTGGCTTCATGACTCCCAAATCCCTGAATACTGGTGTGGAAGAGGGTGGTCAGAGGAGTCTCATAGGTAGGAGCAGTTCCTCCTCCACACCTGCCCTTCAAAACTCCACATACATCTCCCAGAATGTCTTGGTATCCCCATGTCTCACCATGGTATTAATTGACTTCTTTTCATTCTTTTGAGAGTATTTCATGTGATTTGAATATATGCAATGGATTTATTTAAGTATGTTTTACTTTCTATGGCTCCCTTCCAAACCTTCAATATATTGTTGTGAATTAATGTTCCTTCAGTACATTCAGTTCTTTCTGTTTGTTACATTTTAAATCCCTGAGAATTTACACACAGGTAACATTACACAGACAGAAGAGCAGGTACATTTGATGAATATAGATGAATCCACACATGTGCATTTAATAAGTATTAGTAAAAAAAATGGCCATGAATTTGGAGAAGAACTGGGGGGATGAATATATAGAAAGGTCTTGAGGTAGAAAGGGAATACGGAAACATTATGATCAAATTATAATCTCAGAAAATCTTTAAAGAAAACACTTGATTCAATGTTTTATGTGTCATAAGATCTTTCATAAAGAAAAACCCAAATGAGAGCAATTTAATTAAAATTTTAATATGAAAAATATTTTTTCACATAACATATTTTGATCATGGTTTTCTCTCCCCAAACTCGCTCCCAAGATCTTCCTCTCCACCCAGCTCCATGCCATTTCTTTCCATCTTTATAAAACAAACAAACACACAAAACGAGAAATCAACAAAAACGAATAAACTTACATAAACCAAAATCTGTAAAAACAGAAATTCAGAAACCATCATATACAAGAAAAATGTCAGTAAGATAAAAACAAGCAAACTTCAAACAAACAAACAAACAAACAAACAAACAAACCACCCAGGCAGAGAAATATGAGAGAAAAAGTCTATAGAAATATCGTTGAGCATTCCCATGGCTATCTATTGATGCTCATTGGCCTACCCATAAGTGGGCTTTATTTACCTGGTCATGCCCTGTTGGTGAGAAATTCCCCCGAGAATTTCCCCTGAGAATTCCAAAGCACTGTTTGAACATTGTCCAATTGTGGGTTTCTGTGTATGTTCCCATGCACAACAGGAGGAAGCTTCTTTTATGATGGCTGGATGAGATATTAATCTGTGAGTTTAACAGAATTTCATCAGGAGTCATTCTGTTGCTACTTAGCTTCAGCAGAATTGTAGTGTTTGGTGTTCTCCTTGGTCCATGGCCTACTTAGTCTCAAGTTCTTGGCCACATGAGCATTGTCAGGTATGGGCTCCATTTCATGGAGTGGGACTTAAATCCACTGAGATAGTGGTTGGTTACTTCCAAAACTTGTGCCACTGTTGTGGCAGTTTATCATGCAATCAGTTCACCATTGTATATTGAAGGGCTTGTAATCGGGAGGAGATTCATTTCCCTTTCAAATTTCATGATTTCATAGTTATTAACACCTGGAAATATTCATTGTGTAAATTTACCACTATTTTATCTATTCATTCATTTTCAGACATATAGCTTGTTCCAATTTCGAGATGCTCAACTATAACACGTAGCATGGCCAGATGTACAGGCCCACTACGTCCCTATTCTAATGTGTTCAGACTTACTGATGCACATGTGAGCACTACAGGATTGACCACAAACGGAATCTGAGTTGAGATTAAGTTTTTTCTGGTCCCCAGCTTGAATTTTCTGGTGGGGTAGTAGTTGGGGTGATGGAGAGATAGATCCCTATCCTTCTGTAGAAAGGAGTCCTAGGGTCTAGGCAAAGCAAGCAATCATTTCCCAGGTTAGGGAGGGTATGCTTTTATCCAGATATGCAGGAACTTTGAAGTCTAAAAGTTAGGGCCATTACCAAGAGATGAAAATATTCTATGTCTTTTCTGAGTTAGGGGTTGTGTCTGTTATCATAGTCCCCTTGGTGGAGTATAAAGTTGATTTATCATCATGGGTGGAGTGTCTAAGGGAAGGGAGACATCTTATTCTTTGAAGCACCAGCTTTTCCTTTTGCCTGCAGGACTAGCTAGGTAGGTTGGTATTTTTCATGTAGAGAATTCCACAGCATACTAACACCCATCTTCTTTAATGGCAAGCCAGGAACCACAAGTCCAACTTTAATCCAGCATTGTATGTTTAGTTCATTCCAGTTATGGCTCTTAGAGTAAATGGGTTACATTTCCTGTAGACACATTGAAGAGGAGAACATTCCTGCTCCAGGAACATATGTGGGTTTAGATCAGTAATTCTCAACCTGTGGGTAGTGACTCCTTTGCAGGTTGAATGACCCTTTTCACAGGGTTTGCTTATGACCAATGGAAATATCAAATATATACATTATAATTCATACCACAAGCAAAATTACAGTCATAAAGTTGCAACAAAAATAATTTTCACCACAAGCTGAGAATGATCTTAAAGGGTGGTTACATTAGGAAGGTTAAAAACCACTTATCTAAATTCTAGATGCTTGATATGCCCTTCTTATATAATCATTGTTTCACAATCTGGAGCAGAGCAGTGATAATCTTCTTTCTGCTGATGCTAATGAGTTGGTCCACCAGCAGGACATATACAGAAAAAGTTTCATTTATTACATTTCCATCATTTACTGGAAATGACCCTGCCACTTTACTTGTAAGTGGTTGTTTCTAATCTTGTGGGTCAGTCAGGTTTGGCTGGTCTTTGAAGAAATAACATAGATCAAATCTAAGCATAGTATATCAGGTGATATTTCAGAAAATATCCATTATTAGTTTTTTTTACTAGTTGACCATTGATAAAAGCAGCATGGTTTCCTGGACAAATCCCAGTCCTGAATCTTAACATTTTCATCTGGCCAAAGGTAAGAGACACATGACAAGATATCCAACACCAGTGTCAGTTTGAGTCTGAGGAAGGAAGGAACCACATGTTTAGGGGGCTGTGAGGATCTGAGATACTTTCCATTTTCATAATTTTGCTTGGCTGGTCGTATCCATCTTTAGATGGAAATCGTGAATGTAAGCTATGATCCCTACTCCCTCAGTGACTATGGGTTTTGTTAAGCTCACAGCATATGATACATTTCAGGAAGGTCCCAAGGTTCTTCTAGACAGGCAGTAGACCCACACCAAGTCCTTTGTTTCACTGAATGCTGGTTCAGCCAAAGGCAGAATAGGCAGTGATAGATGAGTCTGGATGCCTTAGGTATTCGCTGCAACATTTGTAAGGACTTGGTGAAGGAATACTTAGACATTGCAATAGTCTGTATTCTTTCCTTGTAGGAATAAGTGGAGGTGAGCTACCAACCATTAACATTTTAGTTATTACACTGATGCTTTTTGAAGAAGAAAAGATTCTACCTATTTTGAAATAGTATTTTCAAAACCTAGCAAATATTGGTAGTCAAATCTTGTCAGAGCTACTTCAGTGAGGCCCAACTCACAGTGTTCCCTGGAACTGAACTCATTTTTAGAGCACCAATATGTGCTGATTTTCCTCTTCTTGGGAAAGACATGGGCACAGACAGCAAAGCAGTAGGTAATTTGTTCAATTACAAAATTTTATCTGGTGATAGAGAAATTACTATTCTATACAGTTTATTATTAACTATTTCAATCTGGTTAATTCCAGGCGTGTACTTTGATAGATCTGAGAGAGAAGGGATGGCCCCGGACTTCTGATAGGATGGAGTGTCTATCTGGAAGAACCACCAGTCCTGTCTTGGTATTCTGTTGTCTGGTCCAATTTTCTTCCTCATGGGTGTATGTAGGATGCTATATTAGGTCTGTGTCTGGCATGAAGTTGAGAAGTGAGGTTGACCCTAATGTTTGTAGTGGCCCCACTCAACATGTGGCTGCTATTTTTTCTGTAGTTCCTGCCAGTCTGTTGCCTCAGGCTTCAACTGAGATCTTGTGTGTGTGTGTGTGTGTGTGTGTGTGTGTGTGTGTGTGTGTGTGTGCATGCGTGCGCGTGCGCGCATGTGTCCATGTGTCCTGGACAATAGATAAGAGCAAGCATTTTCTGGAGAGAACTAGTTGAGTCTAAGCAAGAGATCTCTTCTTTGTTTTTTATCTCTTTTCTTGAAGAAGAAAGCAAACCCTGCCACTGGTACAAAGTACCAGGGGCATGTACAGTGGCAACAGCAAACTGAATATCAGTATAGGTATTGACTGCATCGTGATTTTCCCTTCTTAGTGCCTAGGTCAATGCTATACATTCTGCCTTTTGGGCTGGTGTCTCTTGAGGCCTAGATTGAGCTCAGATTACCTTAGTAAGTGTCATCTCAGCTGCCCCTTCCTGTGCATAACTGCTTCCATTGGTGAATAGGGTTGTATTTTGCCATCCTGAGTGGTTGGTCTTAGATATCTAGTCACCTGTTTTGGCTGATGACCTGGGCATAGTAATAGACTGTCTGTGCTTCAAAATCAAGCAGGAGTTATGATGGGTTTAATAACGCAGAAGGTAAGAATCTGATCTTCGGTTCATCTGAAAAGAGGATCTGGTAATGTGGGATGTCATAGATTGCCATGCAGTGCTCAGACACTCTGTAAAAGAGCATCTCAGTGGAGTGTGAAGTGATGACAACCAACTCCTGAGCCATGGTCATTCTATCAGTTTTCTTTCATAAATGAAAGAAATTGTAGCTGTAGTACCAATGGCCCAAATGCAAGCTTGCCACCTACCTTAACAGGTTGCAGGTCTTTAGACAAACAGGCCACTAGCATTTTCTTGATTCCAAAGTTTGTCAGTGCATCCTTTGCCACCATGTATCATTCATCTACAAACAAATGGCACAGCTTAGCAATCTGAGTGCTGGGACTGGCATCAAGACTTCATTGAGCTTTTGGAATGACCCATTTTCTTTGCATTCCTAGCTCAGGGGGCATTTCTTTCTAGGGTTTGGTTGATGACATTACTACTTTTGTAAATTTGAGTATTGATAGTCTGCAGTATCCAACTGGACCAAGCCATACTTATTAGGCCTTTTATCTTATGGCCAAGGAATAGTTATAGATTGCTTGGATCGTGCTTGAAGACAGAGTCCCTGCTTCTATCCTACACTAAGCAATAACACAAAAAAGTTACCTTCTTGGAACACAATAGGGCCTTTATAGCATGCATGTGGTAGCCTAGTTGCTTGAGAGTTACCAGTCGTTCCTCTGTGGCTTGTAGGCTCACATTTTGGTGTCCATGAATCCAGGATGAGATCATCTACATACTGTAAAGGTTGACATTCAGATATCATTGGGCTTATTCAAGCAGGTATGAGTAAAAGCTTAATCAAAGAGTGCGGGTTAGATTCAACAAAACTTGAAAATCTGCAGGAAATGGATAATTTCCTAGACAGATACCAGGTACCGAAGTTAAATCAGGAACAGATAAACCAGTTAAACAACCCCATAACTCCTAAGGAAATAGAAGCAGTCATTAAAGGTCTCCCAACCAAAAAGAGCCCAGGTCCAGACGGGTTTAGTGCAGAATTCTACCAGACCTTCATAGAAGACCTCATACCAATATTATCCAAACTATTCCACAAAATTGAAACAGATGGAGCACTACCGAATTCCTTCTACGAAGCCACAATTACTCTTATACCTAAACCACACAAAGACACAACAAAGAAAGAGAACTTCAGACCAATTTCCCTTATGAATATCGACGCAAAAATACTCAATAAAATTCTGGCAAACCGAATTCAAGAGCACATCAAAACAATCATCCACCATGATCAAGTAGGCTTCATCCCAGGCATGCAGGGATGGTTTAATATACGGAAAACCATCAACGTGATCCATTATATAAACAAACTGAAAGAACAAAACCACATGATCATTTCATTAGATGCTGAGAAAGCATTTGACAAAATTCAACACCCCTTCATGATAAAAGTCCTGGAAAGAATAGGAATTCAAGGCCCATACCTAAACATAGTAAAAGCCATATACAGCAAACCAGTTGCTAACATTAAACTAAATGGAGAGAAACTTGAAGCAATCCCACTAAAATCAGGGACTGGACAAGGCTGCCCACTCTCTCCCTACTTATTCAATATAGTTCTTGAAGTTCTAGCCAGAGCAATCAGACAACAAAAGGAGGTCAAGGGGATACAGATCGGAAAAGAAGAAGTCAAAATATCACTATTTGCAGATGATATGATAGTATATTTAAGTGATCCCAAAAGTTCCACCAGAGAACTACTAAAGCTGATAAACAACTTCAGCAAAGTGGCTGGGTATAAAATTAACTCAAATAAATCAGTAGCCTTCCTCTACACAAAAGAGAAACAAGCCGAGAAAGAAATTAGGGAAACGACACCCTTCATAATAGACGCAAATAATATAAAGTACCTCAGTGTGACTTTAACCAAGCAAGTAAAAGATCTGTACAACTTCAAGACTCTGAAAAGAAATTAAAGAAGACCTCAGAAGATGGAAAGATCTCCCATGCTCATGGATTGGCAGGATTAATATAGTAAAAATGTCCATTTTACCAAAAGCAATCTACAGATTCAATGCAATCCCCATCAAAATACCAATCCAATTCTTCAAAGAGTTAGACAGAACAATTTGCAAATTCATCTGGAATAAGAAAAAACCCAGGATAGCTAAAGCTATCCTCAACAATAAAAGGACTTCAGGGAGAATCACTATCCCTGAAGTCAAGCAGTATTACAGAGCAATAGTGATAAAAACTGCGTGGTATTGGTACAGAGACAGAAAGATGGACCAATGGAACAGAATTGAAGACCCAGAAATGAACCCACACACCTATGGGCACTTGATTTTTGACAAAGGAGCCAAAACCATCCAATGGAAAAAAGATAGCATTTTCAGCAAATGGTGCTGGTTCAACTGGAGGTCAGCATGTAGAAGAATGCAGATCGATCCATGCTTATCACCCTGTACCAAGGTTAAGTCCAAGTGGATCAAGGACTTCCACATCAAACCAGATACACTCAAACTAATAGAAGAAAAACTAGGGAAGCATCTGGAATACATGGGCACTGGAAAAAATTTCCTGAACAAAACACCAATGGCTTATGCTCTAAGATCAAGAATCAACAAATGGGATCTCATAAAACTGCAAAGCTTCTGTAAGGCAAAGGACACTGTGGTTAGGACAAAACGGTAACCAACAGATTGGGAAAAGATCTTTATCAATCCTACAACAGATAGAGGCCTTATATCCAAAATATACAAAGAACTCAAGAAGTTAGACCGCAGGGAGACAAATAACCTATTAAAAAATGGGGTTCAGAGCTAAACAAAGAATTCACAGCTGAGGAATGCTGAATGGCTGAGAAACACCTAAAGAAATGTTCAACATCTTTAGTCATAAGGGAAATGCAAATCAAAACAACCCTGAGATTTCACCTCACACCAGTGAGAATGGCTAAGATCAAAAACTCAGGTGACAGCAAATGCTAGCGAGGATGCGGAGAAAGAGGAACATTCCTCCATTGTTGGTGGGATTGCAGACTGGTCCAACCATTCTGGAAATCAGTCTGGAGGTTCCTCAGAAAATTGGACATTGAACTGCCTGAGGATCCAGCTATACCTCTCTTGGGCATATACCCAAAAGATGCCCCAACATATAAAAAAGACATGTGCTCCACTATGTTCATAGCAGCCTTATTTATAATAGCCAGAAGCTGGAAAGAACCCAAATGCCCTTCAACAGAGGAATGGATACAGAAAATGTGGTACATCTACACAATGGAATATTACTCAGCTATCAAAAACAACGACTTTATGAAATTTGTAGGCAAATGGTTGGAACTGGAAAATATCATCCTGAGTGAGGTAACCCAATCACAGAAAAACACACATGGTATGCACTCATTGATAAGTGGCTATTAGCCGAAATGCTTGAATTACCCTAGATGCCTAGAACAAATGAAACTCAAGACGGATGATCAAAATGTGAATGCTTCAGTCTTTCTTTAAAAGGGGAACAAGAATACCCTTGGCAGGGAATAGAGAGGCAAAGATTAAAACAGACACAGAAGGAACACCCATTCAGAGCCTGCCCCACATGTGGCCCATACATATACAGCCATCCAATTAGACAAGATGGATGAAGCAAAGAAGTGCAGGCCGACAGGAGCCGGATGTAGATCGCTCCTGAGAGACACAGCCAGAATACAGCAAGTACAGAGGCGAATGCCAGCAGCAAAGCACTGAACTGAGAATAGGTCCCCCGTTGAAGGAATCAGAGAAAGAACTGGAAGAGCTTGAAGGGACTCGAGACCCCATATGTACAACAGTGCCAAGCAACCAGAGCTTCCAGGGACTAAGCCACTACCTAAAGACTATACATGGACTGACCCTGGACTCCGACCTCATAGGTAGCAATGAATATTCTAGTAAGAGCACCAGTGGAAGGGGAAGCCCTGGGTTCTGCTAAGACTGAACCCACAGTGAACTAGATTGTTGGGGGGAGGGCGGCAATGGGGGGATGATGGGGAGGGGAACACTGATAAGAAAGCGGAGGAGGGAGGGGGATGTTTGCCCGGAAACCGGGAAAGGGAATAACACTCGAAATGTATATAAGAAATACTCAAGTTAATAAAAAAAAAAAAAAGGGTGCGGGTTAATTTTTTTTTTGATGGCTAGCTGGTACTAGGGGCAGAGAGATAAGCATCCTGTCAGGTCTTAGATATTATATACAGTTTTTCCTGGGTTCAATTGTCTGAATAAAGTTTAAAGGTTTCTTGCACTCGGGCACCCAATTTCCACTTTCTTATTTCTTTCCCTCAAGTCCTGAACAGGATCTTAGTCTTTGGTACCTGGCTTAATGACAGGAAGTAATGTATTCTTCTAAGATGACTCACAGGGGACCAAAATCTCCGTGTCTTTATGGTGGTTCTCGTGTGCTTCCTTTTCTTTTCTTTTTTTTTCTTTTTCTTTTTTTCGGATTTGGGGACCGAACCCAGGGACTTGTGCTTCCTAGGCAAGCGCTCTACCACTGAGCTAAAACCCCAGCCTCTCGTGTGCTTTCTTCTAATGCTTCCTTTAGCTTTTGTCAAGATTTGGTACCGGTTTACCTTCAGGCAAGGCTGAGCTTGAGAGTTGAACAACAATTGGTGGCAGATGTGGATCCAAACTAGGGAAATTGGGAACTTCAATATTAATTTTGTTAGAAGGAGGTGTGCCCTCTTCCAGTTTATTAGTACTCTTCTTTGCTGTTTTCCATTCTTCCGATGAGTGCCAAGTCCCCTGGATGCCTGGGTATGGACTTCTTAGGTCCACAGTGGCTTTTTCTTACCATAGATGATGGTGAAACAACATCTCCCCCCCAAAATCATACCACTCATAGATGTGGACGAATTTTGCATAATAAGAAAAGAATCAATCAGGAAGCTGGAGTGGCTGACGTCTGCCCTGCCCCTGTGTTATGAGGATGTACTTGGCACCTGGTGCCAGTAAGATGAATGAATGTGAGATGGAGAGGTGGGAGAGATGGAAGAGTAGAGCAGTGCTTGTGGTTTGGTGAGAGGCAGCTCTGGGGACTTGGTGACTTGATGCCAGTGACAGGTCTGGGAGAGGGCTGAGGTTGACAGTAGAATAGATTGTTGCCCAGTGTGATCAAGTGCAGTGAACTGGAGCCCATGTGGAGGCAGAAACACCCTGTGCCTACATGCTTAAACATGCTGCCTAGACATAGGGCTGGATGATTCAGTCTGTGTATTAGACCCCATCAAAGGACCACCATGTTAATGTCTGTGATCTATGCTGAAGTGTGAAGCCACATTGATCTGTGTGGACCTTGCTGCTCCTCCAAAGTGGGAGGGTGCACATGTATGTGAGTGGTTTGCATCACTATCTGAAGCTATTTCCTGGTCCCTGCTGCCTTCAAGGTCAATGTCTGGTCTAATGGTCCTATTCCAGCTGGCTTGTGTGTTGATGTCCATGGCCCCTTTTACTTTTGAAGGCCATTTGGGTGTAAATGGTCTATGCTATACCTGAAGCCGTGTTGATATGCTATCACCCAGGACCATGGTGATCTAAGTGACCTGTACTACCATCTGAGGCTATAGTGATATCTAAGCCATGTTGATGTTGAAGTCCATATCTAACTCCATGGTCCTATAGCAGCCAGGGTCTATGTGATGTTCATGGACCACATTGAAAGATGATGATGTCCATTGTGTATGTTGCAGCCTGAAGTCATACAGATGCCCACAGTCTGTGGTGTATCATATACATGTGAGTGGATGCTGCCATTAGACAACATGTTGATGTTTCTGGTCCAGGCCTGGATCTGAGAGGCTTGTCATGGTCCTTGTTCCTACTGCAGACAGAGGCCATATTCATGGTCTGTACTGTTTACAGAAACCACCTGGATACCCATCATCCAAGCTCCAGATACCTGTAAAGAGCAAGGAAGCTACTTTGCCAGTGATATCAATGACTAAAAATCCACAATTGAGAGAGAGGCATGGAAGGCTGATGTGAGAACTCCTACCCTACCCCAGACTCCTTCACAAAAGGAAGAGCCTAAAAAGGAATGCATTAATGAGAACTCTTAAAAATTGTGATAATGGGGACAGAGTGTTCTGCTTTCGTGCGTGTAGTTTTTCCTCTGTACAGGTCTTCAGCTATTCCTGTGGGCCTGTGTCTTGAGTTCACCAGGCAGGTCACTTGCAGCATACAAGTTGGTCTTACCTGTGGTCCCGAGGCTCAAGTTCGCTCGCGGGGTGCTGCCCACGGGCTCTTTGCGGCGGCAGCAACCAGGAAGACCTGTGCCGCCCCTTCTGGGAGCTTCAGTGCACCAGGGTTCCAGATGGCCTTTGGTGTTTTCCTCTGGCGTCCGAGATGTGTGTGCAGAGAGCAGTCTCTTCTGGTTTCCCAGGCTTGTCTGCCTCTCTGAAGGTTTAGCTCTCCCTCCCACGGGATTTGGGTGCAGAGAACTGTTTATCCGGTCTGTTTCCTTCAGGTTCTCAGCTCCTCATGGTACTTTCTCCAAAATTGACCATATAATTGGTCAAAAAACGGGCCTCAACAGGTACAGAAAGATAGAAATAATCCCATGCGTGCTATCGGACCACCACGGCCTAAAACTGGTCTTCAATAACAATCAAGGAAGAATGCCCACATATACTTGGAAATTGAACAATGCTCTACTCAATGATAACCTGGTCAAGGAAGAAATAAAGAAAGAAATTAAAAACTTTTTAGAATTTAATGAAAATGAAGGTACAACATACCCAAACTTATGGGACACAATGAAAGCTGTGCTAAGAGGAAAACTCATAGCGCTGAGTGCCTGCAGAAAGAAACAGGAAAGAGCATATGTCAGCAGCTTGACAGCACACCTAAAAGCTCTAGAACAAAAAGAAGCAAATACACCCAGGAGGAGTAGAAGGCAGGAAATAATCAAACTCAGAGCTGAAATCAACCAAGTAGAAACAAAAAGGACCATAGAAAGAATCAACAGAACCAAAAGTTGGTTCTTTGAGAAAATCAACAAGATAGATAAACCCTTAGCCAGACTAACGAGAGGACACAGAGAGTGCGTCCAAATTAACAAAATCAGAAATGAAAAGGGAGACATAACAACAGATTCAGAGGAAATTCAAAAAATCATCAGATCTTACTATAAAAACCTATATTCAACAAAACTTGAAAATCTTCAGGAAATGGATAATTTCCTAGACAGATACAAGGTACCAAAGTTAAATCAGGAACAGATAAACCAGTTAAACAACCCCATAACTCCTAAGGAAATAGAAGCAGTCATTAAAGGTCTCCCAACCAAAAAGAGCCCAGGTCCAGACGGGTTTAGTGCAGAATTCTATCAAACCTTCATAGAAGACCTCATACCAATATTATCCAAACTATTCCACAAAATTGAAACAGATGGATCACTACCGAATACCTTCTACGAAGCCACAATTACTCTTATACCTAAACCACACAAAGACACAATAAAGAAAGAGAACTTCAGACCAATTTCCCTTATGAATATCGACGCAAAAATACTCAACAAAATTCTGGCAAACCGAATCCAAGAGCACATCAAAACAATCATCCACCATGACCAAGTAGGCTTCATCCCAGGCATGCAGGGATGGTTTAATATACGGAAAACCATCAACGTGATCCATTATATAAACAAACTGAAAGAACAAAACCACATGATCATTTCATTAGACGCTGAGAAAGCATTTGACAAAATTCAACACCCCTTCATGATAAAAGTCCTGGAAAGAATAGGAATTCAAGGCCCATACCTAAACATAGTAAAAGCCATATACAGCAAACCAGTTGCTAACATTAAACTAAATGGAGAGAAACTTGAAGCAATCCCACTAAAATCAGGGACTAGACAAGGCTGCCCACTCTCTCCCTACTTATTCAATATAGTTCTTGAAGTTCTAGCCAGAGCAATCAGACAACAAAAGGAGGTCAAGGGGATACAGATCGGAAAAGAAGAGGTCAAAATATCACTATTTGCAGATGATATGATAGTATATTTAAGTGATCCCAAAAGTTCCACCAGAGAACTACTAAAGCTGATAAACAACTTCAGCAAAGTGGCTGGGTATAAAATTAACTCAAATAAATCAGTAGCCTTCCTCTACACAAAAGAGAAACAAGCCGAGAAAGAAATTAGGGAAACGACACCCTTCATAATAGACCCAAGTAATATAAAGTACCTCAGTGTGACTTTAACAAAGCAAGTAAAAGATCTGTACAATAAGAACTTCAAGACACTGAAGAAGGAAATTGAAGAAGACCTCAGAAGATGGAAAGATCTCCCATGCTCATGGATTGGCAGGATTAATATAGTAAAAATGGCCATTTTACCAAAAGCAATCTACAGATTCAATGCAATCCCCATCAAAATACCAATCCAATTCTTCAAAGAGTTAGACAGAACAATTTGCAAATTCATCTGGAATAACAAAAAACCCAGGATAGCTAAAGCTATCCTCAACAATAAAAGGACTTCAGGGGGAATCACTATCCCTGAACTCAAGCAGTATTACAGAGCAATAGTGATAAAAAGTGCATGGTATTGTATAGAGACAGACAGATAGACCAATGGAATAGAATTGAAGACCCAGAAATGAACCCACACACCTATGGTCACTTGATTTTTGACAAAGGAGCCAAAACCATCAAATGGAAAAAAGATAGCATTTTCAGCAAATGGTGCTGGTTCAACTGGAGGTCAACATGTAGAAGGATGCAGATCGACCCATGCTTATCACCCTGTACAAAGCTTAAGTCCAAGTGGATCAAGGACCTCCACATCAAACCAGACACACTCAAACTAATAGAAGAAAAACTAGGGAAGCATCTGGAACACATGGGCACTGGAAAAAATTTCCTAAACAAAACACCAATGGCTTATGCTCTAAGATCAAGAATCAAAAAATGGGATCTCATAAAACTGCAAAGCTTCTGTAAGGCAAAGGACACTGTGGTTAGGACAAAACGGCAACCAACAGATTGGGAAAAGATCTTTATCAATCCTACAACAGATAGAGGCCTTATATCCAAAATATACAAAGAACTCAAGAAGTTAGACCGCAGGGAAACAAATAACCCTATTAAAAAATGGGGTTCAGAGCTAAACAAAGAATTCACAGCTGAGGAATGCTGAATGGCTGAGAAACACCTAAAGAAATGTTCAACATCTTTAGTCATAAGGGAAATGCAAATCAAAACAACACTGAGATTTCACCTCACACCAGTGAGAATGGCTAAGATCAAAAACTCAGGGGACAACAGATGCTGGCGAGGATGTGGAGAAAGAGGAATACTCCTCCATTGTTGGTGGGATTGCATACTGGTACAACCATTCTGGAAATCAGTCTGGAGGATCCTCAGAAAATTGGACATTGAACTGCCTGAGGATCCAGCTATACCTCTCTTGGGTATATACCCAAAAGATGCCCCAACATATAAAAAAGA